>NC_080672.1:253430055-254630055 GCF_030247195.1 Topomyia yanbarensis
ATGGCTGCTCCGCGGCTGATACTGGGAGACTTCAACTCGCACGGAGTATTGTGGGGTTCCCTCTTCAATGATAATCGATCCTCTTTGATATACAATGTTTGTGACGAGCTCAATATGACAGTTTTAAATACAGGCGAAATAACACGCATCCCCAGACCACCCGCACGACCAAGTGCATTAGATCTATCTCTGTGCTCGACATCACTTCGGTTAGATTGCACATGGAAGGTTGTACCTGATCCTCACGGTAGCGATCATTTGCCAGTTGTTATTTCAATTAACAGTGAATTAGGCCTCACGAATTCAATCAATGTCCCTTATGACTTGACATGAAATATTGATTGGAAAAAATACCAATCTTTAATTTCCACTTCTCTTGTTTCGACGGAAGAGCTACCACCTACCGAAGAATATGAATTTCTAGCGGGTTTGATTATTGAAGCAGCAAAACAAACCCAAACGAAATGCAATCCTGGCATGACAATGAATAGCCGGCCTCCTAATCCCTGGTGGGACAAAGAGTGCTCGGATGCATATGAAGCTAAACAAGTTGCCTTCAAAGAAATTATGAAACGGAAAGGGTGTACACGTGCGAACTTTGAAAATTATTCGATTTTGCAAAACAAATTTGACAGTCTCCGTCGTGCCAAAAAGTCTAGTTATTGGAGACGCTTCGTTGATGGCTTGTCAAGAGAAACATCAATGAGTACTCTTTGGAACACAGCCAGAAGAATGAGGAATCGAAACGTAACTAATGAAAGCGAAAATTTTTCGAATCGCTGGATATTTAATTTTGCCCAGAAAGTTTGTCCAGATTCTGCTCCTGTGCAGAAAATCATTCGCGATGCTCCCACAAGTAACGATTCCATAGATTCGCCTTTAGCAATGATGGAATTTTCAATTGCACTCCTCTCATGCAACAATAATGCTCCGGGTCCAGACAGAATTAAGTTGAACTTGGTGAAGAATCTGCCTGACCTAGCAAAAAGACGCTTGTTGAATTTATTCAATAAACTTCTTGAGCAGAACATTGTCCCGCACGACTGGAGAGTGAGAGTTATCGCCATTCCAAAACCGGGAAAACCAGCCTCCGACCATAACTCGTATCGACCGATTGCAATGCTATCCTGCATCAGGAAATTGTTGGAAAAATTATCCTACGACGTCTCAACAATTGGGTTGAGGCGAATGGCTTGCTATCAGATACCCAGTTTGGTTTACGGAGGGGAAAGGAAACGAATGACTGTCTGGCGCTACTTTCGTCAAAAATCCAACTAGCTTACGCAAAAAAAGAACAAATGGCGTCTGTGTTCTTAGACATAAAAGGAGCATTCGACTCTGTTTCCATTGATGTTCTCTCAGAGAAACTACATCAATGTGGTCTTTCACCAATATAAAATAATTATTTATACAACTTATTGTCAGAAAAGCACATGCATTTTTCATACGGCGATTTGGCAACATTCAGAATAAGTTACATGGGCCTTTCACAAGGATCTTGTTTAAGCCCCCTTCTCTACAATTTTTACGTGAATGACATTGATAATTGTATTGTCAGCCCATGCACTCTAAGGCAACTTGCAGATGATGGCGTGGTTTCTGTTACAGGACCAAAAGCCATAAATTTACAACAACCACTGCAAGATAGTTTGGATAATTTATCAAGTTGGGCTTTGAAGTTAGGCATCGATTTCTCTACGGAGAAAATAGAGTTGGTTGTTTTTTCAAGGAAGCGTGATCCAGCTCAGCTTCAGCTTCAGTTGGTTGGTAGAACGATAGCCCAAGTCATGACCTTTAAATATCTCGGAATTTGGTTCGATTCTAAAGGTACATGGGGAGGCCACAGGTATCTGATAAAGAAGTGCCAACAAAGGATAAATTTTCTCCGAACAATAACCGGATCTTGGTGGGGTGCTCATCCAAGTGACGTGATAAGATTTATCAAACAACGATACTTTCAGTAATGGAATATGGGTGCTTCTGTTTCCGTTCAGCTGCAAACACTCACATTATTAAATTGGAACGAATACAGTATCCTTGTTTACGAATCGCCTTAGATTCCATGCAATCGACACATACGATGAGTCTTGAAGTACTAGCGGGAGTTCTTCCCTTAAAAGATCGATTCTGGGATCTCTTCTCTCGTTTACTTATACGATGTGAGGTTATGAAACCTTCTAGCTATGTTATGACATGTGTTAATATACTAGATACTCCCGATTCCACTTTATTTTTCGACACATCCATGCAAGAGGAAATTCGTGGAATCCCGGATCACCTGCGCTCTCTGGAGATCCCTAAAATATTCATAAGTAAATACCAACACACTGACTGCCATAAAATGTTCTACACTGATGGGTCACGAATCAATGAGGCCACTGGCTTCGGTATTTTCAACAATAACACCTCGATCTCTTTCAAGCTTGCAGAACCTGCCTCTGTTTACACAGCCGAACTAGCAGCAGTTCACTATAGTCTGGAAATCATTGATACTTTACTTCCGAGCCATTATTTCATCCTCACAGATAGCCTCAGCACAATTAAGGCACTACGCTCTTTAAAGCTTGATAATCACGCTCCGTTCTTTTTGAAGAAGATACGAGAATACTTAACTAAATTAACAAATAAATCTTATCAAATTACCTTACTGTGGATTCCCACTCATTGCTCCATACCGGGTAATGAGAGAGCGGATAATTTATCTAAAATAGAGGCACTGGACGGTGACATATATGAAAGACCTATTGCCTTCAATGAATTTTATAGCGCTTCTCGTCAGAGGATGCTCAATTATCCCTAAAGTATCAACGAAGGCATGGTTCAAAGGGTTGGTTGTAAATCGAAACTTCATTCGTGTGATGTCTAGGCTCATGTCCAACCATTATACGTTGAATGCGCATCTCCGCCGTATTGGGATCGCAGAAGATAATCAATGTGCTTGCGGAGAGGGTTACGAAGACATTGAACATGTTGTTTGGTCTTGCACTGAATATCGTGAAGCCAGATCCCAATTAATAGACTCCTTACGAGCCAGAAGAAAACCACCCTATGTTCCTGTTCGTGATATCCTCGCTTTACAAGATCTTACATACATGGGCCATATTTATCATTTCCTGAAAACAATAAATATTCAAATATAATTATCCCCACAACGTTTCTAGTTTTTTCCCTTGCTACCCACACACAATTTAGATTTCTTCGCAGTTAGTTAAGTTAGATAAAACGATATAAATAAAGAAAAAAACATAAACAAAGATTACAGAAAAACTATCAATAGGTTTACAATGAAATTCAAGAAAATAGAGTATAAATAAAAATATTCAAAATGATGATTATTCTCAGTGTTAGGATTAGAAAGTGTATTTTTATTATAACGTGATAGTCTTAAGAACTTTTGTAACATGTTATGTAAAAAAAACCCCGGCGTTAAAAAGCTTTTGCAAATGCCGTGTCAAATAAACGTTTTATGAAAAAAATACAGTGTAGAATATGCTCAAAGGGAGTAAGATGCTACCACTCAGTGTTGCCACAGATAAATCTGTACCGATAGTTGAAGAATCTTTTCTATCTATACTTTTATGTCGAAAAATCTGTACTGGATTATATACCAAAACAATAACAAGGTTATTTGAAAAAAAATCATTTGATATGCATACATATTTTCAATTCGGTCGGCGAGCTGAAACGGACATTAAGATGTGATGTGTTAGAAACTTGATTAATTGCAAACAGATTCCTCATATCTCGCATCCTCCAGCTCAGCTTCTCGCCGTCTTTTTGACGGTGTCTTAACTCAATATTTGCCGACTGTTTACTGGGTTTGCAGTGTTTAATTATTTGAACAGAATCTGTATCAAAAATACTTAAAAAATCTGTACCTTTCTAGATAAATCAGTACTTCTGGTATCACTGGTGCAGCACCATTCTTATGCATTTTTGGTACATACAAATTCAAAGTAAACGACCATCAAATTACATAACCTTGGGATATTTTCGATACCCCCTGATGTACCTACAGAAAATAAAAATGATTGCGCTAGGCTATATTATGGAATTTTCGCTCCGACTTCGCCTCATCGGAATGTTGCACTAACTTAGCGCCAGGATTAAGCTGGCACCGGAATGATACTAGCTCAAAAAACGGGACACAAGTCGTGTCTTAGTTTTTGAAACTAGCGTCAATCTGTCGCTAGGTTAGTCCCGGAACTAAGCTAGCACCGGATTCTGATGCGACGAAGCTGAAACGCAAATTCTAGCTAATATATAAACGATTGATCGAGTTGAGTCTCACTATCCCTTGTTCTATATCTATCTTCATCAATGCATCGTGTCCATCTTTCCCATCACAACTTTCAAATATCAGTTTTGTTTCTTTCAATCATTTTAAACATCTCCTTCATGTAATATTTCAGTATATGTGACTATAGGTATAGATAGAAAATTATCTCAAATCACGGAATGTGTGCCACTCGCTAGCAGTGCCTCAGTGGACGAGTAGAAATCGTAATTTAACCTTAAGACGTCCGTCTTTACCTTCTTTTTCCTTCCCATCAGTGTCTTCTCTTTCCTTCTACAGAAAATGAACATCGCAATCGAATTAAACCAACAGTCGTAATAGCTTATGTCAACAGCAGAATGTTATTTGATATAGGTAGCTAACGACGATAAAGATTCACAAACGTCTAGCAAATCTGTCAGTTGCAGTTTATTTCGCGATAAATAGAGCGAGGAACCGAAACCCTCCAACAGTCGAAAGTCGACATTTAAGTGTATCGCCCTTTTTTAATTCCTTCCTTTGCCCGATAGTTTACCAGTAAATGCGAGTGGTGGCATGTTGTAATATTCAAATTTACTTTTTTTAAATCTATATTCTATTCTATTCTATTTCTATATATATATATATATATATATATATATATATATATATATATATATATATATATATATATATATATATATATATATATATATATATATATATATATATATATATATATATATATATATATATATATATATATATATATATATATATATATATATATATATATATATATATATATATATATATATATATATATATATATATATATATATATATATATATATATATATATATATATATATATATATATATATATAGAAATAGAATAGAATAGAATATAGATTAAAAAAAAGTAAATTTGAATATTACAACATGCCACCACTCGCATTCACTGGTAAACTATCGGGCAAAGGAAGGAATTAAAAAAGGGCGATACACTTAAATGTCGACTTTCGACTGTTGGAGGGTTTCGGTTCCTCGCTCTATTTATCGCGAAATAAACTGCAACTGACAGATTTGCTAGACGTTTGTGAATCTTTATCGTCGTTAGCTACCTATATCAAATAACATTCTGCTGTTGACATAAGCTATTACGACTGTTGGTTTAATTCGATTGCGATGTTCATTTTCTGTAGAAGGAAAGAGAAGACACTGATGGGAAAGAAAAAGAAGGTAAAGACGGACGTCTTAAGGTTAAATTACGATTTCTACTCGTCCACTGAGGCACTGCTAGCGAGTGGCACACATTCCGTGATTTGAGATAATTTTCTATCTATACCTATAGTCACATATACTGAAATATTACATGAAGGAGATGTTTAAAATGATTGAAAGAAACAAAACTGATATTTGAAAGTTGTGATGGGAAAGATGGACACGATGCATTGATGAAGATAGATATAGAACAAGGGATAGTGAGACTCAACTCGACCAATCGTTTATATATTAGCTAGAATTTGCGTTTCAGCTTCGTCGCATCAGAATCCGGTGCTAGCTTAGTTCCGGGACTAACCTAGCGACAGATTGACGCTAGTTTCAAAAACTAAGACACGACTTGTGTCCCGTTTTTTGAGCTAGTATCATTCCGGTGCCAGCTTAATCCTGGCGCTAAGTTAGTGCAACATTCCGATGAGGCGAAGTCGGAGCGAAAATTCCATAATATAGCCTAGCGCAATCATTTTTATTTTCTGTAGGTACATCAGGGGGTATCGAAAATATCCCAAGGTTATGTAATTTGATGGTCGTTTACTTTGAATTTGTATGTACCAAAAATGCATAAGAATGGTGCTGCACCAGTGATACCAGAAGTACTGATTTATCTAGAAAGGTACAGATTTTTTAAGTATTTTTGATACAGATTCTGTTCAAATAATTAAACACTGCAAACCCAGTAAACAGTCGGCAAATATTGAGTTAAGACACCGTCAAAAAGACGGCGAGAAGCTGAGCTGGAGGATGCGAGATATGAGGAATCTGTTTGCAATTAATCAAGTTTCTAACACATCACATCTTAATGTCAGTTTCAGCTCGCCGACCGAATTGAAAATATGTATGCATATCAAATGATTTTTTTTCAAATAACCTTGTTATTGTTTTGGTATATAATCCAGTACAGATTTTTCGACATAAAAGTATAGATAGAAAAGATTCTTCAACTATCGGTACAGATTTATCTGTGGCAACACTGAGTGGTAGCATCTTACTCCCTTTGAGCATATTCTACACTGTATTTTTTTCATAAAACGTTTATTTGACACGGCATTTGCAAAAGCTTTTTAACGCCGGGGTTTTTTTTTACATAACATGTTACAAAAGTTCTTAAGACTATCACGTTATAATAAAAATACACTTTCTAATCCTAACACTGAGAATAATCATCATTTTGAATATTTTTATTTATACTCTATTTTCTTGAATTTCATTGTAAACCTATTGATAGTTTTTCTGTAATCTTTGTTTATGTTTTTTTCTTTATTTATATCGTTTTATCTAACTTAACTAACTGCGAAGAAATCTAAATTGTGTGTGGGTAGCAAGGGAAAAAACTAGAAACGTTGTGGGGATAATTATATTTGAATATTTATTGTTTTCAGGAAATGATAAATATGGCCCATGTATGTAAGATCTTGTAAAGCGAGGATATCACGAACAGGAACATAGGGTGGTTTTCTTCTGGCTCGTAAGGAGTCTATTAATTGGGATCTGGCTTCACGATATTCAGTGCAAGACCAAACAACATGTTCAATGTCTTCGTAACCCTCTCCGCAAGCACATTGATTATCTTCTGCGATCCCAATACGGCGGAGATGCGCATTCAACGTATAATGGTTGGACATGAGCCTAGACATCACACGAATGAAGTTTCGATTTACAACCAACCCTTTGAACCATGCCTTCGTTGATACTTTAGGGATAATTGAGCATCCTCTGACGAGAAGCGCTATAAAATTCATTGAAGGCAATAGGTCTTTCATATATGTCACCGTCCAGTGCCTCTATTTTAGATAAATTATCCGCTCTCTCATTACCCGGTATGGAGCAATGAGTGGGAATCCACAGTAAGGTAATTTGATAAGATTTATTTGTTAATTTAGTTAAGTATTCTCGTATCTTCTTCAAAAAGAACGGAGCGTGATTATCAAGCTTTAAAGAGCGTAGTGCCTTAATTGTGCTGAGGCTATCTGTGAGGATGAAATAATGGCTCGGAAGTAAAGTATCAATGATTTCCAGACTATAGTGAACTGCTGCTAGTTCGGCTGTGTAAACAGAGGCAGGTTCTGCAAGCTTGAAAGAGATCGAGGTGTTATTGTTGAAAATACCGAAGCCAGTGGCCTCATTGATTCGTGACCCATCAGTGTAGAACATTTTATGGCAGTCAGTGTGTTGGTATTTACTTATGAATATTTTAGGGATCTCCAGAGAGCGCAGGTGATCCGGGATTCCACGAATTTCCTCTTGCATGGATGTGTCGAAAAATAAAGTGGAATCGGGAGTATCTAGTATATTAACACATGTCATAACATAGCTAGAAGGTTTCATAACCTCACATCGTATAAGTAAACGAGAGAAGAGATCCCAGAATCGATCTTTTAAGGGAAGAACTCCCGCTAGTACTTCAAGACTCATCGTATGTGTCGATTGCATGGAATCTAAGGCGATTCGTAAACAAGGATACTGTATTCGTTCCAATTTAATAATGTGAGTGTTTGCAGCTGAACGGAAACAGAAGCACCCATATTCCATTACTGAAAGTATCGTTGTTTGATAAATCTTATCACGTCACTTGGATGAGCACCCCACCAAGATCCGGTTATTGTTCGGAGAAAATTTATCCTTTGTTGGCACTTCTTTATCAGATACCTGTGGCCTCCCCATGTACCTTTAGAATCGAACCAAATTCCGAGATATTTAAAGGTCATGACTTGGGCTATCGTTCTACCAACCAACTGAAGCTGAAGCTGAGCTGGATCACGCTTCCTTGAAAAAACAACCAACTCTATTTTCTCCGTAGAGAAATCGATGCCTAACTTCAAAGCCCAACTTGATAAATTATCCAAACTATCTTGCAGTGGTTGTTGTAAATTTATGGCTTTTGGTCCTGTAACAGAAACCACGCCATCATCTGCAAGTTGCCTTAGAGTGCATGGGCTGACAATACAATTATCAATGTCATTCACGTAAAAATTGTAGAGAAGGGGGCTTAAACAAGATCCTTGTGAAAGGCCCATGTAACTTATTCTGAATGTTGCCAAATCGCCGTATGAAAAATGCATGTGCTTTTCTGACAATAAGTTGTATAAATAATTATTTTATATTGGTGAAAGACCACATTGATGTAGTTTCTCTGAGAGAACATCAATGGAAACAGAGTCGAATGCTCCTTTTATGTCTAAGAACACAGACGCCATTTGTTCTTTTTTTGCGTAAGCTAGTTGGATTTTTGACGAAAGTAGCGCCAGACAGTCATTCGTTTCCTTTCCCCTCCGTAAACCAAACTGGGTATCTGATAGCAAGCCATTCGCCTCAACCCAATTGTTGAGACGTCGTAGGATAATTTTTCCAACAATTTCCTGATGCAGGATAGCATTGCAATCGGTCGATACGAGTTATGGTCGGAGGCTGGTTTTCCCGGTTTTGGAATGGCGATAACTCTCACTCTCCAGTCGTGCGGGACAATGTTCTGCTCAAGAAGTTTATTGAATAAATTCAACAAGCGTCTTTTTGCTAGGTCAGGCAGATTCTTCACCAAGTTCAACTTAATTCTGTCTGGACCCGGAGCATTATTGTTGCATGAGAGGAGTGCAATTGAAAATTCCATCATTGCTAAAGGCGAATCTATGGAATCGTTACTTGTGGGAGCATCGCGAATGATTTTCTGCACAGGAGCAGAATCTGGACAAACTTTCTGGGCAAAATTAAATATCCAGCGATTCGAAAAATTTTCGCTTTCATTAGTTACGTTTCGATTCCTCATTCTTCTGGCTGTGTTCCAAAGAGTACTCATTGATGTTTCTCTTGACAAGCCATCAACGAAGCGTCTCCAATAACTAGACTTTTTGGCACGACGGAGACTGTCAAATTTGTTTTGCAAAATCGAATAATTTTCAAAGTTCGCACGTGTACACCCTTTCCGTTTCATAATTTCTTTGAAGGCAACTTGTTTAGCTTCATATGCATCCGAGCACTCTTTGTCCCACCAGGGATTAGGAGGCCGGCTATTCATTGTCATGCCAGGATTGCATTTCGTTTGGGTTTGTTTTGCTGCTTCAATAATCAAACCCGCTAGAAATTCATATTCTTCGGTAGGTGGTAGCTCTTCCGTCGAAACAAGAGAAGTGGAAATTAAAGATTGGTATTTTT
This sequence comes from Topomyia yanbarensis, assembly GCF_030247195.1. Lineage (NCBI taxonomy): Eukaryota > Metazoa > Arthropoda > Insecta > Diptera > Culicidae > Topomyia > Topomyia yanbarensis. The sequence goes on from NC_080672.1 coordinate 253,439,741, forward strand.
TCCAATCAATATTTCGTGTCAAGTCATAAGGGACATTGATTGAATTCGTGAGGCCTAATTCACTGTTAATTGAAACAAATGATCGCTACCGTGAGGATCAGGTACAACCTTCCATGTGCAATCTAACCGAAGTGATGTCGAGCACAGAGATAGATCTAATGCACTTGGTCGTGCGGGTGGTCTGGGGATGCGTGTTATTTCGCCTGTATTTAAAACTGTCATATTGAGCTCGTCACAAACATTGTATATCAAAGAGGATCGATTATCATTGAAGAGGGAACCCCACAATACTCCGTGCGAGTTGAAGTCTCCCAGTATCAGCCGCGGAGCAGCCATGGATTCCACTACCTCAAAAATCTGACGTTGTCCAATTTGAGCTTTGGGAGGTATATAGGGTAAGGTGGGGCAAATCCGAACGTTGGGTAAACCCGATCCCCCTCTGTTACCCAAAATCAGAAGCACTACGCGAACTAATATAAATGTTGTCGTGTAGAGCATCGAAAATAATCATAATGGTGGTATGACAGCTTTTCATCAGTGTACATTGAGATGCTCAAACGACAAAGGGTATGTTTTTAGAACTTTTGATTTGACTTTTGTGCATCATTGACTACAGGATATTTCTGATTATATAAATTGATTCCATAATAAATGTAAGTGGATTTAAATTCTTTGATTAAAGTCCTACAAAGTGCATAGAAGAATTTAGTTTAACCTGTTTCATATTTTTTTTAATTGCATCGTAATGAAAAATGACGCGGTGGGGCAAATCCGTCCACTAAATAGTGGGGTAAATCCGACCGCTTTTTTCTTAAGAAAATTTTTATTTTTCATATTGGAATATACTTTTTTTGTTATTATTTATTATTTTTATGCAAAATGGTTTATAATTACAAACGAAAGACACAAAAACATGATGATTATAGTATTCGTCGAGCAATTGCTCCGATGCAAATGGGAATATCATTACGTGCTACTGCTCTTGATTTTAGCATTCCAAGATTGACATTGAACTCCATTTTCTTCATGTTTCAATTTAATAACACAACATTCATTGATTTATCATAGAAAAACCATAAATTTGGATAATAACTGCACTAAATCAACCAAAAACATAGGGGGTCGGGTTTACCCCACCATTTTTGAAAACAGCAAAAATAAACATTTTTGTAAAACGCTTGTATCACAAGACATTCCCAAGATCCAAATAAAATGCTATATAAAGAAAGTTGCCCTGGAGTCTAACCTTTAATTTGATATATAAAACGACTTGATCCGATGTAAAATGAGCATTTTACAGCCAAAACCATTTACTAGGTCGGATTTGCCCCACCTTACCCTATATAGAAGCGATAGACATGTCTTTGCCTTTAATGTTCGTTTGGACAGCTACAGCCTCAATGCCCGCGAACAAGGGGATGTTAATCTTATAGAAAGAATAGCACTTTTTAATTCCTAGAAGCACTCCTCCATACGGGGTGTCTTGGTCTAGGCGAATAATGTTGAAATCATTCAAGTTGAAATTAATGTTTGAGGTAAGCCATGTTTCACATAAAGCAAAAGCATCGCATTTCAAATAATGCAGCAAATTTTTTAAGAAATCAATTTTAGGTATGATACTTCTGCAATTCCACTGTAAAACAGTGATGGTGTCTTTCACTGGAGGAGGTGAATTATCCATCGAAAGATACAATCGCTGCAAGGATGGGCCATTGAGCAATCAGCTGCTCTAAAAATGTTCTAATTGTTGGGAGGAACGCTGAAAGTATACTTTTAGTGAAATTTAGAAATATTGAATGCTTTGAAAATCCAATCAACAATTTCAGAAAATTTCAATAAACCTATCCCCTGTTGAGGCTCGGAGGAAGTTGAAGTTTTATTATTTTCAGTAATGGTGCTCTGTTTGGATTGTACATTACCAAAACCGGGAGGGACTGGCTTCGGTATTGCATCGGAATTCTTTAGCTTTGGCCGCAATTTATTTGTTGGAGGAGAAATTTTAGGGCCCTTGCTTGGCAGTTTGGGAAAAGAGGATTGTTTTCTTTTCCTGGATCCTCTAGATAAAACAAATGATGTACCTTCGGACGCTTCGTCATAGTCAGAATCTTTCCCCAATAGAATAGCGTATCTGTTTTCTGAGACCGTGGGTTCAGGAGTAGCATTTTTCAGTATTTCTGCATAAGAGCGCTTAGACCTCTCCTTCAAGGATCGTTTAATTTTATCCTCCCGCAATTTATATATGGGACATGCAAGGAGCTCGTGTGAATTTTCTCCGCAATGTAAACATTTTTCTAAGTTTTTATTACATGTATCCTCTTGGTGAGGACCCCCACATTTGCCACACCGTATCTTATTGGAACAGTAAGTGGCTGTGTGGCCAAGCTGTTTACAATTGAGGCAATTCATCACTCGAGGGATGAAAAGGCGAACGGGGAGACGAATTTTATTAATAAGAACATGGCTAGGCAAAGCAGACCCAGCGAAAGTTACACGAAATGAATAGGATGGTCGGTAAACTTTTTTCTCTTCTTCAATTGATACTGAGTACAATTGCTTAACATCGAGTATTTTTACTTTATTAAGCAGGGTGTTCTTGAAACAACCAACACCATGCTTAAGTATATCCTCGGCAGTGAGGCTGGGTTCGGAGATGACTCCATCGCATTCTATATCGCGCGAAAGTATATAAACTGTATATTCACGCGTGAAGAGTTCACAGGCTACTATCTCGTTAGCTTGTCTAATGTTATCAATGCTAACTCGAAGTTTGGCTTTATTTACTTTCACGATCTCTGTTACAGCAGAAAATCGTTAAGTCAGATCTGTCACACGCTCGGGTTGAACACAGCGCAACCACCACTACCAAGATGGAGCCGCTGTTTACCTGTGGGTCCAGTGGTATTTCCTTACTACGCAGCGTGGCTAGGTACACAAATACACAAAAGCCCGTATCTGCACTAGCACAGATAAATAAGTGATGATGAAGCGAGACGCTTCACCAACAAGATACAGCTCTGTCTCACTTCGTCACAAGCGCCGACTGTGTGCAGCGCAACCACTACCACCACCAAGGTGGGGCCGCCGCTTACCTGTGGGTCCAGAGGTATTCCCCTACCACGCAGCGTGGCTAGGTACACAAATACTCAAAATCCCGTATCTGCACTAATACGGATGAATGAGTGATGATGAAGCGAGCCGCTTCACCAACCAGATGCAGCTCTGTCTCACTCCGTCGCAAGCGCCGGTTGTATGCAGTGTAATCACTACCACCATCAAGGTGGGTCGCCGCTTACTTGAGACTTCGTTGCCTTCGCACCAAAACTCGCTTATCGCGTGGTACCACCACCAAACGACCGCTCTCGCAGCCAACAATCCTGCCTGTCTCCGCACCAACACAGCATCAAATACTGACACGGTACACAAACTTCTAGCCTATTCACGGCTTGCACAGCCTTGGTTGCTACAACCAATCAGCAAACACAACCTTTCAAGGCGAAGGCTAAAACTGTTATGATTGTTGTACACTGTACTCGTATCTGTCTGGGCGAATGACCAACTAAGTTGAAACCCTAATAAACATACAAGCTCGTATCTGTCTGTATTAGCACTGTAGATATTTTTATAATATATGCAACGTAGTAATATTGATTTTTTTGTTTATTTATAAGATTTTACCACGATTGTGGCATTCGTGCCAATGGAAAGAATAGGAAGATAAAGATGGGGATGGAGACACATTTATCGCTAAAATCTCAAGCTTTGTATCTTTAATGAAGCGCAGTACTGCTTTCTCTCTGTTGTTGTCGTTTATTAAAATTTCCGTAACTGATACTGCCCTGTTGTCGAAGATGAACATCTCGCGTATTACTTCGTTGTATACTGGAGCAAGTATTCTTTCTATCACCTCATGGTTGCTGCTGGTGAGACCCAGTCCGAACTAGTGTGAAACCGACTGACGGGTTGATCGGCTAATTCTTTTTAATCGAGAGCCCAAAATCCGTAAGATGTTAGTTCAAGAACTCCTAATATCCTCATCTTCCTTAAACAGGGAATCGGAGTCTTATTTATTTGGATGACCCGGCCACGCTTACGATGCCTTCTCTTCCAGATGTGAAGCAGTTTAGATTTTGATGGTGCAATTTCGAAACCAACATTGGCGGCCCAACAGTCAACCGCATTGACAGTTTTTCTCAATTGATCGTATTTTGCCGGGGTTTGAGCCTCTAGTACATCGTCCGCATAGAGTGGAATTTCGACATCAACTGGGATTACTGCAAAAATCGATTCCATTGCGACCAGAAATAGAGTAACGGATAGGATGGATCCCCGCGGAACAGCGCTTTCTGCCACGCAGCGGCTGGATGATGCTTCGTTTGCTGATACCCGGAAGGTTTTATCAGATAGGAAGCTTGATAGGATGTTATAATTTCCAACTTGCGAGAGATCGGAGTATAGCAGGTCGCCAAGTCGTATCGTACGCTTTGGATATCTCGAGGGAGACTCTCTCGGCATGCTGATTGCCATTAATATAAATGCGCCATTCCTTCTGAGCTACATGCGACTCGACACCTGTTCCCGGGCCAAATGCATGTTGACAACGATCCAGTCTTTCATTGTCTTCTAGTTTAGTAATAAGACGACGCTTCACTAGGCGTTCGAATAATTTGCCTATGGGGCGGTTAAACAATTAGAGCAGAGCTGCTTGAGAGAAGAACGGAAGTCGTTGCAGTAAGGGACGATCCATAAATGACGTAGCATTTTTTGAGTGATTTTTAACACACCCCTCCCCCATCGTAGCATTTCGTCACAAACCTCTAAATACCCCCGTGGTAGTTACGTAGCTTGACGATAATTATCCCCCCCCCTTGTCCCCGTAAAATTAAAAAATAAAAATAAAAACGATGTTAGTTATTTTCCTTTAATACAGCTACGTAGCATGACATGACCCCCTACCCCCCTGTCGTCACACATCATCACAAAATACAAAACTCCCCCTACCCCATATAATGCTACGTCATTTATGGATGATCCCTAAGGGGTATCCTACATTTTCAAGTCCTGTTGATACTCCGCCACCCTTGGAGATGTTCTGTCGACTTGATTTAGGTAAAGCATTTATCAGTGCGACTTTCTGTTTACGAAACGTTTTATTATAGTTGACATTTGAAGATTTCTTCTGGTATTCTTCTGCAAATGCGTCTGCCACTACCTGCGCATTATTGATAATACCGCTAGGAAGGCTTAGGGTGACCGTGTTGGAGCGTCTTTTAGCCTGGAGCTGATTAATCCGATTCCATATCTGTGTTGAGGGGCTTTCGGGATTGATGCTCTGCACTAGACCTTCCCAGCTTTTCTGTTTGGCTTCCAAAATAATTTTACGGCATGCAGATCGAGCTTCGTGGAGAGCACGTAGTTTCTTTCTTCGGATTTTGACTGATTGTTCTACCTTTGCGTTCCACCAGACCACTACTATATAGTGCAATGTCGATGGAGATGGTATTGCGTGTAGTTCTAGATCGGTTGTATTAAATTATAAAACTTGTGCCAGGCTTCTTGCATTTCGTGTTTCCTTCCGCTGGTAGCATTCCACATACCGCCTCCGAAGGCATCATTATGTACGTACTCGCGACACAAACAGTTGTTAGGTGAAACGTGCTTGTCGACGCCATACCTCAGTATTGAGGGTAAGATACCCGCCAGGAGAAGTCTCTAACAGCATCTTGCTTCTCTGATGTTCGGTATGATCCTTGCAACAGTGTTAGTTGTCATTGTGGTTTTCTCACATAAATAGTCGAGTTGGCTATTTAAACTTAACCGATCGTCGACTATCACACCTAGTGGCTTCAGCGAACGCGTCGATGGAAACCGCACGTTGGATTTCTTTTATGGTTGCTGACCAGCATAAACTCTGTCTTGTGGTGAACCACCTGCAACTGTGCAGCTTTACGACGATAGCTATTCAGCTGCTTCTGGGGTGACATTGCGTATCTCGAGACGAAAGGTTTATTGTATGCAAGCTTGCATGAAAAAGTCGATTCGAAATGGTTCCATAATGCCACCCCTGTTCAACGCGTTCTACACCCCGATCTACCGTTGAAATCGAAATACCTCTGCGATAACACATATTCCTGTTGAGGACAACCGGATCGGCTGCTCTGGGCGGCTTCCCTTCTTTTGGTAGGAGCTTTCGTCCAGATATTTCTGTAGAATTATCCTGAACATGTCCGGAAACGCTAGGATCGCGGTCTTCAGTGCCACGTTGGTTATACTGTCCGGACCGGGAGCATGCCTCCGGATGCTTAGAGTGTCGATCTGTATTAACTGACAACGGTTTTTGTAGCTCAGCAGCTGAATTCTGTTTTGCCAAGGAAGATATTGGAGTACAAAGCGTATGAACCAGTGATGGACGGCCGGATTCCAAACAGCCGAACAATATTCTAGTGTTGAGCGAACCAACGCGCAATAGAGAGATTTTGAACAGTAAAGTTTACAATAACTCTAAAGTTTTCCGCTATTCGGAAGATGAACCCAAGCTGTATTGATGCTTTATCCACGATGTATGAAGTATGTTGTTTGAACGTTAGTACTGAATCCATGATGACTCCAAGATCCTTCACATGAGAGTGTCTTGGAATGCTCGAGTCGAAGAAATGATAGTTAAGCTGTATCGGATGGCGCTTCCGCGTGAGCTTACGTGATTGAGCATCAGCTCAGGTTTAAAACCATTCTGTTTAGATCACATCACGTACTAAAGCTCTCCAGTTCAATCTGAAGAAACTTGGCATTGGTCTTTATCTGGTATTTGTCAAAACATTTTCATGTCATCGGCGAAAGAAAGGCGGGGTCCTTATAATTTGATATTGACGTTATTAAAGTAGAGGACTGAGATGGCTTCCTTGGGGAATGCCGGATGTAGCGAAGAAGGGTGCAGATAGAAACTCGTAAATGTTGATTTTGAGTTGCTTTCCATCGAGGTAGGAACGAAACCAGCGCAGGAATTCTCCCAGCTACATACGAAAACACCGTTGATCTTGGCGATCACGAAACCTTCGTGTGTGTTCTTGTACAGAAAAACCGCCTGTCACTTGAATTTCCGCCATTCCCACATTATTCACCACCCTGTTGCCGTTATCGGGTGGTATGCTAAAGGGTGTCTCACATCATATTGTACTATGAAGAAATACTTTAGAAAATTACCTAGTGTGCAGAACCTTTTCCAAATTTCAGGCAATAACGTATAACTGATTAGTAAGCTCCAGCCATTAGGTTCTGTACAGCATCTGGTTGCAGCTTGTCATGTCTTTCACAGATTTTACCTTGCTTCCTTAGTGCCTACTTCATAATTGCGTGTAGATAAAACTATTGATACATGTATGTGTAAATGTATTTGTATTTGTCGGCCCTGGGAAACGATTATTTGAAATCTAATACTCACGTCTGGTGGTGGACTTCCATGACCAGTACACTCAATATGACCGCCGGAGTTATTGGAAAACTCCACTCGATGCTGTGGCTCACTGAGAAAGACCGGTCCCTGCAGATCCAATAGAATAACACCTGAAAAAAGCGGATAGTAACAAACAGTTAGGATTTAATATAATTTAACTGTAATTTAACAATATACAGTGCGAATGTAGCGCAATCATTGCTATTGAAGCAAGATAGAGCAATTATCCGGTAGCGAGCGCAAATTTTTGTGCAATCCCACCCCTTGGAGCCTGCCTTGAACAAAACGAAAGCAGCTCTCAACAATTGGTAATAATTTGGGAAAACATATTATCCATAATTTTTCATCCACTCCAAACGTTTCGCAAGTCTCTGTGGAACGCAGAATGCTCACTTCAAATACCGAGAAACGAAAACCCACCATCCTTTGCAAGGGAATTATTTTTCTATCTGTACCCCATCTAAAACAATAGAATCATTAATAATTTATATCGAGGGAAATATTTCATTTCCATTTCCATTTGCTCCACAACCATACCATTTCGAAGATGACTTGCTTACCGCCCCAGTCCATTCGATATTCGCCCCGGAGCTTCCTTTCTTTGTGTCACTGCCATTGTCGGTGCCAACCACCCAGCCCAGTCAGGTGATTTCTACAACGGGACGAAACTTGCAGGTATTTTATTTTATGAAATATTTCGCAATAAATCAGATTGCCTCAGGGCTGAGGGTGGTTCGGTTTGGACTTAGAGAGGGGTAAAGGAATTTGCGATATTTTATTTACATTCTCTCACTTCACCAGCACTAGGTCATGTGCCTTAAGCCACATACACCGACCGACAATCTAACGTTTGAAGCAAGGCGAAAGGAAAAAGTCCAAGGAAGCCCACAGCAGTTTAGTACCTACGGAAAGGAGAATTGAGCTGAGAGGCTTCGTTTGGCGCCGAGAATGAAAAACGAAGAGTGGTGGGAGGCAGCGAGGATGAATTGATTGTGGGAAACCCTAAGATCGGGTGAGAGTAGAGGTGTACCTCACGTGAATTTATGGGTTTTGTCAAGTTTGCAATGGGTGGATTGGTGCGGATGCGGTGGTTGATGGACGAATCGAGAGCAGAATCAAACGACCGTGAGGAGAATCATTGTCAGTCCACAGATTAGGTAATTGAATGAAAGGGGGATATTACTTGGCCAATGGGAAGAATACGGTAGCTTTGTTGGTTGCAGACGATCGTTGTGTGCTAGAATGTACTGATACAGAAGGCATCGTCGTTTTAATGACCTTTTCGCTTGATAAGAGGGATAAATACCGAATAACAATCACTGGTAATTTCATCGATAGTTGCATGATACAAATCTTGAAATACACTGTTTAAAGCGTTGATTTTGGGATTAGTTTGAATAATACAATGTCAGATGGAATCAGTGTTTAATCTGCTGGCAGTCGCGTGCTAGTGATCCAAAGTCAGAAACTTTCAGTTTAGGAAGCCATTAGCAATTACGCATTTTCATCTTAGAAGGCTGATTTTCATTGACTGGCGAAAATAGGAAATAGGTCATGTTTTATCTATTCGAGCAAAACGGGGTTAAATGCATTCCCAAGAAATATTTTCATATTTTACCTCCATAGCGTTAATCGCGAATATTTAATGAATGAAATTCTTTGACCGATATTCCCCTCAGAAATGCTAAAAATGTATTCAAAATAGAGATTCAATTTTTCAAAATAATTCAATCTTTCAAGATCATGCAAAATTTCTCTTCATAATATCGGTGCGACAAAACACATTTAATTTTAATTTTAAGCAATTTAATTTTAAACTTCATAAATCGCCTAAGCGTATGCAAATAATCATTATTAGAACGAAATTTCGGTTTTCGGTAAAAACATGTACCTATTGATTAAATTCCGGTTCATTTGGCCCCCAAATAGACCTAACCTAACCCAAAACATGAGTGGGTCGTGTACAAGCAAAAAACGCATTATAATCGAATGCACCAAGCGTTTTAATAAAAAAGAAGTCTTGCACCGTAAATTTTCAACGGAATTACCCAAACGAAGAGGATGGGGGAGAGGCTGATCAAAATGTTGGTCCATGTTGGAGGTTCGATAGACTGCAGAAGTTATTCAACCTGACATACACGGTAACGGCCTTGGTAAATTCCGAATCGACTTATTCGTTCTGTACCGTGCAAAGAATTAATCTTGCCTTCCCTGTGGCGATACTTTCACGTCTTCACAAAACATAGGGGAAAGTACGGTGATATGGACACTATAGGTAACACACAAACTTCATATTTCAACAATAATGTGATGATACTATAATATTTATCGCCGATTTAAAATGCCTAATATGTTGATAGCTAGCTAACCCGTGAACCCTATTGAAATATTGCTTTCAAAAAATACTTTATTGATTAATTTATTAAAATGTGATATGTATGATCTAGTAAAAACCACTAACATCATACTTTAACTAGGACATGAGGCACCATGAGTCTCCATTAATGTGTCCAACAATATGGAAATCCTAAAGATGTAACGAAATTCATGATTTATATTTTTACATTCTCTTCAATTAAATATACTTCATCCCAAGCACCACACACCTCTTCAATGCGGAATCAGGCGTTCTTAAAGTTTTTTTTCTTGTTTGAAGTGACCATCAGTTAAATAGACAAATATAAAATTTTATACTCTACTCGAAGAGTTGCGATGTCATCAGACAAAAGCGAAAGTTATATATTGAAATTTTATTGCGCTTCACCTCAATTTAACATAGTGCATTATGACATTTTGGTTCAGCAATTTCGAAACCAAACCACCTCTTGAACATCGCTTTTTAATTTATTAACCTAAGTGTACGATAACAGTTTTATGTGTTAGCTAAATCTAAAACGGTCATAGGAAAATAGGTTAAACCGCCCGAATGGAACAGATAAAAATCCCCCCCTTTCTCTCTCTCTCTCTCTCCTTGTTCACCCCATTAAACATTCCGATGATGTTTGGCGAAAGTTATCGCTTTCAGCCGAAACTTGGTAAAACTTTGGCATGTATGATTATTGAATGATGATGGGATAGTAGCTTCGCATGGCAAAGGAATGGAATGTTATAGAAGGTATTTCGATTTGATTGCCCTTCTGGGTTAGATATTCTTGTACGATATTCCTGAGGAAAGTGTGAATCTGTTTCTAACTACAAACGATTCGATTTACAATGACGGTCTATATCTTTCACATCGTTATCATTTTTCATGAGTGTTTGTTCCAGAGAGATCCTATAAAATGCGATTTACACTAATAATAAAAATTCGTAAATAGAACGAAAATGATTATACAATCCACAAATTCATTTGTCGTTTTCTGCTTCGTGCATCGTAAAGAGTTTTTTTTATTCATTTCGTTTATTTGATAGGAACAAATGCGTTAGCTTGGCGGTGCCAAATTCTTTTCTTTTTACATTTTGGATATTTTAAAACTAGGAGGTTACAATGTCGAAATATTTTTTTTTTAAAAGAGAAAAATTTTACAGCTATCTTAAGACTAGAAATAAGACTCTATATACAAGAGAGGGGACAAAATATTTTTTTTTATGAAAATTTTTAAAACAAGGAATTCAATAGTAATAGTTTTTTAGGAAATATTTACAGTTATCTTAAAACTAACAATATAGTTTGGTACACAAAAGGGGGAACAAATATTTATGACAAAATTCACCGGTGTTTTAAAACTAGGGATACAATTCTATTTACAAGATGGGGGACAATAGTTTTAACAAAGAGGTAAAATTACAACTATCTTAAAACTAGGAATACAGAATACAAATTTGAACTTTTTTAGCGGAGACTTATGCTTGGTCAAGATATTCAGAGGGGGGCTGTAGAAGCAGTTGTATCAAGGACAGGGGAGAGAAAGCGTAGATGGTGACCGGGAGAGAAGAGCAAAACTTGCAACTTTCGGGCAAACGGGAGATCAGCGAAACAAATTAGCGCCTCAGTCTAGTAGGTCGGATTGGCGGATGGTATTCTTCGGACCCGCGGGGAATCCTTCAAAAGTCATCGGACCTCGAGTCGCTCTCGCTTCAGTTTCCGTAGTGGTAAGTGCGACGGCGGCTACATAGTGGCAGTCTGGAGCTGATCGATCCCACAAGGCAAGAGAAAACTTCTAAAACGAGAAATAAAAAGAGAGGGGCTAAATTGGGATATTTATCGTTTTTATGAAAGTATAAATAAGGGACACATAGGGGAAATCGCGATTTGCCAGCATATCTCGGACTGGGACATTGAGTGGTCTACCTCGGGCCCGAAGGGAATCCTTTAACTGAGACCTGGCGTCCAAGTACCCGGCGCATACCCAGACAACGTGCTCGATGTCGTGATAGCCCTCGTCACAAGCGCACAGACTACGCCCAATACGCCGCGAATGCGCATCCAAGGTGTAGTGGTTGGACATAAGTCGGGACATTACACGAATAAAATCCCGACCCACATCCATCCCCCTGAACCAAGGCTTCGTTGATACCTTTGGGATAATGGAATGTAGCCATCGTCCAAGTTCACCATTGCTCCACGAGGTTTGCCAACTGTTGAGTGTCCTCTGACGACAAATACTAAAAAATTCGTTGAAGCAGATTGGTCTTTCGTATATGTCACCATTTAATGCGCCCACCTTTGCTAATGAGTCGGCCTTTTCATTGCCCGGGATAGAGCAATGAGAGTGGACCCAAACAAAGGTAATTTGATTTTTCAGATAACGTACACAAGGACTCCCGTATCTTCCCCAGGAAATATGGGAATTGCTTTTTGGGCTTCATCGAACGAAGAGCCTCGATGGAGCTGAGGCTGTCCGAAATGATGAAGTAGTGATCTGTGGGCAGAGTGTCGATGATCCCAAGGGTGTACTGAATTGCAGCTAACTCTGCGACGTAAACTGAAGCGGGATCATTGAGCTTGAATGAAGCGGTGATAGTATTGTTGAAGATACCGAAGCCAGTGGACCCATCGAGATTTGATCCGTCAGTGTAGAACATTTTGTCGCAGTCGACTTCTCGGAATTTATTATAAAATATATTGGGGATCACTTGCGGGCGTATATGGTCCGGAATTCCACGAATCTCTTCCTTCATGGATGTGTCGAAGAATACAATAGAATCAGAAGTATCTAGGAAACAAACACGGTTGGGAGTATATGAAGAAGGATTAATGCTCTGTGCCATGTAGTCGAAGTACAAGGCCATAAATCGGGTTTGAGAATTAAGCTCGACGAGCCTCTCGAAGTTTTCAATCACCAACGGGTTCAGAATGTCGCATCGGATGAGCAATCGATATGAGAGTTCCCAAAATCGATTTTTTAGCGGAAGAACACCCGCCAGCACATCGATACTCAACGTATGGGTCGAGTGCATGCAACCCAAGGCAATGCGCAAGCAACGATACTGGATTCTCTCCAGTTTGATGAAGTGTATGTTCGTAGCGGAGCGGAAACAGAAACACCCGTACTCCATCACCGACAATATCGTTGTTTGGTACAACCTGATCAGGTCTCCTGGGTGAGCACCCCACCATGTTCCAGTTATTGTTCGGAGAAAATTGATCCTTTGTTGGCATTTCTGTTTCAGATACCTAATGTGACATCCCCAGGTACCTTTAGAGTCGAACCAGACCCCGAGATATTTAAATGTGAAGACCTGATTGATCGTTACACCCATTAATAGAAGCTGGAGTTGCGCCGGCTCACGCTTCCTAGAAAAAACAACCAACTCAGTTTTCTCCGTTGAGAACTCAATACCCAGCTGAAGAGCCCAAGCAGACAAATTGTCCAAGGTATTTTGTAATGGTCCTTGCAAGTCGGCAGCTTTGGGCCCTGTGACAGAGACCACGCCGTCGTGTGCAAGTTGCCTTAGCGTGCATGAATTGGCAAGACAATCGTCAATGTCATTCACGTAAAAATTGTAGAGTAGGGGACTTAGACATGAGCCCTGGGGAAGACCCATGTAGCTAAATCGCGATGTTGTTAAATCGCCATGCGAAAAGTGCATGTGCTTTTCAGACAACAGGTTTAGCAAAAAGTTATTTAAAATTGGCGAAAGGCCATGCTGGTGCAGCTTCTCTGACAGAATGTTGATAGAAACTGAGTCAAAAGCCCCCTCAATATCCAAGAAGACTGATGCCATCTGCTCTTTGTTAGCATAGGCCATTTGGATTTCTGTAGAAAGCAACGCAAGGCAATCGTTCGTCCCTTTGCCTTTGCGGAAGCCAAATTGTGTATCTGAGAGTAAGCCATTTGCTTCAACCCAATTGTCGAGGCGAAACAAGATCATTTTCTCGAACAACTTCCGAATACAGGACAGCATTGCAATCGGCCGATACGAGTTGTGGTCGGAGGCTGGTTTTCCTGGTGTTTGGATGGCGATGACCTTGCCTCCAGTCATGAGGGACAATGTTACCCTCAAGAAACTTGTTAAATAAATTCAACAAGCGCCTTTTGCAGTGTCAGGCAGATTCTTCAGCAAGTTGAATTTGATTCTGTCTAACCCTGGGGCGTTATTGTTGCATGACAAGAGAGCAAGTGAGAACTCCACCATCGAAAACGGTGTTTCGTTCGCGGTATCGTGAGGAGACGCGGCGCGGCACGTTTTCTGTACCGGGACAGAGTCCGGACAGATCTTCTTGGCGAAAGCGAATATCCAACGGTTTGAATATTCCACGTTCTCGTTGGTACTATTTCGGTTACGCATACGTCGAGCCGTACCCCGAAGAGTGCTCATCGCTGTTTCTCTCGTTAACCCGTCGACGAACCGGCGCCAATAACTGCGTTTTTTGGCTTTCATTAGACTCTTCATTCGCCTTTCTAACGACGCGTACTGTAGATAGCTAGCGGGTAACCCGTCTTCCCGGAAGGCCTTATATGCAGTGGACTTTTCCGCGTACAACTCTGAGCACTCTTTATCCCACCACAGGGTAGGAGACCGTCCATGGGTTTTCGCGCTGGGTACTGGTTTAGTCTGAGCTTGATTCGCACTGTCGAGAATCAAGCCAGCCAAAAACCTGTACTCTTCCTCCGGAGGAAGTTCTTGAGTGGATTCGATTTTAACGGATATCGCGGTCGCGTAACTCTTCCAATCAATGTTCCGTGTGTGGTCATACGAGACATTGATTGTTTCCGATGGTCTTGAACCGTTAGCAATTGAAATCACGATAGGCAAAGGATCGCTACCGTGGGGATCAGGGATCACCTTCCATCTGCAATCTAACTGTAGCGATGTCGAGCATAGCGATAAATCCAACGCGCTTGCGCGTGCTGGTGGTGTAGGAATCCGCGTCATTTCTCCCGTGTTTAAGATAGTCATGTTGAAATTGTCGCAAAGATCTTGGATTAATGTTGATCTATTATCATCATGAGGACAGCCCCATACCGTACCGTGCGAGTTAAAGTCTCCCAGAACTAGCCGCGGTGCCGGTAAGGATTCCGTGATATTACAAAGCGTTCGGTGCCCTACCGAGGCTCTAGGAGGAATGTAGATGGAAGCAATGCAAAGGTCTTTACCTTTGATTAGAACTTGACAAGCGACAATTTCAATGCCTGGTGTCGAAGGGAGGTTAATTCGGTTGAAAGAATAGCACTTTTTGATCCCCAAAAGTACTCCTCCATAAGGGTTTTCTCGATCCAGACGGATTATATTAAAGTCGTGGAAGTTGAGATTTATATCGGAAGTTAGCCAAGTTTCACATAATGCGAAAACATCACATTTTAAACTGTTTAGTAAGAATTTGAAGGAATCGATTTTCGGGAGAATACTTCTGCAATTCCACTGTAGGACAGTGATCGAATCAGTGACCTCGTTTGATGACTTAGCCATCGAAGGATACGATCGCTGTAAGGAGGGGCCATTTAGCAGTCAACTGTTTCAAAAATGTTTGCACCATAGGGAGAAAATGTATCAGAATGCTTTTAAGAGGATCAGTAACATTGAAAGCTGTGAAAATTAAGTCCACTATGTCAGAAAATTTCATTAGTCCGCTACTGGACTGAGTATTTGTTTGAAAAAAGGGAACACTTGGGGTTTTTGGTGTCCCTGGAAGTGGTGGATACTCTTTGTTAGAATTAAAATTTCCAAGTCCTGGAGCAAATTGCTTCGGCTTTAGTGCATCACTTCCGTTGGATTTATTGATTGTAGTTGGCACACTCTGAGTGGACGGCACATTGGCACCCTTACGAGGCAATCTAGGGGAAGCTTGATTTTTCCTCTTCCTGGACTCCCCTGGGTTAACCAAAGATGTTCCCTCTTGTGGGTCGTCAGATTCTTGCTCAACGCCAGCCAAAAGAGCAAAGGAATTTTCGGAAGGGACAGATGGCGAAGCATTCTTAAGAATTTCTGCATAAGAGCGCTTCGAGCGTTCCTTAAGGGAGCGCTTAATTTTATCCCCGCGCTGTTTGTACGCGGGGCATGATTTAAGATCATGCGGCAGGCCCCCGCAGTAAATACACTTTTCAGTTTCTTCACCGCTAGCGTTATCCTCATGTTCTCCCTCGCATTTGCCGCACCTTTTCTTATTGCCACAATAGGTGACTGTGTGGCCCAGCTGCTTGCAATTGCTGCAGTTCATTACCCGCGGTACAAACAGGCGAACCGGTAGACGAACCTTATCCAGGAGGACATAGTTGGGGAGGGAAGACCCGGAGAAAGTCACCCGAATCGAGTCTGACAATGAATAAGTTGTCTTATTATTCTCAGTTATTGCTGAATACAATTGCTTGCATTCCAGAATCTTCACATGTTCAAGTGAGGGGTCCTTAAAGCAACCAACTCCATACTTCAACACGTCTTCGCACTTCAAACCCGGTTCGGCGACGACCCCGTCGATCTCCACTGCCAAACAATGTATATACACCTTAAATTGCTTTGTAAAGCGCTCGCTGCGAGCAATCTGGTTTGCCTGGTCGAGGTCATTCACTAATATGCGTATCTTATTAGCTCTAACACGTGTTATCTGAGCTACGGCCGGGTAGTTAGCAGTCAGCTCCCGTGAGATTTCTAAAATATTAAGCGATTTCGTAATGGGCCGGAAATAGACCACCCAGGGCCCAGTTGAACTGGGTGGGTATGTTTTAATACGAGGAGGACTGGGGGAATCAGAGGAGGGAGTGATTTCGGGTTTATCCGGTAAATCCATGGGAACATCATTCCCATCCAATGTTACTTCGCCCTCGGCCATTTAGGCACGAGGATAGCACGTGGTGTAAACGAGAGATGAAACTTATATTCAGGGGAAAGGGATCTAGGAAGTAGCGACAGATCGGGGGAAAGGGAAATGAGAAAAAAAAAGATACTTAGCTTATATAGCGGCTTGTCCGGTTATTGAACTGTTCACTTCACCAACCTAGGCACCGGCGAACAAAGCCTGCCTCAAACAATGACTGGCCTTCACAATGTATATTTTTATATTGATTTACTCTATGCAACAAGCACAACCAGCACAAGAAAACGATCTGCTTCGATCGAGAGTTCAGACGATTGTGCATCGTAAAGAGTTGGTTTCACGAATTGAAAAAAATGGCGACTTCACGAACAAAAAATTTCGTTATTTGAACTATTTAGTGCACGTTGCAGGAAATTTGTCGTAAAAAACGAAACTATTGCTCGTTTTCAATCACGATTCGTTATTTTAACTAAATGATTGCATATAGAACGAATATTTTATTAGTCGCACAATTTCAGTTTCTTTCATCCAACAAAATTTCTAAAAAATCGGAAATCCCTAATTTCGATTCAAGTTTTAATTCATTTTGAGCAAAAACAATGAAATATTTTCTGCAACATGTATAGAAAGTGCAAAATTGCACAAGGCAGTTTTACAGAAAGTGTAAGAAGAAGATATCGAAATTCGGTACACAATCCTCGTTTGGCAAGCGATCCGCGCATGTGGCAAATTTTCATTTATTCATCACATTGTGAATGGACAAATCTACATGAAAACCTCTGAAAACGACTCCTGGACTTCTTGAAGTTTCACGATGTTTTCGCGGCCAGATTAGGCATTTTTCACAATGCCATCGTATTCGGGTACAGAGCCAATTATGTTATTTTTGTACGACACTCCGTCTCATAAAAAAAATTAGAATACACTGGCTCAAATAGGTAGTCGAGGACTTGTGCCTCACGGCAGCGTGCATTCGATGTGATTCCTATTTCGGCTGTTTTACATGACTGGTAGTAAAATGATTTTTTAACTTAAATTTTTATTCATTTATTTTTGGGTTTACATTTTGTATAATATTGCAGTCTAGGTGATATAGCATTTGATTGTCGTCTTTGATGAGCTTCGTTGGTAGATGGTTGCATTTCTGTTTGTGGCTTTTAGATACTAATTCGTTGAATATGAAAATATTAATATTACTTATGTACATGTTTGCTATCTTCGCCCCTCCGAGCCGTTCACTATAAAAAAAGCACAAAACTTCTGTTAGAATATATAACAAAGATCTATCTCACCAATAATTTGTGCATGAAGAGACACTATTTCAAAGAATCGTTCAATTCCTGCAACGAAAAATGCGAATAACTAAAATGAATGAATCTCGAATCGCGCATTTAGATACTTCATAATAGCGATTGATTTCATTGGCTGCAATATTCAATATTATTATCTGTAAATGTAGTTGAATTATTGCGTTGCGTTGTGACGATGATTTTAGAGGATTGCACACTAACTTCATCATGTTTGACTGCTGATTATCCAATAAGAGTTGCTTAGGAAATGGTAAGTAGGAATTCATACCAATCCGATCCACATTAAAACCTCAACAGCATAATAGCCATCATTGCCGGCCGCGCCCATCTTCATCGTTAACGGGGAAGGATAAAGGATAAGGTAGACAGGAAGTGTTGATGCTCTACCTACTTAACGGAAGGACGACGATTCATCAGACTCTTCCATAGGTGTCGCGGAGTTGGTAGTTTGGAAGGGTATCAGGTCTAGGATTCGCTCCAAGGTCGCATCGCTTGACCTATAAAGCATATTTTATTAGGTAGTTGTTTAGTTAGTCTTCGAGTGCACGATGACTCGAAAACGAAAAGATCTTGTTTAGTTTTTGGTTCTTTTTAAACTATGCACAGCCGGCTACCGAGAGTATCCTATGTTCCCTAAACAAAAGCAATTTGAACTCTATACAGCCGACCGTAGGAGTATTGCCTAGGTAAGCTAATCATATCTGCGTAATGGGCCGGATCACTATTTATTGAAACAGTATTTAGACGGAATTTGTTACTTCTTCTCTACGATATATTTATTGGCTTGAAAACTACCGAGTGATAACACATTATTCAGGATAGCGCGAGATGTTATAAATCAAGGAAAATATTTCTTATTTTCCATATCGGATTGTTTTTGGAATACAAGTATACGAGCGATAATAACGAACACTGAAGGGAAATATAAAGGATTGTTAACCTGATGCACGGGCTTGATAGCAGTAACGGAGCTTGAAATTAGGTTCATAAAAACAGACGCGGCGAATTTTCAATACGTATTGACCCGTGATCATCGATACTAGTCAGATTAGTTGTATTGGGGCTAATTTCCTATCAACTATTCATTTTTACGGCAATGTTTTCTCGACTTGATCTGTTCGCACCCTCTCATTCTGCTACTATCGGCAGAAGGCTGATAGCACCCTGTCGTCGTCGGTCTAAGGACCAAATGTCATCAATAGACTTAGACTCGCGTGGAAGCATGAGATAGGAAACTTGTGAGAATTTTGTTTTCCCACCATTTGACGACCCATCTGTAAATGTAGTTGAATTATGATTAAAAAGAATGTGGCTATTTTGAAAGCTGGCAATTGACTTTTTCCAGCTGCATTGTATCAGGAACAGTAAGAAATTGAGAACAACATTGTACAAATCAATGTAATTTTGTAAATCACGTAGTCGTTATCTATTAACAAGTTGAATTTGATTAGCATATTGCTAAATATGCTAATCAAATGAATCGTCGACATTGTAGTGTTGACGTCTAACCCGCCTTACTCCATCATGCCTCATTATTGACGGAGGCACTCTTCAGTCTCAAACAACTTATTACAACTATGAAGATCACATTATACCATATGGGGAGCGAATAGCGCAGCTGGTAAGTCAATTACACTGTAAGTAGCTCATCTGTGTGTTAGGCCCTTTGCCGCTTTCGGTCAGATAGGTCTGAAATGCTAATACCTTGCGTTTTCGACGGTACCTGTACATTTACAATGTCACCTATAGTGATGGAAATCTAAAGTTTTTCTCCATATATTTTGATTCCTACAGTATTTTTATTACTTTCACATAATTGAATAATTTGACCTAACCCTCTGCTACCCAATTTTTTGTTTTGCTTAAAAAACTACAAGGGGCAGCCCTATGGGGTTGCACGAACTGTAGACGTAGGACTATACTACTTAATGTAAAATATTTATTTTCTTAGTACATTTATAGTAATAATAAATCAAATATATTTCTTACGTATGGTTTAATCACAACCAATCAACATCGAGTATTACATATTGAACCAAACCTTCTTGGTTATCAGGTCATTTCATTTGTAGTAGGTGATCGAATCCGATTGAACTTATTTAAGAAGATCTGAAGAAAGAAGACAGAAAACTGTAACCGAACTAATATCTGGAACTAAATCTTTATAGCATAAGATTAGCTTGTAAAAACTTTTCGATTGTGTGTGGTAAAAACCCGGATCAGTGAAGAAAAATCAAATTTTAGACAATATAATCACATTTCATGTATAGACCAGAATGCTTGGTCTAGCTATATTTTGCCATTATTGCGACTTTCTTGAAGTACGCATACAAATATAGCGAATGCAGTGGTCTTAATCATATATCGAAACGATAAATATACAAGAATCGAAAACAATTCTATATATGGACAATCGTTGTGCAATTTAGTAACAAATTAGATCTAACTACCTACACATTCGACTCAAACGTTAAACCCAAGCGCACAAAGCAAAATGAATCAACGCTGATGATGATGGGTACAGTAAAAGAGACTACTAATACCACGACACTATGTTAACCATGTTTGCAAATGGAGCTCGAATGTACAAACTATTTTATGTACGAATAATTATACATAAAAGTGTGCTGAAAACGAGCACAACACAAAAGATAGCATAGTGTTTGAACGGCAAACACAGTCGCATTCACTGGGTAGCGTACCTCCACAGGCACAGGCAGTGTAACGGACTTCTAACTCAGCTACACTGGCTATGAAAACACACAACGCAGTGACCTGCTTCGTCTGCCGCTCAACAGGCAACTGAGCTGTACTGGCGAAATCCGTCCGTTTAAATAGTCGATGATGACGTCATTCATAGAAGCGTAGCGCGCTAGGCACACAAATCTGTCGTGCTGGACTAGGGAAGTGCTATCTTCTGTGTGTAAATGCGCGATATTTTGACTAGGTTGTTGATTATTTAAATTTTTAATGTCATGATATCAAAAATCTTTGGGTTCATCTATTGGAATCTATTCTTAAAAGTATTCCGGTGCGATATGCGCAAAAAAATTGAAAATTTATCGTGAGATGGCTGAATTATATACGTTTAAAATTAGACCACTTTTCGTTACATACCATTTTTGTAGAATTTGCAACGTGCACCCCTATATCGAAAACAAAGACGTAGTCCTACGTCAAAAGCTATTGTAGATTGTTTTTGTAATGAGAAAGCCGAAAAATATATTTCCAGCTCACGAAAGCTACGGGTTTTTCATTTAACCCCCAAAAATGTCCAAAATGGCCATTTTATGAAACAAGATTTTAATTTCGGCTAATAATTTTTATTTCCGCTCGGTCCCAACATAATTTCACAACTACAGAGGAGTACTTCAAGCTAGCAAGCTGAAAATACTTTTTTATTTTCTCCAAAAATTTAAAAAAGCATAAACCTATTTTTACTAAATTACGCTGCCGTACACAAAAAAAATGTTTTTCTGTTTTCCTCAAATTTTTAACTTTCAACGTTGAACGTATTTGACATAGTGATTTCAAAATGCTAGCAATGTGTTTGTAAGATTAATGGGAATGTTATGAAGAGGTTTTCATAGTGGTGAAAAATAAATCTCAAGATGGCATAGATGGCTCCCTGATGCTGGGGATCATTTTTTTTATCATACTACTCTACAGCAGTTTATACTTGTTCAATTATAGAGCTCCTTCAGCTCAGTTGTGCTCAGGGGCCCCGAGTTGTCCAAGACGGCCTTGACCTAGAAAGCACATTCCATTCTGGAATACGTCTAGAATCCGAGAGTTCCGGAACTGTCGATAGTGGTCAATATATTCAAAGAATCTTTGATTTTGATTGACCATCAGGAATCTAGGTTTGCAAATAGAACTAATTTGATGTTCATTTTAAGGGACTTTTAGTACGTGAAGTATTACGATTATACCAGTTTATATGGGAAATTCCTATGTGGCCGCAGAAATCAACTTGTAACTCCGAAACCAAATATCAGATATAAATGAAATTCAATAGCAGTTCATAGGATTATCGTAACTTTCATTTGGAATAAAGTTTATAAAAATGGGTCATGAATTCGCTGAGAAATAGCTGTGACAACTTAGGGACTTGGACAGTCCCGGAGGGCTTCCAGATAAGTCATATGTGTTCAATGTGGTCAAAGCTACTTTGAATGATCATTAGTGATTTCAACCCACAAATCCTACTAATGTTACACCCTTTCTAATATGTACTACATCATTTGGGCGTCATGGTGGTACCAGTTTATATGGGCATTTTTGTGTGACCACGCTCTTCAACCCGTCAGACTCGGCCTACCGGGCCTTGGTTAAAAACTCGACTTTCAGAGTGATTGCATATCCTTTCTATTGACATAGGTAAAAGGAATCGTTGAAGTAAACGAAAAAATTATTACGAATAATTGAAAAAATACGAAGAAGTTCGAGTGAGTAGTTTTCCGGCAATCGTAACCACGGGAAAGCCATTTTTAGAAGAAAAACAAAACATTTAGAGATAATCGAGTTTCAAGCGATCACTGCTCTTGGTAGACGTGGCGCGCTACGAAGCGCTGGAGTTTTCGATGTATTTCTTGGATCTCTATAAAAATTTGGGGGAATATTCTCAAAAAGTTGTACTTTTAATTAAAACAAAATAAATCGATTTTTTGGAAAATGAAAAGGTATGCAACCCCTTACTAACTGTTTTTGCTTCTGTACTTCCAAGATATACCAATACCCCACAAAACAAATTTTTATTTTCGGCACTGCTTAGAGTAGTCGTTAAGTTCGCTCAAAAGAATTTAAAATTTTAGAATATTATGAATGGTCATATCATCCTTCGGAAGCAGACGTCGTGAATAGGTTCAATAAGTTACATTGGTTTCTATAATATACTCTGTGCGGGCACTGACCGATGAAAAATTAATATAAAATAAAAGCCGCATTTAAAGTCTAAGAATATACCATATGATGAATGTACGTGCGATCTTTAACTCTCATATTTTGATATTATTTTTTATGCATTGCCACAAAACACAAAAACTCCGTAGTTGTTCACGAAACTCACTAAAACTCGATGAAAGAATAGCTGAGCTAGACTGAAAGAATACTCCATTCAGTGGTTGAAAAGGTAAAACCCAACAAACACACAAAGGGAAAGCCAAATTCACGAACCGCAACATTTTAGTCTAGCAAATAATGGACTTTTCGCTCAATGCTCCTCGCACAGGAGCGGCTTGCATCCCCATTAGAAGACGGTGTATTTTTTCCACAAACTTGCAACGTTGTTGTGTAGCTTGGAAGGAGGCAGGTCGCTAGTGGTAGAAATAGTGCA
This sequence comes from Topomyia yanbarensis, assembly GCF_030247195.1. Lineage (NCBI taxonomy): Eukaryota > Metazoa > Arthropoda > Insecta > Diptera > Culicidae > Topomyia > Topomyia yanbarensis. The sequence goes on from NC_080672.1 coordinate 253,463,029, forward strand.
GCATCCTTTCATCGGAAATTCCTTGTTCCTTGTACTACTTTTGCATTCGAGCAAGAAGAATGCTACAGGAAATGGCGGGGGGAGGGAGGGGTTCTGGTCTACGGGAATTTTGAAACGTTTTTCCTGCTCCAGGTTGTTATTTGTATTGCACTTTTCTTCCTCATCGATGTTGTATGTTTATTGTTATTGCAGTTACGCCGATAGCGGAATTGTTGGGCGGGGAAAAGTTTTCTACTTCATTGTTTGTCGATCGAAAAGCAATATTGATTACAGCCAGCGGAAGCTAAGTTTATTGCTTCCATTGCCGCTGATAACTACAAAAACTACCATTTATCAATAGTCGTCTCAGGTAGTACATGTATAGGACGAAATGCATGAACATGTTGCTTGATTTGGAGAACTGTTTTTATGTATATTTTGGGGTTATATAACTAGTTCGCCTTACACAATTTATGTTATCTGGCTGTACCTAGTATAAGAACAAGCAGGCCCTCCTCAATCTGTCTCATTTTCGAACTATTTGGTAGGGCATAGTTTGACAGTTACGATTACAATGGACAGGTGTCAACCATTGTGAATGAACACGTTTTCGGAAACCTTTCGGTAATAACAGAAACGTGAAATGGAGCCGAAAAGGTTTAGGCTCCAAATTGGACAGGTGAAATTTTTGGGTCGAATGCGATGACAATGTCAGCTTGTTAAAATGTTAATTAATGGAAATTAGCTATCCTGAATAATTTATAGTAAGTTTCGGGTTTCGTTGATTGGCAGGATGCGACGAGGCAGTCTTTCCACTCACACCTCAGCACGAACGTGACTTTAGCGAAATATTCAGCGTGTTGTGAAAACAAAGTTGGTAGGCGATAGCTTTGAACACGATATCGCTGACTTATTGATGGCAATCAATCGCACTAATTATATATGCTACATTCTTGGAAAACCTTTTCCAACGCGATTGTTCATTGTTCTTTTTTTTCATCGAATCGATTGTTTTGACCGTGTTTGTGTTTCACATTAGTACGGGATCATTGTGACTTGCTAGCACAAATCGTATGCTCTCCCGATCAGAAACACGTAACAAAAAGATTATATCTTGCTTTGTGTCTTGTAATAAATTTCTGTTATTTTAACTACTTACGAGACCTTACTTATAACACAATATGTTACTAAAATTGCATTCTGTTACAATCCTGTTATTTTATTCTGATCGGGCTGAATGACTGATTAATAATTTTAGAGCTGTTTGGTAGGATGACCCTCAAAAATTCAGTTTTTGACATTAACTTTGCAGAAAGTTTAATGTAGTTAATAGAGTCTTGGAAAACATTTTTGCACTATATTATACTAATAGTGCATAAAAACCTTATTCCAGCTTGTACAATGCAATCACGTATTATAAATGCATAAAAGTAGAGGAAAAATGTTGCATTACTGGCATCTCTACATACGTATATAAAAATGATCTAACACGCACAAACCTTAAGGATACTCGAAGCCTACAAGCATTTCAAATGCATTTAGTGCAATTGTAGAGCAAATATAAACCCAGCATATTCATTACATATCTATTACAGCCTATGCAGCAAAAGGAACATGAAAGGCGATGCAATGTCAACACTCACAAAAGATAGTTTTCGTAAAACATGTGAATATAACGGCGGTGGTTATTTTAATTCTCTTCCCTTTCTGTTTATCATACTGCAAAGGAAACATAAGAAAGATTATATTATGTTGTTCTTGGACTGTAGTGTTTTGATGCAATCAAGTATGATGCAATCAAGTTTAAGCACTCCCGACTGTAGGCTGTCCGAAGTTCAAGTTACATTTTTTGTAAACTGAGAATTTCTGAAATAAATAAAAAAATCTATTATCATTTTTCGGCAACCGTCTGCCTAGAGTAATAAGCACTTCTGATAGTTTTATAGTTCATATCCAGGTGAATCCAGACTTGTGCAACTTGTTACTCCATTCAACTAATATAAGCTCCTTCCCGGAGCAAACGCGGAGATGCAGAGGTTTACGCGGGCTCCATAACAATGTTTGTCACTTTAACATTTCTTTCCTTCAGGCCCGTGCGCTGAACATCCTTTAGAGGCGGGTTTTGATTTTATTACGTTCCTTATAAAATAAGTATTGAAAGCCTCAAATTATAATGAATTTTTCCAAAACCTGGAGGGTCGAGTCTTGTGTTCCAATCAAGTCAGGCTTACAGATTAGGTAAATTTCCGTTATCGAGAAGACATTTCGACAGACACGGCTCATGGTAGTGTCGGATTGGTTTGTAGTAGTTAAGCCTACCGACTAAACCTAAACCTCTTGTATATCGCCATCTTCATCCATCCGAGGTAATGCTTTAGTAGGGATTGTGCTCTTTCTCTTTTTATTTTGTGTTAATTGTTTATGTTTTTCCATTTGCTCCTTTTTGTTGCTGTCCAACCTTCGAGGTGTATCTGACCTGCTTCGGTCCTGTGCAAAAATTGCAACAAGTTGAGACCTATCCGGAGATATCGGCCATAATGCTTTACAAGGTTTCTTATCTGCTAGCTGGTGCTGAGAGTTTATCTGCGGCGGTATTTCTTCCGATACCGATGCCCATTTTTGCAAATCTTTTAGCTGCCAGCCACTCCGAGGGAGAGATCGTCCGCGGTGAAATTTCTCCAGATAGCGATATCCCAATTTCTCCGACTTCGTGTTTTTTCTCGTTAACTCCCGTTGCTAGGCCGCCGACCGATCTTTGCTTGGTAACTTTGTGTGGTCTACTCACCAGTAACGTTTTTTTGCACGGCCACACTGGGCCTGGGCCAGTGGGCCCCGGGATTTTGGGATGAATATATTTGTAATTCTTCAGTGCGATGCTAAAATGACAGAAATTTGAATAGAAAGTGATTTACATTTTTAAAGTCTATACCGGCATTGCTTTATTAATACCCAAATGCATCATATTAATGAATCGGTAGCAAAGTAGTTTGGAATCGCACATTGATTAGTATTCCATCAAACCATCATAATGCATCACACAACTAGGCGGAATAATACTAGTGGCATGAAACGGATTAGGATAACGGATCAATTCGACCGTTGCACAAACATTTCAGTTCAAGTTTCAATTTATTTTGAGCAAAACCAAGAAAGTATATAAAGTTCGGCAGGGACTGAGCCGTAGCGATAAACAGAACACGATGGCCAAAAAATCTCTATCTGGCAAGCGTTTTGCGGATGTAGACAAATGATTTGATTTTTATCACATTTGGGACCGTCAACGGACAAATCTGCAAAAATAAACCCCTCTAAATTCAACTCTTCCACTATGCCCTGTTAAACTGGTACGGAACCAATAATGTTGTTTTTGGCCTAAAAGAGATTAATTTTTAAACATTCTAGAACTTCGCCTTATCGTGCTCAAAAGGAGCGTCCTTATTCTTTTTGTCAACAATGATAATATTTTTTTTTGATAATAAGAAACCTTATGATACTTAATTAAAATGATTTAAATTTTATAATGTAGTTTGTATAGGTTAAATTTAAAATCGCAGTTTACGGCCAAACGAGGAACGCAATAGAATGCCAGTCACTTCACTTACGGAGGATGACTTGAATTAAACTTAGACACGCTGTGATAAAGAGCAGTCAGGTCAATTAGTTCACCACCGTCGCTGTCTATAAAATACGAGTTGTATAGTTTGTTATTATTACATTTAGTTCACTTTCTACATACGTCTTCGGAAGCCGGTCATAATAAACGAGTATACAAGACGTCTATTGAATTATTTAACAAAAAAACTGCCTCGACAAAAAATCGTGCACAAAAGGGATATAACAAGAGCCGTTATTTCTATTCCTACAGCGAGGATAGATCATGAATGAACCTCAAGACGATTTGCGCGCTTAGAATCTATATTATATCGATTGCTTTCTAAGGCGGCAAGGATCGGCGAAATGGAAAGTTCGATAGAAGAGAATATGTGGCTTTTCCGAAGTTGGATGTCGACTCTGACCAGTTTCATCACATCAGGAATGTTGTATTGCTCACAATCAAAAAGATCTAAACAAATCTAAACGGGACAATGTTATAGCGTACTATTTTAACTCTTGTAGTTTGAAAATTAAACACTAGTTATCTTAACACTCAAGTATCAACGTTCGCCCATATACGACGTTTGGCAACTATAGGCTCGATGTTAAAATGTACAGATTGAGCATGTCAAAACCGTACTATTAAAAATATCCAATTAATTGGAAATTTCGCGCTCTGTTTACGAAAGCCACCTAAACTCATCACGGAATACAAATATTTTTTACTGGTCAAGCCAATGTTCAAATGGTGGGCGGTAAACTCGCCATACTTCAGTATTCCCCCTATTCATTCTCAAACAACGTATTTGTATTTAACAATTCAAGTCCAACTGACATTGAGTCCTAATGAACTAAACTACAAATAACCTAAAGTGGTAACAAATGGTTTCAAAACTGTGCAGAGCAAAGGACGAAGTCAAAGATGTCGGTAAAATCGTTGAAACGACAGACCATTGCTAATATCGGGCTGTTGGCAGCGTAGTTAGTGTTGCGCAATTCAGACTGCAGCAGTGTTCAAGGACGAAGGACACGCGTTGGTGCGTATAGGTTAATTTGTGATGGGAGATCGGGAACATCATATTCAACCAGAAGAAGCTTAGATACGAATGTAGCTTGCGACGCGTGTCTACGATCTTTTAAAGTGTGCAGTCCTAGTAATCGACAACAGTCTTCGTATGGTGGCAAGTTCAGTGGTTCATTCCAAGGCAATTGACGTAACGCATATCTTATGAATCTTCGCTGGACGGCTTCAATTCTTTGGCTCCACGTTGCATGGTAGGGGCACCAGACGACGTTTGCGAATTCCAACTGCGAGCACACCAGTGACCAATATAACGCTTTGAAGAACAAAGGATCCCGGAATTCGTTGGATATTTTGAATATAAAACCCAGACTATTTGCTTTGTCAATGGTCATTGAGAAGTGATGGGTGTACGTTAGCATTTCATCCAGGATGATGCCCAAGTCTTTTACATGGTCAACGCGTTGTAGCTGAGTGCCAGCAATGTTGTAGTTGAAAGTAAACATGTTTTTCGTTCGATGAAAGCTGATAACAACAGCTGATTCTTTTACACTAACTGTAAAAAGCATCATTGCGATACTGTAGCTCACGGCAATCGGCTTCTTTCTTTATAACTAGAAATATTTTCAAGTCATCGGCGAAGAACAGTTTCCCTCCACGCATTAAGATGAAAACCACATCATTCACAAACAGTGAAAACAGTAGCGGACCAATCGTACTGCCAATTTGAACAACGACTTCACGGTGAACACGGTATGATTGAAGCCAATGGCAGAATCGCGCAGTGTATCCAAGTTTATCAAGCTTCGTTAACCTTCCGGAAGTCGCGCTAGTGCACTGAGTGCACGCTGCTCTGAGAAGTTATCGAAATCGTCTTAGCGCACCAGCGGCTGCTCGTTCAGTGGGTCATTTGCACGACTTTCGGAGAGTTAACAGCATCGCATGGTTAATAGTGTTGAATGCAGCCTTAAGATCTGTGTAGATCGTGTCCACCTGCTGTTGTTTGGACATTTGTTCCGTACAGAAGGATGTGAAGGAGTCTATGTTCGTCTCAACCGATCTACCGCGCAAGAAGCCGTGCTGACAAGTGCAAATGCAGTGTGGTCAAGCTGAGAATAGTGCCTCGTTGCTGAGCGATTCGAAAACCTTCTACTCAACTCGCAATGAAGTTATTCCACTATAATTTTAAATGTTGCAGTTGTCACCTTTTTTGTACACCGGTAACATCACCGAACACTGTCATTCATCAGGAAATTTTTACTGCTGAAGTGACATCGTCTCTGTTGTTCTATCTTATGACAAGCGCCATTTAGCACATTTCGAGAAAAATATTCAATATCAAACTATAAAGTTTGATATTGAATATTTTGAAGCTTATAAATGGTATAAACAATCCAAAGAAGACAATTGATGCTCCTATCTATTCTGTATTAATCTCTCAAATATTACAAAGGTCGGTTCACTATGTTGCGTGTTTTTACTATAAATGTAAACAAAAGTCGCACTCACACGTGTCATAGGCGTGTATTGATGACAAAATTTGTTTGACGTGTCATAATCGTGCATGGAAAATTTTCCATAGAAAAAAATCATCATTTTTTAACTTTTATCCATACTTTGGGTTCATTTGGTCTATAAACAATCGGCGAGGTGTATTTTAAAGGAAATGAGTCAGGGAACCTAGAAAAAAATAGTTATTTGTGGTTAATGTGTTGCCAAATATGCTATATTCCCAGTTTAAAATTTAAACTGTGTTTTTCTCACAACTCGTGTATTTTTCTTTTGAAAATTTTTATGCCATTGTGTACCTCAGACATTTTAACACATAAAACAACTAAAACTTCCATACAACTTGAGCAAATACTTAGATACAGTGATTTGAAGCAAAAAACTCACGATTTATCATCATGTTTCTCGCAATATCTAAATAACCAAGTAGAATTTCAAAATTCTGAAAACGCCACTGTGTTGAGATTTTTCAGACAAGTAATGTGGCATATCTAACTAAATTTGCCCCAAAATGGCGTTTGTCATAAGATAGCACAACAGCGACGACATATTGAATAGGTGTGCCAGTGAGATCGCTAAAATATCGGAACATTTTTTCAGAACAGCTGAAGGCATAGCACTTAGTCCTGGAGCAAACGACGATTTAGTTTTCCAAATTGCAGAGATAACCGAGATTGAAATTGTGAATCCACAGCATCAACGGAACATTGCGAGCCGCATTTTCGAGCTCGATTGCTGATGGCACACTAGTCGTGAAAACTCTCGAGAAGCAACTGGCAAATAGTGAGCATTTTGCCGCAATCGTAGTTTCTATTTCGTCATTGTAAACCATCTTAAATGGAAGGCAAGTTTCTTTTCTTTTCGAGTTAACGAAAGACCAAAAACCTTTCGGATTTCTCCGTAAGTTTTATTGCATGCAGTTAACATATCCTTTGTACAGCAGTTTGTTATAACTGCGGTGTGGAGATCAATCATAAGAAAATCTTTACAAGTGCATTAACGCGGTACCATTCTCAAGACCTTTTTAATCAAAATGACTTCTACTGTCAGTCATCAGCATATTCTGAACAAGAAACACTCTGCATACAAAAGAACATATCCACAAAAAATCCGCCAAGCCGAAGATGGTTGGCCTGATTCAACCCTAAAACCGAACTCGCAGATCATTATTTTCTAGAGCAACGACCGGGACTTGAAACCGAAACAAAAACTCTCTTCAACTTGACATGTCGCCATAATTAAACGTCAAGTTGAGAGCGTACTCGGCATTCGGAATTATTTGTCACTGTGGAGAGAAAACAAAAAGAGGAACCACCACCAGCACCACTGCTGACACGGGTGCCTGCTTTGTTGATTTTCCCTTCCCCCTTTCGATGGCGCTATTAATCCAGATAAAGAGAAGCCAAGGTTTCAGTCGGGCGTTAATAGATTCATCTGCACGACCCTCAACGCGTTGCAGTAAAAGAATGGTAGGTATACGAAATGATGGATGCTGCTCGTTTGATAGCCGCCAGAAGGTGGGACGGAGTACATACCTTTATAAGAATACCTATTTAGTTGCTATGCTTTCATCATTTTAACTCTGAAGACTGATGATGAAATCATAGCTTGGTCGGTTCAGTATGTTTTGCAGATAATGCATTGTAATAGAAAAGTAAATAATAAGCTGGGACTCTGACGATCATTTAGCGTTACAAGCAACAATGCAGAATGAAGGCGCGTGTTTTTTTAAATATTCTATTTTAGGATGGGTTCTTCTCCTTCGTAATTTTTGGTGCGAAACATGTTGTCCCAATCCCAAGAGTATCGTATTTCATGGATCAAAATGAGTGACTTTGCGTTCCGGTGAGTAGACTGAATAGAACTGGACGCTGTTCGCAGGATAAATGTGCGGATGGTCCCAATATTGTCATAACTCGTTTTTATTTCGTAATAAATTATGATGAAAATTTTCGAGTCACGTTTTCAGTGACAGCAACGGGTAAACACTGATGTACTCCATCCTGCAGCCAGGAGCCCCTTTTTATACGTCCTACTTTTTGGGTTCGTGTTTATTTTGTTTGGAGAGTACTTAGTGACGTTAGATTGCCTCGTGGGAATACGACCATCATTCATCAACCGGAAACACTTGAGATGTTGAGTGGGCGTTAGATCGTGCCACTTGAGTCGAATGAACTATCGTTTTTTTCTGCCTTTGGTCGGAGAAGGGAAACGTACAATGCAATAAAAACAATTCCTATTGCAGTTCAAACGAATATCTGTTAATTAAACATCGTTTTTTTTTTATAAATGTCTTGAAAGGACAATTATAAAAGAGAAATTCTCATAATTCTATACATTTCCACAGTAAATCACGAGAAAAAACGTACACAACCAGTGCAGGAGTATGCAAATAAATCCTTCTGATGCTAGCTGTAAACAACCGCTGCTTTCTGGATTGCCTTTTATACCTTACAACGCTGTTCATGCACTGGCACGAACCTGCAATTTTGTGGAATATCTTTTTCTACTCCTTTGCTATCCTGCTGACGGCTAACATCGAAGAAGTTTTTTTAAATTGCCATTCATAACAACTGATGTCTGCGCCATCTGCAGAAAAGTGGCGAAAATGAACAGATAAGTATGCTATATGCAAATATATATTAAATGCGAGTCATACGCTATGTACCCTCCGCAACGTTAACGACACTTAACCAACCAGCTAAAATTAGTTAAATTCAGTTTCCATACGTTTTTGAACACATTACACGGTGCTACACAAAACAAACATTACATGAAATTATAAAGTTACCTAGTATAGGTTGTAGGTACATAAAGTCAAATGCAACACAGTCAATAAAAATAATTCAAAATATGGAACCGTATTTTGTCTTATTACTAATATGGCTTGAGCCAGCTGGTTGATTGAGCGGTTAAATTAATAGTATTTATATTATTTTAAATCACGCTTTAAACGTTTAAACTAGAACACTAATATTAAAATGCTCACTGAATACAGAGCAGGACTGGGAAATCGACTTTACGCGAACTGGCTTCTCTCGCAGTACTAGAAACATAGGCGGCTCCAGCCAGATGGTAAAGCGGGGCACGCCTTTTTGGTAAAATATATCTAATACACGGTTTGGAAAATGGATTTAAAAATTTTTGAAATGTATTTTTTGGCATGAGGCGAGAGTGGCGAAAAAATTGGCAAATCATGCACAGAAATTACCTAAGCTGCTTCTCAAGGATACTTGTTGCGGAGACAACGAGGCTGGATCCAAATGAAATAATTTATTCTGTGGTAGAACGTAAATTATAAAATTCCTGCAATAGAAGAAGAAGATTTAGGCTTATGTTCACCTGATTTTAGTAATCCTTCTTCATATAAACTTTTCTAGCAACACTGTATTTTTCAATCGCTTATAGTACACAGAGAACACATATACTAGAATAAACTTTCCCGAAAAACCTGTGCAAACATTTAAATGAAAATACGTTGAAAATCACCATCGCATGCAGGTTCGCATGGATGGATCACTATTGTATTCAAGTTTGCATGCAAGTTTGTTTAGCGTTTGCTGGCCGATCGTAGCGCAGACTAGTGGCAAGTTGCTTCCTAGTGGCATTTCAAAACTACAGTTATATTTGTTGCACATATTGAAATCTTCACTTGTATGTCAGTTCTCAGTGACAATAAATGAATTCAGTCCAAGAGCAGGTATATCACATTGATTAACCAAACAAACTTCACTTTGTACAGATACTGCAGGCTGCTCGTTGATCCCACTGGTTGCTGTCTGTACACAGGCGCGCCGTACACGCCGAGCAGTTTCGGTCAAGCTTTGGGTAGACGATCACTGCAATGACGCCGATAGCAATCGCTTTTGCTGGAGCAAACCAGTTGGTTCTGCGTGTGATCGTGGGTAGATGGTCATGGATCCACTGCTTCCAGAATATGTTCGCCATGATCTGACATAGTGAAGGTCCACTACTCGGTGCGACTTGAGGTTAATTCGCGAGCTGCTCGATCATCTGCTTGATCACCTTGCTTGTAGCTTGGAAACTAGTTCCGCGATAGATGACAGCCAGTATTCCCCTCCAAGGTATGATGTTTCGAATTGCCATTACGCAAGAGTCGGTAGTTACCTTTTCTACAAGTGTCGTCCAAGCAAAACCAGAATCGACCCGAAATAATCCGCCCCATGTAGATGAACTGGCGGCTGAAAGCGGCCAGTCGAGAAGGTGGATGATCAGCTATCGCTGGAGGTTGCGGTTTTGCTCGATCGTTTTTGCATCACTGACACTTTCTCCGGATCGCATGGTAGGTGGCTTTCAAACGAGGAATGCGGTAGCGTTGTAGAACTCCGTTGATGATTGTAGAATGGATTTGGTGCTTGAAACGTTCGTGAATGTCAGCAATGATCAGTTGTTTGATGCGAAAGTTACGAGGCAGAATGATGTGTTCAACAAAATCGCGCTCGGCAAACGTACAGACTTTTGTTCGACCACGAACACGAGCGACTCCATTCTCATCTAGATAGGCGCAACGGCAGTGAATTGTTTTTAATCATCTTCGTCAACTCATATCACGCAGAGTGATTTGCGGCCATCACGGTGATCTCATCGATATAGACTTCCGACTGCGCTTAGCGGAACAAGAAGTCCTTCGCATTAGCTAGTTCTTGTTGCACCAGCGGTCCAAAGACACGATGTTCTTGTCTCGTAGAGTGCTGCAAGTTGTCGACGTACCGGAAAACGAAAGCCGTGATATTCAGGAGAGTGGTCCATGTAGAGCACTGGTTTTCAACCGGAGGTGAATTCACCCTCAGCACAGTGTTTTTTTTGCCAAAATCACGCGATTAATTATTTATACAAAACCGGTCAAGTTTAGATCAATAATGTCTTCTGAAGGTTTTATCAGAAATTCAAGACCTGATGCAATTATTAATTCTGGTTTATTATATGCAGTGATTAATCTCCCTAAAAGTGAAATATTTTTCTTATTTTTTTTTTAAAATGTGTAGATAAAGAAATCCTATGTTCTGCAATTCTGCCTGAGAGAGTTCAGGAACAGAGTTCTAATTGAAATACTTTGGCGTTAATTCAATTGAAAATCATTTTTCTTTTCTGACAGGGTGGTTAGCACCTGTTGATGTTTTTACTCAGTGTTCGGTTGGCGGATATGATAATTACATCACTGTCCATCATGATTAGCAAGCGGTAAAGTCGCATACTCTAGATCAGTGGTTTTAACCTTTTTCGTTCCATGTACCCCTTTCCGAATATTGATCCTTATCGTGTACCCCTTTGGTGAAAATTACCAAAGGGGTACACGATAAGGATCAATATTCGGAAAGGGGTACATGGAACGAAAAAGGTTAAAACCACTGATCTAGAGTATGCGACTTTACCGCTTGCTAATCATGATGGACAGTGATGTAATTATCATATCCGCCAACCGAACACTGAGTAAAAACATCAACAGGTGCGTAATCAAACCCAATGGATCGTACACCCTCATCAGTGTACGGAGAACTTCGAGTTTGGTCTGCCGCGATCGCCGGGGAGCAGATTTTCATGGTAACGGGAAGATATTTTGAAAGTGAATCGGTCTTTCGTCGCATTCCACCACATTCCGAATACGTTTTCTGTAGTAGCTTCGTCATCGATGTTTAGGCTCTTCTCTTCAAGCGATGTCTGTTTCAAGTTTGCAATGGCCGTAGCAGAATTTGATATACAGTTTCGAATTCCAAACCCAAGTTTCTCGTGAATCTTTTTGACTTCCTGTGCAAGCTAACCAGAGATTTTCTCTGTATCAGTGCTAACGAGCACATCATCAACGTAGTGCTGCTTGGTGATTGCATCTACTGTCTCTTTATGGTCCTGCTCGGATCGTCTTGCGTTCAGGTTCTTGACAGTTTGTGCAGTGCTCGGTGAACAGCATGCGCCGAAGATCATCACCTGAACGACGTAAATACTGGGCTCGTTGGTACCTTTTTAGAAGAAGCGCCGTGTTGGCCTTCGTTTCTCATTCGCACTTGGTGAACAATTTATTTATTTATTTATTTATTCTTATTTATTCTTATTTTTCATCTGACCTGTGTTGGTCTACATGAAATGTTTCTAGAATGGGAAAAGCCCATTTCAGGTTATGCTTCAGAAGCAATACTCAAATGGGCGTAAAAACCCATCATCTTTTCAAATTTTTCACAGTTGATTACAATGATTTTACACTACAATTAAACTTAATCACATAGTACACAGTATTGCAAGAACAAAAACTACAAATATTACAAAAATGGAATCTTAAAATCTAAGTCAACCTTCTTAGTCTATTTTTGAAAACATCACAAGATACAGAAAAGTCAAAATGGTCATAAACACTATTAAAAACATTACACATCGCCCTAATGGGTTCGTTCTGACCGTACTCTGTGCGCTGAAATTCCAGTCTTAAGAAGTTATGCGATCTGAGATTTCTAGGGGGCACATAGATATTTATTTGTGAGAGAATATCTGGAGCATCTATTTGACCAGTTAATATCTTCCCAACAAATACTGCTCTAAATGTGTTCCGCCTTTTCGCTAGGGTTTCCATATCGAGCAGACGACAGCGATCGATGTACGGTGGTAGCTCTGCTGGGTTACGCCATGGGAGAGTTCTAAGAGCAAAACGGAGGAATCTTGCCTGCACTGCTTCTATTCGGTTGATCCAAATGTTCGTATAAGGACACCAAATGGGTGCTGAAGCTTCCAGGACAGATCGAACTAGTGAGAAATAGAGTGCCCGTAAACAATATGGATCAGTGAATTCTTTGGCGATTCTTATAATGAAGCCGAGCGATTCCCCTGAGATGGTGTAGCTCCAGAGTATTGGATTTTTTTCTGCGAGTAAAAGATAATATGGAACATTTGGCCACGCAAGGAGACGCATCGTTTCAGTATAATGGAAGGAATACCATCTGGTCCTGCTGATGTTGAAGACTTTAGCTTTCTCATGGCAGTTAAAATGTCTTCGTCAGTAAATTGGATATTACCTACATTAATTACATCATGAGGGACATTCTGAAGGCCATATTCCACCTGAGTGGAGTTAGCCGAGTCCTTTTTAAACACACTCGAGAAATGTTGAGCGAATAGGTCACAGATGCCGCTTAAGGTGCTTGATGTTTCACTTGCAAGGAACATACTGGAAGGAAGCCCATTTTCTTTGCGTTTTCCGTTAACGAAAGGCCAAAACTGCTTTAAATTTTGTTTCAGGTTTGATTGGGTTTGTGCTACGTGTCTTGAATAGAGGAACCGATTATATGTCTTGTAACTGTTGCTAGCTTGAATAAACTCTCGTTTTGTAATGGGGTTTCGTCGGCTGGTGTAATGCCGAAGCGCAGCTGCTCGCAATCTTTTCAGCTTACGTAGCTGACGATTGGACCATGCCGGTTTTGGTCGGGGACGTGGTGCGGGAACTGTTATTCTGAATAGCTGTTTCAGGACCAGTGAAAGTTTTTCTACGGCAACATCTACATCGATCGCGGAATTTAACAAAGTCTCCCAATCAATTGCCTGTAGTGAACTTTGAAGCCTAGAGAAATCAGTCTTCGAAAAGTTGAACTCCCTGACATCCAGAATTTCGTCAAAAATAACCAACTGGGGACAAATCTGCGTTACTAGAAGAGGAGGATGATATGCGTCATAGGCAACTAATGGCTCAAGAGCTTCTGAAACGGCGCAGTTAATAGAAGCTTCTTCATTTACGAACAGGAGATCCAGGGTTCGATTTCGTCTGTTATTTACGGTACACATTTGCAGCATGTTCAATATAGACATTCCGTCCAATAAGGCAATACTCGCTCTCGAAAAGATAGATTCAGAAGGATCTGGAAAGGCATAACCGGAGGGTGTACTCTTCCAAAGAAGTCCTGGCTGATTATAGTCACCAAACAGTAGATGAGCCATGTTAGGTTGAATGGAAGTTGCGATGTCAAGTGCTGAGTCTATGTGCTTCTGAATAATATCTATATCACTTGCGGAATCAGGGGGAATGTATACTACGCCTACACAAATATTAGTATCGCGCCCGCGAATATCTACCCATAGTTGTTCGAGATCGTTACTATCCGTTTTATGTTTGGACGAGAGCCGGTTGGACACTGCAATAAGCACACCACCTCCACGTTTTTTCCCTGTACTGTCTGGATCGCGATCTTTACGGTAAACCGTGTACATTGGGCCGAATAACTGGATCGAATGGATTTGATCATTCAGCCACGTTTCGGTTAGAACAATGACATCATATTCGGCCTCTGAAACAGCGACGAACAACTCGTCAATTTTTGTGCGTAGTCCTCTCACGTTCTGGTAGTAGATACTAAGTTGTTCCTCCAGATAGTGTCCTGATGGTTGAGCGGTAGAAAGACGAGCGGCGATGGTGGTGGCGTCTGGCTGTAATAGGGGTGGATTTTCAGCGGGAGCAGCATCTGTATGTCCTACTTCGGAAGAACATATACATTCATTGCATTTACCTGTGTAAACAAAAGCAGGAACTTCAAATTGCTCTAATTGTTTTAGACTGCTGTTATCTGACCGGAACATATCGTAGTCTCTGCTTTCAGATTTTGTTGTCAACATACAGGCGTCGGAGTTAAGCTGATCACGTCCGTTGGTAAGCTGCAATTGTAGATCTGACCGGGAAGGGTCGCTGCCAAGTTCCGTGGCAAGCAGATGGGCGTCGGTGATGGGTTCTAGCTGATTGTGCCCATCGGCAAGCTGCAATTGTGGGTCTGGCCGGGAAAGGTCGCTGCCATAGCATACAAGTTCCTTAGAAAACAGATGAACGTCGTTGATGGAATCGGCCTGATTGCATCCGTCGACAAGCTGCAATTGTGGATCTAATTTAAGGTGCGAAGTATCTTGAGTAGCTTCAGGAGGACATATACCCTCCTTAGCTTTACCTGACCGGGAAATGTCGCTGCCATAACACACAAGTTCCGTGGAGAGCAGGTGAACGTAGTTGAAGGAATCGGGCTGATTGCACCCGTCGGTAAGATGCAATTGTGGATCTGGACAGATGAGGTCGCCATCGTTGCTGCTTCGTTGTTCTATCCAAGATTCATTCTCCGATGGCGTCGCTGCCACAGAAGAAACATGGTTGCTGTGGTTGATTTGTCGTTTGACCGGAGGAATTATTTCACGAACAACGAAACCGGTTTCACGGTGTTGTGTTAGTTGCTAGGTGTTGTAGTCAATGATTCGACGTGACTGCCGAAGACGAGTTTGGTACAGTGGACACTCAGAGCTCCAGGAGGCATGATCTACTTGTATTTGGTCAGCATCAGTTCTCGCAGTATTGGCATTGTGGCAGTTTATGCACTTTCGGAAGTTTGAAACACATTCTTCAGACTTGTGTCCTTCGGCACAAATTGGACAGCATGGGGGCTTCGTGCATGCTTCAGCTTTATGGCCGTACTCAGAACACCGAAAGCAGCGAAACACGTTGACACATTCAGTAATTTTGCAGCGCATCCAACCTAAGTTGACACGTTGCAGCTTTATCAGTTCTTCGAAGGTTTTGGCATCGGTTTCAAGAACAGCAGACATAGGATTGTCTGTGTGTTTTTCGTTTCGCACAACTCGTATCACCGTTAGGTTAGCAGACTCCGAAAGATTGTTTTGCTTTACCAATTTTTCCACGAAATTCTCCGCAGTGATATCGTCAGTGAAACCAGCAATTTTTACTCTGGGTTTCAGAGCTTTTTTAACGTCAGCATCGTACTTTCCAGACAGATTTGCTTTTACTGAACTAAGCAGTTTAAGCGCTGATTCTTGGGAATCGCATCTAACCGTTGCTTCACCGTTGGATCGGAAAAAGGTTTCTTTAACACCCAACATAACAGGGTCGAGCTTGCTTTGGATGTCTTTCTTTTTTACAGTCGCGTCTTGGTGCTCAGTAGGTCTAATGACTACTGTTCGCTCTCGCTTTACTATTGCATTAGACTTCACTGAGAGTGTTTCTGCAATGTTCTGGACGGGTACACTCTTGGGGGTGTTCTCGTTGGAAACTTTATCACTTCTAGGGGGAACAGTTAGACATCGACGTTTACCCGACCGCAGTTGGCCTATTTCCAAAATATCGCTGCCATTAGGATTGGACTGTTTATGCACCGGACAATCGCCAGCAGATATCATGGGACTTTTCCTTTTTCTGTTTGATGCTGGGTCGCTCACACAAGCTTGAACGACATTTGCGTATGACAAGGTATTTGTATTTTCACTGGTATTCAAATTCACGAGCGATTGCTTCATAAGCTGGAGAAAATCCGAAAGTTGTTGCTTGATGTTGTTCTCGATTTTGCCCACACACTCATTCACTAACTTGTGTGTCAGCTCATGTTGTGCCTTCTGCAATTCAGAAACCGCGTTCTGCAGTTCCCCACACTTTTTCAGCACATCATTCAAGCAAGACTGTTTTTTACGACAGTCAAAGCACACATATCGTAATGCATTATTGCTTTTCAGGGCACTTGCACTGGCGGTATTCAGATCGGCACATTTTTCATGCAGGATATGATCGCAGCCGCGGAAACAGTAAACACGATCATTCACTGATGAAATTTTATTCGCACACGCACTGCATTGAACAGTGGTCATGATATCGCTATCGGTGCTTCACACTCTTCTCTGCTCCGCCCCGAGACGGGCTAACGAAGCAAACCAAACAACTAATCACTGGTTGGCTATTGTTTTACCGGACCAACAGATAATGCATATGTGTTTTTCACTTCAGATTGCGTAGATAACCGTCGATTCTTCAAGCAAACTATTTCACCAGAGAGAACACTTTTTCACACATCCGCTGGTAAAGTTTCGCGGCGAAAATTACTATTTATCACGAATAATGAGGGTTTAATTTCAACGCAACGGATCACATCACCATCACACACAGTAAACAAATTGTCAATTTCCCTGATGTCCCCGCATACCGCCACTTGGAACTCACGGAAACGGATCAGCGTCGACAACAGCGATGTTAGCTAATCTGGACCTTCCAGGAGGACTGAGTTTAAAGTAACACCATAGACGGTGGCAACTGCGTCCCACATTAAGCGAAACTTGCCCGGTTTATTTGGGTTCACCACAACGACCTATATTCGTTGTGGTGAACCCAAATAATCCGGGCAAGGTACCATATATGTGCACGCTTTTCTCGAAGTTCTTCCAAAGTTAGCTTTCTCACGTAACCCTTCTTGACATGTTCTTGGATCTTCTGCTCAAGAGCCTCGACTAGTATTGGATCCTTGCTGGCTCCTCCTGGGTTTTCGAGACATTTCCATTGGTTGAAAGCCATCGCTTCGCTGTCCGGAAGTCGAACGTGATCGTGTCTTCAGAGCAGGCCGGATTCGAAGTGATTAAGTAGTGGACGGCTTAGGGATACTAACAATGACTTAGCCCGTTGATCGTCCTGAAAGAGAGAAGCAGCTTGTTTGGTTGGATGACTCCCATGCTATCCAGCGTGAAGTAAGATTTTATCGCTTTGTGAAGATCCGTTACAATTGTAGAAAATCGTCCACCCTAAGCGGGTACTCACGGTGATCGGTTCGATTCGCCTACCTTCGCGACTTTTGATTCGATGATATACCCCGCATCCATACCTCCCCCTGGAGCCGTCAGTAATAGTTCATCATGAATTGAAACTGTTTGAACGATGATTACCACTTCAATGAAGTGCTACTTTATCGGTGCTGTTAACATTCCTCCAGAAAAACGTCCTGACTGCAATAATATGTGGCTCCATAAGGACTCTATAGAACGCATTTCTTCTCAGGAAAATGCAAATGATGCGATGATAGTTCTTGGTGATTTCAACCAAACAGGACTTATGTGGGGTAGTTACCCTAGCCCGTCATTCTCGACACTAATCTTGCCAGTCGTTTAGTACTAGACGGAATGGCTTTCCACAGACTAAATCAAGTAAGCACGATCTCCAACCACCAATCTCGTTTTCTTGGCCTCGTCTTCGTGAATGGGACTGGTCTGCTTGAGTGTTCTGTGAGTGAAGCTTCTAGGGTGATCGTTCCTTTGGATAACTATCATCCCGCTTTAGAAACAATTTCTACCAGTAGCACCCTAAAATAGGAAGAAGCTTTAGTTGTTGATCGTTGTAATTTTCGCAAAACTAATCTAGCTACATTGCGCCGCTCCCTGCTGTTGATCGACTGGAGTGTACTACATGATCATGTAGATGTAGATGCTGCCGTGGACCTTTACAACCGACTACTGATTGTCCTTTTCTCAAGCGCTTCTTTGCAATAGCCAGTAATGAGTATCGCAGTTACAATAAACTGCTGTACAAAGGATAGTGAACCGCATCCAATAAAACTTACGAAGAAATCCGAAAGATTTCTGGTCTTTCGTTAACATGAAAAAAAGAAACCTGCTTTCCATCTAAGATGGTTTACAATGACGAAATAGTGACTACGCCTGCGGAAAAATGCTCACTTTTTGCCAGTAACTTCTTAAGTGTTTTCACGAATGATGTTCCATCTGCCATCGAGCTCGAACATACGGCTCGTGATGTTCCCGTTGACGCTGTGGTCATGAATGTATACACAATTTCAGAACAATCGGTTCACTCTGCAATTCGGAAAACTAAATCGACTTTTGCTGCAGAGTTGAGTACTATGCCCTCAGTTGCTTTGAAAAATGTTCCTATACTAAATCGACTTTTGCTGCAGAGTTGAGTACTATGCCCTCAGTTGCTTTGAAAAATGTTCCTATATTTTAGCTTTCTCTCTGGCACACCTTTTCAATACGTCACCTCAGCAGCAAAAATTTCCTGATGATTTCTGGTGTACAAAAAAGGTGACTAATGCAACATCGAAAATTATCGTGGAATAACTTCATTGCGAGTTAAGCCGAAGGTTTTCGAATCACTCATCAACAAGGCACTGTTCTTAGCTTGCCGACACTACGTTAGCACTTGTTAGCACAGTTTTTTCCCCGGTCGATCGGTTGAGACGGACCTAGTCTCTTTCACGTCCTTCTGCACAGAACAAATGTCCAAACAACTGCAGGTGGACATGATCTACATGGATATTAAGACTGCGTTTGACACTGTTAACCATGAGATACTGTTAACGAACTTGGATGCTCTGCGCTATTCTACCGTTGGCTTCGATCATACCTTGTTCACCGTGAAGTCTTTGTTCAAATTGGTGACAATGTATCTGAGTCCTTTTCTGTTTAAATCGTCTACTAAGTTTTGTGTTTAAAATATCCAACGAATTCCAGAATCCTTTATGTTTCAAAGCGTTATATTGTTCACTGGAGGGCTCAAAGTTAAAATTCGCAAACGTCGCCGTTGAACTTGCCACCATACGAAGACCGTTATCGATTATTAGGACTACACACCTTAAAAGATCGTAGACACGCGTCGCAAGCTACCTTCGTATCTAAGTCTCTTTTGGCTGAATATGATCTTCCCGATCTCCTATCACAAATTAACCTCTACGCACCAACCTCTATTCTTCGTCCTCGAACACTGCTGTAGACTAAAATGTGCAACACTAACTACGCTACCAACATATGCCCGATGTTAGCAATGATCCATCGCTTCAACGATTTTACCGACATCATATACTTCGTCATTAGTTCTTCTCAGTTTCGAAACCGTTTGTTGTCACATTAGGTTAATTATTTATATTTTTTTCATTTTTTATTAACGCCTAAGAGTGAGTCAAATTATCTTTTTTATGTTTTTAACGACATTCATTTATCAAGGGACTGGAAAGTGAAGAATATTTTTCTATATTAAGAGCCATAGTACTCAAGGGAGAGCAAGGAGCTGAAGGAAGAAAAGCGTGGAAAAGGGTCATATGAGCAAGCTTATAGTTTACCGGCGACTTAACCCTTTGTCTGCTACCGCAAGAGTCAGGATTTTTTGGCATTAGAAATGCGAATCACCTGAGTCTGCGGCATGTCCGAATGGGCGTAAAATAACTTTCTTCTTCATGCTGTCGGAACCGAAGTGCAAAGTTACAAAGCTAAAAAAAAACTTACTTATTTGCAGTTTAATTATAGTTCATTAAGACTCATCATCAGTTGGACTTAATTACATAATAAACAATGTTTACAATACACTTTGAACTAATTTCATCCAAGCTTTCAATAGAAAATATTTAATGGAAAAAAAGTTACAGCAATTTAAAAGTGATGCAATTTCAATCCGAGCACCCTTTAGCGTTAGTGTTTCCATGCATCTACTAGTCGAACCTTTCTGTCTCGCTTCAGTACATGGATTTCTTCCCATTACTATGGCATATATGTCGAGCTAATGGACCTATCATATGTAACAGCGAGACACTGTCCGATAAGTGCTATCAGCGGCACGTGCCATAAAAGGAGTAGTTATAATCGCTTTCATACAAGCCGCTCCGGTTTTCAAGTGAAGTATACTTGCGGGCGTGATGACCAGAGACCGTGAAACTCTCTTAATATTCATTGCTTGAATTGCTAAGCCACGCTCTAGGAGGCAAATTTCACTGAATCAGTCCATGCTGATCCTGGATGCAGCGTCGGAATGGCGTCAAAGGTTACAGAAACTTTTGCGTTGAAAATGTTGAAAAATATTGATTCAGTAGCAAGGGATCAAAAATACATCACCTGAACTTATTACGCGTCACCTCGGAACTCCCTGGCTTCTCCATCATGTGTGTCCCTCATGTTTTGACACATTACCATACATAGACTGTAGTCAACCGCACCGCAAGACAATATTGTGGACTGCGTATTTGATGGCCCATATTATAACTTATGTCGAGCAAATCTAACATCACTTGTGGTCGGAAAATACTCGCTTTTACTACCCTATCGTATAGCAGCTTCACTATGCAAAGCAATGTCGGCTTCTACTTGTTCTTAGCGTCACATCTCGTCCGTAAAAGAGCTCGTTTATCTACCACATTTATCTCCTATCAAATTAATATATGTGTTAACACCCTCAACCTTAGCTCGTTTGGCAGTCTTTCTACAGGAAAGACTGTAACATTATTTTTCTGCGACATACAAGAGACTGAACCTGATTGTGTGTAAACTGTATATGCCATGTGCCTGATTTTGCCTGAAACTGGCAAAGAAATCTATTTAATTTAATCTATTTTTGGACAAACGTGTATTCTAAACGAACCATGAAAATATCACAAGAGAAGAGCACTCTCAAATAATCTTTTCAAAAGGACGTTCCTTGTGTGAAATGCCGGACTCAAAGCCAACATAGACGTATAATACAATTTGAAGTTGTCAGCGGGGTCGTATGTTGCTTAACTAGTACAAATAAAAAATAATAGCCCGGAAAGGAACGACTCCGGTGGTGCTCGCAAATTTACCCCTTTCAGTACCGACTAGCGGAGGTGACGCTGAAATGATTTGTTGCATACACTTTCGAGGATCATATAAATTTTAGCACCTGTCATACAAATAGAAGCAGTCTGACTATGCACACACGTTGATAATCGTAATAGAAACTTGTCCTTTGCGATTTCCGTCAAGCTAGGCGTCACAAACTTTCCCGACGAGAAGTAGGTATCTCCGTTTCAACGAAACCGTTTCGAATTCGTAAAAACAAACTACTAACCAGCAACGAAGCGGAGAGGTTGCAAAAAAACTATTTCCTCCATAAAACTCATATCTTCGAATCATCAAGTCATCGTACCGAACCTTGGCTCCGTGCAGACCCCCGAACAGCGGAAGCTGTGAAAGGGCAAAAGTTTTGCATACAACTTTGATCGTCCGGTACCATGCCACAGGACTAGTCCGTAATAATGCGGTGAGACCCAGCTTCTGGCAATGCCTTGAACTGGCCACATAATCCGAGTCTCCAGCACGTCTCACCGGGGGTTGAGTTGTTTTTCCACCGGCAAGACAGCTATTCGATAACTTAATAAAATAAACAAGCAGAAGCTGAAAACTGCTGTGCAAATGTGCGCCCTTAAGCATAACGTGGCAGCGCGAGAGGAGGAGTAGAAGGAGGGAGGGAACGGCTGCTGTCAAAGGCAACCGAAACCGCAGAGATAAAAAGTATATTTTCCACCGTGTAGGAGCAGGAACTCGGTCGTCGGAAGTGCAGTTTTATCGCGTTCTGGCAGTTTCTTATCTTTCGCCCCTACCGAACTCCTGATGCTGACGAGGCATGTTCGGCTTGTTTGTGATGTAGACTATATTGCAGCTAACGAGAAGTTGGTTTTATTAGGTACACAAATTTGTAAGTTGGTTATCGTCGAGCAAAGTTTTCGGCGAATAATGACCTCAACAGTTTTCTTATTTTCTATAGAATGCGTTACAAGGGTGATAATTAGACTAAAACTAGTGACTATTTGCTGGAAGCTTAGTGTTGTAGGTAGAAGAATGACTCATGTTATCTTGATAGTATGGATGGATTTCATTAAGTAGGGAAAGAAAGAAGAAGCATTTCTAATACTTTAATAAAATAATCTGATCAAGCCGTTTGAAGACAACATGATTTACTGTAACATGACATGTCATCTATGACAGTTTCCATTTCAATATGTTTCAAGGCGCTTATGTGGGTGTGTATTCGGTTGTAAAACAGCTTTTAGACCAGCAAATCAGAAGCGTTGCTAGACGGGGTGCTAAGAGGCCGGACCGCACCCAGTTAAAAACACCTTTAATCCGAATTGACTTAGAAAAGGTATGTAAGTGCTCTTTCATGTGTCGGAAGCAAGAGATGCTGAAAATATTGAGGCGGTGTCATACATTTAAAAAATTTTACGTAAATTAGAAGCTATCAGTAATCAGTGTTAAATGATTTTCTTTCGATTTGTGGACAATTTCTTTATTAGATTTAATTCTGGAATGTTTCCTTCAGTTCATTAAATCGTAGAAATATATATTTTTATCCTAATGATCACCAACAATCCTTCCTGGTTTTGACTATGAGCAAGTTTGATTCTTCTCTTCTCTGTCATCGTTGTCCACTATATTTCCCCTGTAGGTAGTAGGGGAACTCGGGGCAAGTCCGACACCTTAAGCGCAATAATTTTTCGAAAATTCCACAAAGCTCCTAAAATTGTATATTCTGTGCATAATCCTTGTTTAGGTAGTTCTTAACGAAATATAATTTTTTCAGCATTTAAAAAAATTGAATTCATTAAAAATTATTGGTTGCCAAAAAATGGAGAAAAATGACATTTTAAAAACACTGCGGGTAAGACCTACACCCCAAGGGGGCAAGAGCGACCCCCTTTTGAACTTTCTTTTTGTCCAATTTTTTCCATTAAAAATGTATTGTGTATGTGTTTTGCTGATTTTTAATCGAAAACAGAAAAATCGTTCTGAAAACATGCTAATTGCATAACCTAAGGCTATTTAATGGCACACTTTTGTGAAATCCTGTCAGAAAACAAAACTACTTGCTTGTTCACCGAGCATTCTGCCCCGTTGTTGCGGTGCATTATGCCCCGCTTATTTTTGAAAAGGTAATTTTCAATGATTTTGAAAAATTAAATATTTTTCATGTTTTTGGATACTTTGCAAAGCGTTATGATTTTGATTACAGAGGAAAATGTTGGCTAGACGATATCATTAATTAAATTCTCGCAATTGATGTTCTATAGCTGAGTTATGATCATATTTCCTTAGGGGGTGCGTTTTACCCCATCTTCCCCTATAGCCATTCTAACGAGGAAGAGCTGTTCTGCAAGCAAATTATATACGCTGTTACTAGGACTCATTCACTTAGAAGTGACGCGCGCTTCGTAGTAAGCTATCCGGTTCGTGTTGTGATTTTTCGGAACACTGTTAATCAACAATCCGACGGTTAATGAAAATTTTTCATCAATGCATTTCAAAATCTCATATTAGATTATACTTTTCGTTTCGTTTTGTAATATAACTATGAATCACGTTCAATTTAATTCTTAATTTTTTTGGTCGGCTTGAGAGAATACTGATAAATAAATGCAAAAAAAAACATAGTTTCCGTGTATTTCAATTATTAACATGACGTAATTATAGTATTATTGACCATAACAAATATACCCAATCGATTGTATCGAATTCACCGTGTCGGTCTTACCCCGCCCAAAAACTGTCGGTCTTACCCCAACAGCGCACATTTTTGTTAAATGCTCAATTAACAGTATTGAAATACTCAAACTTATCTTCAATACACACAAATAACGATATGGAGAGTAGAATAGAATGTGTGATACAGCAACTGGTCATTTTCAAAGCTTTTGTGTTATTAAAACCTTAAAATGTATCAACTAAAAATAACATCCAAAAGCGCATCAACTTTGCTTTAGTTTGCTTTGTCTATTTTGTTGACGTTTAATGAACCCATATGGCATCGATGTGTATCGAAATGCCTAAAATATTCGTACGAATAATATCCTGTCAATATTGTATGATTTAAAATTTGATATCTGGGAAAAGTCTTGGGGTGTCGGGCTTACCCAGGGTGTCGGGCTTACCCCCAGTTCCCCTATTGCTGTTACTCCGACACTGAAATCAAAACCTCGTGAAAATGTCTCTTTCGAACAAATAGGCCTTTGCTATAAAAAACGATTTTTGGATCGGTTTCCCGTTGTTGACTTCTATTAAATTATACTATATTTCCCTCTAAAACTGAAACTAAAGCGTAATGTAAATGTAAATACTATAAACATTTAATTTGCCCCCGCTTCCACCCCTTAGTCGTAGTAATAGATTTCCTATATATATTGTACTGTATTCCCAGTTAAAATAGTCAAAAATTGTTCTTAATTTTAAGATAGTCTAAAAACTGCTCTTCTCTTTAAACGTAGTTTTAAAAAATCATATTGTGATGTTCTAGTGTTAAGAAATTTTAAATATGACTGCGTCTTATCAAAAAAATTAAAAAAGTGTACTACGAATGTAATAGACATTTCCAAAATTATATTGAACATAACCAACCAAGGATCATAGTTCAGAGAAATGAAAAGGCACAATTTCACCACTAGGTGGATTGAAACAGCTTTTTTGTTATAAATTGAAAATGGTACACTGTGATATTAAGAAGCTGATGAAAAATCAGATCAATCAATGTAATTAATGTTACGATACCGTGCTCAATGTTTCAAAATAACGGCTGAAGCTCCGACCATTTTCACTATTTTCACATACACAAAAATTATAAATATATGAAAACATATGTAACTGGGTACTTCCTAACTAGTTAATGTCAGACTTCCACTATATAGTTTAAATGCTCACGGAAAAACTCCACCTTTAACGAGTTGAAACGGTTACCCCTAAACATATTCAGTAGTTACTCACATAAAGTCAAAGGTGGTCAATTCGCTTAACTAATGAACAGGTGTCTCATCTCGGGTATCTCTTTAATACAAAACTGAAGAATAGCAACCTACCGATATGTGGTGGACTCAAAAATTGAAATAGAGCGACCGGAAATTAATATCCGGAACCGAGGGGCTTATTGAACCTGCTTCTAGAAAGAAGTGAATTCCATCGACACAATGGATTCAACAGAGATGTATTAAAAGTGGATCAAAATGTAAAAGACGTAAATGGATATATCTTGCACAGAAGCAGCGTCAGGTCACATTTGATATGTTTCATCAATTTCGTTACAATATCAGCCATTTTCGTGCAGCCTAAAGTTGTAAGTATTATTTGATCATTGTGCTTTCATTAGTTTAGAATAATTTGCACACATGAATCGTTTCTAATCATGACTGTTTTCAATTTTTCTTTCAATCAATGAGCTCTGTATAAATTTATTCGAAATTGTTTTTTTCATTAATATTCTTTTAATATATTTTACTTATAAGTACCGAACCGCAATGTATAGGGATACCACGAGATAAGTTTTCAAATTTGAAAGATGTGATTGGGGCCGTAAACAAATGACGTAGCTTTTTTTCGGCGATTTTCGACCCCACCCACCCCCTCGTAGCATTTGGTCACAAAATTGTAACCTCCCCCTTGCACCCCCCCCCCCCCTGCGCAACGCGGCGAGGTATGACAAAATACATATGTTTTTCAATTCTTTTAAATACATGTCCTTACACCCAAAACGTACCCGGTAAGATTCGCTTACATTAATGCAATAAATACGAGCGAAAATTGCTAGCGTTCTGGTAATGTGCGAAAATTGCAAGAAGCTTTCTTGCATGCAATGCAAGAAACAGAAAATGCGAATTTTGCCTATGTATTAGCGATGTATGTGTATTGGTGACCAATATGAGTTAGAAAAAAGACTGTTGGCATTGAAAAATGAACCCCGCACAAACAGATCGTTAAGCAATTCTTCATCCACCCAACCATACTATCAGATAGTAATAAGTGGATAAAAATCATATATAAACTATTGGACGATTTCACGATTAATGATAAAAGTAAAACACGCAGCCAGATTTGAACTCACGTCCTTGCGCATCATAGCGCTAACTATAAGCACTGATATGTCCTTATACATGAGAACAGCACGTTAAAACTCGTACAATCGTCACATCCGCAATTTGATGCTGTCTCTTGTGTAATGAATAAACCACAAAACTGCGTTTGATGATGTTGGTGAGGAATGAATAAAAAGTAGACAGAAAATAAAAACTCGCCGTGCGTTGCTATACCAACCAGCATAGGCACGTGAATGTGGTGGTAATCCTTTGACAGTGTGTTGAAGAAACGTATGTACGTATAGAGAGAGATGAAGTGATTTTATATGCTTGCAACAATTGCAAGCGGCTTTAACTGCAAAATTGCAAGCGATGCTAACATTATTTGCAAGCGATTGTCGCTTGCAATTATTGCAAGAGATTTTTGTTTTGGGTGTACAAATTTTAATCAATATTTTCATTATAACAGCAAATTGCGTACAAAATAAGCCCATTCCATGACAAATATAGTGTTGATAGTTTTGTTTTGAATTTCATGGAGCATGAAACTTAAATTTATTTCTCTTGGAAACGGAGGAACATTAAATTGTTTTTTCTAATCAATAAGTTTTTTTTCAATGCTACCTTGCACATCATCTGACCCTACCCTCCCCCTCGTCACACTTCGTCGCAAATTTCATATACCCCCCCTACCCCCAAAAATGCTACGTCATTTATGCATGGCCCCTTTTTGGTCACAGAATTGTGTGCAGAATACAATTTTCAAGTCCAGTACATTAACGCGTAATTGGAAATAGTTAACTGGGATAAGGTCACATGTGCTTTCAAACCCCTTATAAAAAGAGCGACAGAAAGAGAGAGAATGCTGGTGAAGGGGACAAGTAAATATTTCAAAGTATCTGTTTGCATAGAAGTAAATAGAAGGGAGTATCTAGGCTATGTTGGCAATTATATTATTGTCGATAACACAAAAGCCGTCCATCCAATCGATTACAATGCAGTCTATTTACGTGTCACACTTATAGCTTGGGAATTGTTTCATTCGGAATTCTAGTTCCGGAGAGTCGATTAATGAGTCCTAAACAAACAAATACCACGAAAAAGACTACTAATTGTGACTGCCATTGAAACTCCAATTGAAGCGTTCTCAGCATAGAGCAAATATGGGCAATCGAAACCTTCGCTATAAATTAGAAGAATCATCGTACTTGCAATCCCCATTGGGAGTTTAGGGAGTCTTAGGAAGACTTTTTTCGAATTTATTTTGCGGATATTTTTCATAAAAGTTAATACTAATAATAAACCATCCAACATCTACATCACCGCTTCATTTTTAGTTATTGGAAAATGGTAAGTGAGGATTGAAAATATAAAATGCTTAATATCGGGCGGATTTTAACAATTTATCGCTTGTTAGAAAGGTATTTTCAAATGCTTTTTTAAGCTAATGACAAACAGGTAGCCTGGTATAATTGCTTCGTTCGAAAGTTATTTGCTTCAAACATGTTGTGTTTTGACAAAATGACCTATATCTCAAAAAGTAAACATCATCTTACAAAAAAATTATAGTGTCAAATTGTCACGTTAGGCCTTTCATTTGAAACTAGTTACGTTAAAATCGGTTCAACAGTTGCTGAGATAATTACTTGACATTAGTGTACATACATAAATACACACATACATACAGACATTGACCCAATTTGTTGAGCTGAGCGAATCCTGTACATTTATTTTGTAAGAAATGTAAAAAACCCTTTAATTGAAAAATTCGAAAACTTCACGTAGGTGTTACATTTTTTACAAAGAATGTGTATGCAAAGTTTGAAATAAATCGGTTAAGTAGTTTTTGAATGGCAGTTAACACAGAAAATCGTATTTTTTCCAGATCTGTGCTATAAAAAGCTTCGCCACCGAGTTGCTTGTCGATATTTTTGTATAAAAAATGACAGAATATTATTGAAATGGAACATTATAATGTACAAAAGTTTTGATCAATTAGCTTTATTAAAATTTCTAAACATTTACCCCTTACCCTTTCCTTAAACAATGGATGCAAAAATATAGTTAGACTTATCGAGCTATGAATTTGCATAGTTGTTCTGGGACCCAAAAACAACGCTCTGAGCAGGGATCTAATTTTAGTCCTACCCTACTAGACATAGTTCATAATAAAATCAATGGTTTGCTTGTTAAAACAAAAAAGGACCGAGATATGAGCTCACTATACATCCCGCAGCAGATAAGCCAATATATTTTAGTAACCCCCATTGTGATCGGAAAATGTTTACCAATAAACAGTGTATTATTAACGTTCAATATTATTATCAACTAATCTGTTCCAATGGCACTAAAAATGCAGTAAACCCGTATAAAAATACTCTGCAAATGGCCGGCATTTGTCTCAATATCGACAGATTTATAGATACGGTTCGGTTGACGAGGGTGAACCAACCCAATTTATCCTCTCGTTGAGAATATAAATCAAACCTTTCGTCGTGGGGCTTTTAGTGTACGGTGGCGGTGGTGAACAACAGACAGTATCATTAATTCCCCCCTCCCCCCCTTTCCCTGACCGGTCCTGGATGGGATAAATCCAAGCAAGCGTGGGATCTGATCTCTGTTTTGAATATTTCATGGCTTTAATGGACTGACTCGAAAAAGGTATTGTCATGGTTGAAGCAATTACTACGGATTTTAGCTTTCTTCGAAATCAAGTCCCAAGGACTGAGAGAACGGTTGGAATTCACTTTCTTCTGAAACCAATGAACAAATTTACGTTTTCCTGTGAAAAACGGAACTTTCTGAAAAAAAAAACAAGAATTGCTGCCTGATTTTTATTTCCGTTGTTTGATTTTCCGTATAAGCGTCTAGATCCGTCAAACTTTTGTTATTGGCGTAGCCCATTTTCCATAGAGAATATTATTGCAGAATCGCAATGCTGGAACTTTAATTTGACAGTTTGACAACGGTTTCACATACTATCGAATTTGCATACTATGTAAAATTATCTAGAAATTAAACAGAAAACAAGCTCGTTTACTACAGTATAATTACCAGCAAAACGACCGTTTCTGAACTAGAGTGCAAAATGTATAAATAATGACCAAATTACAACTTTCGATATGACCAGCACAACTTTTTTGAAACGCGAATTTCATGCACTCGGAGATTACTGTCTTGGTGCTGAGCAACAAACTGCTGTTCTCCAAACTCACAAAGCGCAAAACTCGCAAAACTATGCAATTCAACGGAGTGCCAAAGTATCCTAACATTCACATTCATTTCCAACTCGACTCGTATATGCTGTGAATGGAACATGTCGAAAATGCTTTCACGTGCCGAGTGTGGCCTTATGCGCTCGGCTCACAAAAGAAGAACGTAGCGTGGCGGAAATGGGCCACAGGCTGGAAGCTGCTATCGAACATCAGAGATCGGCAGGAATTTTCCCCTTTTCTACGGCCAGCTATGAACAGCATCCTATCGTTTGCCAGCTTGGGATCGCTTTTATGGGTGGTGTGAATTCCACGCGAGTTTGCCCCTTTTCGCACGTTTTGCTGCACTTCTCACCATTACTTATGCGAGTGTTCACCCTTGCTCTCAAGGATGAACACATTTCGCTGAAAACAGTGCAGTTAGGTTAGAAATTTCTCCCATACTTTGTCTTCCCATATCTACCAGCATCGTCGGTATAGAAAGTGGTTTCGAACTGCGGCTTTTATAATTGGAAAACGTTTCTTATGGAACAAGTTGTGGAAGCGCCATTTGTTCGAAAAATATTTGAATGGTGCAGGGTCATCAAAAATGGAAAAATATTTGCACTGTCAAAAGTACGTCAAGGATTATGGAATATTTGAATTAAACGTTCTAACACCGACAAACCGACATGCCAGCTGGAAGTATTTCCTTATAAAATAATGACTTGAATTGTCAATCGTGAATCGTCATTAGTGGTCTCTAGTAAAAGCCCGGACAAGATGGACTTGACATTTCCAAACAAACATAATATTTACATATTTAAACTACCAAAGCGTCTTCTTTTGAGATTTCATATAAAAGGGTTTTTTTATTACATTGATTGATACAAACGCTCAATTCGTCATAAAATAAAATGACAACCGATCGGATTACGCGTGCAATTCCCAATTTTTCATCGGTAACCAAGTGGCGAGTCGCTTAGAACAATGTGCCACAAAAACTATATCAGATTAATAACTCAATTTTTTGTCTTTTGACTTAAGTGCCAATACCTTATTTTAGGACTGGTGGTATCCAACGGGGAAAAACGATCGGAAATGGTGAGTGAAGCTAAGCAATCATGTGAAAAAAATTCCCCCCAGAGGCGAGACTCGAACTCGCAACCTTTGAGACTCCGGCCCAATGCACTAACCCTTATGCTATCCCTGGGTATGGTGACATCCCAAAAAGAACATATGATTATCCCATTGGCGACGGTGATCGTACCCTGCCTGCAAAGCGGGAATCACACACAACGGCAGCCGATCACCCCAACACATTTGATTTATTTAATTTCCCCGCTAGGTACCAAACCCGAGTCAGTTGGTTTGAACGTTCACATGTGTCGTGTGAACTGTTTGGATTTTTTGTGTCTAACTAGTGCTAATTTGGGTACTAGTTTAGATACATCGTCTAACTAGACACCCAGATGGTGCTAGTTACTGACGAGATGAATTAGAAACACAAAAAAAATAAAACGTAATTTAAGTTAGGTTTTGTGCCCTTAATGCACAAAGTGGTTCAGTCCAATTTTCCCTTATGGGAATTTAAGATTGCATAATGCCAGGCGTTTGGCTCCC
Organism: Topomyia yanbarensis; assembly: GCF_030247195.1. Taxonomy (NCBI): domain Eukaryota; kingdom Metazoa; phylum Arthropoda; class Insecta; order Diptera; family Culicidae; genus Topomyia; species Topomyia yanbarensis. The sequence goes on from NC_080672.1 coordinate 253,494,318, forward strand.
GAGCCAAAAGACAAGAGTTCGTTTTCGCTTTCTCGTCAGCAAATCTGAGCCTCTGTGCTTGCTTCCCGGGACATCACTCGGGACAAGTCAGTTGCTTTGAACGTTCACATGTGTCGTGTGAACTGCTTGGAATTTTTTTGTGTCTAACTAGTGCTAATTTGGGTACTAGTTTAGATACATCGTCTAACTAGACACCCAGATGGTGCTAGTTAGTGACGAGATGAATTCGAAACACAAAAAAAAATAAAACTTAATTTAAGTTAGGTTTTGTGCCCTTAATGCACAAAGTGGTTCAGTCCAATTTTCCCTTATGGGAATTTAAGATTGCACGTTTAAAGATGTTCGGAGACTTGGGGTACTAGGGCTTTTTTCAATAATGACCATAATGAATTTACACATTTAAATAGAAATCTAGGAAATTGATCCAATAAGTGAAAAGAAGACTTCCGTTATTGTATACATATATATATATATATATATATATATATATATATATATATATATATATATATATATATATATATATATATATATATATATATATATATATATATATATATATATATATATATATATATATATATATATATATATATATATATATATATATATATATATATATATATATATATATATATATATATATATATATATATATATATATATATATATATATATATATATATATATATATATATATATATATATATATATATATATATATATATATATATATATATATATATATATATATATATATATATATATATATATATATATATATATATATATATATATATATATATATATATATATATATATATATATATATATATATATATATATATATATATATATATATATATATATATATATATATATATATATATATATATATATATATATATATATATATATATATATATATATATATATATATATATATATATATATATATATATATATATATATATATATATATATATATATATATATATATATATATATATATATATATATATATATATATATATATATATATATATTATAAAAATACAGCTTTGTCTGTAAATTAGTTAAAATTTAACACAAATTGTTAATAAAAAAGAATTTTACTGATAAACTCTCCATGAAACGATGACATTAAAAACGTATCCTTTCATTTAACCCTCTAGTGCCCCATTTTTTTTTGGCTTGGAAAAACTTTTTTATGTTTCGTGGTGATAAAAATGAAATTAATGTTGATAATTCATGTAAGCAATGGGTTTTTCATAAAAGCCTTAAAATAAGTAGGCCGCCTAGAGGCGGTGTTGGGCACCTGGGCGAATAAAAACCAAAAAAAAATTATTCTAGTTACTTCAACATAAGCGAATACAGATGGTTTATATTTTGAACTCTATCAAGATGCAAATTAATTGGTTGTTTAATTATTGACTTCTAATTTATAGTATGGGTGCACAGTGGTCGGAAACGCCAAAAAACGCGAACTTAATTCACTAGAGGCCAAACCGAATATATTCACTAAAAGTCACAATGAAGAAAGTTATATTAAAAAAACTAGATTTGAGGGAGTTGCCATAGAAAACGCCTTATAAATCGATAACCTTTAGTCTTACAAGCTCAAGTTCTTCAACAAAATTCTTCACTATGAGCATTTCCAAAACTATGTCGAAGACACCAACTTTCTGCCTCGTCAGTATAAAAAGTTAATTTTTTTTAGTTCGATCATAGTAAGCCATGCCTAATTTCAATTGTTATTTGTTTATGGGGAATATTCATACGAACAATTCCTCCAAAGACACCCTGTGAATATATTGGATGGTTTGAACTCTAGTGAATTAAGTTCACGTTTTTGGCGTTTCCGACCACTGTGCAGTGTCTGCTGGTGATGGTTTCACTTATCATGTTTCATTTTTTTAATTTAAGAAGATCGTGTAAAAGAGAATGCGTTGCATAAAAGAGCAGACTGTTGGTTGCATCACAGAATTTTAAATATGTGACGCGGAAACCTCGCCAACTTACGACTATTCGCACAATGATAGCACCACTTTGGATGATAAAGTATGGATCGTCTTTTCAAGAAAACTGTAAATCTATCGATATTGTTATTTCAGCCTGAATGTTCCGGCATTGTAAATTTTTCAGCCTGAATGTTCCGGCATTTTAAATTCGGCGCACAGTTCGTATTTAAAAACAAATTTTCGAAATTCTTGAGGTGAAATTCCGAAGTAAACAAACAAACAAAGACAAATTTTGTTTGTGATTACCTACAATGCATACACGGCCACGGCCAGTTCATTTCGTGCGCTATCGATAAATCTAGTTATTCGTGGAATAGCTTTGAACTAGCTTCTAATAACAAAAATGCTGAAATTTAAAAACTTCACCCCTAGTAATGAACCTATTTTTGCTCTAACCATGTGAAGCCGCATTGGAATCTTAGTTCAATGCCTTGGAAAGCAAAGATATTGATGCCAATTCATACACATTGCATCAATTGTATTACGAGTAATTAATGGAATGGTGAGGCACTCTCCCTAATACGACTAAAATGGGCTCTTCACCCTAATACGCTCGAAAACTCAACGCTTAACGTGTACGAAACGGAATGTAATGCAACATAAACGCGTTGGAGAATGTTTTACACAGTACTTGAAGTGCAGAACTATATACAGCGCCATATGTCTAATACAAAAGGAGACAAAAGATTCCGCCAACTAGCCCCAGACTCCCCTCAATATAATTAAATGATAAGGACATCCATATCCTAACAGCAGCATTCACCCAATGTTTTTAAAACATACTTCTATTCAGCTAGAATTGCACATAAAGCTAGTTTCAGTACGATAAGTAATCACTAAAGACTGATTTTTTTTCACCCAGGTGCCCAATACCACCTTTAGGCGTGCAAAGTGTTTTACCAAAAAAGCTCAATTTCCGAATTATTCTACTAAACCAATTCACATCTACAGTAAAATGCTAGTAACGGACTACTCAAAAATATTTTTTTAGTTATAACAATTTCCAAAAATAGTTAAAATTTGGTTAAAGAAGATTATCACTAAACCCAAAAATTTTTTTCCACGTTTTCCTCGAATTTTCAACTTTAAGCTTCAATTACCTTTGACAGAAAGCTACAAAGTGTGTATGAAAGGTCTGAGCGTTGGGAAGAAATACTAGTGCGGATGACAACATACAATCATGTTGTAGTAGTTTTAAGTAGGTTTTTAAAGAAACCGCCTAGAGGGGGTCTTGGGAACTAGAGGGTAAAGGACAATAAAATATTTAAAATAAATAAATTAAAATTTAATAATTTAAATAATTAAATAATTAAATAATTTAAACAAACGGGACTTTGTAAATCAGTTTTTTTACCATAAATTTTCGTTTTAGTAAAAATTTCATTAGTTTTTTCAGTGTATATTTTTCAGGCACACTTGTTTATTCTCTTTAACTTATTCCCATATGATTTTGCCGTACATAATACGGTAGTAGAACAAATCACGTCCTTTGGAAAAATTGTTCTTATGTCACAATATTCCTATTGCCATAAAAATAGCTGCAAAGTTTTGTTGGAGTCAGAAATGGTCATATTTTATGGTTGCCGGCTTTCTTATGGAATCCCTGAGTTTGATCCATTTAAGCGTCATACGCATCAACCTTTATATGTATATGTTTCACTGAATCGTGCGTCGCCTTGAAATTCACAAACAGATGGTGAGTCCGGAAGTTGTATTCCCGAAATTTATACAGGATTTGTCACACGGTAAACATCTTTCAATCGTTGACCGTCCTTTTTTTGCATTGGTTTTCGCCAATAAAAGATTAAGACCGCTGGTCGCAGTCTGCTAAACCGAATACGTCATCTTCAAAAAACGCTACGTAACAATGAAGTACAACTTATTTTTTGGTTTTTGACAGAGGTGATAACGGAACGGATTGAACTATGAATGAAGTTAGCTAGAGATGATTTTTTTGAAAAAAAAAGGTCCAGAGGAACGTTTAACCCATTTATATTTCCGACATTCCGTTGGATTGGATATTACAAACAATCTTCACAATAGAGTTCCGATTGCCTCGTGGCACTTCTGTGGGATGAGATGTTTCACCACTATCATCGAGTTCCCTAAATCTGTTTAGACGTGGGAGTTTTAGCCGATACTTATCGAGATTAACTGGAAAGTCAACAGATAACGAAAAATTCTCTAGAGCGAAGCAAAACAGCGGTTTTAGACAGTAATGGTACTTGAAAATATTCGTTGTTTTATAAGTTGAAGTCAATCTGAAAATTTTCCTTAGAAATAATCGACACATAAGGAGAATGGATAGCGTTCTTTGGATCTTACTCAGGTTCAGTTTTTGATTGCATCCCGCTTGAAACAATAACATCGATGTGATAGTCAAGGGTTCATGGGATATTACAAGGTCTTCAGAACAAATTTTGAAACACTGACTAATTCAGTTAACTAACTTAGCGCTTGCAATCGAACTATGGACATAGCTCTTCAGAGAGTGCATTGCCGTATTGATCTTGAAATCATCAGCATGTCTGTCACATCGTTGAAATATATAACAGATAACAGGGGCCCTAAGCTCTTTCAAATGATGGAGCATAACATGCAGGTTCTTGCCAGGTAACTACAATGACATTTGGTCGTTAGACTAGCGTTTACTGGATTTTGTCCGCCGTATGTGGTAATAGGTGAATGCGAGGGTGTAAAAAGCAGTGGCGGCTCTAGGTGGAGGGTCCTGTAGGTGCGGATCCTTCCCGAAAATTTTCAACTTGTTGAGAAATTTAAAATTAGTTTGAATTTTATATTAGTTTTATCAAAATCTTTTCAAGCAGAATTTGACCACCAATACTGATTTTCATTAAATGGGGTTTGTTAAGAATTACGTAGTGTTTCATTTTAAATTCAAAATTTCGAACCGATCTCGAATTTTTTTTTGGATCCACCCCTGATAAAAAGTTACGAACTACAATGACGACTTTCTTTCCTCAGCCATTCATATGTCAAATATTAGTCAAAATCATAGCATTTTTTTATTTTTTTCAGCATATTTCATCATACTGAAAAAATATCATGAAACCGATGGCGCTTTAATATCCGAAAGATAAAGTTAACAAAGCACATGTGATCAATTGAATAAGTAGGGTGTACCCCATTAGGCATAAATACGTTAGGCATATGGACGTTTGGCATACGTACGTTAGGCATAAAGACGTTTGGCATAATGGACGTTAGGCATATTGGACATTTGGCATAATGGACGATTGGCATAATGGACGTTAGGCATCAATTATCATGTTGAAGTATCCTTTACGAAAATAACTTTTTAGTGGTGACAGCCTCGGGTGATAAGAGCGCAAATGTTTGATTTTTTTTGGTGTTGTAGAATTACTCTGGAAGCTGATAGAACTCGATCAACATTTTATTCTTTTGTAAATACCTCAAAAAATCTGAAATCAAATAAAAGATGCAGAACGAATGCACAGCGAATGAACGAATATACAAATTGCACATTTCGAGAATAGGCTTAATACTCTTGTTTAAAAACGGTCTATTTTGTATTAAGGCATGAATAACGCACATCAACCCGTTCATGCCCGTGATTTTTTGTAATCAATAACGTTTTTAAACTGCTAAAACTTTTGATTTAGGCAGAATTCACTCAAAAAAACAAGTAAGACTTAGTAAGTAAGGTACTATTATAACTTAGAACTAAAGTTATTGCTATTAGTCTGATATAACTTTGCTAGAGCAGTAATACCAGAGATATTTACAGTTAGCGTTGATAAATCAAATTTTGATATATCTTCATTATTTTCCATTATTGTTGAAAACTGATAAAACGTATCAATTTGGACCGTCTTCGACTATCTTTTCTAGTATATAGAATATTGAAAATTTTCTAGGAGAATTGTGTAGAGCACCGGAAGGTAAATATTGAGCAGCTTCCAGCACTGCGAAAGAAGCATCTTTATAAGCGGGTTTTTCGTCTTTCTTGAACTCTATGAACACTAGAAAAAGTTGGGCATGTAAGGGTTAACTTAGATTAGTTTTCATGCATGCAAGATGAAATTGTCCAAGAAGAAAATGTATAGCCTTGAAGAACAGCTCATGAAAGAAAGAATGATGCATTTATTATTCAATATACGAATATTGCTGGTTCTATAGTGATTGTCTCCCATATTCTTAAGCACAATGATTGTAGTCTCGAGGCCATCACAAATAGAACTACGGAAACTCTTTGATATGAGAGAAAGTTTAATCCCGTACTGTGACGAGTTACCGAAACGAAAAAATTATCGTCACAAACGTAGACTCCGTAGCCTAATGTTGATCCTGTACATGACACTGCCAGATTCCATAGGATCCAAAACTTAATGTCTGTTAATTATTTTGTTTTTTTTTTATATTTGGATACAACGGTATTAGTAACAAATCTAAGAGGCTTGAAATGTGCTTGTATCAAAACTGATATTATTGTAACCGTTGTTTGCCCTGATGATGAAGACCTTTGAAACGTAGGCGATAGACAAAAAATAATAATATTTGCTGAAACCGTGACCAAAAGCCATCTCCATCTGTTCAAAACTGTTCACTTAAATGAAGGGATATTTTCTTCGTCTCGTCTTCAGAATAAATAGAAAAAACTACACTTGCAAGGGTTAAATATCTCGCTATAGTTATGCGAAGGTATGGTATAGCAAAGCGTCCTTTTTTCCAATCTGACAAAAATAAGCGAAATCTCTATAATAACGAAAGCCTTGAGATTATTTTTATATTTTTGTGAATTATGCCTACCGTCGATTATGCCTAACGTACATTATGCCAATCGTCCATTATGCCTAACGTCCATTATGCCTAACGTACTTATGCCTAACGTATTTATACCAAACGTCGCGCACTCGAATAAGTACGGTAGACTTATTTTACTAACTATTTTTAATACACTCGGGAATGACAAACAAATGCATTCATAAAAGGATAATCAAAACTATTTCAGTAGTTCATTGCCTACATATTTTAACTTTTATTTCACTAACACCTTCTAGCAACAAAACGAAGCAAAAAGAAAACCGTTACCTTTATGGCATTTGCCGGCTGTTCGGCCATCCATGAAAGCTGTCTTTCAATGTCAGCTTCTTTCTCCAAACAGCCTAGATAAGCCGTGTAGTGTCGGTAGTGGTTGTTTCAATCGGCTAAGAATTACACTACGGACTACCTGTTCCAGCGGTAAAAACCCACCAAACAGGGAACCCCCATTCCATAGTGTCATGCGACCCGTGCTATGGGTAAAATTGTCGAGGGAGTTTAAAATATTCTCAATGGCGAACGGAACCTGAGCTGGGCGAACTCCCCAGTATGCTGTATTACGCAGCGGAACGTTCACTCTACGCACCGAAGTTTTTTCGCCGATGATCCGCTTAATTTTGCCGAATTTTTGTTGGCTGGGGGTTTGCTGAGACTCTCGGCTGATGGTAGTTCGGTGAAGTTTTGCTGGATTTCGAATATCAAATTTTGATGTGTACAGACGAACCTGCCCAGAGGCCTTGTGGTATCCGGCTAAGAATTGAGCCACTGGGTTTCTGCTCCCATGCCGTAGGAGGCGACTGAAAGTAGAAGTCCCTAGATCAAGGTGTAGTTCCGTGCCGAGGACTTAATGACTGGAAGGTCTAAAATATGCCAGTCGCGCACGGAGCATTTTGGGTTTTGCCCTTACTGTGTTATGCGAATCTCTGACACAGTGGACCATTATTTTCTTCGCAATTCGTGAGAATCAAATGATCTGATATGGCTCGCTATATACGTTAACATCCCAACTCGCTTGGTGTTCTCTAGTTGTTGTGCAATTTTGTGTTGGAAATGAAATGTACAGTTCTCTAATCAACAATGGTTAGAATAGTACAAATCAATCTCCAGCATAAACGTACAGCAACTATGAATTTATTTCGACTCATGCAGGAAGGTAAAGTTTCCATAGCATTGGTTCAAGAACCGTATTTCCATAAAGGAAACTTCTATTTTGGAAAGTTACTGAACACTGCCTTCGTTGCTTACAACGGCATGACTAACCCACGTGAAATGTCTCGTGCTTGAATTCATGCTAATAAGGTTATTGATGAGTGTCTCATATCGGTGCTCACACCTCGCGATATCTGTGTTGTCACAGTTACTCTGACTGTCGGTAACGTAGACTACATATATTGTTCAGCATATCAACCGCATAACGAGTCATCTTTGCTGATGATTTCAAAAGCGTTGTATAATATTGTAGCTGAAGTGGGTTTCCGCTCATTATCGGCAGTGATGCGAATGCTCATCACATCATTTGGGGCAGCTCAGACATCAATCTGAGAGGCTCTGAACTGATGGAGTACATAAGCAGTACAAATCTCCATATTCTGAATGTGGGAAACCGACCAACTTATGCGAGGTCTGGGAGGGAGGAGGTGTTAAACATAACGCTTTGCTTTAATAGAATTTTGCATGAGCTGGGAAATTGGAAGGTACCAAATGGAACTGAACCGTCTGTATCCGATCATAAATATATATTTTTCGATCATTTTGATGTCACCTTCAATGTGGTAACATATCGTAATCCTAAATCTACAAACTGGGACTTTTTGGAAAACATGGCGACTAAAATTCATGGATATTTTCCAACAATTAGTCAACTAGATGACTTAGATGACGTCGTGGATACGACAAACTCATTCATAGTAGCACCCTACGAAGAAGCTTGTCCACTTCCTACTGCTAAAACGACTAGAGGAACCCCGTGGTGGAGGGCTGAGCTTGAAAGAATGAAAAAGGATATGAGAAGAGCTTGGAACCGGCGTCAGCGTGATGATTCCAGGGCTTTCAGGTCAGCTCGTAGTGCATATAAGAAATGTCTTAGATCTGCAGAGCGGGCTGGCTGGCTCAACCTATGCACTAATGTCTCTAGTCTGAACGAGGCTAGCAATTTAATAAAATTCTTTCGAAATCGACAGATTTTCAGATGAACTCCTTAAAAACCGGAGATGCTATACATGTGACGAACGAAAAAGATGTTCTTAATTGTCTCTTCGACGCACACTTTCCAGGTTGTATCGATCTGGAGCTGAACAATGTTCACAGATCTCATTGTGGTGATTCGGACTCGTGGGCGTTAGCACGCACATTGATTACCACTGAAGACCGATTCAGTGGGCAGTTGACAGCTTTGCTCCATACAAATCACCCGGAAAAGATGGACTACTTACCGTGCTGCTGCAGAGGGATTTGATATTTTCAAACATGGCCTGAAAAAGATTTTGCTTTCCAGTCTTGATACCGGGTACATCCCGAAAGCATGGCGATAAATAACTGTTAGATTTATTCCCAAAGGGGGAAGAAACCAAGAGTTTTAGGCCCTTTTAGCTCAAGTTATTTTCTTCTGAAAGCTTTGGAACGGATAATCGATCATCACATCAGGAACGTTAGTTTAGTTGAATATTCACTGCACAAAATGCAACATGCATATCAGTGTGGGAAATCCACGACCACTCTGCTTCACGATGTTGTTTACAACATTGAGAAAGCCTTCTCGCTCAAGCAGTCTAGCTTAGGTGTATTCCTAGATATTGAGGGTGCTTTTGACAATGTGTCCTTCCAGTCTATTCTAGAAGCGACGCGTGGTCATGGGATACCTGCATGTATCTCGGATTGGATAAACGCAATGCTCAGTAACCAGCATTTAGCATTTTTTACTCGTCACAGCGACTGGCTGAGATACGGAAGTTGAGTATTTGTGGTTGTTCTCAGCGTGGCGTTCTGTCACCTTTGTTATGGAGCATGGTTGCCGATAGCTTGTTGAAGAAACTCAATGAGCTTGGATTTTCAACCTACGGATTTGCTGACGATTACCAAATACTAATTATTGGACTTTGCATCGGAACACTCTTTGACTTAATGCAACAAACATTAAGGGCTGTCGAACAGTGGTGTCGACATTTAACCATATATCATTTAACCCAAGCAAAACTTCAATGGTTCTTTTCACGAAGAAGCGAATAACAACCGGGGTTCGTCCCTTGCAGTTTTTTGATTCTGAGCTACTGTGTGTAGTTAAAGTCAAATACGTTGGAGTTATATTGGATTCTAAACTGAATTGGTCTGCTCACATTGATTTCAGACTCAAGAAAGCGTACAGCCTCCGAACAGTGCAGACGAACTTTTAGAAAGACCTGGGGACTCAAACTTAAATACATCTATTGGATTTACACTACAATTGTACGTCCAATACTGTCATACGGATGCCTTGTGTGGTGGCAGAGAGGAGAGGTGATGACGGTCCAGTCAAAGCTAAACCATCTGCAAAGAATGGAGCTCATGGCGTTGACTGGTGCTTTCAGCACAACTCTGATTGCTGCTCTTGAGGCACTTCTAAATATCAAACCATTACACATACACCTAAAACAAGAAGCACTATCATGTATACATACTGCAGGTTACTGGGCTTTGGAACAGTAATTATGTTGATCTTGCTACCAGTCATACGCGATTGTGGCCACAAATGGTTACATGGGGTGAAGATTTTCTTGCTCCCAGCAATATTGTACTCACACATAGTTTTCCTTACAGGACATTCCATGTGAAGATTCCCTCTCGAGAAAAGTGGTTGTTTTGCTATATGGAAAGACAACAACGGAAGCAAGTGATCTGTTACTTTGATGGAGGGGCGTGCTGGTGCTGGTGTCTACTGTCGTGAAACGAGATTGGAACAATCTCACTCACTAGGTAGACACTAAACTGAATTCCAAGCAGAAATCTTTGCGATTATGTGCGGAGTACAAACGGCTCACAGTGGCTGGAGCCTGGCCAAAACCTCAAAAATTTATTTTTGAAATATTGATATTTTATATTTTTCCTAAATTTCTCATGTATTGAACGATGTATATTCAAAGTTTTATGATCATTGGAAAAGAACTTTAACTTTTTTTTAACCTCAGTTTAAACGTAGGAAAGTCCGGACTTTTTAATGATTTTCATTTCCAAAACCACAATTGCTCTGTTCACTTCAAATGCATGTTGCTCTTTTGATTTTGTTCCGATTTTAGCACAACTAGTTTCATTGTGTAGAGGAATGAAAGAACTTGGTTAGCGATTAAATTACATTCGGTAAATTTGATTGGAACTATGACTTTTTCGTTTAAATATGTTTGAGGTAGTCCGATCAAAAATACTTTTTTTCGCTAATGTATTCTGTACAAATTTCGAAATCATTTCGGAACGGTCACATAGTATACATTCTATGGGAAATAACCTCTACTTTTCGAATATAATGGCCTAGGTGCGCAAAAAGGTTTAAGGAGATTTTTAAGCTTTGTTGCTGATATGGAGGCGCATGGTGTTTTGTATAAAATAGTTGGACAATCTCCAGTGAACCAACACGTTATTGAATGGATTTAAAGTAGTGTTCATTTTTTATGATATTGCTGACATTGGTGAACAGTAACGGAAAATCTATCATAAAAATGAGATCATAGTTATAAGAAAGGTTCAATGACACTGTATGGAAAAATGCATTTAATATTTAACGACTTTTGACATAAAAAATGAGCCCAGCGCCTCAAAATTAGCTTGAATTGTGATTTTCAGCCAAATTAGGTAACATTTGAGGTTTTGTCCGACTTTTGTTTGAAGATCCGCCACTGTGCGGCCTTTCAACTGAGTTTGTCCGGCAAAGTTATAAATTTCTGTTCCGATAGTCAGGCTGCAAGCAAGGCCCTTAGCTCAGATAAATCGTCTGGGTACCCGAACATTCTGGTATTACTGGATATGAATGGGCTGACGAATTGGCTAGGGCAGGTTCAGCGATTGACTTCGTTGGTTCTGAGCCCGCCCTACCAATTTCGACAAGTTGGATAAGGGAAAAAATACGGTCCTGGGCTTCGTCCGAGCACCGTAGTTATTGGAGAAATCTACAAAGGCGTCGCCAAACAAAGGCGTTTCTAGAACAACCGTGCTCAGTGATTTCGAAAAATCTCCTACATTTTTCGAAGCACCACTGCGGTATTCTGTCCAGGGCTTTAACCGGCCACTGCAAACTCAATTATCACATGGCAACTATTCAGCGCGCTGAGTCTTTTTCATGTGATCTTTGTGAATCTAACTACGGAACCTCATATCATCTGATATGCAACTGTCCTGTAGTAGCGCAATTGCGATTTCGAGCTTTCGGCCGTCCTTACATACACGACACCATGTTTGGACGACTGAAACTCAGAGACATACTAAAGTTTCTTATCCAATGTGGTAAAGAGCTTTAGGCTTACTCGCAGGTGAGTTGATCTACTTGCGAGATTAACTTACCTGCTGTTTGTTTTTGTTTTTGTGCTGTTATTTTTCCCACCCTTCTAATTCTACTTCCCTACACCTCCTTCTCCTTTCCTTCCGCTCTGGAAATGATGAAAACACACGGCAAGGCACAAATCTCCAACTACATACGGGGAACGTGCCATTTAAGCCAATGAATACCTTCTAGCAACAAAATGAAGTAAAAAGAAAACCGTTACCTTCATGGCATCCAGCACTAAAATCTCACAGACGTAAAGTCCAGTTACAACTGCTATATAATCAAACCAACCAAGGAATAAATTTCCATTTCAATCCGAAATAATTTGTATGCATGATTCCATGCTCTGCTCTACTTGGGATTACTTTGCCGCCCGCTGATTTTCCAGTTTGGAAGAATACTAGTACGTGATTTAATTTTCCGCACAACTTGCAATATTTTATCACCCCTCGACCGTGGAAATAAGTGCTTCAGTAAACGAGTACGATGACGATTGCAAACTATCGTCGAAAAATTCCCTCTTCGAACAGACGTTGGAAAAACCACTAACAAATAATCATTTAACCTCTGTTTGAAGGCCTTTCCTTCCCTATCGTCTTAGTGGTAGTTGTGATGGGGTATGCTACTCGTCCGGGGTAGAATGGTAGAATCAATTTTATTACTTATTTATTCTAAGACTATCCTGAAAGTTCTATTTAATTTTGGGTTAGACAATTTCCATAACAACTGTTGATTGATTCAGGCTGATTGAATCCTCCAAAATAAGCATTTCTTTCAATTATTTAAAACTAACGAAAACATACAAATTAAACCGATTCTCTGGTCTCATTGATGTTCTATCGGTGTAGAAGGCTCCTTCATTTGCTTATTCCGCATTCATCTCTCTGATATACTGAATATTCATTGAACATGCATAGTAGATGTTTTATAAGCTTGCCAGAAGTATGGATCCCGTCTGTCAGTGCCGGGATTAGGAGGTAAACGTCGGGCTGCTGGGTTTATGATAATTCAACAAGTTCGCCTCGCGATTAGTGTTTGGAAAGTATTCCTTTGTATAAAACACGACTATGGCGATGTAACAAATGCAGTAGTTTAAAGAGCCACTAATATCACCCACGAATTAATTAACTACCTATGACTAAGGTTGGAAACATAATCACGAGATTGCCCTATCAGATCCTGAAAATCCTGCTCAATCAGAGAGCGTCATAATCTATCACACAAAACTTTTATATTTGAGAAAAACCCTTTCGAAGGATTTATATTCCAGTCGCAGATTTTTGTGAAATATTGAATAGCGAACGTGGCGTTTAGCTTTTAGACATAAAATAAGCCTGTCCACGTTAAATTTCGGATATTTTTGGCGTAGTTTTTGTAATATTTATCGAACCGCTGAAAGGTTCCACTCTCTACGTTCCCTAGAAATAATAGAATAGGAGACGTGACGGTGACAGTACGTTCCTGGAAACTCCAACCTAACGGATCTTATACCCCGAGATGTCAGTCCGGCCGATATCGTGAACCTCGAAGTTTGGCGGAATGTCCACAATGGCTGTCAGTTTTCCCATGCAACTGCCCGGCACTGTACTGCGACTGTCAGATATGTCCATAACGCAGAAATGAAGGATACAATCGCTGTATTGTCGATAGCTGTAGCTGACCAACTTTCTCCGTTCGAGCAAAACGCCGCCACCAAAGGATTTGTGGCTGTTGAGGAGGCTACGATCGCACTTGAGAACCTCGTAGTTGGAGCAAAACACCGTGCTGGAAAGAGTCTGATCATTGAGCCATGTTTCCGTCAATGCATTGATGTCGTAACAGCAGTCCGAGGTAACTTGGTGATAGGTGCAAATGTGAATTCATGCCACCCACATTTTGATAATATAAATGGATCAACGATGACTTCGGGCACGGAAAGGCTGACAGGTAATCCTTCATGATTAGTTCGTCTGGAAGCGCAGGGGCGACAGCAATGACTGCTATCAACATTAGTCGCGCGTGAATTCCATGAATTGGTGGCGCCCGTGATGTAACTTGAATTGCTCCCTGAATATGAACGATCGTAGGAGAGGTTGTTGGCGCAAACTGATCAATTGACGGTCGGAAGCATTCGAGCTAGAAAAAATGGTTCCGTCAGGCAAAAAGGATGATTTGTCCACATTATATTTAAAATACTTTCCAAAGAGAGCAATTTGGAAGTCTCCCTCTCCCTTCTCAGACACAGGGTTGGGACGACTGGAGCTACTTCTAACTGCAAGAGCCACGACTGTGCTGAGAGGATTGGGGGATTCCATATTGCTTTCTACGGGGGACGCACCGTTGCCGTTCGTGTTTTAAAATCTGCTACTTGCTATGGATTTATCCCAGCCGAGGTGTTTTCCGAAACCCATCAGTAGAACGTTCTTGACAAAAGTCGGTGAAGTCGGAGAAATACATCCCATCGGGCCAGGTTTCAGCATTGAGTTCACGAAGTTGAGGATCTAAGCCAATTTTGAAGGAAATGAAGTTAAGAATGAAGACTTCGATCGGATCCATAACCATAGCATCAATCTCATTCTCGGAAACGATAGTAGCAATTCGTGATGAGTAGATCCAACATTTACTAGTGACGGGTTTAATAGTGATTATGGGTACCTTTGCTGTATCAACCTTCTTTTTGACACACATTGTTTTTTTGTTGGAGACGTACCACTGCGACCAGTATTTTCTATTGTGGTAGACATTGGGTTTAGTAGCCAATTTATCATCCTCAGCTTCGTGAGCACGTTTGGCCCCGGATCGTTTTGGGACGGGCCAAGATGTATAAGTTGCAGGCGGCGTCGTAATCGTATTGTTCGAGAAATTCTCGGTAATCATGTCCAATTTCGAATGTGTGAGAGTTGACCACGATAGATGCATGATTCTGTAAAAAAATCTTTAGCATTTCAGCTGATTTAAAGTGATTACCGATTCAGAGCACTGCTTACAGATCGCATCCAATAGCAGCTTCGCGAATAAGCTTTTTCTATATTCTTCAACGGTTTCGGTTCAAATTGTTCGGAAATTGTCACCGCACGTCCAAGTCAATTTAAGAATAACTGCAACCTAGTCAGCGGCACAAACTCTGTTCTATTTGAAACTCGCTAGTTCACAATGTTTCGAAAATATTTTTACCGGTTTTATTTACTGAATAAAGTTTTTGTAAGGTCCGCGTTTGGTAAAAACTTCAATTGAGACATCACTAATAAACTAAAAAAAAATAATTTGCTGCTACTTACCATTTAGAAAATACAGAATACAGACGGCCGTCAGAAGTCCGTGCACATCCATTATTGCTGCGCTACGGCTAGTTCATAGATCGGCGAGCTACGAATAAAAGCCGGCAGCTTTTACTGCTCTCCAGTTCTCCTACTGTACCATATTATGTCTATAGAAGTCGTGGACATAGCAGTACCCATGCTTAGTAAAACAGCATTTCATCTGGTTGATTCACCAAACTGACTCAAAACTCTTTTCCACGGTCCCGAAGCAATATCCAGTTTGCACAATCAACGTCACTTAATTAAAGTCCCGAAGATGCACTTTCTATTTTTGATAGCGAATCGAGAAGTTTTCTACCAAACAGTTCGCTTTCCCAATTACCAAAAGTCAGTGCCTGCTATCGCTTCGGAGCAGATATTTTCCAATTTTATTCTACCAATAGTAAGTTACTGTAGACTATATGTATACATGCAATTAATTATTTCACACTGCGAGCACACCTACAGCTGCATTTGGCAAGGAAAGCGCGACAGCAAAACTTCCGCACAGCTGAAGCACTGAAAGTGTCATCAAAGCAAGGGGAGAGGCACGACGACGAACTTGGCAGAACTTTTGGCGTTGATGTTGATGGAGTCACTTTAGTGATGATGCTGCTGCTGCTGCTGCTGTAAAAAAAAGAAAGGAGAGAAAAAGATAAAGACGTTGGAAAACTTTTACATTACAGGGATTTCTCGAGAAAAGAACAAAATTGATTTTCTTCCGCTTTACAAAGCATCATGTTGCGAAAGTTACTCGGATCGAAAAGTGGCCTGTACGAGACAATACAAGTGTGCGAGAAATTTTGCATATTAATTATTAATCAGATAAAAAGCGATGTTTTATGCACGCAGATGTTTCACGCAGTTTATTGCACACGGCGGGTTTCTCGAAGTGAGAAGAAATTGTTTCTTGCCAAATTTATGCGCTATTGAGTGGCATTTTGCCCGTAGACCGTAAGTTGGGAATATGAAATATGGAATGTTTGAATGTGAAAAACCATGTCATAAACGTGTTTGCAAAACCATTAGTGTTATGGGTGTTTATTGCCTGTTAAGAGAGATTTTAAGATTTTTAGCACCTATACTACATATGATCGCAAATTTGTTCCATAAAAATAGGAAATCTCAAATATGCGATTATGGGTAGTATAAAGCTCTGCAAATTTGTAATCGGCACGCTTCTTTTTGCCCGGTCTCTTTGGATAGCACCACATGATGAAACGTTTCAAGAAACGTTTCTCTGTTTTCCAGAAGATGTCAACTAGGTGTCAAAGCGGTACAGGGAGACAGAAACTGCGTCAGGAAAGAAGATTTACAAAGCGAATTCAGAACGCTCGGGAGCGGATGTGGCCAGTAAACTCGGAGCTGTTTGCAGTACAAATGAAAGGTGGATATTCAAAGTCGCATAACCGCATTTTCAGTTTTTTACATGATTTACATTTTACATGATAAATGCTCGTATTTTTTCATTTTTATTTTTGATATTAAAAAGAAAAACTTACGATTGTTTGTTCATTATAAAATAATACTACACGAATTAAAGTTTGAAACGATTTCGATTTAACTGGAGGAAAATACGACCATTTGAATTTGAACACGTCGATTTAATATTTATTTTTTTTATCAGAATTCATTTTTTCCAATTCTATAATCAAGATGCTTCAATATTTTTTTGCATTTTGTTTATTATTGTTATTAATTGCGAATGTGAATGCAAAATCGTATGCTTCTTGCCGCTAATGCGGCGTTTCTTGATTTCAGCGACACAATTAACAAAGATTTTCTACGAGAATGTAGGACCTGAGACCTTGTTCTGTGAACCAGTGAAGCCAATTTTCATCAAAATTAACACTCATCACCCAATCAAACCTGATAGTAATCCACGGTTTCGATGCACGAAAATGTGTACAGCCGAAAACCTTCCATGGTAACCTATTTTCAAGTTGCAAACAAATCAGTATCGTTGAAATGCGTAACCAAGTTCGTTTGTTTGCATTCCCCCCATTCATTTATTCCGCGTGATCATTTTTCAATCTGAGTATGCTTCACTATATTCGATTGTTATCCATGCAGAAATGAGGCACGAGATCCATAATATTTTTCGAATTCAATCGAAGTGATTGGACAGTTTTGACGCTCTTATGTATAAGAAGGGCATTTGAAACCTATAGTTACGGGCCTTTATGGTACTAGAGTCTCGGATAGTACTATTGATGCCTAAATATCTTCATATTCATACCCAAAAAATTGCAACGAATGCTATTTGATTCATTGATCAAGCATTGAAAGTTATCGATTGCGATGAGAAAATATCCATATTGGACCGATCTTCACTCAATGCTAAGTTGCCTCTAACAACAGGTAGTAGGGGAATTGTGGGAAAAACCGACGCTATGGGTAAAACCGACACCCCATAACTTTTCCTAGAAAACAAATTTTTATTCATTTCATAACGACACTTTATTATTAGTACGTTTATGTAGAGCGTTTGAAGAAAAATTGGATTTACGTTGGTGCGCCGAATGTCATAAAAATAAACAAAACATACGACAGCGGCGTTCATACTCGTCTGGATGTTAAATTTTGTTGGCAGATTTTAAGGTTTTAACCGAGCAAAAGCTTTTCAAATTACCAAATTTTTCAGTACCAATTATTATCGGCTTTTCCTATGATCAACTAGGTGCATTGAAGACGAGTTTGAGAAATTCAATATTTTTAATTGCTTTTATAAAAAATGTGCGCTGATGAGGTAAAACCGACACCCTATGGATAGGGTAAAACCGACACACTGTTAAGATGGTTGTGTATACTTGCGATTCATTACAAAAAGCTGGGGATCTTTATGGCACTTCAATTAGACTATTAGCACACTATAGTAATAGCAGAAATAAACAGAAATACTTTTATTGTGTTTATTTCTCGTAAGTCTCTTTTAAAATTAAAAATTGGTATTTTTGCTTATCTGATTCTATCGAATCTTTTGCTATTTCTGCAAAAAGCTCATCAAACCGAATTTCTAGTGTTCTCTTGGTTTGTCATAGACAAACTTTATCACAATGAGACAATGATCTTATGTGTACCCCAATAGATCGTTGATGAACAGAGTACGAAAAATCCAATCTGAAAAAGATAGTTTTACTAAGAAGTGTGTGTGTGTCACTTATAAGTGAATGAATCCGATTAGCAGAACGTAGAACGCTTGCAAATCTTCTCTTATGAAATAAAATGACACTGGAGGTTGCAATGATGTGCGCAAGGATTATTTGGAAATACGCATATCAATAAATAATCCTATAGCATAAAATACTCTTATTTATAGTACTATGCTTTCGAACTTTCTTCCCCTCACTACATGATGAAGCTATAAAAAGCACATATTTGCATCATACATACTCACACTTTATTAATCACGCATATATTTCATTTTTAATAAAGATAAAGATTTTAATAAAGTGGAGAGAAAATAAATTAAAGGGGGCGTCGATCTTACCCCTATGGGGTGTCGGTTTTACTCGCACTGCTTACAAAAAGTCACTTTGTTTTCCAAGTTTTGCTATCAACAATTTTAATAGAATCAATTTTTTGAAGCGCTGAAAAAATAAGTCTTGTTAAGAATTTTCCGGAGAAGAATTCTGCATAAAAATTATAATTTTTTTGGTTTTGTGACAACTCAGAAAAAGTGTTAAGCTTAAGGTGTCGGTTTTAACCATAATTCCCCTACAGCATTTATTGACGAACGAAAAGTTCTATTTGGCGCGTTATGTATGTGGATTTTATCGCCTACTACAAATAGTATGACCTGATAAGCAAGGACAATTGGGTAAGTATACAACATTCAACGTTAATATGCATCATTTTAGATCAACAATATTTTCATCAATCACCATCACTGCTGTGAACGAAAATGTTTGTTAATTAATGCTACAATATTTAATATTCGATTTGGGGATTTTAAACAATAAATAATTTGTTTTATACGTCAAAAACAAGACCGAATACATACCTTAACAGAAATGCGGGAGAACAGGTAGTTGGCATTAACTCAAAAAGGTTTCAATTTGAGAGAACAATGAATTTACGTTAGGCTCCATTATACGACTTTGTAATTTTTGAATATTCACAATAAATTTATTGCAAATTTTAACTTGCTCTTCTCGCCAAAATGACAGCATCAGCTTAGGTTTTT
The DNA here is from genome assembly GCF_030247195.1 of Topomyia yanbarensis. Classification (NCBI taxonomy): domain Eukaryota; kingdom Metazoa; phylum Arthropoda; class Insecta; order Diptera; family Culicidae; genus Topomyia; species Topomyia yanbarensis. The sequence goes on from NC_080672.1 coordinate 253,514,109, forward strand.
AAGAAAAAATGAAACGAATTTTGAAAAATTATAATATGGTACAATTTGAATCATTTTTCTGGCAACCCTATCTGAGAAAGAACCATTTATAAATTACGTAACGCTTGTAGGGGGACGGGTTTATGGAAATAAGATATATTTTGTGACCATAGCTGGTACATGCCATGGTCATGACTGGTCATCTGGTTGACTGGTTGCATGTTTGCTTGCAAGTTGCGCATTCTTACGAAATATCACACAAGTGCGTGTACTATGACACGATACATTTTACCCCGTGACATGTCACAAAATTTGTACATTTTGTACAACGTTTGCGAACGGTTACGAAACTAGAAAGCAAGTTTGGTTGTTATCGTAAACTGGGGTGACTTTGATCATCGTGGTGACTTTGATCACTCGAAACTTTTTTCGTAGATTGCTTATTTGGTCAGAACAGTCTACCGAATTCTTAAAATTTGAAATGAGTTTTGGCCTAAAACTTATAAAATATTGATTTGTTATTGTTTTTGAGTATATTGTTCGGTTTTGGGTACAAAAACCACAAAAAAACTCAAATTTTACTTTACCTTATTTTACGAAGCTTCGTATAGTGTCTATTTTTTATAAAATAAATAAATCTTAGATTTTAACAAGAGTAATAAATTCTAATTTTTTTTTAGAGTGGGGTGCTCCAGATTTATTTTTTATAGTTCGCTTATTTTAAAAACAATTTTTTTGTAAAACTAGTTGGCAATAATTTCAGATTACTTCCAGCTAAAATTCGCAATGTTTTTTATATTCGATACTCCAAAGCGTTAAAATGGATGAAACTCTTTTTACATTGATAAACTACTGAAATGAAACAAGTATAGCAGTTAAAAATCTTTTCAGATTCTTTTATTCTAGTTGGGGTCGAATTATACGAATTTCGGTCCTTCGAATTTTACAGTAGATTGAAATACTTTGTACAATGCCAATTAATGTCTATTTTTAAAATTTAATAATTGAATATCTTTTCAGAAGTCTAAAGACACATTTGAATGAAAAATATTGACATCAAGAGCTTAGTGGGTGAACATGGAGGTTATCAAAGTCCGGAATACGGAAGCGGACTTAAAATTGAAATCATTTTTGGACAAATAGTTATAAGCGAACAATTCCACGTAAAACCATCCAATCTTCTTCACCATACATCAGTACATGGTTTAAAAATGTTAAATTTGAAAAAATGTGTTGCGTCGAGAAATATGTAATGATTACTTCGAAAAGTGATCAATGTCACCCGTTTTTAGGGTACGTGATATGTCGGCACCGGTATAGACACAGGACTGGTATAGAGTACTTTACAATCTGTAACTGTATTAGTATATTCAACGATATATTTTACTCCACTTGTTATAGGTGCAGAAAAGCAAATCGATAATAGCTTTTTGGTCGGAAAATCTAAGCCCATATGTTGTAAGAACAGGTGCTGATGAAACTCAATGGATGATTCTTAGTCGAAGATGATTTTTTTGCGAAAGCTGAACCAATCATGGAGCTCTCGGCAAGTTTTATGGCAGATTCAAGTTTGATTTTACGAAAAAGAATTACGGTTTGGCAATAGATCTGCTCCTGTAACAAGAATACCAGCGTTTTTTGACGGATAAGACTACGAATATGAAATTGTTAAAATGTAGTGTTATAACAAACAAATTTCATCCTTAATTAAATTTCATGACGACCGTAACTTGAGACATGTGCCATCTGATAAGCAGCAAAAAGACAAAAGAGCGAGAATTGTTTCAAAATAATAATGAATGATTTGTTTCTGCTCTTTTCATGAATAACATGTTAAACAAAAATTTTATTTATCGGTTGCGAAAGGTAAGCGCATTTGAAAGACCCCACAAAAGAAATATTTAATAACTTTAACAAAATGAACAATCTAAAAAAACAGATAACATGAATCAAACTAATGCATGAATTGCTGAAATAGATTAAATAAATAAAACTAATAAAATTGAATACTTGATGAATTTGATAAACTTAATAAAATTATTAAAGCTGAATAAATAATTAAATCAATTAAATTTTAGACGAAAATATAATAATTAAAATAAGGAATTATTAAATCATCAAATTTAAAAAAGGGTAACATGGCCTCCCTACCAACGATTTGCGAAAACTCTGCCTGAACCCATCTTCTACCAGCAGAACACAAAAGATTAGTCCGTAAGATATCAAGCCATTTCTAGTTTTCCGATTTACACATTTCAAATTCAAACTTTACTTGAGTAATATGGCTTAAAACTTTCGATAACTTTCCCTACTTCCTAATCTCTAGCCAACTAAATGTAGTAAGAACAAAAATGAAAACAATTAAAAAATAATGGATACGACTTCAATGATCCTGTAGTGATCATTTTTTTTATTTAAAATACACTCCTTCCCCGTGCAAAGGTAAACATTCAAATTAAAGCAAGAAAAGAAATCATATTTTTATTTCAGCAATAAATTGAAATCTTATTTTGATCTCAGTTCAAGTTTTTGACACCAAATTTTGATCTCGTTTTGCTACAATGTTCTTCTTTGCGTTCCTTAGAAGATTGAACTTGAATATTTATTTTGTTATCAACAAGAAATTTAACAATCTCAAAGATCTCACTGCAAGCAGAAATAGATTTGGATAGACCCAAACGATATCAACCTGGGTAATCATTAGTTTTCTTTTTTATATCATACTTTACTTGGTGAGTGTCATCGTACCGATAAGGCTTAAAAAGTCGTCATAAACAATTCTGGACAAACATTTTTATTACAAATATTATATTAGTGAAGAAACACAAATTCATAATCTATTCATCAATTCATGTTATGTTAGCATTCCTTTATTAGGCCATTTTCTTCCGTCTTACTTATTTCAAAAACACATTCGAGATGTATTCTATTGAAAATATACTTTACAAAATAAATTATTTATAATTTTCGACCAACTATATAACAGTTTAAGTGGATCGGATGACTTTGTACAATTAGAGATAGAAATATGGGTAATAATATGATTCGTACCAAGGATTTTTCCGGAAATTTCATTTGAAATTTCAGGTTTAAAAATGCATGAAAAGTAGAGGATAAAATTTCTTGATAGCTTCATAGTAATAAATAGAAGCCTTGAAAATTAAATTTTCTTAAGGACAATTTTTGAAAAATAAACCTTTCTTTGGACTGAACATTTTTTATCTAGTTTTCCAGACGAATTGATCTGCGGAACAGAATAAAATCGGAAATTGCCATGGGTTCAGGGTTTCTATTAAACCGTTGCGAAGAAACATCTCCGTACAAATTTTGATTTTAAGCTGTGAGGTCACGTTCCATTTTGTCAAATTATTTCATCACAAATTTTTAAAGAAACCAAACTTCGAGTAGTTCACTTTTTTTCTTTCGCTTTCCAAAAAAAAAAATTGGCTTCGGCGGGGGCAGGGGGTGATCCTTTCGGGCCCTGGAACCTGACTAACCGGTATTGTACGCAAGATTGTGCATCTTCACAACAAATATAGCGAAACAGTGCATTGCTAGATAAACTCGGTATTCACGGTCAACTTCTTCGCTGGCTTCGATTCTATCTCGATGGAAGGCAACTCCAAATCAGCATTAAGGACTATCTGTCTGCACCATTTCTCGCTACATCCGGCATCCTGCAAGGAAGTCACCTCGGCCCAGTAATATTTCTGCTCTATTTTGATGAGGTCAATATCAAACTACAACTACAATGATATGAAGATTCTTCGACAGATGCAGAATTCGACCGCCACCAAATTTCTTCAAAGTGAATTGAACAGTTTCAGTACGTGGTGTCAGGTTTCAGCGATTGCAAAATAGAATCATGCGATTAATTTTAAAATGTAACAGATACACTTCCTCTAGTTTCATGCTAAGCGCATTACAATAGCTTTCTGTGAAGCAAACAATTTATTACTTAACAATTAAGTTCATTTTTAAAATTATTAATGGAAAGCTGCCTCAATATTTGTGTGAACGAATTGAAAGAGGAAGTGATGTGCATAGGTACAACACTAGAAACGCGTCTGATGCAAGAACACAAAACTTTTTATTTAGTAGATCACAGAACTCCTTGTTGTACAAAGGAATAAGTTTTGTCAATTCGATGCCTAGACATATTAAACGTGCAGCAACATTAGTGGAGTTCAAAACACTATGTATTTCACACGTAAAATCTGCTTTGTAGACAGATTTTTTGGATTTTTATATTTTGGAGTTATTTGAATAAGTATGAAATACCACGAAGATTTTATTTTTTTTCACTTCTAATATTTGCATTTAGTAACACTAAATGAGATGTCCACAAAAGTCTGAGCCTCGCGTGCGCTAAGCAGATAGAGACTAACTTTAAATCGAACATGGTGACCAGCACTAAAAGCTTATCGGGTTGAATCGAAGCTTTAAAACTTTTGTTGTGATCAGGGTCTGATTTGATGATGGAGTTGTATTGACTTTGCTCGACAATAGAGTTAATCTCGGTTATTGCTGTGATAGTGGTAATAACGGAGTTAGCTAGTTGAGTATGGGGCTTGATGACTCTTTCTGATAACTAACTAGATAACGGGTTCAATTCCTTGTCAATCAAGGATGTTCTCGGATAGGAATATTCCTTGATTGCCTTGGGTTAATGGTAGGAAAATTTCAATAAAGAGGTCTGATGTGGATGATATAACTCGACCGGACTCTGCACTGCCACTAGGCTCGTCACTTCTCACCTTAGCAGGTGGTAGTACCGATGTCTTGGTCAGACGGGAGGAGTCTTACAGAGAATTATCGGAAATGGAAGCTATTCGGTTCAATTCCAGATTCTATCAAGAATCTTCCCGCAATGGAAATTTTCTTGATGGGCCCTGGTTGTTGGCGGAATATTCGAAATGTATCTGGTTACGTTCTTATGAAGGAAAGGCTATGTCTGCAAATTGAACCAGTTCGTTTTTTTTGTTAACTGGTTTCGGATCAAAATATTAGTTATCTTTTAAATAAATCGTTCAGCTCACACCTTTGTGGGGGTATGAGGTGGGACCATCATCATCATAAAAAAACCTGTTTTAATCCACCTAGCGGTGCAATTGTGCCTTTCTCATTTCTCTAAACTATGGCACGGAGGCTTTTTATGTTCAACATAATCGTGGAAATGTCCATTATATTCTTAGTACATATTGCACTTATACACAATGGCATGCCAGCCACGAACTTGATGAGCTACGTGTCGACGGTGAAACACTTGAAACAAAAAAAATATCATACTCCATTAGCCTAATCAGCATTAGATCAATGTTATCTGCTTGCTAACTCATTTTGTCATGCGGGGGTGGGTATGTGAAGAGGGCGAAAGTCCCATGAACGAATGACTCCCCAGCTTAAATTGGTATGCTTTGTGATATAGTGGTGGTTTAAAGATGATGGAGTTGAAAGGGAGGGGTATGAGGGCTGGATGGGTTGGTGGACTGAGGGGTGATTTAAGGAGATTTTTAAAGGAGGGGAGCGAGCAGTAGAGGGGGGGGGGGTGTAACCCCTCTCCGTAATCCATCAACTACTTTCTATATGAGAAAGGCAAAAATGTGCCAAAATCCAAAAAAGTGAATCGTCGTCAAATTTTTTTTCGAGTTTGCATCAAATCTCGACGTTTCATGCACCTTGAACACATTTAGCATCAAAAATAAAAATTCTATTTTTAATTTTTCCTATAGTTTATATGAGAAATTTCTGTGTGGCCGCACTCTGAAACCCGTAATTCCGGAACCAGAATTCCGATCGATCCAAAATTCAATAGCAGCCGATGGGAAGGTTGCACCTTTCATTTGAGACTAAGTTTGGGCAAATCGGTCCAGCCATCTCTGAGAAAAATGAGTGACATTATTTGACACATACGCACATACATACACACACATACACACATACACACATACACACACATACATACATACACACACACATACAGACTTTTTCCGATCTCGACGAACTGAGTCGAATGGGATATGACACTCGGCCCTCCGGGCCGGGATTAGGTTGACGTTTTTCAGAGTGATTGCATAACCTTTCTATATGAGAAAGGCAAAAAGAATGTTTCTAAACCCGAGTAATTGTACAATCATCACGTTTGCGTGGAAACGTCATACGAAACAGTTCAATCACCGTCTGTTCTATTCGAACATTCTAAGATACTCTCACGTCAAGAATCCTGGAGTCATCTTGGATTCGGCACTATCCTTCAAACCACTTACTTCATATATTATGGACAAGGCATCAAGACAGATAGGGTTCATCTTCAGAATAGCATAAAACTTCAGTGACGAATACTGTCTTAAATTGCTCATTGGTCCGCTTATCGTTAGAATATTGTTCTGCTGTTTGGAATCCGTACTGCCAGAACAGGACTGAAGAAATCGAGACTGTCTAATGCCGGTTCATTCGCTTTGCCCTTCGACATCTCCTATGGCTAAACGGATTCCAACTACCGAGCTACGCAAACTGTTGCGAGTGATGCACTTCGATACACTCAGCATCCGGAGGGGCTCCGGACTTACTCTCCGCCAGTTGCTCTACAATTCTAGAACGCCTGAATCTTTGAGCCCATATTCGACCAATATGTACTAACTCTCTTCCGCGACTCCCCTTTATGAGAACCAATTACAGTCGCTGCAGCTTCAGATAGTCTTCAATAGAGTTGCCACAGGATTCGATTTTCACTAGACTAGAAATACGATTAAAAATAAGTTTTGTCTATCATTAAATTTAAATAGGCCATTATTGGTGCCAAGGGGTCTTTTGGTGTTGATACAACAAATAAACAAATATTGGATCGATTCAAAGAGAAACTCATAGATTATCGAGATTTTGGGTTTTGAAATCGGAAATTACCATACGAACTCATTTGGAACCGTTCGGAATCGATCCACATCTCGTTTTCCCTTTAGTTTTTGTATGTAATCATCTCATCTGTGCGATATTTGGAGAAACAAGAACATGACAAGTAAGTTGGACTTTCGTATCACTTTATTATTTGATATAAAATTTTCTCTTATTTTGTGATTTGATTCTAATTCAAAGAGCTTTTTATTAGCATACTAATTTGACAGTTTTGAAAAAAAAACATCGATAATTTACAAGTTGAATTGCAATGGTGCAAAAATTTTAAAATTCTATCGTTTCTAGAATTATTTAACCTTTGTGTATTGGGGACCCCAAACATTCGCCATTTTTTTTCGTGCTGCTCCCAAATCGTGTGTTGAAAGACTTTCTGAAATCTAATCCCAAGAATTTCTGAAAGTACGCTAACGAAAAGAGAAAAGAAAGCGGACTTCCTAATACTACGGTCAATGATGATGAAAAAGCAACCTCCGCAGAAGGTATTTCAGTAATTTTGATCCTGATCTGCTGGAGACAATATGAACATACCATTTTACAAAATGCAATCTCAGAGCACACAAGTTGTTTTCATTGAACAATTTTATCAATGAAATAAGCTAAAACATTCTCAAGATTTGCATCGTACATTACTCGGCATCATTTTGTTAGATTTTTTTGATCTGCGTAGATAACGCAGCAAGCAACATTACGTTCTATCTTTACACTTGTGTACAAAGTATGAAAAGAAGAAACATCAGCGTGCTAAAATACATAAATTGTAAATGTTATAAATTTTTAATATTCCATAAGCCACGTTTCCATTGACAGGATCTGATCCGGGGTCCAGATAAATATATTCACAACCATGTTATAAATTCATGCACGACTCCTCACACCGAAAATATATCGTCTCAGGGAAAACTGCGGATGCGGGTGAACATCTCCCGACCGACCGACCATCAGCCAACAGACAGAGAGACGTGTGAAAGTTGGAAGCCGCCCACTGAATTTATGCTTCTGTGCTCTAGGTACGATGGCAGTACATACCTACCTCCCTTGCGAATTTGACCCTAGCCGAGTGTCGTACAGCAGGGATGCTGACTGCGGGATGGCCTCAAACTTTGCTCGACATTCGGCAAATACAGTTGCATGATTTATGGGAAATTTATAATCTAACTTTGCGGGAGTGCTTCCACACTTCAAGCCAGTCAGTACATATCGAAGAATAATGCACGAAATACTTGCCAATGGGAAATCATGCTCGTGAATATCGGAGTTTGGAAGAGGATTCTGAAAAATCATTTCTACATACGATAAATCGTTGAAATATAGCAATGGGAAATTGAATTTCAAATCAGAATCGATGGATGCAGTTTTTGCGAAAAGAGGCTGATTAAAGAAGTTTCTGTCAGCTGCATGCATTGCCCGTGTCGGGCCGGATATGAATTGGCCTGCACAGATTGGTTCGATAACAACTTCAGCGAGTCTTAAAACTCAACAAACACAAATAGTACTATTCAACAGTGACAAGTTCAGTAAGCAAGTGGAATATCTTGGTAATTATTATAATGGTACTGGTTATTTCTTAATAAATGAGACTAGCTCGATTGTCTCGTAATAAATAACAATCAAATTAAAGCCAAAATTGCTTCCAACTAGGCTATTTAAACTCAAACTTCAAAATGTGTGTACATATGTATGTCTATCAGAACTGCTGAGTAAGTTCGTAATATTTTTCATACAACGAGAAAAGGCAAAAAGTTTTCTGGTCCCTTCCTGCATAAGCAGTGACAACTGACGTCCGAAGAGAAACAGTTGCAGCTCTTGTATAAACATTAGCTCTACTTTTCAATCCAACTTTGATCAAATTTACACAACTGCAAAATCTCGACTTGGATTCCAGCTCATCCTTTCTACCCATATGCTCACTCCGCTGCCGATCCTTTTGCGTCGAGAGGAAAGTTTTAGCAAAAATGTTTAAATAATGCTGAAGGAAGACAAAGTTGCAGCAAAATTGAGTTTGGAAAGAAAACTTGACAGGAAGAAATGTTTCTTCGTTTTCGCTCATTCGTTGGGCCATAGCCCTCTATGTTGAAGTAGATGTACGATATAACGAAGGAACTATTTTTCAATTCGCATTCCTAATCTAGCAAAAAAGAACTTGATTTCGAATCAAGACCAAAACGCAATGGCGCCAGAAACGGAACGGTAACGGTATGTGGAATCGTTGAGAGTTTATAAAAAATTGTTTTTATCCACCTTGTGGTGCAATTGTGGCTTTCTCATTTATGCCAACTATGTTTCCGTCGCAGCATGAGCACAGACCAACAGACATAAAACTCTTAAAAAATACTTCGTCTGCTTTAACGATCATTTTAAATATATTTGTAGTTGGAACTGTGGTCGCATTTGCAATGATGGCGCCACTGGCATATGAACAAACAAGTGGGGGATAGACCACTAGTGAAAAGTTAGTCTGCGGTAGGGGTTCGTGAGAAAGCGCTCGACTATCACGAATCTGATTAGTTACGTGTTGATGCTGATTGATTAAAATGAAACAACACTTGGAAAAATATAATATTTACAATTAATTCGTTTTGTTGGGTTTTTGTCGTAAGTGTCAACACCTTATTTAAGGCTGTTTTGGTGGTATCGCATTGGCGACTGTGATCGTACCACTGCCTCTAGAGAGAGATCACACACATCCGCAGGAACATTTGAAATAAACTTTCACACTGGATCCCCAATTTGATTAAATAGATCAAATGTGCCGGCGGATGTATGTGATCTCTCCCTAGAGGTAGTGGTACGATCACTGTCGACAATGCGATAATCATGTGTTCTTCCTAGGACGTCATATTAGCCTAGGGATAGCATAAGGATTTGTGCACTGGGGGGGCGATTTTTTAAACTGCTTTCGTTAAACTCATCATTTCTATCTGTTTTATCCGTTATAATATTCAATTAACTAAACAACTATTTTACCTACTTCGTATCGCTCTGAAACTTGACTTTTCAATTGATGCCCAGGGCGCCGAGTGTTCGTGCCGGATAGTCACGATTTAAAAATGTCTGTATGTGTGCTTGTTTTTATGGTAAGGTTTAAAATGCTTCAAAAGTCTGGCATGTAGTGTATCGGGATTGTATGGGACTTACATACCCTCAGGACTTTCCTACGACCACCGGAACGGGGTTGTTTACACCATAAGAAAATTCTTCGTATTCCAAGAACTTCTAAACCTTCCTAAACTCCAAAAACATATTGCTATGTTAGAAGACTGGTAGTAAAATATAGCACATTTTAATCATCATGATGCGTATAATATGTAGATTGTAAAATTATCCATTTGGTGTTGATTTTAACCGTTATAAGTTTGTATTACCGATTGGCGATTTGCGACAAAACCAAAATTAGTCATGCGACACCTATGATTCAGCTCATGAACTGGCAAAGTGATACAGTTTGCTTTTTTTCATCCGCAAGTGGGTCGTAGCTTACAACAAAAACTTCATTTTCTTCTCGGAAAAAGCTTACCACTGCCAAAATATGAATGAAACGAGTAAGAAATTTAGTTTTCTTTGCAATTATTCTGAAATTACAGCCATTTGCAACTATTTGGCTCATAAATTTTTTCGAAATGTAATCGGGGTATTATTGTGGTTATAAAAAATCATTCCATCAATAAAGTTCCAACTCGAAACCGAGACCCAATCAGTACCAATGTCAAACTCCTTCATATTTTGGACTACGTAGGAGATTCAGTGAAGACTATCAGTGGGAGGGAACGGCTGTGTATGATACAAAGCTGACACTTTCCTATTAGCCGGATATACTCCTTCCTCGCGTGATCTGGAGAGTTTCATGAATTTACACCATCTCATGAAGGTTTAGCTTAACTCAGGAGGAACGAGAAATGATATTGCGGCGGCTACGGTGCTCAACAAACTACATTTCGGAACAGCACACATATAGCTCTGCGAATAATATTAGAAATAACTATGTTTTACGCCCTTTTCGCTAGATGTTTACTCATCATCTTATAAAATGATGGTTTTTCTTCATTTTCATAAACAATTATCAACAAATTGATCGGTGATTTGGTGTTTAAAAGTTATTTTTTACCAATATTTACAAAAAATATATGCACTATGACAAAATCAAATCAGCAACACTTATTTAGCCCCTCTCTTTTATTACTTGCTTTTAGAAATTTCCTCTTGCTTTGTGGAACCGATCAGCTCCACAATGCCACTATGTAACCGCCGTCGTCCTTACCACTACGCCTGCACAGAAGGAAACTGAAGCGAGAGCGACTCGAGGTCCGATGACTTTTAAGGATTCCCCGCGGGTCCGAAGAATACCATCCGCCAATCCGGTACTAGACGACTTACTAGACTGAGGCGCTAATTTGTTTCGCTGATCTCCCGTTTGCCTGAAAGTTGCGAGTTTTGCTCTTCTTTCCCTGTCACCATCTACGCCTTCTCTCCCCTGTCTTTGATACAACTGCTGCTACACTGATTTGGAAATAAGCCCCCTCTGAATATCTTGACCAAGCATAAGTCTTCGTTAAAAAAAATCAAATTTGTATTCTGTATTCCTAGTTTTAGGATAGCTGTAATTTTTACTCTTTATTGAAACTCTTGTCCTCCATCTTGTAAATAGAATTGTATCCTTAGTCTGTGAAATTTCTCATAAATATTTGTTCCCCCTCTTGTGTACTAAACTATATTGTTAGTTTTAAGATAACTGTAAAATATTTCGTGGAATACTATTACTCCCCCTCTTGTATATCAAACTTAATCCATTGTTTTAAATTTTTTCATAAAAAAATCTTTTGGCCCTCTCTTGTATATAGAATCCTATTTCTAGTCTTAAGATAGCTGTAAACTTTTTTTCTTCTTTTGTGAAAAAAAATATTTCAACATTGTAACCTCCTAGTTTTAAGATATCCAAAATGTAAAAACAAATGAATTTGGCACCGCCAAGCTAACGCCTATCGAATAAACGAAATAAATAAAAAAAATCAGCAACACTTTGCTTCCAGCGCTATCTGTGAGCGGTTTCAACATAGAATCGCCAATTCCATTATTTTTTCGGCGTTTTCTTCTCATACCTGTCATATTGCAGAATGACATATCTACCAGAAAGAATATGTTTGCTTCGATCTAAGCAAACTGAAACTGGAACTGCATTTGCCGATAATCCGTTTGCGAACACCATTTGACCGTGCATTATAAGTTAGGTTTACGTTTTAAATTTTTCTTATCAGCCTGTGACAACCACCTCGACCACGATATAAACGTTAAGATCCAAATGCGAACAACAAATTTCAACTTCAAAACGTCAGTTCACTGGTTTTTTAAATTACGGTTTTAGATTTAGAATGGATGGAATCGACATCCCACTTCAGGATAAGCTCTTTCAAATAAACACTCCACTTCGTCGGCTTCAGGTAGAGGCACATAGTCCTCCTAATACAACCAGGAAATCTTCCAGTAGCAAAGACTGTGTGTACATTACGACGACAATATGATTTGCGAAATTCTTTGCTGCTCGATACGTATGTAAGCTTTTCTAAATTGCCAGCCTTGAAATCTATCGATATTACGTTGATCCTACGCGTGCGTATCGCCTTGAGTTTTACTAATGTTTTATCGTCGCTGCAGGAATAGAAGTAATGGCTTTCTGCAGTTTTATGCTTTTCAAATTCATTTTAATTACTTTTGGGATATTTCGTAGGTTTGGATTTGGGGCATACTTTTGGGATTTATTTTTTTAGAACTCGAGACTCTTGCATCATTCACTAGTTCGCAGAACTCATGCAATGAAGGCACCCAACTAGAGGTGGAATGACCATAGTCGCAAGTCCTGTACGAAAAAAACCTCGCTTGAACTAAAGACCAAGAAGATGAAGCGGGAAGTCAAATGGCTTACAGAAACGAACATTGGCATCTGGAGCAATCTACCTCCGGGGAATTCACGGTAGGGTGGATTCGCCGCAGTGGACTGCCCGACAGAAACGTGCCGAAAAGGGGAGCGTGGCTCACGAAACAAACACCGGTACCGAGAGAAATCCCGTTGCCGGAAAACTCTCAGTCGGAGTAGGATAGTATCCGAGTTGATCTCGAAAAAGCTGGGAGCTAAATGATTCAAGGAAGCGGGTGTCGGTGTTGGGGGAAATTCCTTCGTCGGGGAACTATCGGTCGGAGTAGGGTGAGTTCACTGTCGGGGACTATCCCAGTAGATCGTGATATGGCCGGGAGCTGAATGATTCATGGAAACATGAGCTAAATGGCTCAAGGAACCAGCACCTAAACGGCTCACAGCGACGTCTCGTGTCGCTCAAAGCTCATAGGTCGAGCCATTCCATTGACCAAGTGAGGCTCGGAGATAGAGCAGAAGAAAGAGGTGCGACGAAAGCACAACGAGCTCCCTCACGAAGTAATACCTTGACGTAGTTCGGTGGGGAAGAAGGGCGTAAAAAAGTAAGGAGTGTTTTTAGTGGATAGGCACCAACGTGAGTCCCACACAGTGCCAATACACTACAGGCCAGGTTTTGAGCTTTTTAAACCTTACTATAAAAACACGCAGACATTTTGCGATCTCGACGAACTGAATCGGATGGCGTAAAAGGCTCGGCCCTGCGACCCTCTGTAAAAGATCGTAATTCCGACCAATTGCATAACCTTTCTATACAAGAAAAGTTAAAAGGTGCGGAATCAGCAATCCTAAAAAGTCTGTTTTTTAGGGGACGGCCTAGCGTAGTTGGTAAATCGATTGGCTTGTACGCAGCTCACCTGGGCTCGATTTCTCTTACCCTAAAATAGGCGAATAACCCTAAGGTTGAAACCTCTATAATCAAGATTTAAAAAAGTCTATTTTTCTTATAGTTTTTATGGGATAGTATAAAATCTCGACGTTTCATGCATTTTGAGGAGCATCAAAAATACGAATTCGATTTCTGAAACTTCATGGGATCCCTCCTTCGGAAATAAAAATTTAAGTTCCAGCTTATATGGGAATTTCTCCTGTGACCAGACGATTCATTCTATATTTCCGGAACCATATAACCGATCCATATGAAATTTCATAGCATTGCATAGCAGTCTATAGGAATAATGTACTTCTCGTTTGAGGCAAAGTTTGTGATTATCGGCCCAACCATCTCCGTGAAACTGATGTGAGTTTTTTTTAATTTTGAAAGATGGCTATTTTTCCGAGCACCTCCAGAATTGTCTGTGGTGGTCAATGTGGCCAACAATATTTCGATGGGCCGTCAGTAACCTAGAACTGCAAATGCAAGATGTTTGGCTCGTATTTTAGCAAAAAAAAATCCTTTTTGAATTCATCGCATTATTGGTTTGAATAGGAGTTTCCCCTGTTACCACACTACACAACCCGTAACTCCGCAACCGGAAGTCTGACCGAAATAAAATTTAATAACAGTTTTTGGCGACACAGCCCCGTTCATTTGAGATTAAGGTTGGTAATCGGTCCAGTTATCATTGAGAAATCAATGTAACTGTAATTTTGAATTTGGGTACTTTCGCCAGGGCTTCCGGAGCCGTCGAAGGTGGCAAATATGTACGAAGTAACTTTGAATGACTGCTAGTGACCTAGAGCTACAAATTTAAGCAGTTATGGTCACATTTTCGAAAAAAAATCACATTTTTACATTCATCGCCGTATACGTTAAAACCAGGATTTGCTGCGTGTTCGTACTCATCTCCCTGTAATTCCGGAACCGGAAGTCACATCAATTAGGAATTCAATGGGAACGCTGTACCTTTCATATGAACCCGAGTTTGTAAAAACGGTAAAGAATTCGTTGAGAAATAGGTATGACACTAACTTAGGGACTTGGCTAGTTCCCCGAGGGCATCAAGAACCGTCATAGGTTGTAAATGTAGTCAAAGCGACTTCGAATAACTCTGGAACCGGAAGTGGAATAAAAAAAATCAATAGCGACCAATGGGAAAGTTGAACCTTTCACTTGAGACTAAGTTTGTGCAAATCGGTCCAGCCATCTCTGAGAAAAAATCGGTGGTGTGTAAGAGATTCGGCCTCTGCGGGCCTCGGTTAAAAAGTCGAAACTCCGACGGTTAACATAACCTTTCTATTTGAGAAAGACAAAAATAAAAAAATTAAAAATAAAAAAATAAATAAGAATAAATATTTAAAATAAAACATAAATGTAGTACCCACACAGGGAACATGCGGAATCAAGGAGCCAAGGGGCTCTGAAAGAAGAGGTGCAAGAGCACAATGCCCTCCCTAAGCAATCCCCAACGGTGGTTCCGGGAAGTAGAGGATACAGAGATACAGGAGGCTTTGGTTTAGTCGGTAGGCTTGCAAGAGAAATAGCTGCAGTAAAAATTCGATAGCACTACGGCCAAGTCGATACTAGTCTCTTTTGAAGATTCCCCCTCGATAAAAAAAACATCGTCCCAATTTGTCGAGCTGAGTCGATAGGTATATGAGACTCGTTCCTTCGGTCCTCAAAAACAATTTTCAAAGTTTGAGCGAATCCTACACAGTTCTTTTGTGAGACATGTTAAGATATTATATTTTGCAAATGGAAAGGGTTCTGGTTTCTTTAAAAAAACCTGGTTTAATCCACCGGATAGTGCAATTATGTCTCTCTCTTTTCTTCTAAATAGTAATCCATGGCTGGTTAAGTTAGCTGGTTATATTATAACCATTTCATTCAAACTTAATGGTTCAGCAGAATTAGCCGCTATTCAGCAAAGCCTTGGGATTATTGACACATTGTCCACAGATCATTATTTCATCATAACTAACAGCCTCAGCTCTGCAGCCGCTCTTTGGGAAAAAAAACGGGAGTCCTTGAGTGCTTAATCGGCAAAATCTTACCAGATTACCTTAGTTTGGGTCCCCACGTATTGTTTCATCCTGGGCAATGAGACGGTCGACTCTTTAGCTAAAATGGGTGCTTCAGAATGTGACATCTACGAAGGATAGATTTGCCTTAATAATAGTTTATGTATGCTGTAACAAATGTTGTTGATCTTCCGGTTGCCATTAAGCTGCGAGTTTATATCCGCTCTCGGTGTTCTGTTTCTGATACGATAGTTGCCACACGGATGCTGGACTTCATCCCACCTCTGAATATCTTTCCAAAGCAATATAGCCCTCCATCACAAAAAGCAAATTCTAATGTGTTTTCTAGCCCCATACACAAATACACATACTATATTTTTATAAATAAATCGACAAACTGTTTAGGCAGTGAATTTTAAATTGCGGCAGCATTGCTCGAAGCCGACGAAATTATGGGTCTAGCGATCGATTTTTCTCAGCCATCTTTTACACATCAATTGTTATGTGTGAGTACAGGTATTGACAGGTTAATATTCTTTCACACGATACCAATACAGTATGAACAAGTACAAGAGAAGAAAAGCTTTACAATTCAAACGCTGCGCCAAATAACAAGGAAAATTAATTAAATCATAAGAAAATTAAGCTTTCATATTTCGAACACGTTCGCTAAATATTTCCCCGGTTACCCGTGCGATATCTGGCAAATGTTCCCTCTTCTGAAGTAGACCGCCTATCTCCTAGGTGCGGTGTGAACCAGAAAAGACAAAACTTCATTTTGTTCAACCGACAGCAAAAAAACAGATAGAAAATCGATCGGAAATATTGAAAACGTAAACTAATCCGATGTTAAGACTGAAACATGACTCTGCTTTCAGTTCCACGAGCTCGATTCCTAGCAACCAATCGATTAATTGTGGTAATTTCACACGGGGATTACTTGTCTGGGTCGAAATACCACGGGAAATAAATGGAGCATTAAGATGTGAAAATTTGCTGGCTCGAACGGGTCCTAAATAGAATCAATGAAATTTACAACAGATAAGACTACTCCATTACAGGTAATCTCCTTGCTTGCCCCCAAAATATAACCGTAAAGGAGAGATGGTTGTTGTGTTGAGCCACAGGCAGACAGTTTGTTTCTCACCCGATGGTATCCAGTGAAATGAGGCTGATGGGAAATTCACGGAAAATATTAAACTTGAGGCAACAAATAACGGCACTTTTGTACACCTGCTGAGCATGGTCAGGGTCGGAGTGCGGGAGTTGCTTGTAAATTTGTGGACGATTTTCGACGACATTCATTGAATTTCTACACCAGTGCGAATTGGAATTGGTTAAATGTGTTCCATTTTAGCTAATCTGCGATTTATTAACGAAATCAATTAAATGGTATTGTTGAAATAATAAATTCACACTAATCTGAGTTATTTTGTAATGCAAATTTTTCTAATGACATTTTAACTAGTTAATATTAACAAATGATTTTCCAGCCATACCTCAACCTATTATAAGAAGTAGTCTGAACTGGCTTCCCGCCGAGATTTGGCTCTGGAGCGCTGAGAAACCAGTAGGACGACAAGAATTTTAGCCACAAATCGTTGTCATGGAGCATCTGGTTGGCAGAGTAACCCGGCATTAGATACATGCAAACTGTCGTAGGAGGGGGAGAAAAAATTATAACCGTTTATCACTCTGCCTGAACGAACGACTCGGCGCGGAGTTTTGAAAAGAGATATTATCTATTCGATTTTCACTTCGCAGAATTGAGGGTGGTGTGCCACAAGCCCCTAATCACATCAGCGCGACGAGAACGAGTTGTTATGAAATGTTAATTACGCTCCAAGGGATTTTTGAAAAAGCTGGATTCACACGTAAAGTTACAGTGCAAAAATAGTCATCAAATATTTTCATTTCTTGAATTCACTCCAAAGTAAGAGATACTTTTTTTGTGTCTCTCGTCAATGATGGAAATAATTATTTTGACCAATCGTCTGAAGAATTTCGTTAATTTGCTATTGAATATGGAGCCCGCGTTGAAGTCAAAATGACGAGGTATTGAGACTGAAATATAATGAAAAGTTTCGAATAATATACAGTTTTATTGAAAAGAAAATTGGCACATTTCATAAGGACTACTGATGTAATCGAATTTCCATTTGATTGCTTATTTTCTGGCATTCCGCCATCTTACCCAATATATACCGTCAACTTACCCAGGGGCTGGGGTAAGTTGGCGGCTTTTCCGCGTCACATATTTTTGTCTCTAGAAATGAAGGCAACGTATAAAATATTTTCATAAAATTCAGAGATGTTACCAACAATCTGCCCTTTCGTGCAACGTCTTCTATTTTGCAAGATCTACCAAAATCAAAACGGTGAAAAATGAAAACTGGAAATACCGCCAACTAGCCCCAATCTCCCCTACTTTCGATCATTCACCGCGCGTTAAGCCTTATTTCAAATGAGGCAATAAGGTCAAATCAAGTACAAAATAATATACACATTAGTTACGGAATTTGCGTTTAGACTCATCAGAATTTGACACTAAGTTAGTGGCAGGACTAAGCTTGCGCCGGATTGAAGCAAGCTCCAAAACAAGAGACACAATTTGTGTTCCTGAGCAAACCCCTAGTAAAGCGTGATGTCCCGCAAGAAAAGGAGCTCATTTTAAGCTGATGAGAACTAATGAAATCGCAAAATTTGGTTTTGCTTAGCATCCAGACGCAAATTTCATAACTAATTTAGTAATAGGTTTTGTGATCTTCGCAAAGACGGTTGTAAACAATTTTCTCCTTAATGGACGTTGGGTGGTTCGCGTCGGGTCCGTGGGGAATCCTCCAAATTGGGTCAGATATTCAGGTCGTTTTGGCTTCAAATTTGATTTATACCAATGTAAGAGTAGGTAGCGCTCTGATGCGAGTCGGCGTCACAAAGCAGTACAAGAGACTTCTGAGAACGAGAGAAAAAAAAGAGGGGCTAAATTCATATATTGATTGATTTTAGGAAGAAATAGGCAAGAAAAAAAGGAGAGATCGTGACTTGCCATAACATCTCGAACCGGGACGTTGGGTGGTTTTCTTCGGGCCCGGAGGGTATCCATTAACCGAAACCTGGCATAACTGTACTCGTTGCACGCCCAGACAATGTGCTCGATGTCGTGATATCCGTCGCTATAAGCACAGATACCACTATCCACGAGCCAAATACGCTGAAGATGTGCATCCGGCGTATAATGATTTGACATGAGTCGGGACATCACACAAATAAAGTCACGAACCACCTTAGGGACTATCGAATGTAGCCACCTTCTTAGTCCCAGATTACTCCACGAAGTTTGCTAATTTTCGGGAGTTCTCTAATGAGTAACACTGAAAAATTCGTTGAAGCAAATTGGTCTTTCATAAATGTCACCTTCATGTTTCATTGAGCGAATATCGTCAATGGAACTGAAGCTATCCGAAACGATGAAGTATTGGTCTACGGGTAATGTGTCGATGACTGCAAGGGTATACTGGATAGGAATCTAATTCTGCGGCGTAAACTGAAGAAGGGTCACTTAGTTTGTAACAAGCGGCGAACTCTTGATTGAAAATACCGAAGCTAGTGGACCCTTCGATGTTTCATCCGTCGGTACCAAACATCATAGAGCAGGCGACTTCTCGGAATTTATTATAAAAAATAAATATTACTAAACTTGCGGGCTTATGTGGTCCGGAATTACACAAATCTCGTCTCTCGTGGATGTGTCGAAGAAAACAGTAGATTTAGAAGTATTTATAAAATGTGCAGTAACAGTAACGTTGTTTGATACGACCTAATTAGATCTCCTGGGTGGGCATCCCACCACGTTCCGGTTATTGTACTAAGAAAGTTAATCCTTTGTTGGCATATCTGTTTCAGATATCTAATGTGGCATCCCCAAATACCTTTTGAGTCGAAATAAATCCCTACATATTTTACTGTCAAGACCTGAGCGATGGTTTGACCCATTAATAGAAGATTTAGTTGTCCTGGTTCATGTTTCCTAGAAAATATATAATTAGCTCGGTTTTCTCCGTGGAGAATTCGATGCCAAGCTTGAAGCCCAAGCAGACAAATTGTCTAAGGTATTTTGTAATGGTACTTGTAGATCGACAGCTTTGGGTCCTGAAACAGAAACCACGCCATCGTTTGCAAGTTGCCTTAACGTGCAGAAATTCTCAAGACATTCATCAATGTCGTTGACGTAGAAATTGTATAAAAAAGGCCTTTGATATGAGCCCTGGGAAAGGCCCATGTAGCTAAATCGCGATGTCGATAAGTCACCATGCGAAAAATGCATGTGTTTTTCCGACAGCAAGTTTAGTAAAAAGTTGTTTAAAGTCGCTGAAAGACCATACTGGTGCAGCTCCTATGCGAGATGCTGTCCGGATACAGGACAGCACTGCGATCGGTCGATACGAATTATGGTCGGAGGCTGGTTTTCCTGGTTTTTGGATTGACCTTGACCTTCTATTGAGCAATGGAAGGTAAAAAATGAGCAGCTTCTAGCACTGCGAAGCAAGCACCTATCTTTATGAAAAATGGCTTTTTGTATTTCTTGACCCCACTGCTTTCACGGAAAAATAGTTTTGAAGCTCTACATGCTCTAGAAAAAAGTTGGGCATGACAGGGTTATGGAAGACCGTTTATCTTCATAGAGACAACCCCATGCTGTACCGTAAGAGTTAAAATCTCCCAAAACTAGTCGGGGTGCAGGTAAGGATTCTAAGATGTCTTCTAACCGTCGGTGCCTAACCGCGGTGGTGGGGGGAATATATATTGAAGCTATGCAAAAGGTTTTACTTGACAAGCTACAACTTCAGTATCTGTTATAGACGGAATGTTGTTTCTTTAGAAGGAATAGCACTTCTTGATCCCCCAAAACACTCCTGCATAATGAGTGTCTCGATCCAGGTGAAAAATGTTAAAGTCCTGGAAGTTGAGATCTATATCGGAAGTTAACCAAGTTTCTCATAATGTAAATGCATCGCAACTCGAACTACTTATTAAAATTTGTGGAGGAATCGATTTTCGGGATGATACTTCTGCAATTCCACTGTAGAACAGTGATCAAATCCATGATCTTGTTCGATGAGTTAGCCATCGAAGGATACATTCGCTGAAAGGAGGGGCCATTTAGCAGTTAACTGCTTCAAAAATGTTCTTATTGTAGGAAGAAAAGCTAACATAAAACTTTTAATAGGATCAAGAATATTGAAAGTTTTTATTATCCAGTCCATAATGTCCGAGAGTTTGATAACAAAGGAACACTTGGGGTTTTTGATGTTCCGAGAAGTGCAGGGAACTCCTTCTCTGAGCTTAATCCTCCGAGACTAGGAGCTGCTTGCTTCGGTTTGGGTGCAACAATTCCAAGATATGTCACTTTTGGTGCCCCGTAGAGCTTCCATCCCGGGAATTTATTTCCCGGGGATCCCGGGATTTTTGGATTTTCCGGGATTCCCGATTCCCGGGAAATTGTATTTTCTCATTCCCGGGATTCGGGAATCTCGGGAAAAAAGATTTTTAATTTATCCCATAAGATTCTCCAAATGAAATTCTGTAGGAAATATCTTTACCGGCAAACATTTGGAGTGAATAGTGAATGCAGATTGTGCTTTTCCAACTGATTTACAGATCAATGGACTATATATCTTTAGGCTCACTGATATGTTTTCGTGATTTTTTTAGGTATATAGTCCACGCCAGACTCAAAATGTTGCTAAAGAATGTTGCATTCATTCAAATTTTCATTCAAAAATGGATAATTTGCCGGCATTTATACCGAACCATTTCCTTACAGTAGCGTTAGTGATGCGCACGATATATCTGCCACCGATGAACCGATTGATCAGATTTTTAACAATTGTTTTAATAGTTTATTTCAATAGTTAGATCTTGAATTAAAGTGCTTGCAATCAAATTAGTAATGGAAATTAACGCAATTTCCATTACTTTCTTAAAAAATAGATGCGTGTTTGTTTCAAAACTTGGGATGGTTTGTAGTGATATCATGCTTAACGCAAACGCTATTTAAAATAAGGAATGTTTCTAGAACGTCTGCAGAAATATTTGGTCGGTTCATCGAATGCATATTTCGTCTTATTTGTTATACTGTAACTGTAATATTTGTAAATTTTTGGATGTATGAAAAGAAATACATAATGTTGTATCTGTCCAATATCATGCGCATTCAAACTCTTTGAATGCTTTCAAGGATGCAGGCAGGATTTTTGAAGGGATAATATCAAGCAATCCAGATACTTGCCCGTAACAGGAAATCGATAATAGGCTTCATCCATCGCTGCACAGTTCGTCCATTATCTGCTTGATTTTGATTCACACTTAATTCGAAATGATGCTGATCCTGTGACGGAAATGGATTCCATGTATAAACTTTCCTCTTTTGATCGGAAGTAACTGCACACTACCCTGAAGCAGCTCAATCTTTTCATTCAAAATTACCAAAGAAGGTGCTTTGCAATAAATTGATCACATTCCATCGTATCAGAACAACGAATTCCAATTTTGGACAGTAACCCCAGCAGCTGCGTTTAGTATATCGTCCCAATCGTAATCGTAATTACCAAAATTTAGGCTATACATATAGCCAAGTAAAAGTTTTGCGTAAACTTATTGACGAGTTATCAAATGATTGAATGATGTGTAGGCCACTAAATCGCCATCTTCTGACAACTGCTTTAGGGCAGATATACATGCAATCGAACGGGTTTGAAAACTTTTCAATTTATTTTTTTTTTCAAGAGAAACATTCACCTTTTTATTTTTCTTCTGTATTCCCGGGATTCCGGGATTTCCCGGGAAATTTATTATTTATTTCCCGAATCTCGGGAAGCTGAAAACCGTCGGGAAATGGAAAGTCTAGTGCCCCGTCAAGTGACACCTTCTAGCATTTACAAGGAAATTTAGGAGAGGAAATGTTCCTTCTCTTCCTATAGCTTCTAGGCACCCTAATAGATGTTCCCTCTTGGGTGTCATCAGCCTCGCCTTCGTTAGAAGGCAAGATAGCATAGCGGTTCGTTGAGGATGGTGGTATAGCTTTCTTTAACATTTCTACGAAAGAAAGCTTGGATCATCCCGCAAGGGAAAGTTTAAGTTTATCCCCGCGTAGTTTGCACGCGGGATATACCGAGATCTCATTCAGAATCTCTGCACAGTAAGGACACTTTTCAGCATTCCTATTGCACGAATCATCCACATGATTCTCGCCGCATTTTCCGCAGCGGATCTTACGACCCGCGGTACGAACAGACAAACGAACCTTTTGCAAGAGGATGCAGTTCGGTAAGGCGGTTCCAGTCTAGGTCACACGATAGAAATTCAATTGGGGGTATGTTTCCTTACCATTCGTCACTAATACTGAATGCAAACACTCACAATTAAATATTTTCACCAGCTGGAGTAAGCTGTCTCTACAACATCCAACCCCGTCCTGCAGTAGATCCTCGCATGTCAAACTCTCATCGTTGACGACGCCTTGAGACTATCCTTATGGTATGTTCACATTAGCGCTGATATCAAGTGATATGCGAATTACCCTGATATCCGACGATATTAAGTGCCATATTACTTGATATCCCATACAACTCGAATGTCATCTCATATCATCATTATTGTGTGATATCCGGGATATCATGAACGAAATCAAGTCAGACTATCAAAAGTAGCTACTGGCAACGCGGATAGCGGCATTGAACGTACTCATTTGCGAAATGTCATTTGAAAAATTCGGTAGGTCGTGGCAAGCGTTGACCTGATTTTCGCAAATAACAACAAAAACCATAAACAAATTGAAACTTTTTAAAATGGCTGATGAGAAAAGACGAACCAAGTTATTAAAAAAGAAGACAGTGTGGTCACCGTCTCAAATTCAACTGTTAGTGGAATTATGGGAGGAAAAGATTGGCGATCTTCGGGGCTGTCGAAAAAACAGCCATGTATACGAGGAAATGAAAGAGTCATTTAAACACCACGGCATCGAAGTCACAACAGACGAAATAAAGAATCGCATACATAACTTAACTGCACGTTACAGGTTGGTAATAGATATTCTCCTTTACCTCCTTTATGACGATAATACGTGTGTTCCATATATAACCGTTACAACGTATCGAATTGGAGTTTGTTCAAATCAAACTTTTGTTAGCCTGAAGAGCATCAATCTCGGTTCTAGTGGTGCTGGCTAGTTTTATAACCATATCGTAGAATCCCCATTTAGTTTAGCACCAACTCCTCATTAACAGCGTTTAACAAATATTCTCGAAATATTCTAGAGTATTAGAATTAAAATCCCTTTCTCCCGAACTACACAGGACCCTACATCTTCCACTCTTTGCTTACCCTGCTTCATAATTAAACTGTCCTACTCTCGCTGTGCATGGCCAGATAGTTCGGGTGTTGATATTAGCCACAGAAACTGGAACAAATACTCAGTCAAGTGGTGAAGTGATTCAACGACTTCGGCTCGCCGTTGGATGCTGGTAGTTGCTTTTCACCTGTGAGGTTAGATCGATGCTATGATGCACGACGCGGCGTTCGTTGAAAACCACCCGGATGATGGGCGGTTGCGTTCACTGCGGGCAACTGGTGGGTGGTGGTGAAACGTGCTGCTTCATTTCACAGCTGCACTCAGGCAAAAAATAGAGCGAATTTCATAAGAATATCCTATGCTTTTTAGCCACATGAAATTCATATGTAAACCATAAGATTATCTTATGAAACGGTGTGAAGGTTTTTAAACCGGTTTGCTATGTTTTTCTTAAGATACGCTTTCAAATTTCATAAGAAGATCTTATGAAATTCATACAGCATTGTTGGGCGTTTCATACGACATTCGTATGAAAAGTGTAGGAAAAGATATGAACTTCTGAAGACCGTCGTGTAGATTCTATACTAAAATAACTAAATTACAATGCGTGACCACGCTTACATAAGCACACATTTGAGTTTAATCGTCTAGATATATATGTTTTGCGTACTTATTTCGAATGAACCAGGAATAAGTATGTACCAGAACCCCAGACGACTCACCGTAAAAGCCTCGTTTACTAGCGAACGTAATAGGGTGCTGATCGTAAATGAAAGTGTGCCTCTATTCACGATTTTATACTTATGCATTGGTTCATTGAAAATTTGTGCTACATCGATATCAGAACGATTTAATGCAAACGTGACTTCCATTAGCGTTTTCACATTTTTTGTCCCAGTTATCATGTACCGTATCTAACGGTTTCATTCATAGGATTATTTCCATAATGACGACGAAATGCATTTTCTTTAATTTAATAAATAACAGTACTTTCTCTTATTCCATTTGCTCACAAATATTTATTGCTCTTATAATCGACAAGTTCTATGTAATGACTATTGCTCTAAATAAAAACTTATTATTAATTTCATATAAACTGAATGGTATACCAACAATTGCTGACATTTTTATAACACGCATATCCTCGCATCTTTCCATTGCTTCGAACGCTAAAAAGTGTTCTACAAACTCTCCTAATTTCCAATTCCTACAAATGATATACAGCATCTCACGGTATTTTACAAATTCTTCTATCTCCAATAACTCCATGGTAGAATTTACAGTTCTGGTTACAAATTGGCCTATACTAAATTCTTCACCATTAAATTTGATGGAGTGTGCAAAGCTAACTATTTCATTTTCTTTGAATGGACAAGTAGATTTCAATTTCGAATGATAGGGACGTGATTTGATTGTTTGCTCAGCAAAAATTCCTTCTGATTCGGAATTGAAAAATGATTTGTGATACAGACTGTGGCTAAATTGCAAGCATGATTTCATGCACAATGTATATGATATGTTTATACGCGACGATGTTACATGTGCATATTCTTTGAAGTTTTGATGTTTTGCCTCGTTTCTGAAGCACATCATATGTACTACTGGTCCACTTTGCCTGATCACTGTTGGATAATGTAGAAGAAAATGTTGTTTGGGCTTCAAATGATAGTTAAAAATCTCCTGATATTGATGATGGTGTGATTTCACCATGGCGCTCAATTCATCTAAACTGTTGTCACTAAATGATTTTGCCAGAATTAGATCAACAGTCCGGACCAAGTTCTTACAATAGTTCCAACATGGATCTTCGCTTGGAATGAAAGGCCCTACAAGGAATGTAAAAATTCCACAGAATGCTCTCATCTCGGCAGAAGTTGATCTTACGGTAACTGTTTTTCCTTTTAGCTTTTTATCGAACACTTCTTCAAAGTCAGGCATGCGGCGTAAATTATTTCCAACTGATACTTTACTTATTAAATGTTTTCTTGTATTAAGTTGTTTAACGGTCAAAAATTTTTTTTTGAAAATGAAATAAGTTAGTGCTGCAAGAAGACCGTATCTACAAAATCCATTACTGAACAAATCATGCATAGCGTCCACGCTGGGGTTTCCAATAACGTGGAAAGAAGGTAGCTGATTGAATGCCGATATACCAGCTATACCTGTCTCTGAATGCCTACCAATTGCAACATCTTCGTCGTAATTTTGAACATTTCTCAAGAAATTGTGATGTTCCTCACAGTCCCTCTGTAGTTGTACTTTATGTCTGCGGCAAAATCGACAATAATAACTTGCGTTGAACCCATTGGATAACGACAGCAAAGAGTGAACTCCGAGATTATCGCCTTGAAACAAACTGAATATAAATCGTACCTTAACATGTTCCGACCCCAACTGCAAAATCACACCTTCTTCCTCGAGTTTCTTAAATGGTAAAATCAATTCTTCAACCAGCCTATTTACGCCTGTCCTGTTTATAACAACTTTTCTGATAGCTCCTGCGACAAATATATTGCACAAACGTGATTTGTATTGATCAGGGATAGTTGGAAAATTGTAGTATATTCCACAAACAACATCTATCTTACTATGAGAACTCTGTGGGTCATTCACTTCGAACGCATCAGCATATAACCACAGAGGTATAACATAACTTGACTTATCTTGTTCATATTTCGCTTTTATAGTTTTCCAAACTTCCCCATTCACGAAATGCTCGATATGTGTTGATTTTTCTAATGCTTTTGTATGCTCGATAGTTTTTTCTAGTATACCGTCTGTTTCAAAAAATGATCGAACTTGATACTCTATTGGATTTAATACTATACAAGATTTTCGAAATTCAATTGTTGTGGTTTGCTTCAATTCGTTGTTCTCCAAAGTTAGTATTTTTGGAAGCCGTAAAATACCAAGATTCTGGAGATGTTCAAATAGTTTATATTCTGTGTCAATGAAGTCGAAACTGGTTTTTAATTGAGTTAGATATTTCTCGAATTGGTATTTGACTTCAGGATTCTCGATAATTATAGGCAGAGCTTCGATATTTTCTACTGTTTTTATATAATGCTTTTTTGTTGCGTCTTGTATATCTTTCACATCACGTCTTGAAAAATTTGGTCTTTTGTGCATATTTAATGTAAACTCAACTGCAGATTTTTGTATGTTTATTAAATTTTGTTCGAACTTAAAATTGTTTAGAGTGTTTATTGTATTCGGCTGTGTTTTCTTTGTTTTAGGAGGAACACTTATTAAGGCTTCATCGTTTTCTATATTTTCGTTTGCCAGCACATTATCAAACACTCCAAAAGAATGGTTTTTCAAATGCCTTTTAAATCCATAAATTTTAGAAAAAATTTGAATGCATCCAGGAAATGTGCATTTATAAAGAAATTCTGCTGGGGGTCTATGAATTTTCTTAACATGCTCCAACAATTCATCTGCAGTTTGAAATAATCGTGTGCATTCTTCAATACAACATGTAATCATCATGGCTGATTATTTAGGAATTCGATCAGTTTGCTTAAGCATAAGTAACCACCGTTATCAGGCTCAACTCGGTAAACATATTTGATAATGAACAACCATACCAACTTAGACAGTTTAGAGGCAGGCAACCCTAGCACAATCAGTAGTTTTACTAACACGTCAATACCTCGCGCGATGCTGGGTAATTTATATTCGATGTTCTTATATAGAACAAGACACTCTCCCGTTACTGAGGACAGATTTTCTCCCAGGACTACGAGTTTTGGTGGAATTGGAACTCGCTGTTCTTCATATACCAAAAGTGACTTTTGTATTTCCTCTAGTGCTTTTTCTCGGCTGACCACCAGCAGAAACGTATCAGATTGCGCGGTGGCCACCGTTGGTTTGAATCCCTGCGCTGCTTTAACCGGAACCAACACTGTATTCAGCGCCAGAAGAATGCACAACAATCGAGAATCTGTAAAAAATATGGTTGCTTCGTATATTTGTGTTTTGACTATTGCGAAGAATACCCCATTACTTTGAATACGTTTATTATCCTCAATTCTGCGCGTGAAGTGTTAAATCTCACCTCCATGCACACTACTGTCCTCGCCCGATTCTGAATAGTCATCTCAGGTTACGTGAGAGGACCATTTAATATTAACTAGAACTCTCACGTCGATCAAGTTGACCCTCAAGATGGGCCGAGGAAAGTCATGTTGAGTGAAATAACACGCCGCTCAGAATAATGGTGTGTATATTCATTATCCTTTCGATTAGTCATCCAAACTTACTTGTTGACAACTCCTCATTTTCGAGTGAATGAATTAAGTCCTTTGACGATGGATCTCTAGCGTGTTTAGCAACGTACTTTGCTATTGGTTTAAACAAGTCAGTCCAACATTTACATCCTTCGCTCGGATCTCCAAGACACAACAATCGGTAATCAATATCCAACTAAAAATATTTGCATTTTTGTATGTGCCATTTAAGGTGCAACAACGCACTTACCAATTGGTAGCCGTAAGCCTCGCTCAAATGTGGATAGCTAGCTATTAACTTCGAGGACTTGCAAAACTTCCGTAGCGACTGCTTTCTGCCTGGAAAACTTATTTCCCACTGAGTCAGCACACTGGTCCAGGGAAAATTATTCAATTCTAGCCAGGAAAGTGCGTTTTCTACAACGATCGGTAGCACGTTGACGTTCAACCCAGTTGACACGTTTTCCACTTCCTCACGATCACGTTTACGCTCTGATTGTTTGATATAGTTTATACGACTATATAATTTTCCTCCAGGATTACCGCTTCTTCTCGGTATGAAATAAATGTCCTATTGGTATTTTTAAAATGTCATCAATATAACCAAAACTTAGTTGATGTTTATTATAATTATAGTATTGCGAAAAATCTATTGTAAAAATTACCTTCGATTCTTTTTGGAAAAGCGCAGTAATCACAACGCTGTACTCACGAATCACTTCTGCAGAAGCTTTGCGGTTGTAAGAAAGATGGTGACGGGCAACGGTATCAACTACAAATTTTCTCCCGGAAACTGAAAGTGTATGCGTTTTAGCATGCTGTAGCAATTGCTTTCCGTAAACCGTCTGTACCAGCAGGTTTTCCAAAGCGTCTGGTGTAAGGAATGATAGCGGATGCTGCAGAGAATATAACAATCAGTAAGTTGCAAGTGTCCTGAACATTTGTTGTTACCGGTCCTGCGTTATTTGTCAAGTTGTGATTTTTATGTTCAAACTGTTCACATTCTTCTTCCGTATCCTCGTGCGATTCTGCAGTTTGAGAAAGCGTTGAACCGTTAGCTTGCACTTTGGTTTCTGCGTTAAAAACTTGATCGTTCGGGAGTGAAAGTGTTGGTTGCTGTTGACATTACACAATTATTATTAGAATACTACAAGGCTACTAATAAGAACGACGCTACGTTGTTAGGAATCATTGAAATTACCTTGCAAGTAGTCGGTTCTCGAAGATTTGAATGTTCAAGAACTTCTTTTTTTTAAATCTTTTGCGCAGTCGCGCAGTGAGTATGCTCGGGAGCAACGATTCGGGTTCCAGTTTCTGACTGCGTTCCGATGTCCGTAACTGAGCTCACATCTTGTTTGAAGCTATATGCAGTCTGGTTCGAATCCGTCACATTATCATGAATATGTGCTACTACCGATTGTGTGACAGAATTGGGAAACGTGGGATCCACGTTAATCGCAGACACGTTTTCTAGTTGCTGTAAATATGTGAATTGTTGTTTAATTATTGGTGCTATGACGTTTTATATTTTAGATCATATCACTCTGGACATGTTCAGTAACTGTTACTGTATGAATGTTGCTTCGGTTACGGTAGATAAATGGTAACCCATTTCAAATAGCAATACCTTTTTATGCTTGTTTGACTGCGATAATAAACTACGTGCGTCTATTAAACAATTTTTAATAAAACTTACATTTCTTTGACGCCAGTTTTCAACCCAATTCCACAACTGGATGATGTCTGAATATGTAGCTATTTTTGCAAGTGCTGCGAAAAACTCTGTCTTGCCAATAGTTATCAGTTCTACAGTGCCAATTCCGACCTCTGAAATTGAAAGCTTATTAATTATCTTTGCAATTATCTATAGATTTTATTTGCTTTTGGTAATTGCTTACCTTTCAAAAGATTCAAACTAGCTGTTGACGCCTCCTCGAGAAAATTTTCTATCAACACGCTTTCCTCCAAAAAACGCTGCGCCATCTTCGATTTTTTCACAAGAAAGTGTTCTGCATATTCTCTTGCGTAATAGCTTATGCCGATCATAAGATGCTCGTATGAATTCGGAACGAATGACGTATGTAATTCATATTGTAATGTTATGAATATCATAAAAGTCTTATGTATCACATAATAATCTTATGAAAACATATTTTTGTAACTTTTCTTGATAACATACGATCGATATTATGAATTTCAAGATGTGTTTTGCCTGGGTGTGCTGATGTACTGTAGACAATTGAGAGCGATCCTGTTCGGCGCGGCATGGAATGAAGTACTGCGAGCGATAATTGCATACACCAGGTGCTGCACATGAGCTTGAACGACTAGGCTATATTAGGGGTTCCTGCAAAGCTTTTAGCTGCGTAAACCGTAGGCTAATCTCACTGGCACGCAATGGTTTCAAACCCAAAACAGATGGTTAAAAGTGTTTTTAGGATTCAATGACATAGCAAAGTTTATTGAAACATGATACCACATTTAAATTGGTTAATACCTTAACATTTCTTAAGGAGGATACTACATAGGAAACATTTTTTTTATTCAACGATAAATAATTTTTTTCTTCTGCAATCTTATATAATAGGCTATTCGGAGAAGCTCGGCTGAATATATTGATTGATCTATGTATTTAAATGATTGATGTATTGGTAGAGGTACCTTATTATTAGTTTTATTGGTGTTTTCTCCATGCAATGAATTTACACTTATTTGCACTTTGCACTTAAAATGCTTTTTTTCAAAATGATTTTTTCAAGATTGTAATACCTTGTGATCACTACCTAAAGTAATTTTATTCGTTGTAGCGTGTAGTATAAGTTTGTGCATAGGGATGACGGAAGGTTTTGTTTACTTTATCTTCCACCCTCCTGTCTGTCTTGTGTTTTTCTCAATATTTGTCTTTAGCGTTTCTAAAGTGAACTAAAATTACAAAAGTTAACTATATGGAGAAAATACCAAAAAATTAGTTTAAGGAACCTGCACCAACACATCCGTTTTATTGATAAATAAAAAAGTTTGCTGAAAAAAGGGAGTACACCCTAACAAAAAAATTAAGCCGTAACCCATTTAGATGGGGTGATAGAGAATCATTTTTGGGGAAAAAAAATTGTTCTACATATACCTTCAAATCTCAATCATTACAGCGTTACCGATTTTTTCATACTTCAAATTTCCGTTTGATTAGAACTGTTTGAAAGCTATAAAAATTCCTACTAGACAAAACCAGCATCTTTCAGGCAGTGTAATGAAGAAGTTTTTGATGAGGTATGTAAATTTTCTCAAGATAATAACATTAACATAACAATATTATCCAGAAGTAAAGTTTTAGAACGATCCATTTTTTGTAATAAGTACCCTATTCAAAAAACTATGCTTTCCCAAGGTTCATTGCAAAACTAAAAAACTACTACCAAATCATGTAAAAACATAATTTAGTTTAAGAGTACTAAGTGACTACTAGGAAAGTAGTTCAAAATTAGTAGGGAAAGTGGTCGGTTGCCGGCACTGGACGGTTGTCGACCCTACGTAACTTTTGACAGAAAGTAGACATGGACATTCTGATAAATATTATTTATGTGTTATATTCGCACGGTCTTTTTGTGCCGATTCTTCTGTTCTACAACCAATATATTTTTTGAACAAATGAAACTCTGCTTAAAAGTTTTTTTTTATGATTTGCTTAGTGTTATAGAATGAAGTAAATCGATCGAAAAAGTATGCACATTTAATATTTATGAATTTATTCTATTTTGTGATTCAACATTCAATGGCACCGAAAAGTTTGTCACAATTTTTTTTTGTTCAGTTTTCAAAAACGTTATTAAAATTGGTTGTTGGCACCCCATTTTTTATGACAAATGCTGAGGTCTCTATAATCTAATCAATATGGGTATTTTTGGATCGGGTTTTACGAATAGATACCATAGATCGACCTTTAACATCATTCTGAAACCCAGGAAGGCAACGTCCGGTTTAGCGTTTAACATTTACATAAAGAAAACCCACCTGGTCGTGTTTTCACCGCTGGGTCGTACTTTATATACCAGATTATCACGACAAAAAGATTGAGTGGGGTGTAACGAGGTTACCCTGTAGCCTCCTCCCCCTTTGGCTTCTATCTGATTTGTCTAAAGCTTTGGTTAAAAAATGGGCTGCCTGAAACTCACTCAATTGCAGTGAACGCGATCCGTCAGTGCATTAGCATAGCAGTGCGTAATATTCGCATCAGTTTTTCACACCCACAGATTGTGGTTCTGATGGAGAATAATGTTCAAAATGCCTTTGATGGTTGTTGAAATGAATAAATTTCCTTTTCCCTTTGAAGATGATTTTCATTCATATTTTTCCATTTTTAGTAAATTTACAGCCTACAGCCGACCACATTTTTCAAAATGGTAAAAAAATTATCATTTTCACGAAATTGTTAATAAATTTTTTCATGTTGACAGAATAAATTAATAAATAATTAATAAATTCTTTCATGAGTTATTAGCTAAGGCCTCTAGCTTTCCATTGGTACGCTTTTTCCTATATATTGTGCAATTTTAGTAATGTTGTGAGCTAAAAACAAAAGCGTGCCGACAACCGAACACATTCCCCTACTTTTGTATTTTTCGTAATCATAGTTTATCAAAATTTTGAATTACAATTGTTTATTTTATACTTTTAAAATTTCATACAACATATTTTTTGACACTTTATCCCTATCTTTCTTTGTTTTGCTGCAATTTAATAGTGAACTAGTAAACACAACATTTCGTCCCTTCAAATGCAATGGGTTCGCAATTGTCGTTTTTGCATATACAATGATGCGATTAAAATAATTTTGAATCGAAAAAAAGAGAAAACGATATAATGACAAAGACAGAATGCATAAACTTGCTGAGGCACATAAACTCGATGAAATTATTTGTGATCTTTGTTATTTACTTTTATAAGAAAATATTTGAACACTAATAATAGCACTAACTAAAAATTAATTTTCATATAAAGAATACTAAATTCACTTAACTTTAAATTGAACGAAAACTCGTTAAAAAATGCAAACTTTTGAAATAATTTGCTTCTAAAAGGTTAATTAAACTCATAAACTTAAAGATATGAGAACACCATTCAATAAAAAAAATTCTCGCCTTTTCAATGAAACTAAATGATTTGAAATACAATGCATGCTTTTCGAGCTAGGAATCTTTTAAGACAAACAAGTTATTTACAGAAAAAGTTCAACAACTCTGTAACTGTTGATATTTTACGGTATATGTGGAAACACTTACACCCTGTGTAAGAGTGCAGAATCAACATATGATTGTTTAATTTAAAAAAAGATTTCCAAATATGGGAGTTTCCCCTTAAGAAAAGTTAAGATGCTAATCGATTTAGATCGGTTTCCAAGTTTCATGAAGCTTTGTCCAAGAGTTTATTGTAGATATATTCAAAAATATATGAAATATAATACACCAACTGAAGACATATAATTATATTTGCATATTAAATAATTGAAAAGTTTTTATTGGATTCATAGGAAAGAAAAAACATCTATCGGTCCGTCGGGTGGATCGCCATCGCAATGGCCACATTACGATAAAATTCACAGAATTTTAGGGAGTTTCCGAATAAATAACATCGAGTCAGTTATTGAGGATAGTATAGTAAATGATACGGATTGTAATTATTGTATTTTATATAAGGGATGGTTTTAGTCTACATTTGATTCTTTCTTCAGATTCTGCTATGTACCCGGAGGATTGGCTTGGAGTAGAGGAATCTGATGCGGAACAGCAAGCAACAGGACTGTCACTGGTCAATGAAATTCAAGACCAGGTAGCAAGTTCACCCGTGGAATTCTCCGCAGGCACATCAAAAGTAGCAATTTCACCCGTGGAACCCTCCGCAGGCTCATCGAAAGTGGCTTCAAAGAGAAAAAGGAACACATGTAATGAATTAATTGACGAATTCAAAAGAACGAACGAAAGAATCGAAGTAGAGTTAGCACACATGAGGGAAACAGATGAGAAATTAATTGCTTTGGAAGAAGAAAGAAACGAAATATTGAAACAAATGAGCAATAGTTCAACTGCACTAAGTAACGCAATTATAAACTATTTAAATAAATGATATGACACAACGGATAGATAAATACCTACATCCATATATACTTATACTACATACTTGAAATACAATGAATTTGATTTTATAACTAAGTAATTACTAATTGCATTCCGAACACCTTGACCGGCGGAATTGAAGTCCGAGATGAGAACATTTTGATCTGGTTGTTGCCTGAAACTTGTACGTTCTTCTTGTGTCAATTCCATCAACCATTTACTGTTAAGACAATCATTGGATTCGTTCAGGAAATTGTGCAGTATACAACAGCTTTTAACCACCAGAGAAACATTATCAATGTGATTGTCCATCCCTTTTCCTATGCGCCTGAATCTAGCTTTCAGATGACCAAATGCATTTTCTACAACACGTCTAACTTTGGATAAGGAATAATTAAATCGTTTTTCCTTTGCATTTGATGCAGCGCTGAACGGGAACGGTTTCATGAGATTTTCTGCTAGCCGAAAAGCCGAATCACCTACAATCAATACTGGTACATCAACTCCACAAATCTTCTTCGACAGGTTTTTGAAAATTGGTTTAAGGTGTTCATACTTTAGGGCACAGTTTTCATATATTTGTGAATCGTTGCATCTTCCCAGACTTCCGACGTTTACGTAAAGAAATCTGTATCTACAGAGAACAATCATTTTACAAGGCATTTCAAACGGAAATCGATGAAAACTGTGTTTCTTCATTCCCTTGGTCGCCAGAGGAAAGAGTGACAAGAATTGCAATAAAACATGGTGATGGCATCCCTCATGGCCGAAGCTCAAAAATATGGCGACTGATTTATGAGATTGCTAAGCAAGTTCTGTAATGCAGAACCAAAATGTTTGACAACAAGCATCCAATTGCTAGTTAGATTCTGCGATAATATTTTCCCAAAAATATGGCTTTTTTTACTTATTAAAAGCGTACATGCTTGTGACTTTAAGAAATAAGCTTGGAAATATGGACAAACCTAACGA
Source organism: Topomyia yanbarensis (assembly GCF_030247195.1). Classification (NCBI taxonomy): domain Eukaryota; kingdom Metazoa; phylum Arthropoda; class Insecta; order Diptera; family Culicidae; genus Topomyia; species Topomyia yanbarensis. The sequence continues at coordinate 253,549,479 of NC_080672.1, forward strand.
CCACTAAGTAATTATATATAACATATATGCATTGCAAGATATGGTAGCCTTACCTGTAATCTACCAATGCAAGCAGTACCGTTGAGTACCACCCTTTGTAGTTGTGGTAGTCTACTGCATCATCAGCGTTAGGTCTGACCTCAATGTGACATCCATCTGTGGAAAAGTAGTACTGAAGAAACAACAGAAACAAAGAACATCATAACAATTACCAATGGCACCATAGCATTGTGGAAACCCAAGCTTTTCAAACCCTGCAATCCTCTCTTTCAGTTGTTCTTCACTAATAGGATACGTGTTTAAAAAATCTTTCTTCATGACTCGCCACACTTCGTTGCAAAAATCTTATAAAATTTGGCATACTGTGGATTTACCAACACCAAACATATTGGCAATTGTTCTGTACTCAGCAGAAGATCCCAGGGCGTACATTGCAATTGCGACTCTTTTCCGTAGCGGTATACATTTGCGGAAGTTGGAATCGAGTTTTTGCATGTGTTTAACTTTGTCACACAGTAAGTCAAATGTATGTGGAAACATTCGAAAATTTTCTTTAAAAAAATCTTCTCCATTATTCTGTGCATCTTCTTCCCAAAATTTGCTTGACCTTTTCTGGAAACGTAAATTATGAAAGAAATGTGTAGTGAAACATTTTTTCGATCGAGAAAAATTATAACCATTTAGGTGCAGAAAGGTTTGGACACAGCTTTTAGATATTGTCACTATTAGAAATCATTTCATAAATATGATAAAAATGTATTTTTTAAACTTTTGAATACCTTTGACCATATTCGTCCTTTTCCTTGGAGCTCCTTCAATTGGTCCAATAACAAGGTTCTTTTTCTCTGTAGCAGCAAAATATTCAGCATATGACTTTGCCGTTTTCGTTTGAGACACGTAGCACGCACAGAAAACACTTTATTTACCGAATTAAACATATATGTACTCAATAATGCAGACGATGAAACTACTTCTTCGTTTAAATTGTTCATTTTTTCAAATTATTATGATTGAAAATTTATGACATTTGAGTTGTCATGTCAACTGCCAAACGATATCACCTCGCATTAATGTGAACACTTTGACATGATATCCATATCATCTCGGTATATCAAGTGATATCAGTGCTAATGTGAACATAGTATTACTGTTGGAGTATACAAATAATAGTCCCGCGCAAACTGCTCGCAGCAAGCAATTTTTTGCATGCTTTGAATTAGTCAACACGACCCTGACCTTGCCTGAGCGAATCTTTGTTATTTCGGTCACAGTTGAGAACCGTTCTGTCAGGTTTTTTTCGATATCTATAAGATTCAGCGATTTTGTTTTGGGATGAAAGAAGACCACAAAGGGACCGGTCGAGTGCTCTGGATAGCGAAACCGAGACTAAGGGTATAATCACACACCACACCGAGATTAAAAAAACACCCGAATTGTCTGAGAGTCACGGTACGTATGAATCGCGAGTCTTGTTCAGGTGATTAGAGAGAGTAGCAGGTGACTGTTTTAATAACACAAAAACAACGAAAATTGATGTGGGTTTGACAACGAATCCCATGCCAAGAAGGGAAAATCCATTGCGTGCGAAGGAAAAATATAATTAAAATTCTTGGTGTAATGTTTGCCAATTCGGCCCAATTGAAGATATCCCTGCATTGATACATTTTCATGACGAACTTCGCTTGGCATATGTGGATGCTCAGTTACAGTAATGCTGTGGGAGACGGAAAGTGAAAACAAACATCACTGAAGAGTTCGACATGTTAAAGATAAACTACGCAATCGCTAACATGCGCATGCGGCGGGCGGGTGGAAAGAATGCATACTGGCGGTTCAAGATCGAGCAACTTGGGAGTCTGTAATTCATTCGATCTTAATCTGGTACAACATCTAGTTCGTTTTGGCCACAATGATAATGGCGAGCTCACTAATTCAGCGTTGATATTATTATTGTAATCAATACTAAACCAACGGATTTTGCGTTTCAACTTCGTCTCCTCAGAATTTGATAATAGACCGAAATACCAGATATCCCAAGAGAGAAGTTCTGTTTGCTGATGAATCAAAATTGTTTTTATCCTGCGAGCCAATGCATAGCAATATGCGATATTCCGATCTAAGGAGAAAATTTGTTTAGAACCACCTTCCTAAGATACTGACAGCGTGAAATCGTTTAGATCTGTTCACAAATTGTGCTTCCAGTTTTAGACTAGCATCAGCCTAGTGCCTTAATGAAGTACCAGATTCTGAAGAGACGAAGTCGAGACGCAAAACCCTCGACGTATTATAATTAAGTTTGGTGTATTTTACGCACAAAGTGGTTTTAAATCAACTCCTTGAGAAATCAGTTTGTCTTCACATCGCGCCCTGAGCAGAAGCAAAAAATCGTGCCACGCAAGTGAAACAGTCAATTCTACCTAAAAATCAATCGGTGCCTATCACACAAGCAGTCCATATAATAATAGCCTATACCTACTGTGCGATTTAGTGATGAGTGACGGTGCCCAGCAAAAAGCAACCCAGATGCGGCCGAACTGTGTTGCTGTTGATTTTTCAAAATGCCCCGTAAGACCAGCCATTCGGGAAGTGGAACAGTTATTAAAAGTGCAGATGGAACTCAATCTGGCTGAAGTGAAAACCCTACAAATGCATCATATCAAACATTGCGTGCTGATTTCGTTCAACAACATTAACCAAGCTGAGTCATTCGCCTCGCGAAACAACATCAGCACACCGCCGAATGCGGCAATGTAAAATATAGCATTCCCGTATAGGGTGATGAGCCTTATTTTCACCATACTAAGCAAGGTGCCTCACTAATTCGGTAATTTCTTGCACTACAATCAATGGAATGCGTGAAAATTGACATCAACCGCTTTGCGTCGTTGTTAAGAACCAATATAATAACACAAATGCGTTGAAAACAGTAAAATTCTCGTGTTTGAGCACAATGAAAACTCGAATCGAGTGCCCCTATTGTTGCGCTACCATTTGACTCAATGCGTTGAACAAAGATGGCAGACCCTGCTCTAACCAACGGCTTCAAATGGGTAGGGTGATAATAGAAACATGGCGCAAATAGGCTCATCACCCTACATCGAGAACGGCGCTGTAGAAGTTCGGGTCCATGATTTGGCTACGCGTACCCTTGACGGTGCGATTAAAAAATGCTTGCCAAAATACGGAGAAGTAGACTCCGTTACACATGATACATGGAGGAATTTTTTCCCGGGTATCCCTAACGGTGTTCGTGTGGTGAGCATGCGTGTGACCAAGCCAATTCCCTCTTACTTAAGCTTCACAGTGTTAGGAAGGGACGATGCTCTCATTCAACAGACATCACTAGTCACGTACCCAAAGCAAATTCCTACGTGCCAGTTCTGCACGAAGAAGCTGCACCTCGGAAAACCTTGCGTAGAAACTGTTAAGGAAAACTCAAATCCAACTGAAATCAGCACACAACCATCTTACGCTAAACCACTAACAGCTGCAAAACCAACATCTCCGGATCAAGCACCAACAACCAGTAACAAAAACAACGAAACGAATGCCGAAAGATACGAACATACATGAACATGAACGACAACGCGAAAGAAGACAAACGAATCGAACCTCAAATTGCAATGGACAACACTGGCAATATTTCGCCCCCTAGAAAAAGGATCTCAACACGCAGCAGAAAGCTGCGCCTGAACGAGACCAAAAATTTTACATAGCTGTTTTTTTTATTTATTGTAAAAAAAACAAACAATCAGCCTCGTCGAGCTACTGCATTTGGGCCTAAATAAATTTATTAATTGCAAAAAAACTCCTTGATAAAATTTGCCCCAATTGAAATTAATGTACATAATTTTCTAAAAGCTTTAACTTTTGTGGATAATGATTAAAATTATCATATGTGCATTATTTTTTGTCTCAGTATTTGGCCTGTAATGTTCCGAATGAGAATGGCCAATATCGCAGCAGGATGTAATACCTAGTAACGTTTCATTGTTAGTTATTACTTAATCTAATGCCAAACTTCAGATACTTTACATCACCCTTTTTAAGCATACTATCATATTACTTAATCCATAAAATTTGCCACATATGATCCGGGCACACATGTAAAATCCTGCCTGGGATGGGGGTTTCGACCACCGGACACCATTTCGTTTCATTATTAGTGCAGCTCAAAAAAGTGTCAAGCACATAACACCAAACGTGAAAGCTTTCACATTGCATCAGGCAAACTGCATAAGTTGGGCATGCATGCTAAGAGCATTTCTGTTCACATCGAAGAAAAAATATGAAATCTCTTTCATCGACACTGCGGACAGCGTATTTCATCCTTTAGGCACTTCCACGTGTGTGCTTTTTTGCCGGCTCGGTTCCACTGGGGCATACACCTATGGCATCACATGAGTGATGTTGATTTTACCGTGTGTCGCTTCAACGCCCGTTCCATACTTTTTTCGTAGCGTGCATAATTTGCTGTCAAATGGCGCTATATACTAGACTGTGATACGCGGCATACGGACAGAAAAAGGGCCTGCATGTCTCAATTTTGTTACTAAGTAACACAAAGTTCAATTCTCCTCTCATACAAAATGTAATTCACTCATCTTAGAAGTAAATCCTTTTTGTATGTAATTTATGGTTTTACCTTGCTGGTTAGTCCTAATTGCCAAGGACTGTACTAGGGTAACATTTATAGTAGTTGTAGCTCTGCTTCGGGTCAAGTACCGTACCCTTCAATAAAACATTTGTACAATAGTGTTGAGAAGTGTATACTTTTAAACCGGTTTGTAAGGACACTTTTCCTACTACGAAATGTACAAACAGTAATTTCTATTACGAGTGAACGTGTATTTCATCGAACCTCTACAAGTTGTGCGCAATGTAGGATCGTGAACCAAAAAAACATATAAAGTATAAGGTGAATTATTTTTTGCATTTCAAAATTAGGAGCATACAAAAAACGCAAAAAGCACTAAAAAAACAACAAAACTGCATGAATTAAAAACTAAGGACGATGTCTTTGTCGTCACAGAAAGGCTATACAATCACTCCAAAAATCGACTTTCCAACCGAGAGCCAAACGTCATGTACCATTCGATGCAGTTTGTCGAGATCACATCACAAAATGGCTGGAGCGATTTTGCACAAACTTAGTTTCAAGTGTACGGTGATTTTTAGTAATAAACCTGGAAGACGTCGTTAACTTCAGGGCTAGCCTCATCATACACGCCAAATATATGATATCAAAAAGATCAATGTTGGGCGATCGTACTCGAAAACTAGCTACTTGCTAAAAACTCTGAAAATCTACATTATATTCAGTTTTAGTTGGATTACCAATAAAAAAAATTATCTAAAGGCTTTTCTTTTTTATTCACAGCCCTCGTACAACTCCCTTTCAATTAGTACTGCTTCAGGCTCGTAGAACCCATAAACAAATGGCAAATAAATGAAATTACTGCAAACGACGTTATCTGGTTTTTCTAACTACTTCCACCCCGTTTGCTCGTGTGCTGATTTTGTGTAAGCAGCGCAACTAAAACATCACGTACAAACTGTAATAATGTTCCGTAACCCTTTTGCTGGCATAACCTCGTTTGCTTTTGATCTGGCAAGTTTTGTGCATAACTATATCTCCAGCTCCACATACATTCTACAACTTATGCACGTGCTGTTTGTGAACAGTGCAGCTTCGGTTCGATGCATCCCGCATTCGCTTTCAGCAGCCCCAGGACGGTACGATTCTAAAGTCAGTTTTCGTTCCCTACTTGTGCTACTAGTCGCATATCCTTTGGATATGGCAAGTGCCCATATGATAGCGGGATCGATTGGAAATACACGTGTTGCAATGATCGAATCAAGCGATGAATAAATTGGAATAAATTAAAAAGAAATTCATCGGAAGCAGAAGAATGCTCCAATCTCCGTAACTGTTCGAGTGTGATGCTGAACGGATGCGGTTAATTGGAGAATGTAGAATCGGAAAGTTTAGGTTCGTTTTTTGAAATGACCCACGTATAGATAGTATGGATATGACTGAGGATAATGTTCTAAAAAAGTACGTCTTCTGGTAGGCTTGTTGTTGAAAATCATATTGTTTGGTCGTGCCGCAGTGTTTTTTTCCATTGCTCAGATGAACATGCGAAGACTTCACCAAGCGCGAGATTCTATAATAAACAAAAACGTTTTTAATCCACCTAACAGTGTGATGAGACATTTCTTATAACTCTTATCACTCTCTTCGGATATTATATCGTTTGAGAACATTTAGAACTTAATGCTTCGCGATGTTTTTGATAACACATACTACATGGGATAGTGGCAGGACTCAGAGAATCGCTCAAATCAGCATAGGACAACATCAGTGCTAGATATCTCAAACCAAATCAATGGGAAAGCGAAAAAATGGCCCATAAAATAGACATACCAACGAATTATTGTTAATACTCTGTTAATAAAATATCTAAATTGTGGTGGGAAAACTGAATTTTCCTGAAGGGGTTGTATCAACAATGAATATTTCCAGGCTTGGTTTTATTTCCTATTTAATAACTATTGTGTTTTTACATCCCAGATTGCATGATTCAGTGATCGAAACCCAAAACTTCATAAAGTATTTGAAATTATTAAATTAAAATGTGTTTTTGCTATTGAAATTGACATAATGATAGTATCGCCCCTTTGGCGATTGTTTACATTTTCGGTCCCACCTATCAGCGTTGAAGTATCGCCCTTACGTTTATTTTACAATAACTATCGTTCTACACCACCGATTTCGTCCGTGTTTTTTCAATAGAGATCATTGTTACTATTTACAGCTGGTATTAGCTTGATCATCCTAAAAAAATACGGATATAACAGTTTCGCCTCTAAACTGCTAGCAAAAAAAGTATCGCCCTCTTTGTTTGCATGGAGCGTGGAGGGCGAAACTTTAAATAAACAAACAAAAATATAGTTTCGCCCGTTGTATTTTTTGCTGTAGTTTAAGAAAGCAATATCGTAGAATCAAACTTTTTAGGTTAATTTGTTGCGTTTCAAAACCCTCATTCGCATGTATGAAAAAAGCCCTATATTTACATTTGTAAGTATCGCCCTTTTCACAAAAAAGCGTTGAAATGAAATCGCAGCTCCTAATATCAAGCTATCTCTGAAGTGCATGCGTGCATAGTTTCAAATTTTACTTCGACATCGACTTTTTCTAAAGGTGACTTCCCAGTAGTATTCTTGATTTGAATTATTATCGCTAATCCTAATGCCAAAGAACAAATAAAAACCTCTCGTAAACGAACCGTTTGGGAAAATCATTATCATTACTGGAATTTTCATTTTTACGAAACTTTTCGATAACCTTCCGTCACTTGCGTTAATGCACTGGGTGCACAGTGCTCTGAAAATCTAGCGAAATCGTCTTAGGGCACCAGCGGGTCTAATTCAGAGCTATCTGCGCGGCGAGTTAAATCTGTAAAGAATACAAAAAAATAATTTCTATTCCATAATTTTCAGTTCAGCAATTCGAGAAATCGTGCTCACCGCAAGCCATGAAAAATAGACTACGTTGTGAAGTGATGGTCATTATTTATTAAAAAATCACGGTTAAATAAAAAATAAAACTTTAAAACAATTTCAAATAGTTTATAATTTTCACAAACTTATTAGGAAAAATTGTTTAATAAGCTTTCGTAATATTGTGTAGGAAAAAAGCTGAAAATTTCAGTATTTTCTCTATCTGCAACATATAAACCCTTAACTATACCAATTAATTGGTATACGAATTGGAATAGGTTCGCCAAATTTTGGAAGAAGTCTATAAAATAACCTCTTGAAAACTACCTAAAAATTGTTGTAGTTCGATGCAATAAAAAAAATCTCCAAAAATGAAATTTACCTATTAATGTGAAACACAGTGAATAATACATACAATAAAGACCCATTTTTATCAGTCTCATGGTGTATTTTAGGCTGACAAAACGGGGACATTGACTAAATCGGGCATTTTTTTTCTTTATAATAAACTGAAGCTGTTAAAATATTCTTCCCGTCCCTTGATGTAGTCTGATAACTATTTCTGATTATGATGAACTTTTTATTTTTGCATATTTCCATCTTCATGATAAGGAAAACATACTCAAGAAAGGATTTTCTCCATTTCAGTCTTGTTCGTCTGCTAGAGCCCATCAAACATATGTTCATATTTGGCTGATAAAATCGGGGTTTCAATGTATCATAATAGATATTCAGCATTCGAAGAAGTTTCTTGTGAACGAGTGTAGAACGACTTTGTTTCTACTTACTTGAAATCAGCGGCGTAGCCAGAAATTCGGTTTGGTGGGGGTTTGGTGAAAATCGTTCTTACTCTCCAAACGGCATAATTCCGAAACCGTAATTTTTGAAGTTTTAAAATTATGCAGAATAAATGTTCTAGAAAATAGTAACAGAGTTCGTGTCTTTAGCGAATTTGTTGAGACTTTATTGTAGTCATGAATATTAACCTGAGAAAATTCACCATAAATACTTCTTGGACGATATACCGTCAAAATTATTTTATCAAATGATGCGCTGTTTAACGTTTGTAAAACTCATCGAAGATACTAAACCTCCGAAATTGGCGGTTTCAAAATGATGCTATCTTGACCTTAAATTACTGTTCTTAAACATTTGACCTATACATATAATTGGTCATACAACAAAAATCAAATGCTCATCAAAATCGATCAGAACCTGCTAGAGTCGAATGGAAATCGTCATTTCTCATAAATTTCTCTCTAGATTCGGAAAGTGTTATCCTCGTTATTAATCATGTTACGTTTTCGTCTCAACTCGATGCATTCCCAAAAAAAACCTGTTTTAATCCACCTAGTGGTGCAATTGTGCTTTTCGCATTTGTCCAGACTACGATTTCATGGTTGGTTATGTTCAATACAATGATGGAAATGAATATTACATGTTCAGTACGATTTGCACATACAATGGATCGACAGCCACGATCTTGAGATACTATGTGATACTGAAACATCGCTTGAAACCAGCGGCGGATCATGGAGATAGATTCGGGAGGTCCAGGTCCTGCCAAAAATTTTCAACTTGTTAAGAAATTTTAAACTAGTTTTAATTTTAAAATAACAACCCCTCACTGCATACTCCTCCCGGGCCGGTATGATTGACGATTTTTAGAGTGATTGCATAACCTTTCTATATGAGAAAGGCAAAAATGTACCAAAGTCCAAAAAAGTCAATTTTTGTCAAACATCTCAATGTTTCATGTATTTTAAAGTCATTTGGCATCAAAAATACAAATTTGATTTTGAATTTCAGTTTATATGGGAATTTGCTGTGTGATTGCACTCTTCAACTCGTAACTCCGGAACCGGAAGTCCAATCAATAAAAAATTCAATAGCAGCCGATGGGATGGGGTTGTACCTCATTTGAGACTAACTTTGTGCAAATCGGTCCAGCCATCTCTGAGAAACAGAGGTCACATTTTTTTCAGTTACATATCAGGACCCCATTCCGATAATTTATCAAAAGTCCTCATGATGTTTACAACAACAGGTTATCAATGTACGGATCAGATAATTGTTATTGTAATATTGAATTAAATCAGTCTGCATCAATAAATTTTCAACTTCAATCCAATATTTTTTTTTGGGTGTGGGGGGGGGAGTTGTATGGTGTTTAACCCTAAAACCTTCTCTTGGCTACGCCGTTGCTTGGAGTTATTTATTTCGCTTTTCATTTTCCGATATGTTTCAGATCGATCCGATAGTTATAAGTTAGAAAAATTGCAGTCTGAAGGTTCGCACAAATGAACATTTTTGTACTGATAAGTTGTCAAGTTCCTTCCAGACAACTTGGAAGTGTTCGGTGATTATTTCTAGCGGTTGTAGATAGTAAAATGAAATACAAAATTCGTTTTATCGAAATAATGTTTAGCTTATTTCAATGGATTATTACTATATTGAACAATAAATAGGCGACAAAGAGTAATCAACAAACAACAAGCCATAACTTTTAAAGTATTCAAAATAGATATTTAAAGTCTTTAGTAAAGTTATTCGTAAAAGTAAGAGCTACAAATTTGCTGAAGACATCATTTCGATATAATCACTTCCAAGAAAATTTGTGAAAATATCTCACTCATAGGGGGATTAATCAGCAAAAGCACAATACCAAAAGAAAGGGCATATTACCTCCATTAAATTCTTCGAAGATACAATTGACCTAAAATAAGCCGTTTTGGCGTTAATAATAGATTACATGTTTTTGGTCATATTTCTGGCAATGGGAAATGATAAAAATCTTTCGTCCCCATTTAATGTTAAATATCTCTTTTGATAATAGTTCGATTTCAACAATCTATAGCTTGTTCGAAAGGTATTCGTTAAAGCTGTCCAAAAACATATAAATCTATATTGTCAATTTCGTCAGATAATTTAAAAAGATGGGTGGGTAATGTCTAGGACATAACCGGAGTGTCGTGACTACTCGTTTGACTTGTAATTCAAATCGAATGATACTCAATGAAATATGTGGGAATGTTTCAAGTTATTCTTTATAATAATTATGGTGGTTCTGAAAAGAACCTTTGTTGTTGGCGTCTGCGTTGATCGGGGATGCGCTGGATTCTAAGCTCGTTGAGACATTCATTCATGAAATGAACAAATTTCATATTTTCTTGCTTTGAACTATCAATGTTAAAATCTCTCGAAACAACCATCGGAATCTTTTCCGTACAGAAATGAACACGCTTAGCGAAAAACTAGGGGCGGGTAATGTCCGGGACATAACCGCGATGCTCATATTCTTAAAATTCTGCTTGTATCTCCTTCAAATGGCTAAATTTTGCGCATTAAGTTCGATTCACCGGGCTCAGCGAAATTTTCCTGGGGATCCCGTTCGTTAGTATATTCAGCAAAACAATTTTATTACCGAGTTCTCCGCGTTGAATACAGGTCAATAATTTCATATAATGATTTCAACATGCAGACAATGTACATGTATGACAGGTGGGAGTGTTCTGAAGTGGTTTTAGTGGAGGTAACAACATAAAATCATGTATTGGACATTTTACAATGATTCTCCTTAACCCTGCAAAACCACGTGGTTGGCAGCAGAGGGTTAAGTTGTTTGGAAGAGATGACAGTTAATATATGATAACTAAAAATATAAAATTGTTCTATAAATTGCAAAGTTATTGCCGCGTTGACCTGAAAATTTGTCATTTCATTCATAAAGGAACAATCATTGAAATTATGTCAATTTATGCTTTGCAAGATTTGAAATAACTTCGAAGTGTGGTCACGACACCCCTGTTATGTCATATACATTACCAACCCATCTTTTTCCATTTTGCCTTTGTCCTAATAAGGACGGTTTGTGGATAACTATGTTGATACAAGACGGGAATCTTTTAAAACAATTCAAACCTTGCAGACGATTGTTTTTACTGCGTACATCCATACGATCTTTCCCCTTTCGCAGCTCACGCCGAATGAGCACACTTTTCATCAAGCTGTTCCTATTTATTGACTTTACAATGCAGATGGAAGGATGTCCTTTTGTTCGATAAATGAAAATATTTTCATCATTCGTTTTGGTGTAGCTTTCGCTTAGTGGCAGAGTTGCCACATTCACTGATTTTCTTGGAAGGATTTGCAAAAACCTTCGGGTTTGTAGATTGGAAAAACATTTTCTTATGATTCACTGGTAAAAGTACAGAATTACCAAGTGCAAACTTAATACTAGATAATAAAAGAAACTTTCTAATTAAATTCTTTTTCCATTTTGCCTTCGTCCTAATAAGGACGGTTTGTGGATAACTATGTTGATACAAGACGGGAATCTTTTAAAACAATTCAAACCTTGCAGACGATTGTTTTTACTGCGTACATCCATACGATCTTTCCCCTTTCGCAGCTCACGCCGAATGAGCACACTTTTCATCAAGCTGTTCCTATTTATTGACTTTACAATGCAGATGGAAGGACGTCCTTTTGTTCGATAAATGAAAATATTTTCATCATTCGTTTTGGTGTAGCTTTCGCTTAGTGGCAGAGTTGCCACATTCACTGATATTCTTGGAAGGATTTGCAAAAACCTTCGGGTTTGTAGATTGGAAAAACATTTTCTTATGATTCACTGGTAAAAGTACAGAATTACCAAGCGCAAACTTAATACTAGTTAATAAAAGAAACTTTCTAATTAAATTCTTTTTCCATTTTGCCTTTGTCCTAATAAGGACGGTTTGTGGATAACTATGTTGATTCAAGACGGGAATCTTTTAAAACAATTCAAACCTTGCCGACGATTGTTTTTACTGCGTACATCCGTACGATCTTTCCCCTTTCGCAGCTCACACCGAATGAGCACGGTTTTCATCATGGTGTTCCTTTTTATTGACTTTACAATGCAGATGGAAGGACGTCCTTTTGTTCGATAAATGAAAATATTTTCATCATTCGTTTTGGTGTAGCTTTCGCTTAGTGGCAGAGTTGCCACATTCACTGATTTTCTAGGAGGGATTTGCAAAAACCTTCGGGTTTGTAGATTGGAAAAACATTTTCTTATGATTCACTGGTAAAAGTACAGAATTACCAAGGGCAAACTTAACACTAGTTAATAAAAGAAACTTTCTAATTAAATTCTTTTTCCATTTTGCCTTCGTCCTAATAAGGACGGTTTGTGGATAACTATGTTGATACAAGACGGGAATCTTTTAAAACAATTCAAACCTTGCAGACGATTGTTTTTACTGCGTACATCCATACGATCTTTCCCCTTTCGCAGCTCACACCGAATGAGCACGGTTTTCATCATGGTGTTCCTTTTTATTGACTTTACAATGCAGATGGAAGGACGTCCTTTTGTTCGATAAATGAAAATATTTTCATCATTCGTTTTGGTGTAGCTTTCGCTTAGTTGCCACATTCACTGATTTTCTTGGAAGGATTTGCAAAAACCTTCGGGTTTGTAGATTGGAAAAACATTTTCTTATGATTCACTGGTAAAAGTACAGAATTACCAAGCGCAAACTTAATACTAGTTAATAAAAGAAACTTTCTAATTAAATTCTTTTTCCATTTTGCATTCGTCCTAATAAGGACGGTTTGTGGATAACTATGTTGATACAAGACGGGAATCTTTTAAAACAATTCAAACCTTGCCGACGATTGTTTTTACTGCGTACATCCATACGATCTTTCCCCTTTCGCAGCTCACACCGAATGAGTACGCTTTGCAGTCTTCGATGTTTTGGTGGCATTTTTAGTGGCAGTTACTACCGCTTTTTCAGTGACTGCGTTTCTTAGCCTTTGGCTTTTTGGCCTTCTCACCGCCACCACCTCCACCAACGTTTTTCTGCTTCTCTCCGATGGTAGCTGATTTGATTGGTCGTCCGATGCAGCTTCTCACGACCACGCACGTCTGTTATGCACTGCGTCTTACACACGTCTGGTTTTGAGAAAAACTGCGACACCCCTATTTATAGGTTTTATCATTAATGTTGATTCTCATTTAAAGTAGTTTTTGAACTATTTAAACAAATTTTATATAGCAAACAACGTATCGGTAGCAAGCGTTGAACGTTTTCCTTCCGATTTATGAAACAAGATTGGCAATCCGTTTAGTAGAAGAAAAGTTATTAACGTTCAAAATGTACGTAACGCTTTCGCTAATATGCACTACTATCGCTTTCTCGCTCGTTCTCGTGGCGTGCATGAGCCTTTCCTTTCCGTCCGACTTCTAATGGCTTAACCAAAATTAATATCCCGGCTTTCCCCCACCAACTGCTCTCGTCAAGCAACCCAATACGAATAATCATAGGAACAAACATGTAGTGGACCTTTATATAAACTTTTCATTATTTTATTGTTCATTTGCTGCACCATTTTGACGGCTCTGTGCGGGATGGGCTGAAAATTTTCACTTTTCCGAGTCGTTTTCGAAAGATTTTTCAAAACACTATTTTTCCGTTGATAATGAATATCCTACATATTCCAAAATTTAATACAACATTGGTACAAATATTTTCGACAAAATGCCGAAGAAATTGATTAAATCCATTCAGTACAACAAAAGATATAAGCGTTCAAAATCTTACATCATTTTTCTTCCGAAATTTTGAAAAGGGGCCCCTATATTGAAAGGTAAGTCGTTAGTCACGACAAAAAACTGCAAAAAACGCCATTTTTACGCATTCAAACATTCATATCTTGGAAACTAAACATCAGAATCAAAAACAAATTAATAGCGTTCATACTGTTTTTTAGTTCTTTCATTTAAAATTGGTTTGGATAAGATCGGTTCAGCCATTGCTGAGAAACACGAATGAGAATTTGTCCGTTACATACACACACACAGACACACACGCAGACATTGTCCCAAATCGTCGAGCTGAGTCGATTGGTATATAAGACTCGGCCCTCCGGGCCTCGGAAAAAATCTTGAAAGTTTGAGCGAATTCTATACATTTCTTTTATAAGAAATGTAAAACATGTTCTTTTTAGTTCATCAATTTTTTTTGAAAAACATTTTTATACGTGTTTTGATCCCTTGATGTAATTTTGAAACTTTGGAATGAATAATCCTTTCCTCATAGAAATTATTTCATAAATGATTAATTTACTTTAAATGATGAAAATTTTCATCAAACTTTGTAAGGATATATGTGCTCGAGTAATTATTTTTTATAGTACTAACAATCCATACAATTCCTTATAAAGTGGTGAATTAATTTTACATGCATCAAAATTTGCTCGACATTCAACGCAAGAAATAGTGCTGGGGAGACTTGAATAAGATTTTATGGGAGAATTGACCAAGTGGAACAAACTTAACAATGATTGAAAATCTTGCTTGTGATAATTAAAACTGGATTCAAACCACACTGTGCACCCAACATTTTTCTAATAAATTCTTCTCATAGGTTCATACACTCTCGATTACTTGAAATACATGTGTTTTGACAGGGCAGCCCTAAGTTTGCGCCGTTAAACCAAAAAAAATGATCCATAAAAAATTGAAAAACGATCCATTAAAAAGTTGTTCATGTTCCATAAAACAAAACTGAAAATCCCTAAAACAGTGTGAATGATCCATAAAAAAGGATGATTTGATCCATAGATTATGTAAAATTGAACCATAAAATGGTCGCAAAAGAGCACAAAAATAGTAATAAAAGAACAATTAAAATCAACCGATGCCCCATAAAAATATTGGAAATGTTCCATAAAATGTTACATTTTGCGCCATAAATTAACTGACATTGATCCATCGAATATTAACAATGTAACACGTCACGTCGATATATTCCATAATATCGACAAAAATGTTCCACGGTCTTACAAAATGGAGCAATAAAATGTTAGAAAAAATTCCATAAATTTGATGAAAATGATACATTTCATTGACTATATATATACTATATATACTATTAATACTATATATACTATATATACTATATATACTATATATACTATATATACTATATATACTATATATACTATATATACTATATATACTATATATACTATATATACTATATATACTATATATATATATATATATATATATATATATATATATATATATATATATATATATATATATATATATACTATATATACTATACAATTAACATTTATAGAACATCATTTATATCTAAGGACTAGTACTAGAGCTATGACTATCGAGCTTAGAAATAATCGTTTTACAGCACTACGTGACAGGTGCAAAACGAAAACATTGGAGCAACGATTGAGTAGACGGCACATGCCAATGAATGGTTGATTATTGCCGTAATTAGTTCTGGTGCGAGGGATTCTTAAAAAAGAAAAAAATCTAAGAATACGACGATGCATGCCAAAATCCACAAGCTGCAGAAGATCAGAACAATCGATTCTTGATTGAAGCAGATCAGCAATGAGAACTGTCTTAGCAACGCCTCGACGAACAGACAGCAAATCAAGGTCGATAAGTTGACAACGGTCTTGGTAACACGGTAGGTTTAGCGGGTCCCTCCACGGTAGCTTACGAAGAGCAAAGTGAAGTGCGCTGGACATCGATTTGGTAATGAGGTGACCAAACCACTGCTGCATATTCGAGAGTAGAGCGAACCAGAGCACAATAAAGTACTTTCAAGCAATGTATATAGCTGAAGTTTTTAGTATCTCGAAAAATGAATCCAAGGAGCTTGGAGGCCTATGACATGACGTATTCTATATGATCCTTGAAATTTAGTTTGGAATCTAAAATAAGTCCTTTACAGAAAATTCACGCTTAATAATATTTTCCGAAATATTGTAGTAGTATGTAACTGTTGAGTGTTTGCGGGTGAACGAAATAACAGAACACTTTGAAGCATTCAAAACCATCCTATTCACTGTGCACCAATTAGTGAAAATATCTAACTGTGATTGTAAGAATTCAGTGTCTTCAGCATTTTTGATTAGATGGTATAACTTTAAGTCATCGGCGAATGATAGTTTCAGACAATTTACTGAAAGGTTCAAATTGTTGAGGTAGAGCAGAAATATAAATGGCCCAAGATGACTGACTTGAGGAACTCAAGAGCTGATAGCGAAATAAGCAGTCTCCAATCGTTATAGCCATTTCGCGACCAGTAAGGTATGACTGAAGCCAATCCAATAAAGATCCACTGAATCCGAGCCTATCCAACTTTGCAACAGTTATTCTATGGTTGATCTTATCAAAAGCTGCCGATAAATCGGTGTAATCGTCAACCTGTTGACGATTTTCTAATGATCGAATAATGAATGATGTGTATGATGTAAGGTTCGTGGAAGTTGATCGACGAAGCATAAATCCGTGTTGAGTCTCGGATATGTAATTAGAACAGTTGTGAGTAATGAAATCTAGAACGATTATTTCAAAGAGCTTTGATACAGCACATAATGAGGCAATCCCGCGATAATTAGAGATCACGGATTTGTTGCCCTTTTTAAATACTGGGAAGATATACGACTTCTTCCATGTATCAGGGAAAGCTCCAGACTGTAGAGAGCTGTTTAACATGATTGATAACGGTATCAGTAGACTGCTAGAACAGTTCTTCAGTACTACAGATGGAATTCCATTCCATGGGCCAAAGTTTGACGATGATTTTAGCTTAGAACACGCTGTGCTTACCATGCCACATGTAATAATAGGATGGGATTCAATTGCAGAACGAACAGGGACGATTCTGGCAGCCTCAGAAACCTGTTCACTGATTAATGTTTCTTCAGTGAAAACACTGCTGAAGTGCGTTCGGAATAAGCTGCATATGTCGGGCAAAGTAAATGATTGAACGTCATCAAGTATCATGTGAGTTGGTAGTCCAGTTTCATTTCTCTATTCGTTTACGTGGTTCCAGAAGCTTTTAGGGTTAGTTTTCAGACTATTCTGGATGCGACGAAGGTAGGCAAAGCGAGCGCTTTATTCAAGCGCTTGTAGCGGTTGTTAAGGTGCAAATAATACGCTCTTTAATGAAGAGAGGGATGCTTCATGAGTCTCTTAAGGGCGGACCGCTTGACACGTTTATAGCTTTTCAGAGTTTGATTGGACCATGGGGGATGAATTGGTTCACGACTATGCTATATTTCACCCTAAGGAGGAAAATTTGGTAAAAACCAAAATTTCTCACTAGGGTGAAAATTTGTTGGTAAAAACCAGTCTTTGTACAGGAGGGCACAAATCCTTATTTCATACTATGTTGCGTTTCGGCTTCGCCTCATCAGAAGCCGAAACGCAACATAGTATGAAATAAGGATTTGTGCCCTCCTGTACAAAGACTGGTTTTTACCAACAAATTTTCACCCTAGTGAGAAATTTTGGTTTTTACCAAATTTTCCTCCTTAGGGTGAAATATAGCATAGTGCTTTCGCATAGGCCTGCTAAGCCAAGACAAGTTTCGGCTTCACTTGTGTCTCATCGGCATAAACAGAACTTCTGCTCGAACGGGACATCACGTTTGATCAGTCGTTTGATTGAAACACATAGTGTGTTTTAGTTTTAAGGGATTTGCGTCAAGCCGGCGCTAATCTATTCCGACAATGTGTTAGTGTCGGTTTCTGATGAGGCGAAGCCGAAACGCAACATAGTATGAAATAAGGATTTGTGCCCTCATGTACAAAGACTGGTTTTTACCAACAAATTTTCACCCTAGTGAGAAATTTTGGTTTTTACCAAATTTTCCTCCTTAGGGTGAAATATAGCATAGTGCTTTCGCATAGGCCTGCTAAGCCAAGACAAGTTTCGGCTTCACTTGTGTCTCATCGGCATAAACAGAACTTCTGCTCGAACGGGACATCACGTTTGATCAGTCGTTTGATTGAAACACATAGTGTGTTTTAGTTTTAAGGGATTTGCGTCAAGCCGGCGCTAATCTATTCCGACAATGTGTTAGTGTCGGTTTCTGATGAGGCGAAGCCGAAACGCAACATAGTATGGTTCACGACGGTTTTTTAGTCCGAACTGGTCGATAGCATATAACGTTATGTGTGTCCATAACATAGCTGCAGAGTTGTAGTCGCAGTTGGATAAAAGAGAGGTTGTCACGGTAAAGATGGACTTGTCTGTCTATGCCAAGACACATGCTGGTGAGCTCGGGTGATTCGTAGTTATGCTGCCTAAGCTCGACCCTCATTAGCAGAAGACAAAAGTTAAGCCCGTGCGATATTAACCCTAGAACGTTGCACTTGCGTTTTCCACCCTAGAACGTTGCACTGGGGTACAAATGTACCCCACGCGGTTGATCGCAATTTTCGCAGTAAAAATTCAAACAAAAGAAATGTATAGTACATCATTTTCTTCGTTTTTTAATTGCGAAAACAGCTGTGTAAGAAAAAATACGGAATTAATTGAAACAATGATACATAAATTGGTTTGAACAACAAAATTGAAAAAATCGCGTTTTTGACTTTTTTCACAAAAATTACGATAATTTTGCGAATTTTCAACCGATTTGAAAAAAATCTAATGATTCTAAAAGTTGGAAAAATGGTCTAGAAACGCTATAAAATGAAATTTCGAATATTTTGAAAAAGTGCAATTATTTGGAAGAGTGAAAGTTTAAAAATCCGGTTTTGGAAAATGCCACTAAATGGGGTGGAAATTGAAATGAAAAAAATATTTCTGATCAGTAATACAACAGTAACACGCAACGTTACTGTTACAGCAGATACTGTGCGCAAATTATACTTGCGAGTCATTATTTTGAAAAACTATTGAAAATAAACAATAAAACGATAAAAATCAGCAAAAATGAGAACGTTTTTTTTCTTCAAAATTAAATTTAATTAATTGTATACATGAATAAAAACGAATATATAATGCTAATTGTTACTTACGTAGTAAAATAACCAGTATTTAAACCGGTATTGTCACGAATCACATTTCCATTGACAGCACGAAACCTGACGAAACACTAACGGCAACCGTACACTGGGGTACAAATGTACCCCACACCAACTTTAACACCTGCTTCCACGAAGGCTATAAGCAAACTGGCTATACCACTTTTTCCTACTCTTACTAGGAACTCTAAATTGTATTATGGTTAGGGTCCCAGGTCAGTAAATACCAAATTCTCGTTTTCACATGGCGTGGGGTATATTTTACCCCAGTGCAACGTTCTAGAGTTAAGCCTGTTCTAATGACCCTGCCACTTCTAGTTTTCCGATCTGTTTACTTCATATTCTTGCTGTCACTTGAGTATGGCTCTAATTTTCATAACTTTCCCTACCCAGTAATCTCCAGCAAATTGAATATCGTTAAAATGTAAAAAAGAAAATGTGACTAACATAGTCGAAATAAAAAAGAAAAACCCGTTTTAATCCACCTAATGGTGCAATTGTGCCTTTCTCATTTATCCAAACTACAATTCCATGGCTAGTTATATTTAGTATAATGGTGGAACTGTCTATTAGATATTCAGTGCGATTTCTACATACGTACAATGAATCGACAGCTACGAACTTGAGTTGCTATGAATGGACGCTGAAACACTTGAAACTAGCGCGGATCCAGGAGGAAGGTTCGGGGGTTTGGACCCCGCCAAAATTTTTCAACTTGTTAAGAAATTTTAAATTAGTCTCTCAACTCAAAATCATTTCAAACCAAATTTGTCACTGGTTTTTCAGTACCACTAGGAAAGTTTATTCTAGAGGAATTAGAAAATTTTATTCACGTGGAGGGGTACTTGATGAGGGAATGGCGGTTTAGGGAAGGGTGGTGAGTGATGTGGGGGTTGCCCCTCACCGTATCCCCCTAACTACGACCTTGTTAAAATACAGAAAACCTATGTAAGTCAAAAAAAATTAGGGATTAGGTTGACAATGTTCAGAGTGATTGCATAACCTTTCTATAGGAGAAATGCAAAATGGTAGTAGCTGACTGAAGGGTTGTACCTTTCATTTCAGACTAAGTTTGTTCAGCCATCTCTGAGAAACAGTGGTGACATTTTTTTCCACATACACACATACGCACATACACACACAGACATTTTACGAAAGGAAATGTAAAGAATTCTTTGCCTTCTGCAGAGTAGGAGTTGGGCGTTGCACCCAAGTCTACCGCATGGTCTATGGTAGAACATAACTCATCATCATGTTTTACCGCCGACACCGGCTTCAACTTAGAGCTTCAACAAACACTTCAGTCGCGTTAGAGGACAACACTTTATATGCGACCGTTTGTGTTCATTTTGGTGTTGTCCCCTAACGCAGCGTTTGCAACGGTCATGAAAAAAATTTCATTTAAAACACAGCAACGACGTCATATAACAGTTTTAAATTTTAAAACAAAACTGTTCGAAATTATAAAACAAAACGCTCTGCTGATGATGTGAATGTTTCAGTTCCAGTTCTACTTTGAAACTCCTATACAAAAAAACTCTCCTGAACATGCCCTTATGTTCATCGCTGTTCTGTATCGTTCACAGTAAGTTGTAAATTTTTGTTCATTTTCGGGTTTGTGAACGGTTATGTGCGTGAAGATAGATGTAGAAAATTTTGTTGAACATTTCTGTATACGAAACATAGGGTTTAGATAGGTTACCGTTCTCCTTTTGCTGCGAAATGGGTGCTGATTATGCTGCGCATAGGCAACGACAGCTATGTGGTGATGCAGATTTTGTTTTGGTCGTGAAGAAGGCAGCCATTATAAAAAAGTGACGAACCACGGCGATCAACAGACGGCCGTGAATAATTTTTTTCAGGACAGTTTCCCGCCACTAAGAAAATATTTCAGAGCGGGCTTGCGACGGCAAGCCGGCCCGTGGTTCGGGCACTAGTAAAGTGTACGGTGTCGGTTCGCCAATAAGGGTAAGCTAAACGTAAAGCAGTGCTTCCGCTTCCCCGTCTAAACAAAAAGATAAACAAACAAATCTAAATTTACTGGCTTCATTTCCTCCACAAAGGTTGCTTCGTTCTCCTTGTCAATTAGCTATAGAAGAGAGCTTGGCTCATTCGACTTATCCTCTATGGCGAGAACGGCCGATGTCGTTCCCCATGGGAAGTGCACTATGATGGCTTCCGGGATCGTTTGCGGTTCCAACAAAGGAGCCAAGCTCACATCCCTAGCTAAACGCCAAGGACTGCGGTCGGAGCAGCCAGCGACATTCCGGGAGAACTCGGACGTTGTAGTCCCGGCCGGTCGGACGAAACCGTCTTTCCGCCAACAACAGCAGATCCACAAGCAGTAGAGTGTAAAGAGAAGGAAGAGGATTTAGAGGAAATAAAGTCGGTAAATTTAGATTTGTTTGTTTACCTTTTTGTTTTGTTAATAAAATCCGAAATTCTGATAGAAGCACCTATACCGCCCTGACAAGAAGGGTCCGTCGAGCAAACAAGAACCCGAGTAGTGGGAAGCCGCAACTTATAATCATCAATAAAATTTGTTCACAAACTTTGCGGTAATTCCATTAAGCTGCGTCAATTTTGCTTCGCTAAACACGGAAACAATGTCCATTTTCTTCTTCAAAGAAGAGTTTTTTTTTCAAATTCCTTTGAAACGCATGTTTTGGATACTCTTTGCAGTTATTTATCAACATCTCATGTGAACATCCGATCGACGTAACAGACTAACAGTACAGTTGTGCAATAGGTGTGGCTGAAATATAAATTTAGGAAGGTTTAGAAATTAAAAAAAAAAATTTAAAAATCGAAACATTTACTTGTTAAACAACAAGTAAAATTTGTGATCTTTTAGATTTTTCTTATTTCGACTTTGGTCGTCTGTTACCCTGAAAGTATACGTATTCTATATTTTTGAACTGGTTATCGATTGTATTGATCG
Organism: Topomyia yanbarensis; assembly: GCF_030247195.1. Lineage (NCBI taxonomy): Eukaryota > Metazoa > Arthropoda > Insecta > Diptera > Culicidae > Topomyia > Topomyia yanbarensis. Next base: position 253,571,770 of record NC_080672.1, read on the forward strand.
GATGATTTTCTCACGAGGTATTAACCAATAACCAAACGAAAAACAATCAACGAAGAAACAAAGAAAAAAATCAACGTGAAATTGTTCCAGGGAGAATCATACCATTGAAAGGTCAAAAACAGGTCTCACAAGTTACATCAGCCGACATAGTAGCATTGGCCGCTATGTGCTGCGCTGTGGGAGTTCGGGGCTTGGTATTCACGAAAGTGTTTGGATGACTTCCACAAATTTCGAAGATTGTTAGTTACATTTCAACAAGTTCTCAAACTCTATTCAATACTTGTAATGCTTGACAATCACGAATCACACATGTTTCCGAACGACTTGAGAATATGTAGCGATAATGCGATTACAATCGTTTCATTGTCGTCACACACAAGCCATAAATTGCAACCTCTTGACCGTACTGTTTTCGGCCCTTTCAAGTCGTACTAAAATACTGCTTTGACGGAATATAAGGTTTTTCATCCAGCTGAAACAATAGATATTTACAAAATTCTGCAGTTGATTACTACTGCTTATCTCATAGCCTTTCATCTCGACTATAACCAGAAATGTTTCAAATGCAAAGGAATTTGGCCTTTGGATTCCGGAATATTCACCGTGTGATGGATAGATAAAATCCGAAAAATGATCAATTTAATGCCAAAAATAATGAAACAAACATTTGATACTGTTTCATTCACCAACCAAAGTTGTCATCTACTCTGTAGAGTTAAATGTTAATGGTTAAATGTTCACATATTTTGCGTTTTCAAGCGTACATGAACAGTAAGAAGTATGTTCAGAGTAGTTTTTCTTGAAAAACCTAGTCAATACTCCAATAGAGAGATATTCACAGGGTCAATGAAATTGAAAATGAATGGAAAATGATTGAACTACTCGGCTGTTTGAATGAATTGTGCAAACGAACAAATGCGAATTGAGCATAGTAGGGCCTGATTTGAGATTTGTTCCTCCTTCAAGTTCAAAACAACCTGTTGAAAGTTTGCAGCTCTGGACAAAATTATAGTTTTTCAACTTTTCGAAAATAATTGTTGAATGATATTGCAATTTCGAAAATAATTGTTGAATCATGCATTGCATGAAAATCAACAGTTTTAAATAATTTTTAACGCATTTAGGGATGCAAATGCGACAAAATGTCCAGTAAACTTTATTTTTGGTTTTGGCGTAAGTGTCAATACCTTATTTTTAAGATTTTTAATAGTATCCAACTAGGAAAACAGATTGAAACAGCGAGTTGAACAAAGCAATTATGTGAAAAAATTACTCCAGAGGCTGGATTCGAATTTGCAACCCTTGGAACTCTGGACCAGTACTATGACGTCCCAGAAAGAACACATGATTATCAGATTGGCGACGGTGATCGCACAACAGATTCTAAGCGAGATCACACACAACCGCCACTGCCACCAACATATTTGATCTACTTAATTGTCCCGCTTGATACTAAGTCCAGATTTTTTATTGTCTTCTTGTGTCTGATTTTAGTTCATTACCCATCGGACTTCGATGGGTCACAGAGCTAATGGAGGTCGATTTCTAGTCCCTTGCCTAGTTAACAGAGGTATGTCGGAAGTAAATCCGCCGCTCGAATTAAATAATTAGTTCATTTTATGGGTTTTGACGTAAGTGCAAATTCCTTATTTTTAAGACTTTTTTAGTTGTATCTAACGGGCAATGTGTTGGGTGGCATCGGGGGTTGTGTGTAAGCTTGCTTTAGAGGCAGTGGCACGATCACCGTCGCCTATGCAAAAATCATTTTTTTAGATTATAGAGGTTTTAACCTTAAGGTCATTCGCCTCTTCGGGTTAGAAAAATCTCTTATGAAAAATTTCTAACCCTATGTGCGGGGTTGGGACTCGAACCCAGGTGCGCTGCGTACAAGGCAATCGATTTACCAACTACGCTACGCCCACCCCCCTGCAAAAATCATTCCTGGGATATCATCATGGCCCAAAGACAGCATAAGAGTTTGTGCATTGGGCCGGAGTTTCAAAGGTTGCAAGTTTGTTCATATAATTGCTTTCTTTTAACTCACCATTTCAATCTGTTGAATACAAACAAAAACGAATAAATGTATTTTTTCAACTTTTCGGAAAGTAACTGTTGGGCTGATATTGCCGGTTACTAGAAATTTGAAATAAATATTTTTGAATATTTTTATCGTACGTGGGGGAGGTATTTATTTGGACGCATTTGCTTCCCGAAGTGCGTTTAAAATGCTCAAAATTATTGATTTTCAACTCCTACTAATCGCAATAACATTCAACATTTATTTTCGAAAAGTTGAAAAAAGTTTGAATTTTTGAATTTTCAAAACCTCTTATTTCAAATAGCGTCTAACTTTTCATTTATCTGCCGTTGCATGGTACCTAAGCGAACAAACATAAGATACAGGTCAAGCTAGAAAACCAACGATCAAAAGTTCGTCATTATACAGGTTCGAAAACATTGTGACCGACACCACCTTGCACGTGTCAGAGTAGTTATTCGCATTATCAGTGTCGGGACAGGTCACGCATAAAAATTCCATGATATATCCCGAGATTAATACATTGATGCATGGAAGCCAACAAGTATGAGACATATTTGATTTGGCAATAGAGCGTGAATGAATGATTTCAACTATGGTGCAGCGGATCATACTAAGCAGGAATAAGTACCTACCAAAATCTCCTATGCCCAACAGAGAACTTCATTACTATTGCTTTCATCAAACAAAGGGACCGATTACGTTCAACATATCCACTATAATTTGTGTCCATTTTTCAAGCATTGAGGCTTACAAAATCAAACATTGAAGCAGTCAACACAGTTTCTATCAAGATAAATGTAGCGAAATAATAAAGAACACTACTCTCTCTTTTTCCATCCACCATTTTCCATACACTTGTAGAAGAGATGAAACAGCCCGTCGGTAAAATTTAAAAATTAAATTTCCTATTTTTCCCATTTATTACCTAATTTTATGTGTATGAATAAACTGAGAGCCTCTATGGTTCGGTGAAATGGAAATCCCTTTTGTTTCTTATTGAAGCTAGAAATTTGTCAATTGCATTCGATAATTTTTCTTCAAATCAAAAGTTTTTAATTAGTAAAAATTGTAATCTGTCGGGCCTCCAAAGAAGAGTAAAGTTAAGCATCGAACAATACGATTTAGTTCAGCCATCGTTATAAAATCGCGAGAACCATACGAAAATTTAATATCAACACAAACTCTATAATGTCAAAGAATATTATAATTAATATTGCTCCGTGAATTACCTTTCCACAATTCAAGACAGCAACTTACTAACAACACAGCTTAATGACGTCCTTATTGATATCCTAAATGGTGATTTAGTTGATATTAGAGAACAGGTTATCTAATTTTCACTAATCATATTAATATTAATCACCAACACTTCATATAGCAGTGGCTCGAGATGGGTAGCGTTAAGCTTGTCAACACCAATTTTACCCTACTCCAAACCTACACAACTTTCTGCGGAATCAGATTTAATTATTCATTACACTTCACATAAAATCTCCCGTTTCATCCGCTTTAAGCAAGGTACATTATCTCCACTTTCAATTTTAATAATTCTTCTCGCAACCGCTCCGTCAGCACTTTCCAGCACTCATCCAGTGATAAAGAACATCTACTTCACTCCACTTTTCCCCCTTGTTTGAGATTCAATTTGGGCGCTTGTCAGTTATATCGCCTCGTGATTTCACATTTCGTAAAATGCTTATCTGATTTGACAAAACCCAGCTTTAAAGCCCCACGTTCTCATCTGACTCAAAAAACAGCACAATTAGTATTAAATTCCTAGACGAATTCCTTTATAGCAAGTGCCCACCACACAAACAAACAATCGTCCGTGCCGTTGAAAGAGTCCTCGTTCGCAGCCGGCGAAAAGCAGAAATCCGCGAAATCCACTTGAGATTTTGCAAGAACAATAAGTTTCTCAGCACTTGAGTAAATTACTTGCGGACTCGTCTTCTCCACCTCACACGACAGCCAACATCAGCCACACGGATATTACTATCTTCCTTCTCGTAAAGCAGCAAACCACTCATGGATAGCATTAAGAGATGGGACACTGTTGACAGAGAGGTTGACACTGCCGACTAGTGAGGACGAAGGAGAAGCACTCAACAACTGTCACATTAACACTCCGGATCCGGAAATTGGCTCCTCGAGAAAACATCCACCGTACCGAAGCTCAAAAATCAGACTAAAGTTGAGCGGTCGGAACCGCCAAGACAGGACCAGAAGACCACTCCAGATGATGTGTATAAGCTTATCGTCGGTTTCCACGTTCGGACCGGGAAAGGAAAAATCGTGCTCAACCGAGAGCAAAAAAGTAAAGATACACATCTCATCTCCTATCTACGCTGGTGTTGTTGTTGTTGTTATTGTTGATGGTGGTATTGCAGCCACAGTCGGCGGAAGCTGCGAAAGACTGAACAGGGCTGTGAGAATGAGAGGATATCCTTACCCGCTACAGGGATACCACAGACAGTGGGCTGGATGCGGAAAATCATTTATCCGAAAACTGTGAAGTTTTGTTGCAGTCGCCTGCAAATGATTCTAAGGCTCTTAGCTGAAGCCGAGATGTGGCCTTTTGCAGCATGTAGGTAGAGTTGGATGATTACGAGTAGAAATATTATACAGTTTTGGAGCGACGCTTGACCCTTGAACGTTCATGGGTAGCATATCAGATTTAACCCCCACCACAACTACACGGCGGGCTGCCTAGAACAAAGCTTTAATAGCCTACCGATCGCCAGCATCTAGTTTAACCCATCAAACAGCCTTTTCGTTTACTGAGGCAATTATGATAATTTACTTTTAAGGTACGCTGGCTTAGATAATTTTCAATTATCTTTATTAGGTACGTTGGCAAAGTGAAAACCCACATTTTGGCAATTAATCCTTTATGCCAAACACTGCCGAAAGCTTTTTCAGTGTCTAGAAAAGCGACACTAGTGTAACGTTATTAAAGTTAGTTGGTGAGTAGTTGAATGTCCAATACGAAATCCAAGCTGCTGAATTCTAATTGATATGTGGCGTCAGTGTAGTTAGGATATTTATTTTTGAAATAATTGATTGATTAATGAGACTAAATTAATTGGTCGATTCCTCTGCTAGATTTTAATTTGGCTTCAAAAAATGAATAACTTGGGCATGGAAATTATGCTAAGTCAAGACATTTGTTGAATATTTTGACCAAATATCTCAAGTTTTCTAAGAAGAATGTTAAAAATTCCATCATTACTTGGTGCTTTTATATTTTTAACTGTTTTATAATGTAGTTGATCTCCGTATATTTTCTTTCAACAATTTCATCTAGAGACAATTCTTGATTTAAAACATTTTCATATTTTTGTAAGATTTCGTTTTTAATAGGACCTACACAGACCAGACGAGAGAGGGGTTCGGCAGGGGCAACTGCCCCGGAGCCCATACGCTCTCTGGGGGCCTGCATTTTTACCTGAAAGAAAAGTGTAAAACATATATGGCGCTTCCATAAAAACATTTGATTAGGTCATGGCTATAATCGTTTTCCTGTCTTATCTTATAATATCTTAATCCATATTAGGCTCAAATTTCACACTATATGAATTATATATAACTGTTAACGGATACATAGTGTACTAGCTACGGTTCACCATTCGTTCTCGTCTAGACCTGTGCGCCGCCGCACCACGCCTCCGCCGCCGGTAATTTTTAACGTACGCCGACGCCGAACGGTAGATCGGCGGCGCGCCGCCGATGCATTTTTCCCGCGCCGACAATTCTCGAACTCTAAAATTGTTGACTCATAATTTTATCAACAAATCTAGGAACATTGTCCATGGGCCGAATATACGACGTTAACTGATTGATGATTTATCACATCTTGATCATTATTTGGTATTAGTGATCGTCAATTGGATTACAAAATTAAAATAATCTTGATATTTTCTCGAAAACCATTACGCGACACTCGTTATATAATTCAAAGATCCATTCTTGCTTCGTCAACTGGTTATCCTGGTTATCATTGTGAGCATATAAGTTTCAATTCACCATTCGTGTGCGTGAAATGGTCCACAAATTAAAAAAAAACTTCCACTTTCAAGATATATGTGCCTGAAATTTACGATTATGTGCCTGATCCTAATCTTTGCACGTAATCAATTTCACTGGAACGCAGCGTATTATTCATTGATTTTTTAACCGATTCTTAATTCCTAATATGCTACACACGATTCACCAGTCGAGTTCGTGAAACTGTTCATGATGTAATTCATGAAGTAATTAATTTTTCACATAATCTTATTATACTTACGTAAACAATTACAAGGAACTCAGACTATCATTCATGGATTATTCGCTCTGCTTTTTGGTTTTAAAATTTCTATGTGAGCTATTGTGTACAACTGCTAGCAACCAGTCTCATAGGCACGAGCATTAGATACAAAGACATTACTAGGACCTGTAACCCTGTTATTCCTTTGTTAAAATTCAGAGAAATGTTCGGAAATAAATGAAACTGCGCTGAGCAAAATACATTACCTAGCCACAATTCATGTCCGTGAAATAATTTAGAAAACTATAAGACACGTGACTCTGTGTAAAAAATCCAACGGTAAGCTCAAGACTAAAATATCACGATAAGACGACGAGAATTTACGAAAATCGTTGCACGTCGTTCAATTCTTGACTGTTTTAGTCAATAAAGCTAATACAAATCAATGTTTCATCGAGTTATGAATTAGAATCATAAAAATATTAAACATATTCAGACACAACCACCTACTAAACATTTCAGTACAATGTCTTTTTTTACGTGAACTAGTTTTGTGAAAACGCAAAATTTATTTTCAATGCGAGGTTTATTTATAATTGATTGAATCGTCACCTATTTTAATTTTTTTTCCCGAAGAATAGTTGAGCAAAGTGATCTTGACTTTTCGCGACGCTGGTGCACAGATGTGACAATGCAGAGGGTAAGATTTAACTCCGCTAGCGAATGACGGATCCCAATAGTAGCATGTCTGTAATAACATACGTACATGGAACTATTGAGATCCAGAGCTACAGGTCCAAAGCCCTGGTAAAGGAGGATGGTTGTGATGATCCGGGCCGAGATCACCACGTAAAGCAAGGTAGGGCATAACCCCAATTCCAAGGCGTGAAGCGACCCGTGCCGAGGGATGAGTGATCGAGGGGGTGAAAAAGATGCTCGATCGTTAACGGAGCCTGTGGGGTACCTGGGCAACCCCCACAGTAAGCGTCCCTTACCACGCTAATGCGGAGCTCTGGCGTGGCGGACATATATTTCTCGCGCTACTCGTGGGACTATACATGGAGGCAAATAAAAATAAAAATAAACAGACGGAGGTGCCAAACCCCTTCGCAAGAGGTGGTTTGGCGAGGTCTCCTCCCCGTGGGGAGAGTAGTGGAGCGATGAGTGCTGCACCCGAAAGCACCAGTGACCCCCCAGCAGCGGTAGGCAATACCCCTACCAATGCATCGGAGGGGCCAATAGCTGCGATGCGCAAAGTAGCGAAGCAACTCGATGCTATAATCGACTTCGCTAGCGCAAAGCAGAACATAGCCAAGGAGTTGAAGTTGAGCCTTCTGGAGCTCCGGAAAGCTGTTCGTGTGGCAAGACAGGAACAGCAGGCATATGTTGAGAGGGTGGAATGTCGGGAGAGGCCCGACAGAGAAACCCAGACAGTGGCCTCCAATAGGGAGGAAAGAGAGAAGGTCAATAGAGGTTCACAGACAGTGGCCTTTACCTTCTACGGAGCAGCCACGTCGATCGGAGCGGCGACCGAGTTCCCCTCGAAGGGAAAAGGAAAGGGCAATCGCAAGATGGCATCGAATACGAAGCGCCCTAGGAAGTCGCCAGGAGAGGGTGCCAAAACCGACACCACTCGGCGTGCAACCGTCAAGGTCAAACGCCGCCTGGGTGAGGTAAGCGAGGGCGAGAGTGACCTCGCTGTGGAGAGCGATGGTACCAGCAACCCGACACGACCGGGGCAGGGGGGCTCAAACCCCTGGACGCTGGTTACCAAGAAAAAGCCGGCACCGAAACCGGAGGTACCGCGGCCTGCGAGGAAGGCCAAGGACAGAGGCGAAGCCTTGTGGTTAAAAACCGACAAGGACAAATACGCCGATGTCCTTAAATCGATGAAGGCGGCCGAAAGTCTCTCGGCCCTTGGGCAGGATGTGCGTAGCGTAAGACGCACCAATACGGGAGAGATGCTCCTGGTGCTGAAGCGAGGCGCACAATCAAGTGCAGTATATAAGGCCTTGGCCCAAGAGGTCCTTGGTGAGGGCGCCCAAATCAGGTCGCTAGGTGCGGAAACAACTCTCCAGTGCAAGCACTTGGACGAGTTCGCGACCGCAGAAGACGTCGCCGCAGCCGTCAAGGAGCAATGCGGCGTCACAATCGAGCGGGCCTCTGTGCGATTGAGGGACGGACCCTCTGGCACCCAAGTAGCCTACCTCAGGCTACTGAATGCGGATGCCAAAAAGGTAACCGAGAAAGGGAAGCTGAAGATCGGCTGGTCGGTATGCCCTATTAGTATACCCCAGCCGCCTTCAGTGGACAGGTGCTATCGGTGCCTAGAATCCGGCCATAAAGCTTACGAATGCAAAGGCCTAGACAGGAGCAAGCTATGTCGTAGATGCGGCGAGGAGGGGCATAAAGAGCGGGGGTGCACTAAGGCATATAAGTGCCTTATCTGCACCGCTAAGAAGCAAGCCCATAAACATGCTATGGGCGGACCTTCGTGTCCCTTCGGCGAGTTAAATAAGAAGAAGCCGTGAGAGTCACACAGCTAAATCTTAACCATTGTGCAGCAGCCCAACAGCTGCTGTGGCAGTCGGTCTCGGAGTCGAGGACAGATGTCGCCCTCTTATCAGACCCGTACAGCATCCCTCCCGGCAACGGCAATTGGGTGTCGGACGGGTCTGGAATGGTGGCAATCTGTACAACGGGAAGGTTCCCGGTTCAAGAGGTAATACACCCCTCCGCCGAGGGTGTGGCGATTGCCAAGATCAATGGTGTGTTCTATTGCAGCTGCTACGCCCCACCAAGGTGGCCAATAGAACAGTTCTACCAGATGATCGACAGGCTCTCGTCGGACCTCGTGGGCCGGAAACCGGTAGTAATAGCGGGAGACTTCAACGCTTGGGCAGTGGAGTGGGGCAGCCGCTGTACAAATAGCAGGGGTCAAGCGCTAATGGAAGCGTTTGCGAAACTCGATACTGTGCTAGCTAATGATGGCTCCGCTAGTACATTCCGTAGAAACGGAGTGGAGGCGTGGATTGATTTGACCTTTGCCAGCCCGAGTCTGGCTCCAGGCATGGAATGGAGGGTAGACGAAGGCTACACCCATAGTGATCATTTAGCAATCCGCTTTAAGATCAACTATGGTGTGCAGCATCCGAGGGCGGGAGATCCCTGTCAGGTACGCGGGTGGAAGTCCAATCACTTCGACAGCGAAGCTTTTACCGCGGCCCTGGGACTGGAGGCCAACACCGACAGTCTAAGCGGGGATGCGCTGGTAGCTGTTCTATCACGCGCGTGCGACGCCACTATGCCGAGAAAAACACTGCCAAGAAACGGTAGATGCCCGGTATACTGGTGGAGTGCCGAGATTGCAGCTCTACGGTCAGCCTGTCTCAGAGCTAGACGTAGGATGCAAAGAGCTCGCACCGAGGATGCAAGAGAGAACCGCCGTGAAGTGTTTCGAGCTGCGAAATTAGCCCTTAACAAGGCTATTAAAAGCAGCAAGAGAGCGTGTTTCGACAACCTGTGCGAGAGTGCCAACGCGAATCCGTGGGGTGACGCCTATCGGATTGTGATGGCCAAGACCAAAGGGGGCTCCTCACCCCCAGAACGGTCTCCGGACCGGTTGGCAACGATTATCGAAGTACTCTTCCCGTCTCGAGCCACAAGCCCCTGGCCACCTGCACTACGAGACAGTGCGGGCACGGTCGAAATGGTGGCTCCAGTGACGAACGAAGAACTACTCGCAGTGGCTAAATCCCTAGCAATGAACAAAGCTCCAGGGCCGGATGGAGTTCCGAACAACGCTCTCAAGGCAGCGATCATAGCGAACCCGAACATGCTAGCTATGCAGAGATGCCTTGACGAGTGCCGTTTCCCCAATAGATGGAAAAGGCAGAAACTGGTGCTGTTGCCGAAGCCCGGGAAGCCGCCAGGCGACCCATCGGCGTACAGACCAATCTGTCTGATAGACACGACTGGCAAACTGCTTGAGAGGATCATCCTCAACAGGCTCACCCCGTACGCGGAAGGTACGGACGGTCTGTCAAGCAACCAGTTTGGCTTTCGGAAGGGTAAGTCCACAGTGGACGCTCTCAACTCAGTGATAAATACTGCCGAGATAGCGATCCAACGAAAAAGGCGAGGTATTCGATACTGTGCGTTAGTGACACTTGACGTGAAGAACGCATTCAACAGCGCAAGCTGGGATGCCATCGCGCTCTCGTTACACCGGCTTAGCCTACCGGTGGGTCTGTACCGGATCCTGGAAAGTTACTTCCAAAACCGCGTACTGATATACGAGACCGATGCCGGTCAGAAAAGGGTTCCGATTACCGCCGGAGTCCCGCAGGGCTCGATCCTAGGCCCGGTGCTATGGAACCTCATGTATGACGGGGTTCTGAGACTGAAGTTCCCTCCTGGGGTCAAGATCGTCGGCTTTGCTGACGACGTAACCTTGGAGGTCTACGGGGAGTCAATTCCTGAGGTACAACTAACCGCAGAACACGCGATTAGCACGGTGGAGGAATGGATGAGCGCGAGAGGCCTGGAGCTCGCTCATCATAAGACGGAGGTAGTTATCGTCAACAACCGCAAGTCGGCACAACATGCAGTTATCCATGTGGGAGAAGTCGCGATCACTTCACAGCGAAGTCTGAAGTCTCTCGGAGTCATTATAGACGACAAGCTGACCTTCGGCAGCCATGTCGACTATACGTGCAAGAGAGCGTCGACTGCTGTTGCGGCACTATCGAGAATGATGTCCAACAGCTCAAAGGTGTGCGCCAGTAGACGTAGGTTACTGGCAGGCGTTGCCGTATCTATCCTCAGGTACGGCGGCCCGTCATGGTCAAGAGCACTGAGGGTAACCAGTTACCTACAGAAACTGGAGAGCACCTACCGCGTGATGTGCCTCAGAGTGATATCTGCCTACCGCACGGTATCACACGATGCATCCTGCGTGATAGCGAGCATGATGCCAGTCGGGCTGGTCATTCGGGAAGATGAGGAGTGCTTTGAGCTACGTGGAAATAGGGGAGCCCGCGAGCGCACCAGGGTGACCTCGGTCGCCAGATGGCAGCGTGAGTGGGACAACTCCTCGAAAGGTAGGTGGACCCACCGGCTGATACCTAGCATATCGAGCTGGGTGGGAAGACCCCATGGGGAAGTTCACTTCCACCTGACACAATTCCTGTCAGGCCATGGCTGTTTCCGTCAGTACCTCCACAGGTTCGGGCACGCGGAGGTCCCAGTCTGCCCGGACTGCCCAGGTGTAGATGAAACTGCCGAACACATACTGTTCGTATGTCATCGGTTCGACGTCGAAAGAAGAGCAATGCTTGACGTCTGTGGCTGGGACACAACCCCGGATACCCTTATCCAGCGGATGTGTCAAACGGTGGAGAAGTGGAACGCAGTCTCGGCTGCTACCATCCAGATTGCCAGTAGGCTACAGGTAATCTGGCGAACCGAGCAACAGACGGCGGGCACGGCTAACTAGTGATTGGTTAGCTGGAGCGAAAAAGGCCAAGCGCAAAATAAGAGAGTGAATGGTCTGTTCATGCCGAGGTAGGTTGGCGCAGCGAATGGCAACCGCGTAAGGGGTAAACCCAGCCACCCCGAAGCAAGACAGAAGAGTGAGTGTATAGGCGTATAAGTGGACTGCCTCATGCCAAGACGGGAGGGTCGTAGCTTAGTATGTTGGAACTAAGCTATCGATGCCTCATGGCGTGGCAGAGGAGTGAAAGGGTGAGCATCCAAGTCAGTCTCACATTGCATGTTAAGGGTGAGCATAAAAGTCAGCCTCACAGGTTGGTAGAGGCTAGCACAAAAGTCAGCCTAGCAAGGAATGAAAAAGGTGAGCACAAAAGTCAGCCTCGCATGGTATGTCAGAAGTGGGGCCTAAGGAAAATGTCCCACATGGGATGCCAGAGGGAGTGACAAAGGTACAATAGAGTGGCACGATTGAGAGTGAATCAGGTGATAGGGTGAGCACCCAAGTCAGCCTCACATGGATGGGTAGGGCGAGCACAAAAGTAAGCCTAGCAAGGAATGAGTAAGGTGAGCACACAAGTCAGCCTCGCATGGAACTTAAAAGGTGAGCACAAAAGTCAGCCTCATGTGGGAGTGTTTGAGAGTGAATCAAAGAGTGATTGAGAGAGCACCCAAGTAAGCCTCATACAGGATGTATGATCGCGTGAGTGAGAGTGAATGAGTACATTCAGTACAGCCATCCCCCCAGAAGTAATACCGAGAGGTAGTTCCTGGGAGGAATGATGGCGGAGCCCAATGGAGTTTAGTCGGTATTAATGGCTGGTCACCATTCGAGTCCGACACGCCCCCAGTGCACCCCGTGTGGTAGATTGGACCCTACCGTTAGCACGTGTACTGGGCTAGGACATAAAGGTCTTCTCCATTGTAAAAAAAAAAAAAAGAGGGTAAGATTTCTAGTCTCATAAATTATTCATCGTGTGATCTAGCCCCACTCAAGAAAGATTTTCAGTGTCAGTTGCACCAGCCCGGTATCACAGACAAATAAGACGTAACACGAGATGAATTTTCATCACTCGTAGAAAAAACGGTCGATTTCAATTACAAATCGATGGCGTTAGTGAGATTTTGACACAGAGCTAATTGCGTTACTTAGTTTCCGCACCCACCCGAAAACGTTACGGTCTTTTTAATCTCATGCAAACCAAAACAAACAATATGGGCCGAAAATGTGAAATTCATTCTTGTCGAAGTGCCCAAGGTGGAAGTTGTTCACAACCATTTCTTAAGTTACAACACGATGCCGATCGGTGAGTAAGCACATAACAGGACGTTAGTAATTTAATTGATTCGGTGTATCGAATGTATGCAATGGATTAGAATTCGTTGGTCCCCGGAACTGCTGGAGAAATTGGCGGGGTGCAGGTGCTACAAAAACTAGAGAACGCTCAGACCATTTTCAATCATACTTGTTTAGTGATCAGTTTCAACCTAACAGGAGCTAACACGTCAAGTCGTGGAATGATTATGATTGATAGTAACTGTATATTTAGGTTTCGTCAGGGTGTAGATCTGTATTATTCCAGCAAATCGAGCATACTTTGCACTCAAGATAGAAGCAGACCGTACGTTGTAAGAATATGTAGTGCCAGGGAATCGTATTCCTTATCATTGGCGATTTTGTACTTACAAGAAGTAAAAGTAAACACCAGCCTGTAAAATGAAGTAATGTGTCTACCTTGAAAGGTGTCCTTACACGATCATTAAAAGTGACATTTCTGCGCAGTAATGCCAATAATAACGCCTTGTGTTAGGGTTCCTGATATCTGCGCGATTCTTAAAGAGCGACGGTAAACAACCCAGGGACAACTTGACAGATAGTTCTTGTTTCATATATGCACCACCGATTTGATGGTGGCGCTAGTATGCCTTCTCTGTATGAGTACCACGAAACAACGAAACGAAAAAGTTTCAAGAGAAAAGCGTGTTTCGTTATGTGTGTTATGAACGCCGTCAATGCGGCTAGAACAACATTTAGAAAAAGCTTATTCCAAAATGTGAATAAAGAAAACTATTATTAGAGCATAAATTTATCCCTAACTGAAAACCGTCAGCAAAGTTACGTAAATCTTATTATATAAAAGTCGTTGTTTTTAACAACCGGCTCTCTTCCCTCCTAAACATGTTTTGGTTTTCTTGTTGTGTGAAGTTTGAAACCGTTAAATCATTGGTGCTTTTTATCTCGAGAAATGTAAATGAAAAACATTTTGGCCAATGAAAGTACATCACCACCAAGCTTAACCATTCGTTTAGAATAGAATTTGTGTTTTTATTAGGATTCTAGCAGCAAAAAGAAATGGTAGAAATGGTAGAAATGCTTAAATTGATTATTTTCCACAGATATGGAAAATAATAAATGGGATGCGCCTTTTTCAAATTTTGCTCCATTCGAGCCGCCATGACATCACCAAATCACCCCACAATTTGCTTATGAATTCAATATATGGGAGCTGTCAATTGTCCCCGGGCTTACGGTAAAGATGACTAAATAGAAACAAAAAACAATGAAACGACAACAATTAATTTCCTCAAACAAAACAAAAACTGTTTTACCGTTGCTTAATTTCCCAAATATAGAACAATAAATAATTATTATGGGTCATTGAAATACAGTCGTTACTCTGCATTCTTCAAATTTGTCCATTGCAATCATTATTTCATGCGAAGTCGCAGTATGCGACATCGCCATTTTTTCTATTTCGTTCTTCAAATTTTACAACTGTAAAAATAGTTCCACCTTTCATTTATTATCTTGCATTTGGCAAGCAGGGTGGTCACTATTGGAGCATCAGTTGAAAAAAAAATTGATATGGTTGCGAGAATTACATTTTGTGCAATGTGTTCAACAGATGTCGCTAGTACATCGTGGGCGATGATTTTTTAGATTTTCTTCAAACTGTAACGTTTGTTTGTGTGTGCTGTGAAGTCTGTTACAATAGCAACCGAAAATTTGGGAAAGGAATTGTACTGTTAAGAAATTTTTTTTCCAACGGCGTGACGCTGCCAACGCCGCCGCCGCCGGCCAAAAATGTCGCTTACGCCGCCGCCGATTAAAAATGCATCGGCGCACACCTCTATTCTCGTCAAATAGTTCATAAAATGAAAAAAAAATTATCGTTTGACGAACTATTTCACGAGAATGAATGGTGAATCGTAGCTAGTATACTATGCATAAGTTTACAGTTCACGATGCAGGAAAGGATCCATGAATGATTTTGTGAAAAAGTTTCAATGCAAATATTAAGACTGCACAAAAATGCATAACACACAAATTAGATCATAAAAGTGGATTCGATCGGTGGTATCTTGTAGTTTGTATATTAGATCTTGATCAATATACTACGAATGAGAAATTAGTTTACGGAGTGAAACAAAATCTATGCAACATATTCTGAATGTTATGCAATAGTTCACGTAAAATTATTAGGACGAATGACTGAGTTGATTAAACTATGAGCAAGATGATGAAAGTGTAAATCATAGGCATATCTTCTAAATTAGTGAACTGAACTTTTCCACGGCAACGTAAACAAGCATTTGATTGAGATATTAACTAAACCAGTTCACAAAGTTAAAATGAAGAATATTCTGAGTTTTGTAAAATTGTTCCGGCCAAAACATTAACACTGCACCCAGCGTCGCATATTATATGAACTATGTCATGACAATGGAAACTTATTTTATGGCTTTGTAAAATATTTTTCCTGCATAAATGGTGAATCGATATCAATATACTGTAAATTAGGAATCAGATAATGAGGTATAAATGGATTGTTGTATAATAGTTTGAATTTTGTGAAATAGTGCACGAGAAAGTATCAAGACTGTTTGGATTTTGTGAACCAAGTCACCACCACGGCAACCCGAAATTTTCTCAAATCAATATTTTACGATTATATTGGAGATATTGCAAAAATGAAAAAGTTGGAATATTTTAATGCGTAGTTGGGCTAAAGATTTAAAATAAAGTAGTTTAGAGTATAACAGTTATACCGAAAGGGTTTCATTGGAATATGTCATATGGAACCAGTTCGCTAGAAAAGTTAAGCCATTAACTTCAAAAATCCAAACACCTCGAACCGATGGATCGGTAAATAGCTTAAAATCGCACGCATATATCATGTTATCGAGATGTCAAGAAGCTTAAGATAACCAAACGACATGAAAAACGGCACAGCAGAACCAAAGAAGGCAAGGATGGTATTAAACTAGTTCTTGCGTCGACCTATTATTTCGATGCAGGATATGGCAAAAATGACGAAACATTTAATTTTTTTATATATAAACCGCCGATATAATCAACGAGCACTCAGGTAATATGATCTTCGATCGCCGATCAGCCATACTAATTTTAGAGACGACAGTTAACCTTCAAAAAGGCAAGAGGTCTCAGAGACCCGGATAGTCACAGCTCTCTAGTTTCAATGCACTAGTAATTCAAAATACATATGTTCGAGTGTTTTCGGGCTTCTCTCTCTGAAAAAAACGACAAAAAAGTCTCTTGATTTCATTGGATCTTAGGAGCGATGTTTTTTGAAGTCACAATTTTAGCTTGCATTTTTGAGAGCTTACAACATTGTTTACCCCTCGATGCATCTTTGCTTGGACTTCAGTTTGTACACAATGTTCCCCGCAATCCATCGTACGCTTACTTCACATCCAATCTAGTTATAACATAGCATAGCACGAACACCTGCACAAATCGTAGATGGAGTTGCAGAATTGAGCATATCCATTGTCATATCAGACTTCGCCACGATCTACAATGACGTAGACCCGCTCAACTCCACACACCTGGCCATGTCCTTACAAGCGTTTTTATTTCATAATAGTCCTGTCATCTACTTACGGAAAACGCTCGGAACCGAAACAGTTTTCATAGATGACGGAGATACGAAAAGGCGATAGAAATGTGCCCACTTACAAAAATCCACTATATATAAATAAATCGAAAAGCTCTTACTCAGTTTTCCGCTACTAGAAGTTTCTTCAAGCACCGAGAGTAGCTTCGTAGTCTTCCGAAATTCGTTTGTTCCAGATTGACTATTTCGTCTCAGAAAGCGATTGCTTCATTGGATGACGATGTGACCCACAAAACTACCACTTGGTTGGTAGACGCAATGATCTCTTGAACAATCATAGATTTTCTTGAGGGTTTTGACACTATCTAATACTGACCAATTAAATACGTGTGCAAGGCTTCCGAACAGATTACAAACTAGAAGACGCTGACCAAGACGAAATGTGTTTTCACTACGATTACGATTTTTGCGACAAAATTTGGGTTTATGATTTTATAAATATTTTAAAATGAGCCAAAAAAAATGCACGCGCGTTCATCAATTGCTGCGATTCCTTTTTACTTCACATCCAACCTAGTTATTCTCCAAAATGAATCGCCGCGCCGTTTCGCATTGTGATTAATGCCCCCTCTAAGTTGGCGATTTCTGAGAGTCCTAAGAAGTTGCCGAAGTTCGCAATAGCATTCTTTATTTGGTAAACGATCTGAAGATGTGACAATTTTAATTTTTATCATTTCTGGGACCATTAATTTCTGCCCACAATTATATTTTACCTGTCAACGCAGCTAACGGTTCTATTTTGGCTAAAGGTTCCGTAACCAATCTATGACTTAAAGCGAACTGATCTGACATGGTTTTATCTAAACAGTTACGTACGTACATATTCTTCTAATTCTTCCTTCAAGGACAAATTACAAGAGAGCCACAACATAGCTCCTACGCCGTACACAACCCTCTCCCCTGCCTAACCATGTATCTGACATGAGCAAATAAAAAATACGTTTTTCAATACACTAACCTTGCTGGTGTACCACGAAACTGCTACTTGAGGAAGCTAGAACATTTTCCTATGCAACCAACCCGAGTTTTCGACGGAATTCCATCTGTAGCTCTTATTTTGTGCGAAAATATCACCCCCCTTCACTTTGGGTTTCTTTTCGAAACACTCTTATTTTTCTTCTTCTCATTTTCAAATGCACTTTAATCACACAGCACTGCAAAAACACTCGCGAATCTTTAATCGTTTATTAACACAACTTCAAATTTTCTGCCAATGTGCAGATGACCGAGGGAAAATGTCCGAAAACTTATTTGTGCGTTTGAATTTTCACCTCGAATTCCATTTTTTCTCAATGTAAACAAGTAGGGGAATTATGGTTAAAACAGACACCTTAAGCTTAACACTTTTTCAAAGTTGCCACAAAACCAATAAAATTATAATTTTAATGCACAATTCTTCTTCAGAAAATTCTTAACAATACTTAATTTTTTCAGCGCTTCGAAAAATTAATTTCATTAAAAATTATTGGTTGTAAAACTTGGAAAACAAAGTGACTTTTTTAGGCACTGCTGGTAAAACCGACACCCTATAGGGGTAAGATCGACACCCCCTTTAATTTATTTTCTCTCCACTTTATTAAAATCTCTATCTTTATTAAAAATTAGATATATGCGTAATAAAGTGTGAGTATGTATAATGCAAATATGTGCTTTTTATTGCTTCATCATGTAGTGAGGGGAAGAAAGTTCGAAAGCGTAGTACTATAAATAAGAGTATTTTATGCTATAGGATTATTTATTGATATGAGTATTTCCAAATAATCCTTGCGCACATCATTGCAACCTCCAGTGTCATTTTATTTCGTAAGAGAGGATTTGCAAGCGTTCTTCGTTCTGCTAATTGGATTCATTAAACTTATAAGTGACACACACACTTCTTAGTAAAACTATCTTTTTCAGATTTGATTTTTCGGACTCTGATTATCAACGATCTATTGGGGTATACATAATATCATTGTCTCATTGTGATAAAGTTCGTCTATGACAAACCACGAGAACACTAGAAATTCGGTTTGATGAGCTTTTTGCAGAAATAGGAAAAGCTCGATAGAATCAGATAAGCAAAAATTCCAATTTTTGATTTTTAAAGAGACTTATAAGAAATAAACACAATAAAAGTATTTCTGTGTATTTCAGCTATTACTATAGTGTGCTAATAATGTAATTGAAGTGTCACAAAGATCCCCAGCCTTTTGTAATGAATCGCAAGTAAACACAACCATCTTAACAGTGTGTCGGTTTTACCCTAACCAAAGGGTGTCGGTTTTACCCCAACAGCGCACATTTTTTTATAAAAGCAATTAAAAATATTGAATTTCTCAAACACGTCTTCAATGTACCTAGTTGATCATAGGAAAGGCCGATAATAATAGGTACTGAAAAATGGGGTGGTTTGAAAAGCTTTTGTTCGGTTAAAACCTTAAAATCTACCAACGAAATTTTACATCCAGACGAGTATGAACGCTGCTGTCGTATGTTTTGTTTATTTTTATGACATTCGGCGCACTAACGTAAATCCAATTTTTCTTCAAATGCTCTACATAAACGTACTAATAATAATGTATCATTATGAAATGAATAAAAATTTGATTTCTAGGAAAAGTTGTGGGGTGTCGGTTTTACCCACAGTGTCGGTTTTTCCCACAATTCCCCTACGTCGGTGCCTAGCAACAAATTATAGACGCTCTCAACCTGCTGAGCATAATTTCGAGGTTATCTTCTTTCGAAGCTGGAATTATGTTATCTAATTGTGTCGATTGAAAAATTCGATTTTTTGCCGTTTTATTAGTGTGCCTCTTCTTCTCTCAAAAACATTTCAACAAAATGTCAAAATAAGCTAACTATTAGAACTGAAGTTATTGCACTAAATAGTCGAATGTGTCCTGCGATCCGCGTGACTTTTTGGCGCGGTAAGAGGATGCGCACCGAATGCTCGTTAATTCCAGAAGACCCGTTCATCAGAATGTACATTAGTGTTAGTGCATTATCGATCTTTCGAAAAATAAATTGCTTGAAAAATGTGTTGGCGAACTCACGCAAAACAATAATGAGCGTTAGAATTAACTCATATTGAAAATTAGATCAAAGATTCTTCCTGGAGGTATATTACCAGTAGAAATTGCATCTTTCACTTCCGATTACATTTTCCACGAAGGGAATGTTGCAATTTTGAAGATTTTTGAAGCATTAGGGGTCTCTTTCGGTTCTCATTCTCATCAGTTTGTCGCAAAGTAGGACGAGGCCCTGGTTTCAAAAGAGGGCAAGAAGCAATGTTTGATTCCGCGGTTAAGCGCTATTGCGATTCTGTCTAATCCAACAAATCAATTCAACACAAACTTTCAGTTTTGTCGAGCCTTCATTATCAGCTAGATTTTTAGTCAATGTTTCGACACCAAAACAGTTATTTTACTTTTATTTCCATTCTATTTTACTCATATGCGGTTTATTAATTTTCCGTCGGCATTGAGTACCTATCACCGACGCCAGAGAGGTGACATCATCATCTGGGTCCTAGACATCAACTTATCACAACACATGGACCGTGACCAACGGCTTTACTTCCATTCCGAAGAAAGGCGTGAACACAGATTTTTCAACTCAAAAAAGCTCATCGTCCTCAGTTAGGGTTGAACGTAGACCCACTAGGATGAGTGGCTGTCATGCTTTCCACCCAATCACTGCACTGAAAGCCATTCGATGAAAAAATAACAAAAATAAATTGTTTTCCTAATTAGTTGATTTCAACAGAAAAATGGAAAACGTAGCTAAATGTTCCTTTAATTTTGCTCGATTCTCAAATAATAGTTATTGCAAATAATTATTGGGGTTTGATCCAAGACTCACATCATTCGAAATGACAGCAAACTAGCCAAGATGCGCACCTTACTGAAATACGTCATGGTAGCGATAGCAACTATGTTCATACACGCCGGGCTTAACGGTTATGCCTGTAGACAGTTGTCTCAGCTTGGAAAGCTTGTTTTAATCTGGACGCAGCTACCTGAGCCAGTTCATAAACAGCAGAAATTCAATTGCCCTTATAGTCAAATTTAACTAGATTATCAATAAAAAATATTTCAAAATATGGATATTTTGTTTCAATACGTATATACCACTGAAGGTTGAAAGTATTATCGAAAATTATCAAAAAAAAATATTTCGGGTTTAGTTGATTATAGTAAAATTTAAATTAGGAAAAAAATTAATATGCAATATGATAATTGTTTTATTTTATGTTTTTATGTAAATTGAGATCTGCGTCTTGAAGAGTTGAAACGTATTGCATATTTCGCAGAATGCTTGCCAGAGACCGACTTGTAGTACGACGAATGTCATTGTTTTTTGCTCAAATCAAATTGAAACTTAAACCGGAATTTTTTAACGGTGCGTGGATGGGTTCAATGTTATCCTTGCCTTGCTGTGTCACGTTTCCTGAGACTACTATCATTCCACTTGATTGTCTGGTTCTCCTTGAACGTTCTAATCACATGTGCTTTAAATTAATTACATAGTGCATCTTGCATTGGCTTGCTAAGCTAAACCAAATGTATCGATTCATTAGTTCTCACTAGCTTAAAATGGGCTTCTTTTCTTACAGCACATCACGCTTGACTAGGGGTTCGCTCAGGAATACAAATTGTGTCTCCGTTTTTTGGAGCTAGCGTTATTCTAACACTGTTATCTGCGGTATGGTTTTTTTATTGTTCCTCAGTACGGGCCCACTAAAACCCCCGGGGCCCCTGGCCCAGGCCCAGCGTGCGCATGCATAATGAGGGTACTGATCACGGGAAGTTTCAATGTCGATCGTAGTTTTATTTTTCGCTCGTTCGTAGCAGCATGAATAGAGTCAACTTCCATATGCGAATGTCCCGTTTTCATAAATTTGTACTACCGTTATGACTCGTTTAAGCGTTGCGAGATACTCAGTACACTATTGGAACGGAAAAAATATTTTTGTTTAAATTGTTTCCTGCAATAACTATCGCTGTGATGTGTCGGTCACTGTAGAAGGAATTTCCAGGTGATCCTTCAGGAGGCACGATCCTATTTCTTGCGATCCCCGTCGAGCCTTCATTTCGATAGCAACATGCATCATTTTCTCCGAGATATGATTTTCCACGAGTGCGGAACAGGCAGTTTGCTTTTTCAAATCAAACGACACCGTACGCACATTTGGGTTGACTTTGGCTTGCGCTACATTCTCCTTTTTCGGTATATACGCGTTTTGCTGCAGCATGATGGTGATCCAAAATTTTCTTGCAATATGACCGGAAAACAAGCCGGTATGTGTTGTAGGTAACCGGTACGACGCAGTTGGGATATTTGTACTGACAGCTCACTCTATGAGTACACCTTCGCTGTCTTTTCGTGTGAGTAATGACTTGAGCTAGCCGGGAAGGTTAGGATGTACATTCTTATGTATGCTAGATGCTCATCACTGTCATCTTCTGCTATTCCGAAACTAGTCACTTTTGTGTCAGCAAGGCATCGAAGCATTCTATTACTAACATCGAATGTTGCCATAAACACTATCCTACATATCATGACCTTATGGTCAACACCTGATAGCAAATATGTTCGCGAGCACAGGAGTTTCGAATTTTATACTTGTAACACGAAACATATAAGGATTGCATAAGTTTAATGAGCAAATTTTCTGTAGCTTATAGCGGACGGTTCTAACTATTGTAAAACGGGGGAACATTGATCCCTTTTCAATAACTACCTTCACTTCAAGTAGTTGTAACTGTTTGTATTTTTAAAAAAAGTACTGGTACTCATAGATCGAAAATGTTCAAACAGTTGGGTATTTTGTTTTGTTTTACTATAAAAATAAAATTACATTGTTGTTAAATTTTCATTCGTTGCTTTTGGGGTAACTTTGATCAACAAAATGTGTCTATGGAAACGAGAGATAACGCTGGAAATGTTGTGTAAATTGCATATCTACAGGCAATTTCATGGCGTTATTGTGACGTCTCGAACGACAACAATATTACCTAGAAGGATACAGTTTGCTTTTATCCAACTTTTTCAGGAAAATATTCGAAATAAAACAGTTAACAACAAAATCTCTGATTTTTTCAAATGAATTGTTTGACAAAAATATTCACGGTATCGTATATCACTGAAAAAAGTCTCATTTGATCAAACTTACCCCGGTGATCAAAGATACCCCGTTTTACGGTACCAACATGTAGCTAGCTACGAACTGTTTCTGTCTTGAAAGCTTTAAACGCAAAATATTTTGTAGTAAATCGTAAATTTCTTTCGTCGAACTTCTTTCAGCAAGCACATGGAAATTTTATTGCTCGTCCCGCAACCTTTGTCCTATCTGAGCGGATGTATGATTTTACTTGCTCTTTCGAAAGCTTCTGTTGTATTGACTTTTTCTGTTTTTGCCTTCATTACCTTCTTTGAGTTAATCATGACAGCCGCATACACACGTTAACAAACGGGCTCGCAATATCCATCGTACGCTGTTTTTTAGCGGAGGACTGCTGTTTGCTCGGTTCAACTGAAGCATGTCGGCGTATATTATAAATGTGCCTTCCAGCTGGGATGAATCATTTTCATTATCTGATTCAATAAAGTAGTTACCATCGCCATTTCGATTTTTGAACTTCTAAAAATATTCAAATATGGCCATATCGTTCAAAAACGTATAATCTCTAACAGGTTCTTCCTTTGGATACCAATAAGGATTGTCCGGATGTAATCTTTGAAAATCGAGTGACTCCTCCCAATGGAAATTTGTGCAACAGTTTTTCAACACGCCTCTACACTGGACCAAAGGAATGACATTAACTTTCTTAGCCAAGTCACTCCCAACGATTTATTATATCCCCTTTTAACTGAAACGGTCGGTACGGTTGTCCTCATTTCTTCCTCCTTTAAGATTCAAAACAATTCGTTAATTATCTTATTCATTGAATGAATGATTTAATTGCCGTCTAATTTTGAAACATCTCCAAACCCAACTCTGCACAGTAGGCCTGGCCGCTTTAATATTTGCGACATATGAAAATAAGCTTCAAGTATAATATTGACAAGAAAAACAATACAGAATTACTGTAGTGTTTTCCAGGATGCTTTTCAATACTGGCTGTGTAAGGGTTAGAATAGAATAGAATAGAATAGAACGCCTCTCCAATGGTGCAGTTATTAGCAAGATGATATTCTTCTGAGCTTACGGACATACCAAACTCAAAGCTGCATTTAAGTTAGCATCGGCAAGGAACGATGTAGATAAATCGAGTGACTTAACTTCTCGGAGTGATGCCGACAAATTTAAATCAAGCGGTATGCAATCTGTCATAGGGTTTTGCAGCAGAACAGGAAGAGGAGTTGATGTGATGGCTCTCGAAAATGTCATTGTCGTTAAACTTGACAGTGAACGATCGCGTACGTTCAGGTTCCCCGAAAAAGTGTTTTACATGCCTATGAACAAAGTTAGATAAAATGGTTGGAAAATAAATTCTTGTATGAAATTTAATGTAGGGGAAAGTGGTCGGTTGCCGGCACTGGTCGGTTGTCGGCACCCCTATGTAACTATAGAGAGAAACCAGACATTGACATTCTGATAAATATTATTTGTGTGTTATATTGCGACGATCTTTTTGTGCCGATTGCTGAAGCAAACAGACTCGAATGTTCTGTTCTACAACCAATATATTTTTTGAACAAGTGAAACTCTACTTAAAAGTTTTTTTTATGATTTGCTTAGTGTTATGGAAAGAAGTAAATCAATCGAAAAAGTATTGAATATTTACGATTTGGATTTATTCTATTTTGTGATTCAACATTGAGCAGTTTTCAAAAAGGTTACTAAAATCGGTTGTCGGCACCCAAACATGGTCGGTTGTTGGCACCTCATTTTTTGTGGCAAATGCTCTCAATAGCCTAATCAATATGGGTATTTTTGGAACGGGCTTTACGAATAGAGATCGATCTTTGACACCATTCTGAAAACCAGAAAGGCGACTTCCGGTTTAGCGTTTTACATTTACACGATGAAAGCCCATTTGACCGTGTTTTCACCGCCAGGTAGCACTGTGTATACCAGATTGTCACGGATAGACAATTTGTTGGGGGCGGGGTAACCCTGTAGCCCCTCTCCCCCTTTGGCTGACTTCTATTTGATCTGTCTGTAGCTTTAGTAAAAATGGACTGCCTGAAACTAACTCAATTGCAGTGAATGCGATCCGTCAGTGCATTAGCAGTGCGTAATATTCGCACTAGTTTTTCACAAACACATATTGTGGTTCTGATGAACAATGATGTTCATAATGGCTTTAATGGTTGTTGAAAGGAAAAAAAATCCCTTTGAATCTTGATGATTATCATTCATATTTTTCCATTTTTAGTATATTTTCTTAGGGTGCCGACAACCGAGCACTTTTTTCAAAATGGTAAAAAATTATCATATTACATACTAAATTGTTAATAAATTGTTTCAAGTTGACAAAATAAAGTAAATTCATTCATAAGTTATTATCTAAGGCCTCTAGCTTTCCATTGGTATGCTTATTCCCTTATATGTTCAATTGGGGTTATGTTGTGAGCCAAAAACAAAAGTGTGCCGACAACCGAACACATTCCCCTAATTGTACGATATTTTGAAAACGGTGATCAGCTGTTGTGTTCCGATCTGCCATTACCATCTTTTAGACCGCACAAAATATTTTCAGAAATTGTTGAATTACTATTTCGAGTTCCTTGCGAGCAACCTCTGGAATTCGAAAGAGCTGCAGGATCAAGCGATGTAACTGAAAACTGACAACTCAAAAAAAAAGTTCTGATAACTTAAAAATGTTTTCACCCTTGTTACCGTTGAAAGACACATCTCTTCCAACTTCTTCGTAACAAGCGATACTGGGCGTTTGAAACAACAAATCTGCTTGTCTCGCTTCCAGCTCCAAAGGTTGTTGTTCAGTTACAGCCAAAATTTAAAAAAGTGCAATAATCAACAAAGTACTAATCGTCTATCGTCTGAGAGGTAAATTTAACCGAAATAACAAATATTAGCATAACCAGTGATTTTTTTAGAAAACTTTTGAAAACCTCAAAGGAAAGATGACGTAAGTGCCTTTGCAAAATTGTTTACTTTTTTACACTTTCTACCATATGATTTCAGAAATACACGGTATTAAATAATATTGATGGCTGAGGGGATACGTCACAACGTTTATCGAAATTTTATAGTGCTTTTATTGCACATCTAGCATATTTTTTTACATTATATGGAAATATAAGCATTGGCTTACTCAGCTCGATTTGTATACTTCTATTACTTATGTCCTATTGAAAATTTTCTCCAGATTTATCGAATCCCAGTGAAACGCGTAGAGTAGTAAATTCCAGTTAATGTCGCGTTGTCGTATCTTCGACTCCAGCTTGTTATGGCCATTTAAGGACGTCATCGCTCTCTGAAAACTAGACGACTCCTCTAACGGCCAATTTCTTCGCTTGAATGAAAACCGGTTTTCGGCTAATTGGTCACCTGCTTGAAAACTGGTTTTCAGCGAAAAACGGTTTTCATCCAGTGAAGAAATTGGCCGTAAGTGAAACGCATGGTTTGAAACTCTGGATCCATCACGTCCTCACAACATCGACCTAGCCCACTGTCAGTGAGATATTTTGTTCAATCAACCTTTTCCTTCATTCTTTCAACCATTCTTACCAACACAACTCTCACGATTTCTCTCGTTCAGCACGATCCTACAATCAGTGCATTTTCTCGCATATCACGGGCTCACTCTCTTTCTCTCTTACACACCGTTACTGTGTGGTGGTTTTTCCATCATTTTCCTTCTCCCTCCCAGTGCCTTGAACGCGATAACGTAAACATCAGCAACAGAAGTGGAAGCCGAATCCTACCCCAAACCACTTGCGACCCTGTTCGAATAATATGTACCTGCGAATGAGGCTTCCGCGGCGCTCCATTGTTGGTATGGGGTATGGTGGTGTAGGTCAGAACAAGCCCGTTCAGTTCCATTATCGTTCGTTCGCTTTTCTTTCAAGTGAACTCGACTTCGGTGATGCTCGTGCTGCTGCTACTGCTGCCTCTGCTGCTGTGGTTGGCTGGCTGGTTGGTGAAGTTGCGGTGGAGGAACAAGAGATGCCATAAAAAAAAGAAAAGCTTGCATTCTCCTGACGCAGATCGGTACGCTCTAATACCGCTCCATTAGCATAAAAGGATGCTGCGTGTGAGCAAATGAGTCCTGACTGCTTCTTCGTATACTTCTTTTTTGTTTCATTTTTTTTTCGTTGGGGTTCGCATCTTCTTTTTTTCCGCTGGTTCAATATACTCCAACTGGAAAACTTGAGCAATAGACAAAAGGGGATCGGTCTTCAGCCTGGCTTTACCAGTTGTTGACGGAAAATTTGTTATGTCATCATCATTTGTTATCTTCAATGTCTCCAGCGTAATGAATAGTTATTCTCTAGTTGATGGAAGTTTGTGCACTGAAGAAGGATGTAATGTAATTATCTTGTACACGTGATGACACTTTCTTCAGCAGATATCCCAGGGTATTTGCTTTCAGAATGAAGCCTTATGCTTTGAAACTGCAAAGCCTTGTTAGTAAAATTTTGGAGCGGAAATGTGGAAAAGTTTGCAGTAAAACTTCAATTGAGTCACTGTTAATTCCCAACGGCTTTCAATTGATTTCATTAAATAAAGCCAACTTAATCCACCTAGCAGTAAGATGAGACATTTATTACACATATAACTGTTGGATCAAGAAAATCAATAAAAAGAAACAAAATTAAAAAAAAACTAAAAAAGAAAAAAAAGGTTTTTAACCCTCAAAAAGGCAACCGGGTCCCAGAGGCCCGGCACGTTACAATTTTTTAGTTACAAAAAAATGTGTATGCAGTATAAGCTTGGGCATGGAAATTTTGATAAGTAGCTTTGAAATCTATAACAAAAATAAAGAATTGTGAAATTTTCATCTATGGAGTGACGCGCAGCTATGTTTGAATTTTTTACATGCACAAAAAGGCAAGCCGGGCCTGGCAGGCCCATTGTGCATGCAATATTTACTAGGAATACCACGGGTTTTATACATTAATATTTATCTGAAAAAAAAACATTTTGATGAGTTCAACTTCATATTAGCAGGAATTTTTTCATGTTTTTATTGATTTTATCTTTTTACCTTTTTTATAAGAAAAAAAAATCTTGAAAGTTTGAGCGAATTCTATACATTTCTTTTATAGGAAATGTAAAAATAGCATACGATGTAAAAATAGCATACGATAATGTCATATTTTTTTGGTTAAATACTTTTATTTCACCCACTGTGGTCTACTTGACAATTATTTGGATACAACATAACCTAACTGTGTCGTTATTGTCTATTTTTGTTGTCTATTCTTTGTGTTACAGTTGCCGTAATTATTCAAATTGTAGGATCTAAAAGCAACAAAAAGTTGAAATGGCTATAAGACGATATGCACATGTTTTCAATCGTCTCAAAGAATCTGAAATAATGGAAAAAATTCGAGCAAATTCAACAGCAGACGATTCCGAAACTGATTTGCAAAGCGAGGAAGAATGTGTGAATGATATTGCTTCCGTCGATGAATCTGATGCAGACTCGGAAGAAAAATCTGAATATGTACTTCGGTTATGCATCAGAAGAAATTAATAGCAACACAGAAACATTTATTAGTCGTGTTCAAACGAAATGGAGCTCATAACCAATCGACATTCGACGTGATCTTCCGAGTACTCACTTTTTGGAAAAAAAATTGACCTTATTACATCCATCGCCATATACGCTGAAATCGGGATTTGCTGCGTGTTCGTACTCATCATCCTGTAATTCCGGAACCGGAAGTCGAATCAATTAGAAATTCAACAGCAGCCAATGGGAACGCTGTACCTTTCATTTGAAAGCAAGTTTGTAAAAATCTGTAAAGAATTCGCTGAGAAATAGGTATGACATTATCTTAGGAACTTGGTAAGTTCCCCCGGGGCATCAATATTCGCCATAGTTGGCCAATGTGGTCGAAGTGCCTTCGGTGGGTCATTGATGATCTAGACATGCAAAGCCAAGTAATGTTGCACATATTTTAATATATATTGTATCATTTGGACATCATGGTGGTATCAGTTTCTATGGAAATTTGCTGTGTGATTGTACTCTTCAACACGTAACTTCAGAACCGAAAGTCGGATCAATAAAAAAATCAATAGCGACCGATGGGAAGGCTGTACCTTTCATTTGAGAATAAATTTGTACAAATCGGTCCAGCCACCTCTGAGAAAAATCGGTGAGATTGTTTGCCACATACATACATCCATACATACATACAAACATACACACACACACATACAGACATTTTACGATCTCGACGAACTGAGTCGAATGGTATAAGAGATTTGGCCCTGCGGGTCTCGGTTAAAAAGTCGAAATTTCGACCGATTGCATAACCTTTCTATATGAGAACGGCTAAAAGGAGCTTGAATTTAGACGGGCCTGAGAGGCCCGGCTTGCCCTTTAATGTTAGGATTTTAGCTTGCCTTCACAAGGGTTAAATTCTTAAAATGAAAACAATGATTAATATGAATCAAATTAATAAAACCAAATTAGATTAGCTTATTAACTGGAAAATTAGGCAATATTTAATAATAGTTATAAGGTTACTAAAGTAAACTAATTGACTCCAATTTGGCAAATTGAGTCAAATAAATAAGTGGAATGACTGATCATGAAATGAATAAAATCAAATGAATCAAATGAACCATATGAATCAAATGGATCGAATGAATTTAACGAACCAAGTGAATAAAATGAATCAATTGAATGGAATGGAAAAAGGAATAAAATGATTGAAATGAATAAAATTAAGAAAATAAAAAATAATTGAATTGAATAAAATGAATAAATAAAACACTCAAATGAATAAAATGAATAGAGTTGATAAAATGACTTAAAAGAAGAAAAAATGAGCAGAAAAAATGCATTGATTAAAATGAAAAGTTAAGTGTTACTAAAAATTGTAAATAAATAAATAAAAACTACAAGGTGAACACAACGTGGTGCCTAGGCCCTACGTTGTGTTCACCTTGTAGTCCAAAATTGGCAGGAATCTAAGAATTCATCCGCAGGTAAGTGCTTCCAAAGTGTCAGATGGAATAGCGGCGAACGACGACGGATAGGTAGGTAGCAGAGTTCGAAAAGAAAATTAAAACTAAAACTTGTTTGTACAACTACAAGACCGACCGCTCACGGTGGTGGTCGTATATGGAAAGAGGGCGATTTATACATTTTATTTGCCACGTAAAATATTGAAGGAAAACATAATACATATCAACTATAACACTATTCTGGCAACATTGTTACTTGCGCAACGCACTGCATTGTGCGCACTGTTGTGACGTTCGTCAGATGATGACAGGAACGCGTCGCTTGTATGCTGATTGATGACGGCAGCAGTGGTAACGACGGTCGTAAATGATGCTGTGCTGCAACACCTGTTTCAATCCACTTAGTGGTGCAATTATGCCTTTCTCAGTTGTCCAAGCTACGATCCCATGGCTAGTTATGTTCAATATAATGGTAGTAATGTATATTGAATATTCACATACATACACTAGATTGACAGCCACGAACTTGAGATGCTATGTGTCGACGCTGAAACACTTGAAACCAAAGGTCCGCCTGAGGAGGATCCGGACCCCGCTGAAAATTTTCAATTCTTTAAGAAAATTTAAAAAAAATAGTTTTAATTTTAAAATTTAGTCTCAATTTTAAAGTACTTTTCAACTCAAAATCATTTCAAACCAAATTTTTCATTGGTTTTTAATAAATGCGCTTATTGCGTATTAAGTAATGTGTTCATTTCAAAATCGAAATTTTAAACCCAATAGGAGATTTTAGTCTGGATCCGCACCAGCTTGAAACAAAAATACATAATATTTAATTAGCTTAATCAGCATTAACTCAATGGCGTCTTTGTTTGTTATACGGGGGTGTTTGTATGTGAAGGGGATGAATAACCCACAACCGAATCACCCCCTACCAGCCTATCTGGTACGCCTACTGGATGAAGGTGTTTGGGATGAGAGAGGGGTGGGTCTGAAGAAGGTGAATGAGGTGGTCGTTTAAGGAGGATCTGTTGGAAAGCTATGATGGGGGGGGGGAACACTTTTTAATTTTTATTCATATCTTTGGGTTCATTTGGTCAATAAACAATCAGTGAGATGCGTTTTGAAGAAAATGAGTCAGGGAATCTAGGAAAAATAGTTATTTTTGTTTACAGTGTTGCTATATATGCTCTATTTCCAGTTTAAACGTTAAACTGTGTTTTTCTCACAACTCGTGAATTTTTCTTTTGAAAATTTTTATGCCATTGTGTTCCTCAGACATAAAAACGCTTTTAATCCACCTAACAGTGTGATGATACATTTCTTTCAACTCGCTTTCTTCGGGTATTATATCCATTGAGAACATTTAGAACTTGATGCTTCGCGATGTTTTTGATAACAAATACTACATGGGATAGTTGCAGGACTCAGGGAATCGAACAAATTAGCATGGGACAATATCAGTGCAAGAAATCTCAAAGGTTAAACCAATTTAATGGAAAAGCAGAAAAATGGTCCACAAAATAGAAATACAAACTAATTATTGCTAATGCTCCGGTAATAATATATATAAATTCTCCAATCAATGCATTGTGTTGGACCTGGGACCAACGGTT
The DNA here is from genome assembly GCF_030247195.1 of Topomyia yanbarensis. NCBI lineage: Eukaryota > Metazoa > Arthropoda > Insecta > Diptera > Culicidae > Topomyia > Topomyia yanbarensis. The sequence continues at coordinate 253,603,181 of NC_080672.1, forward strand.
TTACTTAGCTTCCGAAGGAAGACGTGACCACAGATTTTTTCACCTCAGAAAAATCTCAACGACCTCGGCTGGAATTGAACCCAGGCCAACTGGAATGAGTGGCGGTCACTCTTACCACTCAACCACCGGCGCCGTCTGGGACGATGGCTACACTCAATTATCCCTAAAGTATCAACGAAGGCATGTTTCAAAGGATTGGATGCAAGTCGGGACTTCATCCGTGCAATGTCTAGGCTCATGTCCAATCAAAATACTTTAGATGCGCATCTCCGCCGTATTGGGCTCACAGAAAGTAATCATTGTGCTTGTGGAGAGGGTTACCACGACATTGAGCATGTTGTATGGTCGTGCACTGAATATCGTGAAGCCAGATCACAATCAGTACATTGTGATCACGCTTCAGTAGATGTCCAAGGAAAACCAATCCATGTTTCTGTTAGAGACATCCTGGCTTACCGCGATTCTATATACATGGAACTTATCTATTATTTTCTAAAATCAGCGTCTATCAAAATTTAATTAGATTCATATCCTCATCTCTCATCCATTACTAATCATTTACCAATTAAAGTGTCCTAAAATATTCAGTTTTGTTTTAAGTTTAGACATTAGCAGAAAAATGTAAATAAATACACTCGAAAATACAAGATCATTATGAAATACAAGAATCTAAGAAAAAAGCAAACAATAAAGTGATTACAGTGTTAGTTTTAGACAAATTACTAGTATAGTTAAAATAAGTCTTAAGGATTTTTGTAACATGCTATGTAAAAAAAGAAGCTTTGGCGTAAAAAACTTTCGCAAATGCCGTGTCAAATAAACGTATGAAAAAAACAAATGTCTGTCTCAGCTTAGTTTGCTATATTTATGTTGTTTGTTTTATTGGCATTGTCCGTGGCCTGAGACAAGTTGCGTCCATTACCAGAGTTCTTTGGTGTGGAGGAGTGTGGTGGGCAATTAAAAAAACTTTAAATTTTAATGATTGTGGTATTGAAAATACAAAAAAATAGTTCTAATAACAACAACAATAACAGAATCGCCGTGGTCGGACGTGGTTTCAACTCTGTTTCGTTGGCTGCTTCAGCAACCTGACACTTTTCTAGTTGGCCTGCAAATGTATCTATTCAAGCAACCCTGCAAAAACTAGGTCATCCAAAGTGTTGTTGATCACGGTGTAGTAAGTTAAATAGAGCTCGTTAGTTTTTTCCCCCATTTACATTTCTACGGTAGTTTGGATGGAAATGTTGGAGATCTAGTTCGCCACAGTACGTACAACTGGGACTGTATTCGGTTATTAAATTCGAGCCGGCAGCGGTGGCAAGTTAAAGTGCCAACTCGTGCGGAATAAGTATCGCAGCAGCGAGTGGGTCGAAAATTTCCGTATCATCGAGCACTCGCTGCTGGCTGTCGACGGCAATGAAGAGCAGTAAAGATGACGGCGGAAAATGCTTTTTAATTAATATGTAAATTTTAAATCTATTTCCGAGTTTGGTGCTAACTTTTCGCTCCGCACAATTGGTTTCAAGATGAACACCAGGCGATAACGATGTCAGCGGAAACGGAAGAATGATTGCGGTGGAGTTTGGGGCTGAATATGAAAAAGGGGTTGTAGTGAGGAACTGGCGCATTTTTTACAGCTTGTTTCATGAAAGATAATCGATGTCGAAAGATGCTTTAAAGCCTTTAGCTATGGGTACTAATTTCCGTTAACGGACGCCTGGTCTTGTATCAGTCACAGTTTGTAGGGGGAATTGCGTTGCGTTGCGTTGCGTTGTGACGATGATTTTGGCGGATTGCACACTGACTTCATCATATTTGACTGCTGATTATCTAATAAGAGTTGCTTAGGAAGTGGTAAGTAGGAATTCATACCAATCCGACCCATATTAAAACCTCAACAGCATGATAGCCATCATTGCCGGCCGCCCCCATCTCCATCGTTCACGGGGAAGGATAAAGGATAAGGTAGACGGGAAGTGTTGATGCTCCACCTACTTAACGGAAGGACGACGATTCATCAGACTCTTCCATAGGTGTCGCGGAGTTGGTGGTTTGGAAGGGTATCAGGTCTAGGATTCGCTCCAAGCAAACGATGCGACCTGTAAAGCATGTTTTATTAGGTAGTTGTTTAGTTAGTCTTCGAGTGCACGATCACTCGAAAAAGAGATGATCTTGTTTAGTTTTTGGTTATTTTTAAACTCTGGGCAGCCGGCTACCGAGAGTATACTATGTTCCCTAAACAAAAGCAATTTGAACTCCACACGGCCGACCGTGGGAGTATTGCCTAGAAAAGCTAATCTTATCCGCGTAATGGGCCGGATCACTATTTATTGCAACAGTATTTGGACAGAATTCGCTACTTCTTCTCTACGATATATTTATTGGCTTGAAAACTACCGAGTGATAACACATTATACAGGCAAAAATAGCGAGAGATGTTATAAATCAAGGAAAGTATTTCTTATTTTCCATATCGGATTGTTTGTGGAATACAAGTATACGAGCGATAATACCGAACACTGAAGGGAAATATAAAGGATTGTTAACCTGATGCACGGGCTTGTTAGCAATAACGGAGCTTTAAATTAGGTTCATAAAAACAGACGCGGCGAATTTTCAATACGTATTGACCCGTGTTCATAGATACTAGTCAGATTAGTCGTATTGGGGCTAATTTCCGATCAACTATTCATTTTACGGCAATGTTTTCTCGACTAGATCTGTTCGCACCCTCTCATTCTGTTCGCACCCTCTCATTCTGCGGTCTAAGGACCAAATGTCATCAATAGACTTAGACTCGCGTGGAGGCATGAGATAGGAAACTTGTAAGAATTTTGCTATCCCACCGTTTGACTACCAGAATGGATGGGAGAACAGTAATACTAGCAAATACCGACTACCATAAGAGCGGTGCAAATTTGAACGAGTGACGTAGAGTACTGCACTGAAAAAAGGACCAGGAGTGCGATTTTACGAAGTTTTAGCTTCCGATGGCCCTACATTTTCTGACAAAGTGAAGTTCTTGAATGTTGAGATTTTTATTACTGTTTAGAAAAGCAAAAGTATCATAAAGCTAGTGTCAGGCCTTCATGAGACCTCAAGGAGTCACTTTTGGAGGTATTCGTAAATGTAGATTTGTCGGTAGACGGTTCCAAATATAATAGAAAAATACCTAATTTAACACAACTACAGATCACTTGCAACATAAAAAGCTTTTTGTGAAATTCGACAGCTCCATCTTAGGCCAATTCAATAAATTTCCTACATGAAAGTTTCCATTTTTTAAAAACGGTTTTTAAACCAAAGCTTTGGAAGTTAAACCTTGGCGTGGAAGTGCCGGTATATTAATATATTCTGTTACTTAGTGTAGAATTAGATTTCGTCATTTACGGCTAATATACAACCGCCAGAAGAAACTTAAAACGTTGGTACACAATCAAGAAAGGCGAATCAGAAAAGGTGAGTATATGTCAGTGATTCACTAAATACAGACTGGAAAGAGGGTAATATGGAAAACCTTAAGGTCCGTCCAGATTAAGTCTTCGGTACGGAGCAAAACGTCGGCCTAGGAACTCCTAGCATGTTGTTAGTCGCCTCTTACGACATGGGAGCAGTTCCCAGAGGTTCTATTCTTGGTTGAAATAGTGCAAAAAGATTTCAGCCCGCCGGACACCACACGGCTTCAGTCACAGTTTGTAGGGGGAATTGTGGTTAAAGTGAATCGGGGCAGAGGTTAAATACATAAGTAAAAAAACAAACCCAAACTTAACAGAACAAATAAAACCCAAACTTAACAGAAATCCTACAGGCAAATTAATTAAAAAAATGAGCGCTTCTCTTGATAAAACAAAATGTAAAATATAAAAAAAATGTTGGTAAACTCGGTATGTAGAATTTAAGATTTTATAGGATAAAATTTGCTATTCTTGAATTCAATGATAATATAACAGCTTCATTCGAGATCAATTCTCCCGCTTATGTCAACGTCACAGAATAACTTGTTATTCAGTAAACCTTTGGGAGTATCGACACTCTGCCCACAGTACACTACTTCATCATTTCGGACAGCCTCAACTCGATTGAGGCTCTTTTTGTGTTGAAGCCAAAAAAGCTATTCGCATACTTTCTGACGAAGATACGGGATTCTCTGCATTCTTTATCTGAAAAATCTTAGTGGATTAGCTTCGCTCTCATATCTCCATCCCGGTTTATAAAGAAGCTTTAGCTAAGGTGGGCGCATTACAAGGTGATATCTATAACAGATCAATTTGCTTCAATAATTTTTTCAGCATTTATCGTCAGAGGTCACTTGGACGATGGCTATATTCTATTATCCCGAAGGTATCAACGAAGCCTTGGTTCATGAGGATGGAGGTGGGTCGGGATTCCATTCGTATAATGTCCTGGCTTATGTTCAACCATCAGAGCTGAACAATTTCAGTGAAATCAGTTGATAGGTGATATCCTCCCGATTTTAGCTATCATATTTTCGTACGAATAGCAATTCAACACTAACATCATTTCACTTACTGAATGACAGTGATCAAGCAAGAAAATTGGAAACTGATGATGATGAATATGAGATGGAATGTTAAACCAAGGTTGGACCAACGCCGCACTAATGTCAGCCGAACATCGCATCAATGTCGGACAAAAATCAGACCAATGTTAGACCAATGTCAGAAAAACATCGAAACAATGTAGGGCATGTTGGACCAACATCCGACCAATGTCAGACCGACATGGGAACAATATTGGACTTATATCGGACCAACTTCGGATCATTGTTAGACAAACATAGGATCAACGTAGAATTGTTTGAGTATAATGAGTGATAGTTCAATTTGTTCACCTACCACTTTCACGTGTTTTGATACAACTGAACTGAAATTATCCCGCTCTGCCATCCACTACATGTTGGATGCACATTTGCGTCGTATTAGCCGCGCAGAAAGTGTTCTGTGCGCTTGTGACGAGAGCTACCAGGGCATCGAGTACATTGCCTGGGTAATTGCCGGGTATTGTGACACCATGTCTCAGTTAAAGGATTCCCTTCGGGTTCGAGCTAGATACTCAATGCCCCAATCTGGGATATCCTGGCAAACCGCGATCTCCTATAAATGTCCCTTGTTTACATTTTTACAAATAGAAGAAGTATCTTAATTTAGCACCTCTCTTTCGACTTCTCTGTTCTAGAAGTCCCCGGTCGAACCGGTCAGTACTAGAATAAAATATGAGCGCATTCGCTCTCACCATTCCGCTTGTGAAAAAAATGATGCGGGAGCGATCTGATGGCTTGATTATGTTGAGGATTCCTTGCGGTTCCGAAAAATACCACCCGTGAACCCGTTTCTTGACATGTTGATAACTTAAGGCTCTAATTGCACAGTTGCAAGCTATAAAACTCTTCCCTGTCGTCATGTCCGCTTTCTCTCATCTGTATCTGATACGACTGCTGCTACAACGATGTTGGAAATAAAACCCCTTCTGAATATCTTGCTTCATAATAAAAATCCGCCTAAAAATCAAATTTATACTCTGTGTTCTAGAATTTTTTATTGGCCTGAAACATGCTATAGGTTCTTAACAATAATATGTCAAAAAGTATAAGGGACCACTCATAAATTACGTAACGCAAAAACTGCCCAAAACGGACTTCCCCTTCGCAGGTAACAAATTGTCATAAATTTTTCTACCCCCCTCCCAAATTCCGCAACAATATCTTTGAATCTTTTCTTCTGTAAAAACGTGTTACCAAACGTTCTGACATACTCGCCCTCATCCATACGTCACAATTTATCAGAATATGTCACAATTTATCGTACCCTCTCCATTTTAAGGGATGCATAATTTATGAATGGTCCTTAAGGCAATAATAATGTGAAAATGATCCAAGTTTCAATTTGACCGGAACGTCTCTTATTGCCTTTCTCATATAAAGTAAGGCTATGCAATCACTGTAAAAATCGACTTTTTAACCGAGGCCCGGAGGGCCGAGTGTCATACACCATTCGATTCAGTTCGTCGAGATCGGAAAATGTCTGTGTGTGTATGTATGTGTGTGTGTATGTGTGTGTATGTGTGTGTGTCATTTAAACTCACACAATTTTCTCAGAGATGGCTGAACCGATTTTAACAAACTTAGTTTCATCTGAAAGGTATAACGCTCCCATAAGCTGCTATTGAATTTTTAGTTGATTCGACTTCCGGTTCCGGAGTTACGGGTTGAAGAGTACGGCCACACAGCAAATTCCCATATAAACTGGTACCACCATGATGTTCAAATGATGTAAAACATATTAAAATTGATGTAACATTACTCTAGTTTGCGGGTCTGGATCACTAATGATCAATCAAAGCAGCTTTGACCACATTGGCCACCTATGACAGTTCATGACGCCCCCGGGGAACCCGCCAAGTTCCTAAGCTAATATCACACCCATTCCATAACGAATTCTCTACCGATTTTTACAAACTTAATTTCAAAAGAAAGATACAGTAATGCCATTGACTGCTGCTGAATTTCATTCGGTTCTGACTTTTGCTTCCGGAGTTACAGGGGTGTTAGAAAGGATACACTGGAATTTCCCATATAAATCGGTACAATCGTAATACCTCAGAGGCTAAAAACTATTGAAATGGTCACCAAATTACTTCTAATCGCAGATCTAGATCACTGATTGCCAATCAAACATTCTTTGAATATATTGTCCACTATCGACGATTTCGGAAGTCCGGAATTCCGGGCATATTCCACAATTAAAGTCACATCGGTTCTTCGGTGATGACTGAACCGATTTTCTCAAACCAAGTCTCAAATGAAAGGCAAAAGAAGCAGTTAAGTATTGCGTCGCCCCCCCCCCCCGCCTTGCCCTTACACCTCCTTCCTTCATCACTCTCCTCCTCTTGGACCACCCTCACGCCCGCATTTCCTTCATCCACCCCGTATACCGAAATAAGATGAAGGATTTCTGACGCATCCTCCACTCCCACTCTACTAACCCCCTATTCCCTACACGTTCAAACCCATTCCACCAACCTTTCCAAATTATAATCACATGAAGATAACATTGAACTCATGCTGATTAAGCTAATTAAATATTATTCTTTTGCCTTTCTCATATAGACAGGTTATACAATTGCTCCAAAAACCGACTTTCTAACCGAGGCCCGGAGGGCCGAGTCTCATATAACATTCGACTCAGTTCGCTGAGATCGCAAAATATCTGTGTGTATGTATGTGTGTATGTATGTGTGTATGTATGTATGTATGTATGTATGTATGTATGAATGTAGGCATGTATGTATGTATGTATGTATGTATGTATGTATGTATGTATGTATGTATGTATGTATGTATGTATGTATGTATGTATGTATGTGTGTATGTATGTATATATGTGTGTGTATGTGCGGATTTGTTAACAAAATGTCCACATTGATTTCTCGGAGATGGCTGAACCGATTTTTACAAACTAAGATTCAAATGAAAGGTATAATATTCCCATAGGTTGCTATTGAATTTCATTTTCAACCGACATCTTGTTCCGGATTACGAGTTGAAGAGTATGATTACAAAACAAAATTTCTTGATTTGTCCACATCGGTTTCTCGGAATTTTCTGAACCTATTTTGACAAACTTGATTTTAAATGAAAGGTTCATCGGCTGCTGTTGAATTTTGTGTGGATCCGAGTTCTGGTTCCTGAATTACAGGGTGATACGTACGATCATGCAGCAAATCCCGATTCTAACGAATTCGGTGATGAATGTGGTGGATTTTTTTTCAAAATGTAAACACAACTATTGAATTTGTAGATCTAGGTCCCCAACAGTCATTCAAAGTCTCTTTGGCCACACTGGCCACCATCCACGGATCCTGAAGTATCCAAATTCAGAATAACGGTTATATTGGTTTCTCGAAAATGGCTAGACCGATTTGATCAACTTACTTCCGGCTCCGGAGTTACGGGTTGTGGAGTGCGATCACATAAATAACTCCGATTCAAACCGATACCACGATGAATGCAGAAAGGTGCTCTTATATATACTTACCAAGTGTAATAAGAATGAAAGACATTTTCATAATGTTATATTGTACGAACCAGCTATTAAATCATAGTTTGGAGAAATGAGAAAGGCACAATTGCACCTCTAGGTGGATTAAAACAGGTTTTTAACATTATTTTAACCTCGTTTTTCTAAAAACCATGTCTAAAAAATGTAATTCAAACAAATAATTTTTGAACAATCTGAAATTTTCACAGTATATTTAAAATAACTTTTACCAGCGACGTACGTAGGATTTGCATAAATTTATTTAATAATCAATTTTGTGGCGATTTTAACACATTTTCAGCCTTTCTCATATAGAAAGGTTATGCAAACATTCTGAACATCGCCAACGTAATTCCGGCCCAGATGGCCGACTGTCACATTCCATTCGACTAAGTTCGTCGAGATCGGAAAAATGTCTGTATGCGTATGAATGTATATGTGTTTTTATAGTAAGGTTTAAAAAGCTTCGAAAGCCTGACCTGTAGTGTATTGGTACTGTGTAGGAATCACGACTCACGTTCGTGCCTAACCACTAAAAACACTCATTACTCCTTTTTTGCCATTCTTCCCCGCGGAACTACATCAAGATATTACTTCGTGGGGGGGCTCATTGTGCTTTCGTCGCGCCTCTTTCCTCTGGGTTATCTCACAGTTTCACTTGATTCATGAAATGGCTCGACCTTTGAACTTAGATTTAACTTTTTTCCTTTTTTATTTCGACTATGTTAGTCACATTTTCTTTTTTTACATTTTAACGACATTCAATTAGCTAGAGATTACTGGGTAGGGAAAGTTATGAAATTTAGAGCCATAGTACTCAAGTGACAGCAAGGATGTGAAGTAAACAGATCGGAAAACTAGAAATGGCAGGGTCATTAGATATTAAGCTTGTTCTAATGACCCTGCCACCTCTAGTTTTCCGATCTATTTACTTCACATCCTTGCTCTCACTTGGGTACTATGGCTTTAATTTTCATAACTTTCCCTACCCAGTAATCTCTAGCTAATTGAATGCCCTGGCATTACTTCGAGAAAAGATTTTCTATGTGCACAGTACACATTAGTTCTTTCAGCATGGTTACAGCACCCCTCCTCGACACACTACCAGTTTTCGACCATCCACACAACGTGGCAATTTCTATATGGTAGTAGGAAAGCTAGATGTGGGTCTAGAATTAGTGCTATTCCCCTACGAGAACAATCGGCAAAATTCAGACTGTCTAATTTACTGAGCCCTTCAGTTCCCTTGTGCCATTTAGTACCACTTCCTCGTTGAGCTTACGACTTGTTCGGGAATCACTCGGTGTAGTCCCCGACGATGAATCTAGCCTACTCCGACGAACAGTTCTCTGGCGAGAGAAGTTCGAAAGCGAGCCAACCAGCCAGGTGTCGAGGTCAATTCGGTGATTCCGGTAGAGTAGAGCGTCCGGTTTTCTGGAGCCCCGGCGCGATTGGTAGTGTCTCGTCGCGGTCAGTCTAGTCTCCAGCGGTGAATCTAGTTTACGCTGACTTCCTTGGCGAAAGAAGTGGGGAGTGCCCTGGTCGGTCTGCCGATTCCGAATTGAGCGTGGCGTCCGGTTCGCTGGCGTTTCGACGACTCATACTCGGTGCTCTGTTGCAGTCTACTCGACTTGTCCCCAGCGGTGCATCTAGCTTATTCCTGCGGAGAGTTCCCTGGCGGTGATTGCTCTCCCGAAACCGTTACTCGATTTTTGTTACGCCGTTTCCGCCGTAAGACGGTCATGATGTACATCATATCTCTGTTTACTGCATTCCACGTCTTTAAGTCGCTTGTCATTCTGTAGGCTACATTATCCGGGTTGATGTCCGGTCCTGCCGTTTTAAGTAGCTCCCTGCACGTCGCTTCAAACCTCGGACATTCAAAGACCACATGCTCCAGTGTCTCCTCGACGTTCTCACACTCCGGAACAATGATGACGTTACGTACCCGAACCGATGCAGATGCTTCCTGAAGCAGTCGTGGCGCGGTAGGATCTGTTTCAGGTGGAAGATAATTTCTCCATGCTTTCTATTGACCCACGTCGGCAAGTTTGGATGAGCCGGTAGGTCCACTTTGCTCTCTCCTTATTGTACCATTCCTACTGCCACGTCACTATCGAATCGATTTTGATCATCTTTCTCACGTTTCGGACGTTTTATTGAGTGTGAGTGACCACCAGTCGGAACGTTCTGTTCAGCTTTTCGCGGTTCCGCTTGGTTTTCAGCGCCGCGCCCCAGGCAAGCGCCCCATATCGCAGTATCAATGACGAATCACTAGATAATTGACCGACATTTCACAGGTGTAACCAACGTGATTGTTAAGGCTCAACCTGTCGTCGATTATCACTCCCAACTGCTTCAGTGCACGCTTCGATGCAATCACATGCCCTTCGACGGTGATCTGTATCCGCTTAACTACTTTGCAGTTGCTGACCAACAACACATCCGTCTTGTGGTGAGCTATTTGCAGCTTGACCCCGCTCATCCAGCTGTTGATCGCGTCTATTGTGTCCGTCACCGACACCTCCATTTCATCAAGTGTCTCACTCATCACCGTTAGTAACACGTCATCCACGAAACCCACAATTTTCACTTTCTCGGGCAGCCGCAGTTTTCAGACCTCATCGTACATCTCGTTCCAAAGAGTTGGACAGAGAATGGAGACCTGAGGAACGCCCGCTGCGACTCGCATTGCCTTCTGCCCTTTGTTCATCTCGTACAGCAGTACTCTAATCTGAAAGTAGCTCTTCAAGATCTGGCTTATTCTGCTGTGCAGTGCTGCGGCATTGGCCTATACGAGGCTGGATGGCCCGGTGACTTCCCTAACTTTGGCAGCAACATCATCTTCTGTACCTTCCACATTTCGGGGAAATTGCCATCAGCTAAAGACTTCAGCAGTAACATCCTATCGCAGGATCGCAGCTTTCAGCGCCACGGTAGCTATTTCATCCGGACCGGGGGTTTTGTTTAATTTTAGTCATATCGACGCTTCTTTGAGCTCGTCGTTAGTCGCTTACCACTCGGCTGTGTTAGCTCCTTTTTCTTCGCAGTACGGTATCGGTGACCAGGTAGTTGAATCGTGCTTCGAGAAGAGGCCCTCAACGATCATCTTTAGCTTACCCGGGCATATTTCAGCTGGTGTCGACGGGCTCTCATCTTCGTCATGACGACTCAGTACGCGTCCCCAGGGATTGGCGTCTACTTCTCAGCACAGCTACTTATAGCAAAATGGCTTGCTAGGTTTTTTAAAGCGTCCCTAGCTTCTCGAAACGTCGCTTGCGCTCCTCACTCACTCTCCGCCTTCTGGCTCGAAGACAAGCAGCGTGTAGCGTACTGATCTTCCTTTTTAACCAGTAAGCTGCACGCCGCTACTGCATGGCTCCAGTTTTCGTGGCATTGTAACGTCAGAAGCCGTCACAATCCTTCTTGTTAGATCAGCCTCATCAACGTACTCGGTTCCGCTGATCACCGAAGTGATTCAACAAAGATGTTTTTGTCAGATTTTCGTCTTTTACTTTAGCTTGCCGGTCGTTCTTCTCCGTGCTGCAGCAGGGTTCCATTGGCCGATGTCGTAGCGAATCGCCTGGTGGTCGCTATGAGGATACTTCTCCAGTCCATGTTCGCCGTCAGTCAAGTATAACAGAATGTGGCGGAATTTCTCTCGGTACCGATATCCGTTTCGTGAACCAATAAGCAATAAACAAGTCTTGTCATGATACCAGGAGCCATTAGGCTCCTCGCTTCGCCGAGATCTACTCCTTGTAGTTCTCGGCGGTTGACCTAGCCTTTTTTCCTAAATGTATCATACCTAAAACTGTATTCGCCAAATTTTTGAGTCAATCGAGTTTTTGTTCATTCTAATTCATCTCGCTTTAATAGGTACTACAATGATAATTTAACAACACATATAGGCGTTTCTAATGGAAAATCATCCCAGGAATTCAATGGTGTATTTCGATTTGAAAAATAATACGCATTTAAAATATTACCAATGAAATCAATATAACTATGTTGTTTAACGCGGACTTATTTAAAATCAGAGTATCATCTCTTTATTGCTAAAAGCGTGTTGAAGGATCTCATCTGGTACAACTGACGTAGAATTTTATCAAGTTTTTAAAAATCATAGTGTCATCTTACGCCGTTTCGCGCCGAAGGTTGATATTTGGTCATTTGTAAAATTAGTTTTTTTCGTGGAGACGCATGGCATTTTTTAATTTCATGAAGTTTTGCACTATTATTATACACCGGTGGGTTTCTTTTTCTGAATGCTGCTCGTAAATTCAGGGTTTGGGGCGATTTCTTTGATACAAATATAAGTATGCATTATCTGTCTTCAACTATGGCTCGTGTTTCTACATTTTTACAGTTATCTGCAGTATATAAAAATTCATATAAATAGAAGCCAACGATGCAAACTAACTGCAACTATTATTTTATCTTTCCATGAATCTTATCTCTTTGGTACGTATTGGTCGTTAGCTTTACTGGCAACCGATATAAGGTAAACGCGTGAGTGTGTGAAGCGTACTTTTCTACCCGATTTTTAGTTAATGCCCAGTGATGCAACATTTATTTTCAAGTGCAACCTCCCTATTGAATCTATTATGATCAACAATCAAATTCAAAATCACCAAAATCAATGGAAAAGTATTGAGTGCGCTTAGTTGCAGTATACATCGTATGAGTAACTGGGACTAGAGAATAGTAGAGCATGAGTTAAGGTCTTCATTAAAATCAAATAAACCTGTCATCTTAGCTTTGGCGTTAACTATAAATTAATAAACCAATAAAACAAGAATTTAAGGCATTCTTCCAAACACCTTAAGATATGCTATCTTTTATAAGTATTCTAAACGCATACGTTCATAAATTAGTACATTGAGATTATCTCTTAAAGAGCTTTGAAGGGATGTTTTTTTACGATGGTATTCAGATTGGACTGAAGATCTACAAACAAATGTACAAAATTACATCATTTTTTATTTACCAGATTTCGATTAATTGGAACCACCCTAGCTAAATCGTTACTAAGGACTACCCTAGGAAATCAAAATGGTTCTGTTCACTTACGAAGTAATAGTTTCGAAAAATTAATAAAATTCACTTTCGCGAAATTAAAAAAAACTTTTAGAACCACCCTAGGATGTCTAATTTTTTTAGCATCCCAATTTAATCAAAATCGAGTTCAGCAGACCAAAATTACCCTTAGATGATATTTTCAGTAATTTTAAACTCCAGTCTTTGTATGTAGTGGATCCACTATGCAACGAGCTGACAAGTAGGTGTCGAGGTCTGCCGCCAATTTTCACTACAAGGAAATATTCTCACAAGCTAACTTCTCCAATTGAAACTTATAGAATTTCATTTAAAATATTATCATAAACATTTAAATTGTCCAATATGTTTTTTAAGATCTAAATATGTGGCTGAAAGGAAAAACGATGGTTCAAAATATGGTTTGTTCACGGTCCAAAATAAAATTGTGTGGTCCAAAATTTAAAAAAATCGACTTCAACATTTACAGTATTTCCCGAGTATGTATGTATATTAACGATTTAGAACATTTGATTTGGAAAATAAAAAAATAGAGCCACAAATCTTAACCTGTTAAATAATTTAAATTATGTAGCCAAACCGTATTTTTTCGGTGACTTCCTAAGCCGGTCTAAACTACCCCTGTTACCCTATGATTTTGATCGTTTATATGATAATCCCCTTTCGATTTCCGCGCATTGTAAAGGAAATTCTTGGTTAGTAGTTTGCCACGCAAGAACATTATTTTGATTCCAAATTTGACTCAATCCTAATTATAATCCTTTCAGTTTTTGTTAAAGAAAATCTAAATGTAACGAGAACTGAGGGGAATCCATGCTAGTGTAGATTACGATATTAAGAAGTTCTCGTATAAAACATTAACGTATTAACCAAAATATCAGATAAATTAATAGGGAGAAATACAAACACCTTTCGCTTAAATAAGGAAGGCACGAGCCCCCGCGCCCCTTGTCTGGCGCCGCCAGTGCACATCGATACGACTACTGGTAAGAGATGCGGCGCATGACCAATGGTGACGACAGTTTAATTATTGGAACGTCCGAAACATTCAAAAATCCATTACGGGAGAACGTGTAGCCGAAGTTGAATAACCTTCCGAGTGGAGAGAAGGGTTGGTGGTAATTCCCACGGAGACGTGGTCCGCAAGAGGAAGTGGGTTTGGATATGAAACAGTACAAATGGTATATTCATATTTCACTACCGTCCGTTCGGAGCACATGAGGGGCCGCTTTTGCCGGATCCAGAATGAAACAGGGAGTATATAGGGAACGTGGGTAGTATGGACGGGCCTCGAAAAATATGCGCAGAGAAAGGTAATTTGATAGCGCATGGATGCACATTTGCATCCTCAAAATGATGAAACCATGTATGAGTGAAGTTGTGTGCGAACGGTCATCGGTGGGAACTTTCCGGGCGTTATTGGTGTTTGTGCATCAAATAATGCCTAAAGTGTCCGAATCTACTGGCACAACGTACCAGCTATAGTGATGAAACCCATGCAGGCAAGCGAACGGATCCGGACAGTTAGAGTGCACTTTTCGGATAAGCGGTTGTAGGCACAAGTGGAGTCAGATGCAGACATGTGAGTCACGCATTACCGTACTGCATTGGAATTCAGATTGGCAGACTACACGTATGTGCACTGTTTCCTCTTCGAAATCTTTCGAAAAAGTTTCTAGTATTTAGTTATGACCTTTTTCTATTGAGATCGATAATTCAGGTGCATATTTAAACAGAATGTGTCTCTTAAGACATTTTAGAAATGTACTTCTTTTATATATAGTATAATACAATCTTATCAAACAACATAAAAAATTCAACGTTCCAGTTTCTGGACACAAACAGTAATACACTTACGCCGTAACTATACGAGATGCTTTCAGGAGTTGGAAAAGGTCATGGCATGCGTACGTTTTTGGTGCGTGGAACTTCTATTGGTACAACCACCAGTTAACTGTGATCAACACACGAACACAAGTGTATCTACGCTTCGTTTTGCACGTACAAAATTACGCATTCACACTCGCCATTGTCGGCTAAATGATTGATTGAATTGCGAAACAATTTTCTCGCAGCTATCCTAGTTGGAATAGTATTTCCCAACGCACAGGTTGCTTAGATGTGTCCTGGGCGTACAATTTGGTTGTCTTCTCCGTATAATGCGTGTGTTATATCGTAGGTACAAAATCGTATCCGGAAGCTGATGGTTTGAATAAAAGTGACCAAGTCGGACATTGATTAAGGTGGGAGATTTCGACATGCCGAGTGGGTGGGTATCCGGGAAGTGGACTGTACTTCATTGGCGCATGTTTGGTGAAGAAATTCGTACACTCATCGACGCAAGTACTACTGGGATACGAAATGTGCATTTTATGTACATATTTACGTCTCGTACTTATATGCGTTGTGTATACAATGCTACCAAAAGTCCACCCGGCTACCAAACAGCTTACCCCGGCCGGTGTTGTTTTTATGGGAGACAGCGTAAACAGTCGGTCGTAGCAGCGATGACGGAAAATAAAGGTGCTCGCATTTCTCTTTTCACTTTGCCCAAATAAAAATTCGTAAAAAAGTGTTTTTTCTCACTGAAACCCTTACCCCTCCCTTAATTCCATAAAAATAAACAAAAAATGAGAATGAAATGAATTCGAATAGTAAATACGGGAGTTGGCGCAGCGTAGTTGGTAAATCTATTGTACGCAGCGCACCTGGGTTCGATTCCCGACCCCGCACATATGTTTAGAAATTTTTCATAGGAGATTTTTCTAACCCAAAGAGGCGAATGACCTTAAGGTTAAAACCACTATTACCGAAATAATTTAAAAAAGTGAATACTGTAAACTGTAAATTATTATGGTATTAAAAATTTAACTAATTCAAGTAATTCATAAATTAACTAAGTTTACGGTGTCAAACAAAAAGAAATTGTTTTCACACTTTAAGGGGTCCCTCTACAAATAAAGCTTTTTCAACACTTTGCTCAACAAAGTGCAGGATTGCAGAAGAACCATTTGCGAATAGAATGTGACTTTTTGGGTTTGAACCGTTTATAATTGATATCTAATCGTGAATTTTTGTTCGACCTCATTATGGCCTTGGATGCACCCCTCTCAAAAATGTAAGGTTAAACGGTTGGCAGGATTCCTGACATTCAATTCATCTGAAACAGAAAATTCTAAAAGATTTTTTTTATCTCGTTGACTATCGTCCAACAAGTAAGCGGATAGAAAAGAAGTCGATTTGTTTGCCCACTACACCAGACGGCCCCCTTAATGATTCATTGCATATTTATTAGGAGAAGTGCGGAACAAGGCCAAATTTGAAAACCTCGACACCGACGCCGCCATCCTCGACATGATAAAAGCATACCACAGAGTGTAGTGCGAAGGCGGTTTCAAAAACATCAAACGATGGGACCTACCGGGGAACCTCGGCAACTTTATCCAAAACTATTCCATCAATCGTTGCTTATGGATTTGCATGGGTTGGACATTATCCTAGGAGTTCCGAGAGACCAATAGAGTACCACAAGGTTACAAGTCGTGACGCTGCGCTACCCAGAGGGGTCTATACATTCGTCGATAGGGACGACATCATCCTTATGGTTCTTGGGAAAACGATCTCGCGCACCCGCATATCACTCCAAGCGGCCGTCAACGCAGTCGGCCGATGGGCACTCACCACCGTCTTCAACCTCTCGTCCACCCCAGCACCTAGCAAATTTCCGATCAATCCGCCTTAACAACTTCGCCGTGCCTTTCCGAAAGGAACCAGTCGTCCTCGAAATCAATCTCGACAGAAATCCAACGATCACGCCCCACTTCCAACGCCATAAAAAGGACAGCGAAAGCAGAAAGCGGTTAATTCGCTATCCCAAAAACAACCGCAGAACAGCACTGAATGTCGGACGATTCCTAGTATACCAGTAAAATTTTCTACGAAATCGAAATGAAGTGCGGAAACCTAGAAAGGCTCTACACTATACCACATAGCGCCTGGGCTATTACTAAGCATCCCTGCCGAAGCAGTCTGTCTAGGTTGGAATACTACCCTACCGCTGGGAAGCAGCCAGGGCGGCCTTCAAACGGGCGCCGAACCTCCTTGAGAAGTCCTCGGATGACGAATGCCCCCTACTTACCTTCACGGCGAACATACATCAGGAAATCACCAACAAGCCCCTCTCAACCATTGTCCGGCTGCACCGTGTGAGATCTCGGGCCTGATACGACCCCGGACCGAACATCGCAGATAGTCTCACCTGCACAGTAAAAGTCGGCAAAGTTCTCCCCTCCCGCTCCCAGCATAGTGGCTGTAAACAAAGAACTTGTCAATCATTGATACCAAAGTTACACCAAGACCTATACCGATGACTCGAAGCCAGACGCTGGCGTCGTGGCGAATATCAGCGGACCGGAGAGCGGGCTCTCCTTCCTCCTACCATCCTCCTGTTCAATGTTCACGGCTGCCATTACAGTAGCAATGGCAAAAGAAACACCAGCGCACCAACAGTCATCTTTACTGACCACAGCGATATCAAAGGAAAAACGGATGCCGACCATCTAGCACTGCATGGCAGACAAGCCCAAACCAGACCCCCAGACGAGACCTCAACCACCGATACCCACCACTGGCAGAGATCTCGAAGCCACACACCAAAGGTCAAGAGATCATCCGACAGTTGGACAGACCGGGACAACTAGAAGGAGCAAAAGATACTCTCCCGACGCCGTGAGGGTGAGGATAAGCCTCGCACACACCATCTCCAGCGTCCCAATATCATAATGAGAATCTTTCATCACTCGCCTCTCCGCCGAGCACATCATAGGCAACTACCAGGATCTCGAAGACCTTCGACACCAATAAGGTTTTTTTTTTTTTTTACAATGGAGAAGACCTTTATGTCCTAGCCCAGTACACGTGCTAACGGTAGGGTCCAATCTACCACACGGGGTGCACTGGGGGCGTGTCGGACTCGAATGGTGACCAGCCATTAATACCGACTAAACTCCATTGGGCTCCGCCATCATTCCTCCCAGGAACTACCTCTCGGTATTACTTCTGGGGGGATGGCTGTACTAAGTGTACTCATTCACTCTCACTCGCGCGATCATACATCCTGTATGAGGCTTACTTGGGTGCTCTCTCAATCACACTTTGATTCGCTCTCAAACACTCCCACATGAGGCTGACTTTTGTGCTCACCTTTTACGTTCCATGCGAGGCTGACTTGTGTGCTCACCTTACTCATTCCTTGCTAGGCTTACTTTTGTGCTCGCCCTACCCATACATGTGAGGCTGACTTGGGTGCTCACCCTATCACCTGATTCACTCTCAATCGTGCCACTCTATTGTACCTTTGTCACTCCCTCTGGCATCCCATGTGGGACATTTTTCTTAGGCCCCACTTCTGACATACCATGCGAGGCTGACTTTTGTGCTCACCTTTTTCATTCCTTGCTTGCTACCAACCTGTGAGGCTGACTTTTATGCTCACCCTTAACATGCAGTGTGAGACTGACTTGGATGCTCACCCTTTCACTCCTCTGCCACGCCATGAGGCATCGATAGCTTAGTTCCAACATACTACGCTACGACCCTCCCGTCTTGGCATGAGGCAGTCCACTTATACGCCTATACACTCACTCTTCTGTCTTGCTTCGGGGTGGCTGGGTTTACCCCTTACGCGGTTGCCATTCGCTGCGCCAACCTACCTCGGCATGAACAGACCATTCACTCTCTTATTTTGCGCTTGGCCTTTTTCGCTCCAGCTAACCAATCACTAGTTAGCCGTGCCCGCCGTCTGTTGCTCGGTTCGCCAGATTACCTGTAGCCTACTGGCAATCTGGATGGTAGCAGCCGAGACTGCGTTCCACTTCTCCACCGTTTGACACATCCGCTGGATAAGGGTATCCGGGGTTGTGTCCCAGCCACAGACGTCAAGCATTGCTCTTCTTTCGACGTCGAACCGATGACATACGAACAGTATGTGTTCGGCAGTTTCATCTACACCTGGGCAGTCCGGGCAGACTGGGACCTCCGCGTGCCCGAACCTGTGGAGGTACTGACGGAAACAGCCATGGCCTGACAGGAATTGTGTCAGGTGGAAGTGAACTTCCCCATGGGGTCTTCCCACCCAGCTCGATATGCTAGGTATCAGCCGGTGGGTCCACCTACCTTTCGAGGAGTTGTCCCACTCACGCTGCCATCTGGCGACCGAGGTCACCCTGGTGCGCTCGCGGGCTCCCCTATTTCCACGTAGCTCAAAGCACTCCTCATCTTCCCGAATGACCAGCCCGACTGGCATCATGCTCGCTATCACGCAGGATGCATCGTGTGATACCGTGCGGTAGGCAGATATCACTCTGAGGCACATCACGCGGTAGGTGCTCTCCAGTTTCTGTAGGTAACTGGTTACCCTCAGTGCTCTTGACCATGACGGGCCGCCGTACCTGAGGATAGATACGGCAACGCCTGCCAGTAACCTACGTCTACTGGCGCACACCTTTGAGCTGTTGGACATCATTCTCGATAGTGCCGCAACAGCAGTCGACGCTCTCTTGCACGTATAGTCGACATGGCTGCCGAAGGTCAGCTTGTCGTCTATAATGACTCCGAGAGACTTCAGACTTCGCTGTGAAGTGATCGCGACTTCTCCCACATGGATAACTGCATGTTGTGCCGACTTGCGGTTGTTGACGATAACTACCTCCGTCTTATGATGAGCGAGCTCCAGGCCTCTCGCGCTCATCCATTCCTCCACCGTGCTAATCGCGTGTTCTGCGGTTAGTTCTACCTCAGGAATTGACTCCCCGTAGACCTCCAAGGTTACGTCGTCGGCAAAGCCGACGATCTTGACCCCAGGAGGGAACTTCAGTCTCAGAACCCCGTCATACATGAGGTTCCATAGCACCGGGCCTAGGATCGAGCCCTGCGGGACTCCGGCGGTAATCGGAACCCTTTTCTGACCGGCATCGGTCTCGTATAGCAGTACGCGGTTTTGGAAGTAACTTTCCAGGATCCGGTACAGACCCACCGGTAGGCTAAGCCGGTGTAACGAGAGCGCGATGGCATCCCAGCTTGCGCTGTTGAATGCATTCTTCACGTCAAGTGTCACTAACGCACAGTATCGAATACCTCGCCTTTTTCGTTGGATCGCTATCTCGGCAGTATTTATCACTGAGTTGAGAGCGTCCACTGTGGACTTACCCTTCCGAAAGCCAAACTGGTTGCTTGACAGACCGTCCGTACCTTCCGCGTACGGGGTGAGCCTGTTGAGGATGATCCTCTCAAGCAGTTTGCCAGTCGTGTCTATCAGACAGATTGGTCTGTACGCCGATGGGTCGCCTGGCGGCTTCCCGGGCTTCGGCAACAGCACCAGTTTCTGCCTTTTCCATCTATCGGGGAAACGGCACTCGTCAAGGCATCTCTGCATAGCTAGCCTGAACATGTTCGGGTTCGCTATGATCGCTGCCTTGAGAGCGTTGTTCGGGACTCCATCCGGCCCTGGAGCTTTGTTCATTGCTAGGGATTTAGCCACTGCGAGTAGTTCTTCGTTCGTCACTGGAGCCACCATTTCGACCGTGCCCGCACTGTCTCGTAGTGCAGGTGGCCAGGGGCTTGTGGCTCGAGACGGGAAGAGTACTTCGATAATCGTTGCCAACCGGTCCGGAGACCGTTCTGGGGGTGAGGAGCCCCCTTTGGTCTTGGCCATCACAATCCGATAGGCGTCACCCCACGGATTCGCGTTGGCACTCTCACACAGGTTGTCGAAACACGCTCTCTTGCTGCTTTTAATAGCCTTGTTAAGGGCTAATTTCGCAGCTCGAAACACTTCACGGCGGTTCTCTCTTGCATCCTCGGTGCGAGCTCTTTGCATCCTACGTCTAGCTCTGAGACAGGCTGACCGTAGAGCTGCAATCTCGGCACTCCACCAGTATACCGGGCATCTACCGTTTCTTGGCAGTGTTTTTCTCGGCATAGTGGCGTCGCACGCGCGTGATAGAACAGCTACCAGCGCATCCCCGCTTAGACTGTCGGTGTTGGCCTCCAGTCCCAGGGCCGCGGTGAAAGCTTCGCTGTCGAAGTGATTGGACTTCCACCCGCGTACCTGACAGGGATCTCCCGCCCTCGGATGCTGCACACCATAGTTGATCTTAAAGCGGATTGCTAAATGATCACTATGGGTGTAGCCTTCGTCTACCCTCCATTCCATGCCTGGAGCCAGACTCGGGCTGGCAAAGGTCAAATCAATCCACGCCTCCACTCCGTTTCTACGGAATGTACTAGCGGAGCCATCATTAGCTAGCACAGTATCGAGTTTCGCAAACGCTTCCATTAGCGCTTGACCCCTACTATTTGTACAGCGGCTGCCCCACTCCACTGCCCAAGCGTTGAAGTCTCCCGCTATTACTACCGGTTTCCGGCCCACGAGGTCCGACGAGAGCCTGTCGATCATCTGGTAGAACTGTTCTATTGGCCACCTTGGTGGGGCGTAGCAGCTGCAATAGAACACACCATTGATCTTGGCAATCGCCACACCCTCGGCGGAGGGGTGTATTACCTCTTGAACCGGGAACCTTCCCGTTGTACAGATTGCCACCATTCCAGACCCGTCCGACACCCAATTGCCGTTGCCGGCAGGGATGCTGTACGGGTCTGATAATAGGGCGACATCTGTCCTCGACTCCGAGACCGACTGCCACAGCAGCTGTTGGGCTGCTGCACAATGGTTAAGATTTAGCTGTGTGACTCTCACGGCTTCTTCTTATTTAACTCGCCGAAGGGACACGAAGGTCCGCCCATAGCATGTTTATGGGCTTGCTTCTTAGAGGTGCAGATAAGGCACTTATATGCCTTAGTGCACCCCCGCTCTTTATGCCCCTCCTCGCCGCATCGACGACATAGCTTACTCCTGTCTAGGCCTTTGCATTCGTAAGCTTTATGGCCGGATTCTAGGCACCGATAGCACCTGTCCACTGAAGGCGGCTGGGGTATACTAATAGGGCATACCGACCAGCCGATCTTCAGCTTCCCTTTCTCGGTTACCTTTTTGGCATCCGCATTCAGTAGCCTGAGGTAGGCTACTTGGGTGCCAGAGGGTCTGTCCCTCAATCGCACAGAGGCCCGCTCGATTGTGACGCCGCATTGCTCCTTGACGGCTGCGGCGACGTCTTCTGCGGTCGCGAACTCGTCCAAGTGTTTGCACTGGAGAGTTGTTTCCGCACCTAGCGACCTGATTTGGGCGCCCTCACCAAGGACCTCTTGGGCCAAGGCCTTGTATATTGCACTTGATTGTGCGCCTCGCTTCAACACCAGGAGCATCTCTCCCGTGTTGGTGCGTCTTACGCTACGCACATCCTGCCCAAGGGCCGAGAGGCTTTCGGCCGCTTTCATCGATTTAAGGACATCGGCGTATTTGTCCTTGTCGGTTTTTAACCACAAGGCTTCGCCTCTGTCCTTGGCCTTCCTCGCAGGCCGCGGTACCTCCGGTTTCGGTGCCGGCTTTTTCTTGGTAACCAGCGTCCAGGGGTTTGAGCCCCCCTGCCCCGGTCGTGCCGGGTTGCTGGTACCATCGCTCTCAACAGCGAGGTCACTCTCGCCCTCGCTTACCTCACCCAGGCGGCGTTTGACCTTGACGGTTGCACGCCGAGTGGTGTCGGTTTTGGCACCCTCTCCTGGCGACTTCCTAGGGCGCTTCGCATTCGATGCCGTCTTGCGATTGCCCTTTCCCTTTCCCTTCGAGGGGAACTCGGTCGCCGCTCCGATCGACGTGGCTGCTCCATAGAAGGTAAAGGCCACTGTCTGTGAACCTCTATTAACCTTCTCTCTTTCCTCCCTATTGGAGGCCACTGTCTGGGTTTCTCTGTCGGGCCTCTCCCGACATTCCACCCTCTCAACATATGCCTGCTGTTCCTGTCTTGCCACACGAACAGCTTTCCGGAGCTCCAGAAGGCTCAACTTCAACTCCTTGGCTATGTTCTGCTTTGCGCTAGCGAAGTCGATTATAGCATCGAGTTGCTTCGCTACTTTGCGCATCGCAGCTATTGGCCCCTCCGATGCATTGGTAGGGGTATTGCCTACCGCTGCTGGGGGGTCACTGGTGCTTTCGAGTACAGCACTCATCGTTCCACTACTCTCCCCACGGGGGGGAGACCTCGCCAAACCACCTCTTGCGAAGGGGTTTGGCACCTCCGTCTGCTTATTTTTATTTTTATTTTGCTCCATGAAAATTCCCACGAGTAGCGCGAGAAATATATGTCCGCCACGCCAGAGCTCCGCATTAGCGTGGTAAGGGACGCTTACTGTGGGGGTTGCCCAGGTACCCCACAGGCTCCGTTAACGATCGAGCATCTTTTTCACCCCCTCGATCACTCATCCCTCGGCACGGGTCGCTTCACGCCTTGGAATTGGGGTTATGCCCTACCTTGCTTTACGTGGTGATCTCGGCCCGGATCATCACAACCATCCTCCTTTACCAGGGCTTTGGACCTGTAGCTCTGGATCTCAATAGTTCCATGTACGTATGTTATTACAGACATGCTACTATTGGGATCCGTCATTCGCTAGCGGAGTTACACCAATAAGGTTTGGCGGGATCTATACGTGACATACTAACCAACGACCCAATCCGGGAGGAGGTAATCTTATTTTTGAAACACACTGGCCTATACGACTGTATATAAACCAACTCCAACAACCGAACCCGGGCCCTCTGCAATACTTTCCGGAAATTTCCCTGCGCGACCTGGATCACGCAACTATCATCGAAGCACACCTAAGAACACTCCAACGACCATCACCCAGCACCACCAATGGGTTCTCTACCACACCTCCCCGGCATTGAAGGTCACCCATGGCCCTATTCCAAATCACCTACAGTGCTCGATACCCAGAGGGGAGCCCCATGCCACTACGGAACTGGAAAGACCGTCCAAGGCCCGATACCACGGAGAACACCACGTAGATAGAAGAACTTGGAAGCTTCCGCAACGCCCCCCTCTACCACCAAAGCATCTTCCACAATAGAAGTGGCCCGAATTCCATAGCTAATTCACCCAAACGTAGGCTTTCTGCCACACCCCTAGGAGTGCTGGTGAGGTTGTCCGGGTTTCCAATGTAAAATAAATGGAAATTTTTTTTCCTTTTTTATTTCGACAATGTTAGTCACATTTTTCTTTTTTACATTTTAACGACATTCAATTAGCTAGAGATTACTAGTCGGTTGTCACGGTAAAGATAGATACGTCTACCTTTAACAGGACACATGTTAGTGAACTCGGGTGATTCGTACACCCAAAACGGCGCACTCAGATTTTCTGTTTTTGGGCTCACAATCTCATTCCCAAAAGCAATCCTTTTTGTACATTGAGCTGTCCGCGCACAATTTTAGATGAGCGCAACGCTCACGAAATAAAACGATGACACACACTCACACACAAAAAAAATTGTTAGTATTTTTGTTTCGTATCTTTCTTCCACACTTCACATTCCCCCCACCCAACCAACCACCAAAAGCAATCTCATCATCATTGCTGCTGCATTGCATTTTGTTTTGTTTTATTCTTTTCTCCGCTGCTATAAATAACTCGTAACCTGAAACTTCGAGTAAAAAAATTCTGATATCAGATTAGAATTGACAAACTTCTGTTCAGTAAAAACACCTCTTTACTCTACCAGTACCATGACGACACACTGGTGGAGTAGTTAAATGGCATATATAAGCTTCACACTAATGAAGAGTGAGATAATATCGTTTGCCTCCCCGCCGCCACGTCGGTATTTCAACATCGTCATTGACGCATTTTGCGTTGTACCATTTCCCCGCTGTTATTAATATTTCGTTTGTATGTATGGGTTGGGAACTAAGCTTTACTAGAAAAAAAAATCAACGGGTGGCATCAGGACTGGAACCGACAAAAACATCTACTCGCTAAAACGCCTACTTTACACCTTAGACCATAACGACGCATAGAGGGTGGTTGTTCGAATGAGCTATATAAACTTCGCATCATTGCAGCAGCGATCATAAATGGGACAGCATGGAGACGATGGTATGGGTTATTCAAGTTATCCCTGCACTGTATGAGCCAACAGCGTGAAGCTATGGGGTACGATGTTGTATTGCACAAGTATGAGTTTGGTTGAACACTAACGCATCGTTTGGGAGCTTTTCGCTCACAGTTCGAGAGCGAAAAAAAACAGAATCAATTCCGCTCTCAAGGATTCGTTTTGGGTGTAGTTATTCTGCCTAAGCTCGACCCACATTAAGAAGACAAAGATTAAGTCCGTACGATATTAAGCCTGTTCTAATGACCCTTCTAGTTTTCCGATCTGTTTACTTCACATCCTTGCTCTCACTTGAGTACTATGGCTCTAAGTTTCATAACTTTCCCTACCCAGTAATCTCTAGCTAATTGAATGTCGTTAAAATGTAAAAAAATAAATGGAATTTATAAACATTCTTAATTAACAGATGAATGACCGGTTATTCCTAGAGTCACGAAATACACAGTACGGACAGCACGATCCGCTTCGATTCGTTTGCTCGCGATTCAACGAATTTGCTGATTTCTTCGATTTTAATGTGTCGACTAATGTGTTTTGTCAACGAGTACTTAATAATTTTCGTGTTGTTCGTAATGTTTAAATTTTTGATTAGTTTTAACCTTTAGTTTTAAGTTTTCATTAAGACAATCTATGTCAGATGAAATTATACCAAACAAATAAACAAATAAACAAAAAACATAAATATGCAAGCATAATACAGTAAGATTCCGATTTTGGAACGTTCCGTTTTTGGCATGTTCCATTTTTGGTAACAAAAACGTTCCGTTTTTGGCAACATTGATGTTGTACATAGTAAATCTTTTAAAAAAGGCTCATACACATTTTCTTGTAATAATTAATATCACTTTTGACTTTTTTTTTCAAACATGGGAGTCATATTTACTACATTTGATGGGGGCGGATATAGCAAATAAAATTAAATTTACTGATTTTTGTCTATCATTTCATTACATATCACATATTATTATATAATTAATGTTCTTGTAACATTTATGATGTAACAAATTTAAAATAAAAGCTTTTAAAGTAAGGTTCCATTTTTGGCAGTTCCAGTTTTAACAACTGAAAAAAAAATATTGTTGCCAAAAGCGAGATCCAACTATAATAATGAAGATTCAACCCTCATGAAATAGTTTACAAAACCATAAAATACGTTTCCTCTTTTATGATATAGTTAATGAAGTATGCCATGTTATGTATGACCTCAATATCTTAAAATGGACAATTTCTACAAACTTGATATTATTCATGAATTGGTAAACTGATTTTCGATTCAAAGTATATTATTCGTGATCAATCTTGAATGCTTGTCAGAAATTTAGAGGATTTGCATTTTCTTATAACTCTGCACACGGTCTTGAAATTTTAACAAGAACTATTTCAAAAATTTTTGGATTTATTTTTGTTCCGTTAAGGGTTTATATGCAAAGTTGAGGCTCAAACCATCGAATGCTTTCGTTGCATATTCGGAAAGTACAGACTTTCGAAAATGTCTGCAAAATTTTCATTCAGCTGGTTCGGCAATGTTTTACATTTCTTATAAAAGTATAGAATTCGCTCAAACTTTCAAGATTTTTTCCGAGGCCCGGAGGGCCGAATCTTATATGCCAATCGACTCAGCTCGACGATTTGGGACAATGTCTGTGTGTGTGTGTCTGTGCGTGTGTATGTAACGGACAAATTCTCATTCGTGTTTCTCAGCAATGGCTGAACCGATCTTATCCAAACCAATTTTAAATGAAAGAACTAAAAAACAGTATGAACGCTATTAATTTGTTTTTGATTCTGATGTTTACTTTCCAAGATATGAATGTTTGAATGCGCAAAAATGGCGTTTTTTGCAGTTTTTTTAAATTATCTGCCGAAATTGACAATATAGATTAACATGTTATATGTTTTTAGACAGCTTTAACGAATATCTTTCGTACAAGCTATAGATTGTTGATATCGGACTATTATCATAAGAGATATTTAACATTAAATGCAGACGAAAGATTTTTATCATTTCCCATTGCCAAAAATATGACCAAAAACATATAATCTATTATTAACGCCAAAACGGCTTATTTTAGGTCAATAGTATCTTCGGAGAATTTAATGGAGGCAATATGCGCTTTCTTTTAGTATTGTGTTTTGCTGATTAATCTCCCTATGAGTGAGATATTTTCACAATTTTTTTTGGAAGTGATTATATCGAAATGATGCCTTCAGCAAATTTGTAGCTCTTACTTTTGCGAATAACTTTACTGAAGACTTCAAATATCTATTTTGAATACTTTAAAAGTTATGGCTTGTTGTTTGTGGATTACTCTTTGTCGCCTATTTATTGTTCAATATAGTAATAATCCATTGAAATAAGCCAAACATTATTTCGATAAAACAAATTTTGTATTTCATTTTACTATCTACAACCGCTAGAAATAATCACCGAACACTTCCAAGTTGTCTGGAAGGAACTTGATAACTAATCAGTACAAAAATGTTCATTTGTGCGAACCTTCTAACTGCAATTTTTCTAACTTATAACCATCGGATCGATCTGAAACATATCGGAAAATGAAAAGCGAAATAAATAACTCCAAGCAACGGCGTAGCCAAGAGAAGGTTTAGGGGTTTAACACCATACAACCCCCCCCCCCCCCCCCCACAAAACCCAAAAAAAATTGGATTGAAGTTGAAAATTTATTGATGCAGTCTGATTTAATTCAATATTACAATAACAATTATCTGATCCGTAGATTGATAATCTGTTGTTGTAAACATCATGAGGACTTTTGATAAATTGTCGGAATGGGGTCCTGATATGTAACTGATCTCTTGGTCTTGATTTCACAGTTGTCTAATAGCATCAATATCAAATTCCTGCCTGAAAACATTCCAATAATAGAAAATTCCAGAGTTCTGTAATCAATCATAATCCTCAGATTTATTTTCAAATTGATCTCGTTTTTGTAGAAATGTACTGTACGCGAAGTTAAAATTGATTTAATGTCTATGAAACATAGAACTGCGCACCAAAAAAATGCGTAACTTTCAACATTTGCTAAAAATGTTTTTGCCTTTCACATTCACACTAAAATTCGTCAATCTAATCCCGACCCGGAGGGCCGAGTGTCATATGCTAATCGACTCAGTTCGTCGAGATCGGAAAATGTCTGTGTGTGTATGTATGTATGTATATGTGTGTATGTGGAAAAAAATGTGACCTCTGTTAATCAGAGATGGCTGGATCGATTTGCACAAAGTTAGTCTCAAATGAAAGGTACAATCTTTCCATCGGCTGCTATTGAATTTTTTATTGATTGGACTTCCGGTTCCGGAGTTACGAGTTGAAGAGTGCAATCACACAGCAAATTCCCATATAAACTGAAATGAAAAAATTTTCAAAATCAAATTTATATTTTTGATGCCAAATGACATTATAATGCATGAAACATTGAGATTTGATGTAAACTCGAAAAAATAACGTTTGACAAAAATTGATTTTTTTGGACTTTGGTACTTTTTTGCTCTGTTACTATTTTCTGAAAAATTAATTCTGCATAATTTTAAAACTTCAAAAATTACGGTTTCGGAATTATGCCGTTTAGACATTAAGATCGATTTTCACCAAACCCCCACCAATTGTAAAATTGGTATTGTAAAAAAACGTAAGGGCGATACTTCAATGCTGATAGGTGGGACCGAAAAAGTAAACAATCGCCAAAGGGACTATATACTATATATATACAATCATTTTGTCAATTTCAATAGCAAACACAAATTTTAATTTAATAATTTCAAATACTTCATGAAGTTTTGGGTTTCGATCACTGAATCATGCAATCTAGGATGTAAAAAACACAATAGTTCTTAAATAGGAAATAAAACCAAGTCTGGAAATATGCACTGTTGATTTTCTTTGAATGGTGGGTTTTTTCAAGAATTTTTTTTTTTTTGCTCAATACAATATACATAATCCCTTTAGAAAAATCAGTTCTCCCACCACAATGCATTGATTGAGGAATTTAGATATTTTATTAACAGAGCATTAGCAATAATACGTTTGTATGTCTATTTTATGGGCCATTTTTTCGCCTTCCCATTGATTTGGTTTGAGATTTCTAGCACTGATGTTGTCCTATGCTGATTTGAGTGATTCTCTGAGTCCTGCCACTATCCCATGTAGTATGTGTTATCAAAAACATCGCGAAGCATCAAGTTCTAAATGTTCTCAAACGATATAATATCCGATAAGAGTGATAAGAGTTATAAGAAATGTCTCATCACACTGTTAGGCGGATTAAAAGCGTTTTTCTTTTGAAAATTCAAGTTTAAAATTTAAATTGCCAAAATACCCATTTTTTATATTTTTTTTACATATGGTGAAAAAACCTAAATAGAAAAGAAACATTTTGAATATGATTGGAGAACTTATCGGTAAACCGGTTTTTCTAACCATAACTTTATATATGTTTTAAAATTGCATACTAATGGACACATTAAACTACAGTTTTATTACATATTTGTAATTTGGCTCCAACAGAAACAATTAATTCGAGTCATTATGCCGTTTTTAAAAATTATTCGCACTTCCTCTTCATACAATGTCAACAATCTATTGTTTTTCAGTGTATATATTTTTCGTGCAGAAGTATTCATTTCCTGTGACTCGTTCGCAGATAGTTTTGTTGTATAAAACACGGTAATTGAATATTGTTTTTTGGAAATGCTACATGTAGAAACTTTCACGCACTTTTTTAAAATTGCTCTAGATTCAAAATGGAAAATTTTTAATCTTCCCTGTCGGTAGAACGTGGCAAATTTCATCGCAATCTACTATGGTTGGTCACGTTTTTAAAGATTTTCGGTCGGATTTTCATGGGAGTATTAGTATCCTGAACGATCTGCTTTTGATAATATTCAGTAAGATGTCAAATCGTGTTCGTGAAATAGGTCATAAAACCATCGATTACACTTTCACGATCCAGTTCATATTGTTACGTTACCCCGTGTAAAAACCCAATCGTAAACTCAAGAATAACATTACAAAACGCAAAGATAAATGGCCAATATCGTTACTAAGCTCCTGCAATCGAGAAAGTGAATCACTTTGGTCTACCATAAAAAAATCCAATAATAAACTCATGAATAAAATAAATAAAATATCACGAAATGACTAATTTCATAAAATTATGAACAATGTTAACACAAATAATTGAATCTCTAAAATGTGAATTAAATTAATAAAAATTTAAAAGTGTTTATAAAACAACCACAGTAGTGCAACATTTGAGTGTATCGTCATGTTTTATTTTGGTTTGAACTGGTTTTGTAGAATCACAAATTGTTTAATGAACACGAGTTTTATTGTTCCTGATTTCATGAGTTTGGTCTTTTACGAAATCGTGTTTTTATGAATTTATGAACGGATTTTTTCGTGTAATCTTGAGCTAAAGGTAATTGACAGCGACAAGAAATGGTTCCTACCCGACGCCTATCCGGACCTCAAAATTTTAAAATTAAAAAATCTGAATCCAGCCCAAAGCACCCAATTTTAAAATTAAAGAACTCGAACTATCTGGGTCACTACAGTTACTACAGACACTATAAATGAAGAAAATAAAATAAAATACAATTGGACAACAGTCGATTAGATTGCAAGAAAAATGAAAAGGCTCGAATATAAATAAAAGGTTTAAAAAAGTAATAATTAATTCCGTGTTAATATAAAAAACAGATTGATATTATCATAACGCGTGAGTTTTAATAAAATCGGGTGATTTTTTTGTAATAAATGAAATCACGGCGAGCAAAACCTGTCGAAAACATCGTGTCGAACGAACATTTATTATAAAAAATGTAAATGCAACGCTCTAGGTAGCACGTGTCATAGTAGAGACAGGTCCTTTCATCATTATGTAAATACGTTTTTTTTAATTGCAGGAAATATGATGGTCAACACCCAGCAAACTTAACTAGCACACAATCAATCATCTTGTGATTCTACCACACGGAAGTCAAAGGTTTCCATCGTATTCCCATCAATCGACTTCTAATTATTGCAATATCTCAGTCGCATTAATCTTCAGAATGCGAGAATGAGAACTACCACCCCAAAAGGAGCATGACAAACTATTGATTTCTTGCATGCCAACATTCACCACACTACATTACCATACCTGCTTTCTCCTACCGTTGCTGCATATCGTGATGCTGCTGCATTCTGGTAAATCTATTGCACCAACACATTGGAAAGCTTCGTCGTCACAATCACTATCACTATCCGTTTACGGTAAATAAGCCAGTAGCAGCCATTCCGTGCAATTTTGGTAGCAAATAGTAAAAATTCACACTGTCAGTTAATTAAAAATGCATTGTTTGTCTACCGCAGTGATCAGAAAAAACTTTTCACTTTGCAGTATAAACCTCGTTTCACACTCTTTTGCGACCAAAAAAAGTTTTGTCTTGATTCCTCACTTCACTTTATCAATTCGCGGTGTTTCTTTCGGAGTCAAATATTTATACACATCTAATGACATTGGCCATAAAACTTTCTCCTACGACTGAATTCCTGTAAGCAGAAGGAAATCCTACCAACACGTCATTCGCTCCAGTTTCAAATATACATATAATTTTCGATCTATTGTTTTCGCATTCAACAATCTCTTTTGCCTTAACCTTTAATATATTTTTCATCTCCCAAGTCGAGAAAAACATACACTCTGTGGATCACGTATGCCACCCGCCACCCACTTTCTTAGACGCGATCTAAAGCCACCCGTTTGCCGCACTTGGCAGACATTCTTTTTACTCAGTAAAGCAGCATTATTTTCGTTCACTTTTTTCTTCACACGTGACTGCTTCCGATATCAAACAAATCCCTCCAATTTTACCTTACTCAAGCCATTCGGCAAGTAGTTGAGCCACAGATTTTCTTTTCCCACCCGAAAAATTCACCGAAAAAAGGGTTGCAATTGACCCGTCTCGCAGCCGGTCGTCTCACATACACACACCGCAACAATTCCCGCAGCGAAAAAACTTTGGCAATAGTCTTGAATTATGAGGATTTAATCCGTTTTCCCATCCAGACAGTCAGCACCACAAATTTTTCCCGAACGAATTTACCATTCTTCTTTTCTTTTCCATCAAGTAGGATTCAGTCGAAAACTACTATCCTTCCAATAGTAGGCCACCACAACTAGACGCACACAGAAGAAAAATCTGCCACTTGCCACTGGTAGCACTTGGATATGGAATGAATCTCGGGCTTTCGCTCAGATTCGGTCTTGCTTGCAACATACCTGGCAGGCCACCACAACGGAACGACGGTGCTTTCAGCACACCAGCATAATCATTTAGCGAAAACCATCAAACTTGGCCGGACCACACACTGATGCATTTCTCGTTGCAGCACAGCATCCTTTCGCACGACAGCAAGGGTTGTAGTTTGGGGAGATTTTGAGAATGTTTTTAAAAATTGGGTTTGTTCTGCAATTTGTTTTTATCAAATTTGAAATGTGTGTCACCAGTCCAACCTTTTTTTAAGCAATTATGGCAACTACAATTCTGGCATACTACTACTAGTTGCTATCACCCGAAACGAAATATAATTTTTTGACAATTATAAAACCTGAATTATACTGTTTTCACGGAAACATGCGTTGATGATTGTCACTTGAACTAGACGCAAGTGCGCGCGCCTTACCTCAACTCACCCTAGCACCATTGATGAAGACACCCTACATGAAGCACCTTGGTCCACATACCAAAAGTCAACCCTAACAAACGAGATCGTTGGGCAACTGGGAGTGACAGGTACTTACACTTGTCACTTGGGTGAGTTAGATAAAAGAAGAATAAGTTCTGATCGTAGCAGTCGTCTAAAATCTTGCATATATCTAAAATCTTATCCTAGCTTATATCTAAAATCGTATACTTAGCTTACATCTAAAATCTTATACCTAATCTGCCTAAAAGTGAGTGTGCTGAAATTATAGGTAAAGTTGATTGCTTTTTATTAAAATTTATTATGCTAATAGAACCTTTCTGCAATTAGTGGATTTGCTCTACGTTGTCTTACAACGAGTTTCTATTCCAAATTAATATGCCAATGGAAATTGGTAAGCATTGTATTAAATCTAAATTACCCTCTTATTATATAATTAAATTACTTAATAACTACAGGAATTATATGAACTAAACTAGTTGGCGCGGTGCAAATTAAAGCATTAATAATAGCTAAGGGACTAAACGTAAGTTACACATAACCTAAATTTATACACACGTGCCCTATCTCTATTACTTTCAATACTCATACTGTTATGTACATTTGCAGGAATATTATAATCTCGCACATTGAAATCCTATTCTACGGTCGTTTTATTCGAGATTATATTATCGGAAACTACCCTGTTGACTATCGTCAACAAATTATAATATTCGTTTACGAATAACCGCGATCAAACCAGTTATGTCGGGAAGAGGCCGATCAAATAAAGGTAGTAGCGCCGGTGGTGGCCATCGTGGTGCAAAACCAGGTAGTAAGCAAGTGATGAGCACGGGTGGAGCGGCTGACCCGGAGACCTCTCACGTTGGCCGGTCGTGCCGAGTTTGTCGCGGAGAAGACGACGAGGAAATGGTGAGCTGCGACAAGTGTCTCCAATGGTTTCACTTCAGCTGTGTTGGAGTCACGCAGGATATCGAAGATATGTCTTGGAGCTGTGTAGGTTGTACAAACCCGAACCCGGTTTCGGGGTCCAACTCGAATCCAGATGGAACAAAAGAAACAACCTTGCCTGTTGTTCCTGTACTTTCGAATTCGAATCCCAACAACGCGCAGACACTTAAGGTCAGTAAAGTTAAATCGGTTGTATCCCATACGTCCAGCAGAACCTCGCATGTTCTCGCCAAACTAAAGCTGCAAAAGTTAGAGGAGGAACGTGCTCTGAATGCAAACAAGCTGGAGGAGGAACGCTTGCTAAACGCGAAGAAAACGGAGCAAGAAAGAACGTACTTAGAGGAGAAATATAAATTGCTGGAAGAACTAGCTAATGAGACGGGATCAAATTTAAGTAGCGCAGGAAGTGCCGTAAGAGAGTGGGTAGATGGCCAACAAGTTTCTGATTTCGTCCCATATGCTCACTCCAGTCGACACTCTCATCAGGAAAGCCAGCAAAGAGCTGGTACGATTTCCCGTACGAACCATCGATCAGCATCGGATATCGCGGCGTCGGTGCACCACGAAAACCCATACCACGGATATTCCGCCCAACGCGAAGAAGATTGCGGTTCATTGACTAGTAAGCAGATAGCGGCGCGGCATGCTATCTCGAGGGATCTGCCTCAGTTTTCCGGCAACCCCGAGGAATGGCCTCTCTTCCTAGCAACATTCAACAGTACGACGGCTATGTGCGGTTTCACGAACGACGAGAATATTTTCCGATTGCAACGGAGCTTAAAAGGACGAGCTTATGAAGCGGTAAAGAGTCGGCTAGTACATTCTTCCAACGTCCCCGGTGTGCTGAAAATCTTAAAGATGATGTTCGGGCAACCGGAAGCCATAATTAACTCGCTCATCGAAAAAATCTGCGCTCTGCCACCCATAAGGGAAGACAAGTTTGAGACACTTGTGGACTTTGCTGTTAGCGTGGAGAATTATTGTGCGACAGTGGACGCCTGTGGCTTGGAAGAATATCTGTACAACGTTACACTCCTGCATCAGCTTGTCAACAAACTGCCACCCACGATGAAGCTAAACTGGGCGCAACATCGGCAGTCTCTTCCGGCTGTCAACTTGGCGGCATTCAGTACCTGGATTTACACCATAGCCGAAGCGGCAAGTGCTCTGATGTGCCCAAGCAACATGAGTACCAAGCCAACACAGAGCGAGTCCCGCAGTACTGCAAAGAAAGGGAACTTTTTGAACGCACATTCTGTGAATCCCAGCGCAAATGGATCAAACGATGTGTGCTTGGTGTGCAAAGCTGATTGTAAGACCATCGACAAGTGCAAACGTTTCCTGGAGCTTTCTCGGGATTCAAGGTGGGCCATTGTACGAGAGTTCTCGCTCTGTCGGCGATGCCTTTGTCGTCACGACGGTATGTGTCAAGCAAAAGTCTGTGGAAAAAATGGATGCCAATACAAGCATCATGCATTGCTTCATAACGACCAGAGGCAGCATTCATTGGCTACTGAAGGGACGTCCAAGAGCTCGACATCAATATCATCAGAAAATACCAACGAATTTCCAGAACCGAATTCAACGGTGACGCATGGATGTCACACACATCGAACAAAAACCAGCGACACATTGTTCCGCTACCTACCCGTAATGCTTCATGGAGAGCGTAGATCTGTGCGAACTTACGCATTTCTTGATGATGGATCAGCCCTTACACTGCTAGATGAAGAGCTGGCTGACGAACTTGAGCTGGAAGGAGAAATTAAGCCATTGTGTCTGCACTGGACCAGTGGAACACAGCGTCATGAAACGAACTCACGTATCGTTGAACTACAAATAGCTGGTATTCACAGTGGTGCTAAGAGCTATACCATCAACGGTGCCCGCACAGTGAACGAACTAATGCTCCCGTTCCAAACAATGGACATCAAGGAACTGTCGCAGGTCAACCCCTACCTGCAAGGACTACCGATTGCATCATACCAGGGCGTTCGACCACGAATTTTGATCGGACTTAAAGATTTGCACCTTAGTATGATTCTTAACTGCCGCGAAGGCAAACCGAGTCAACCGATCGCAGTAAAGACACGTTTAGGTTGGACGGTCTGCGGAGGTGGGAGCACCGATCTAGCATCAAGCCCAGTACACTCCGTCTACCATATTAGTAATTGCGATTTGGATAAGACGGATGAAGATCTGCACAAGGCGATGAAGGATTATTTCTCTCTGGATAGTCTAGGAATCACGAAGCCGCATAAAGTGCTGCTTTCTGTCGAGGACCAAACAGCCCTGTCTCTTCAACAATCTTTGACCAGATTCACGGGACAACGCTACGAAACGGGCCTACTATGGCGCTCATACAATCTGCGTCTGCCGGATAGCCAAGCGATGGCTCTGCATCGTTTTCAATGCCTGGAGAAACGTATGGTCAAGGACAAAGCACTCGCCGAAACTCTGACTCAAAAAATAGCTGATCACTTGAGTAAAGGCTATATTCGGAAACTGACAGAGAATGAGCTACAGCAGTCGTACCAGCGTACATGGTATCTTCCAGTATTCCCGGTCACGAATCCGAACAAACCCGGGAAGGTGAGAATGGTGTGGGACGCAGCAGCCAAGGTACACGGAGTCTCTCTCAATTCGGCACTGCTCAAAGGCCCCGACCTACTGTCCTCGCTGTACACCGTGTTGATCCGCTTTCGTGAGAGCCCTATTGTCTTAACTGGTGACATCAGGGAAATGTTTCACCAGGTTATGATTCGGGAACTGGACCAGCAGTGCCAACGCTTTTACTGGAGGGATGAAAATGGGCAGCTTGCGGTCTTCGTGATGAGAGTTATGACTTTTGGCGCTTGTTGCTCTCCGAGTTGTGCCCAGTATGTGATGAACATGAATGCAGAACGCTTCGCGCAGATATATCCGGCAGCCACAGAAGTCATTAAAAAACAGCATTATGTAGACGATATGTTAGTGAGCGTCGACACCGAAGAAAAGGCGATCAAACTTGCACAGGACGTAGCATTCGTGCACTCGCAAGGCGGATTTGAAATCCGCAATTGGGCCAGCAACTCTCAAAGTGTCTTGAAAGCATTGCAGGAGAACAACACCACCGACAAGAATTTGGACCTTTCGCCAGAAATTGCCACGGAAAAGGTGCTGGGCATGTGGTGGTGTACCGAAGCAGATGTTTTTACCTTTAAGGTCGGTTGGGATCGCTACGACCGTGACCTATTAGAAGGTCATCGTCGGCCAACGAAGAGAGAAGTACTGCGAGTTCTGATGACGATATTCGACCCTCTTGGGCTTATCGCTCCGTTTCTCGTCTATTTGAAGATTCTGTTGCAAGAAGTTTGGCGCTCCGGAATTCAATGGGACGATAAGGTTGACGACAACATTCTCACAAAATGGCGAATCTGGCTGAGAGGACTGCCTCAAGTCGAACAAGTACAGATTCCGCGATGCTTGCGCTCAAACTTCACCCGCGACTACGAACATGTCCAATTACACACATTCGTGGACGCGAGTGAGAACGCGATGGCCGCTGCTTGCTACTTGCGTTTCGTACAGAACGGAGTCGTCCGATCCTCCCTCGTCGCCGCCAAAACTAGAGTCGCACCGCTGAGATACCATACGATTCCGAGACTAGAGTGTCAATCTGCAGTCATCGGTGTGAGACTCGCTCGGTCGATCGTCGACTCATTGTCCTTTCCCGTAGATAAGCTCTTCTACCACACGGATTCCAGAGACGTGATTTGCTGGTTGAACTCCGACCATCGCCGATATTCCCCATTCATCGCATCTCGGGTGAGTGAGATTTTGGAAGCTACAGAGGTGAATCAATGGCGCTGGGTCCCGACCAAACTTAATGTCGCAGATGATGCTACAAAATGGGAGAAATCGCCAGACATGACCCCCAGTTCGAGATGGTACAACGGCCCGGAATTTCTCTGGCTACCGGAAGAAGCTTGGCCACATCAATTGGTGAAGGGAAGCAAAACCGACACTGAACTCCGTCCGAGTCTGCTAGTTCACTTAATAAAGCCAGACACTTCAATAAAGGTCTCCAGTTGGAAGCGGATGATTAACGTTGCCATTGTTGTTCATCGTTTCCCAGCAAACTGTCGCCTGAGGAACCAGAATAGGCCCATCGTATGTGGACCCCCTACATCGGAAGAATTGCTGGTCGCTGAACGTTACGTGATACGCCAAGCTCAACGAGAAGCCTATCCAGACGAAGTATCCATCCTTCTGAAACCGAGTGGGGTATCCAATTCGTCCGTGCTAAAAGCCAGCTCCCTGTATAAATTATCACCCTGGTTGGACGAACATGGTCTAATGAGAATGCGTGGTCGAATAAGCGCCTGTGCGTTGGCTACTGAAGACGCCAAGAATCCAATCATTTTACCCCGTAACCATCACACGACTACGCTCATAATTGCACACTACCACAACAAATATCATCACCAAAACCACGAGACAGTTATGAACGAATTGCGGCAAAGATTCCGGATTCCCCGACTACGTACCGCTTACGCAAAAGTGCGCAAAGACTGCCAACGTTGCAAAAACAACAGCTCAATTCCGCAGCCACCAACGATGGCTGATCTCCCGTATGAAAGACTCGATGTCTTTGCTCGTCCATTCACGCATGCAGGCATTGATTACTTCGGACCGCTGGAAGTAGTCGTAGGTCGCAGGGTGGAGAAACGTTGGGGTATGTTAGTCACGTGCATGACTACTCGGGCGATCCACATTGAGATCGTACACACGCTTAATACTGACTCGTGTATCATGGGTCTCCGCAACTTTGCAGCTCGCCGAGGAACTCCAAGAACAATCAACAGTGATCGTGGAACCTGTTTCATCGGGGCGAATCGAGAGTTGCAGGAAGCAGCAAAGCAGGTCAATATGGAAGACGTTATGAAAGAGTTCAACAGTGCAGAGACCAGCTGGAAGTTTAACCCTCCTTTGTCGCCGCATATGGGCGGCAGTTGGGAGCGTCTAATCGGAGTAGTGAAGCGGAATCTGATGTCGATTTGTCCATCGAGGAAGCCCAACGACGAAATACTCCGGAATCTACTGACCGAGATCGAGAACACCGTGAACTCACGGCAGCTGACCCATGTTCCGGTAGACGACGAATCTGCTCCTGCTCTCACACCGAATCACTTCCTCCTAGGATCTTCTGATGGTACAAAACCGCTGTGTACCTTCAACGATAGCGGTGATGTGTTGCGGAGGACTTGGCGAACATCACAGGTGTTGGCGAACCAATTTTGGAAACGTTGGTTGAGCGATTACTTACCAGAGATCACCCGTAGGACAAAGTGGTATGTCGACACAAAACCAATCGAAGGTGGTGACGTAGTAGTAATTGCCGACCCCAATCTACCTCGAAACTGCTGGCCCAAAGGGAAGATTATCGGTACTAATATCAGTAAGGACGGCAAAATCAGAGCAGCGACTGTAAAAACTGCGAATGGTGTCTACGAGCGCCCGGTGGTCAAGCTGGCTGTGTTAGACGTACGGCGCGATCAGTTGTAAGCCGACCATCGGATCGACATACTGGGGAGGAGTGTCACTTGAACTAGACGCAAGTGCGCGCGCCTTACCTCAACTCACCCTAGCACCATTGATGAAGACACCCTACATGAAGCACCTTGGTCCACATACCAAAAGTCAACCCTAACAAACGAGATCGTTGGGCAACTGGGAGTGACAGGTACTTACACTTGTCACTTGGGTGAGTTAGATAAAAGAAGAATAAGTTCTGATCGTAGCAGTCGTCTAAAATCTTGCATATATCTAAAATCTTATCCTAGCTTATATCTAAAATCGTATACTTAGCTTACATCTAAAATCTTATACCTAATCTGCCTAAAAGTGAGTGTGCTGAAATTATAGGTAAAGTTGATTGCTTTTTATTAAAATTTATTATGCTAATAGAACCTTTCTGCAATTAGTGGATTTGCTCTACGTTGTCTTACAACGAGTTTCTATTCCAAATTAATATGCCAATGGAAATTGGTAAGCATTGTATTAAATCTAAATTACCCTCTTATTATATAATTAAATTACTTAATAACTACAGGAATTATATGAACTAAACTAGTTGGCGCGGTGCAAATTAAAGCATTAATAATAGCTAAGGGACTAAACGTAAGTTACACATAACCTAAATTTATACACACGTGCCCTATCTCTATTACTTTCAATACTCATACTGTTATGTACATTTGCAGGAATATTATAATCTCGCACATTGAAATCCTATTCTACGGTCGTTTTATTCGAGATTATATTATCGGAAACTACCCTGTTGACTATCGTCAACAATGATTGAACTATAATGGTAAAAGGTAGCACAGCGTAATTAGTAATTACCTTGTTCGCAGCTCACCTGTGTACACACACCAAAAAATAATGAAATTTAAACGACATGTAAATCAATACGAATGTAAGCATACAACGATTGAATCCAAAATTTGATTGAAAATTACGTTAAAATCAATTGGAGCATCAAACAGCATACAATTTTACACTTTCATTCTTGTAATATTACATGTCATTCATTTTACAACAGTATTCGAGTAAAAATACATTGAAGTGCATTGGTTTTCCGTTTAAAGAAACTGTAATATTCAATCCACGTGTAAAATTATAATAAAATTCGTTGAAGAAAACAAGAAAATTCGTGTGTATTTGTGGTGGAACTTAATTTTACATTTATATTCATGCTCCAAATATGTGCATGAAAATAAACTTAAATTTTCAAAATATTTTTTTCTGTGCATGACTCGCGATTCCCGCACATAGGCTTTGAAAATTTTCTAACCTGAAAAACAAAGACTAATGGCCTATTGGTTGAAACCTATATAATCGGAAACAAAAAAAGTACGTCGGTGGTTGACCGAAATGAAGCAATTCTGAAAATCGCATATCTCAAAATAAATGATCGTGCTGAGAAATATTAAAAAAGAATTAGTTTGTTTTCTGACAATGCTAAGGAAAACTATTGTTATTTTTAGCACAAAATAGCCAATAAAAATCTTTTTTGGATCACTGTAGATTTGTAGATTTGTAAATTTG
The DNA here is from genome assembly GCF_030247195.1 of Topomyia yanbarensis. Taxonomy (NCBI): domain Eukaryota; kingdom Metazoa; phylum Arthropoda; class Insecta; order Diptera; family Culicidae; genus Topomyia; species Topomyia yanbarensis. The sequence goes on from NC_080672.1 coordinate 253,644,113, forward strand.
CTGTAGAGGTTTTTCTAACGTTCGCTTTTAAAAAGAAACAAAGTTCACCTATTTTTTATGCGATTGTACTGCCGCCTGGTGGTAGGTTTACCTGTGAATCGCAATAAATTTAGGCATGCTATATGCAGAAAATGTAAATGAAAATGAAATGAAAACTATCAGTTAATTTATGGTAGCCATAGCGAATGCAGTGAAGCAATTATGTTAAATAGATTATAATAACCGCCGGCTCCATCCCGGAACGAAGAAGCCCGCCATCGTGGCGCACTTTGTGTCGGACGGATACAGTCGTCTACCCACATACAAGATCCTGGAGTTCTTGGAGAAAGGTGCTCATCGAGACCTACCTGATATTCGACGGCAATGACTGGCATGAGACCGGCTATATCACGCCCCCTCTCAGGAAGAAGGTGGGCAGCATATCTCCCACACGAAATCCCAAAGAAGTTTCTCTTGTGGTTGACAATCAGTGAGAAGAGGTTGTCAACGAGAAGGTGTACAGCACGAAGTGCTTACTGGTAGTTGCGGCCTTCATTAAGAAACACCACTTGATGGATGATTCCGTGCCCTGGCCGGATCTGACCTCGGCGCATTACGCGTAGCGTTCGCTGTATGAGATTGAGTGTTTAACCCTCCGGAAGGAACGAGCAGCCGCTGGTGTCCTAAGACGATTTCGCTAGATTTTCAGAGCAGCGTGTACTCAATGCACTAGCGCGACTGCCGGAAGGTTAAAGATCCCATTAGTCCCTAAGAACACGTACTCTAAACGACATGAACCAGCTGCGACAATTGACAATTTCAGGACGAATCAAAAGCGAATATTCTATTCGAACAATTTAGTTGCAAGAATAAAAAGAAACTGATCAATCAGGCAACCAAAGAATTGAACAATACGTCAACAACATTGTTACGTTTAGGGTGGGCAAAGGCTAATCATAAGTGCAATAATGAGGTGTTAGACGGGAGTGTGTAGCACTGGAGCTGTCAAACAAAAAACCGCATGGATCAGAAAAAAGTCATGGCGAGAGCGGTCAAGGATAGAAAAAATCGCAAATTGTTCGTATGAGCTAGCAGCAAAAGACAGAACCAGTTTTTCTCCGCTGCATTATACATTTTCTTCTCGCGGCCCGCGAGTGTATGTGACAGTGTACATTAGAGTGACAGAAAAAAAATGACCCCCATCGGCCCACCCCTGAGTCGATTCCTAGTCCCACCAGGAGTGTCTGCTCCAAATTTGAGCCAAATCGAACAAGTCTAGCTACCGGACCAACGTGCTTGAAGTTTGAATGGGATTTTTCGACAATTTACATGGAGAAAACCCACTTGCGAACATTTTCACCGCTAGGGGGCACTGTATACATCAGTTTATCACCAAAAGTGAAACTTAAGAAGATAATTCTATTATCTACAACTTTGTTGAAGACTGCAAAGCGATCTGACTCGAACAAGAAAAGTTATTAAACTTATAACGAAGTGATGTCTGAGTCAGTTTTGCATGGGGCCTAGCAGTGCATGATAGTGTATCAGTACTAGGTTCTAACAAACTAAACATTTTTATGGAATAATTGTTAGATTTAGCTCACTAGTGTGTTCGGAAGAATTGTAGTACATAATACGAGTTATGTTTTGGTTAGAAAACTTTAGTTCCAGCTGTGACCGCATAGATGGCGCCAACACTAACTTTTCAACGGAGAGAGATAGAAATTAGGTGTCTTCTACAAAAATGTAGAACATGATTTTTTCAGTAATTTTGCCAAACATCTCGATATTCTATCTCTCTCCGTTAAAAAGTTAGTGTTGGCGCCATCTATGCGGTCACAGGTGGAACTAAAATTTTCTAACCAAAACATAACTCGTGTTATGTACTGCAATTCTTCCGAACATACTATTCAGCTAAATCTAACCGTTATTCCACAAAAATGTTTAGTTTGTTAGAACCTAGTACTGATATACTACCACGTACTGCTAGGCCCCATGCAAAACTGACTCAGACATCACTTCACTAAAAGTTTAATAACTTCTTTCAACAAAGCCGGATTGACTAGCAGTCTTCGACAAAGTTGTCGACAATTAAATTATCTTTCTTATTTTCACTTACAGTGATAATACGATGCATACAGTGCCACCTAGCGGTGAAAATGCGAGCTAGTGGGTTTTCTCCATGTAAATCGTCGAAAAATCCCATACAAACTTCAGGCACCTTGGTCCGGTAGCTAGACTTGTCCGATTTGCTTCAAATTTGGAGCAAGTACTCCTGGTGGAACTAGAAATCGACTCAGGGGTGGGCCAAGTGAGTTTTACAAAAATTCACTATTTTTCTGGGCACTCTAGTGTACATGTCCGTTCGCTATCATAAAGCGTAACATTTCCCGAAGTGATTGTGAGAAACTAACAACAAATGACGGATTGAAAATTGTCCATTAGTCTGTCGGACCACAGCGACTTTGGAATCAATCACGGAGCTGGCACGGTGGCGGCGGTAGAAAGCGATGAAAAATAGTTCGACACATCCCAGAGTTCATGGTTGTGGTGCTCCCATAAAGGATTCCCAGAACGATCATTTGTTCCGGTGTGGTGCTGCAGGGTTGTTCATTTGTGCGTGCGTGAAGAAACTCTAGCGGAAGAATTAAGAAGCACATCACATAGCAATCACAGTCGGTGCCGTCTTAACCCAGGAAATGGTTGAAGCGGAACATCCGATTGCATTCTTTTCGCAAAAGCTGTCAACTTCCGAGCGGAACTATTCCGTCAGGGAGCGGGAATGTTTAGCGGTGATACGAGCTATTGAAAAGTTCCGCGAATACGTAGAGAGCGTTATGTTTACGGTATTTTGCGACCATGCGGCGTTGTCATATTTGGGGTCAATAAAGAATCCGATGGCGCTGATGTGTAGATACTGCGATTAAATGCGTTTGACTTTGAAATTGAATACCGTAAGGAATCGTGCAACGTGGTTCCGGACGCCCTGTCGAGGATCGTGACATCGATTTTCTCCATCGACGACAGCTGGCACAACGACTAGCAGCAAGCGTAGAGAAACAACCAGACAAGTTCCCAAGCTTTCGAATCGTCACCAACGAACTGTTTAAAAACGGCCGATACAAAGACGAACTGGGACAGGTCGCGCACAAGTGGAAAAGGTGGTGCCAAAAGAGGAACGAGCAGGAGTGATTGGCAAGTTTCACGACTCAGCCACAGGAGCACATCTTGGATTCCAGAAAACGTTGCAGAAAATTCAAACAGGCTTTGCTAACCAAAGATGCGCGAGGACATGGCCCTCATGTGCGCTGTTGCAAGGTTTGCAAAGCTCAGAATAATCGAATGATGCCGTACATGGGGAAGATGGAACCAGCCAGGATACCGATTCTCACGGCCAAGGATTATAATCACGGACAACTGTAAGCAGTTTATATTATTGGCGTTCAAGTCACTTCTCGCGAAGCACAACACCGAGAATATGACCACAGCGTATTGCTGCCCCATGGTAAACAACGTAAAGCGGGTAAACAGGGTATTGATAACTTGCATCAGAGCGCTTTTGGAGGTAGATCATCGAACATGGGACGAAAACCTAGCACCGATCGTAGCTGCCATCAATAGCGCGAACCACGAGGTCGCGGGAGTATGCCCTTTAACGTCGGGGATCTGGTCTGCGAAGGTCGTTCGGAATATAATCAAAAGTGGATAACATTAACCAAAAATTGAACCCGAAATTCATGCCAGCGATGATCCGAAAAGTTTGAATACCAATCTATATGAACTAGAGGTTCCGCCTGGAAAAATAGGAAGGTACCACGCGAACGTCCGAAAGATCGATTAGAAGTAATTTATTCATCTGAGTCAGCAGGTTCCAGCCTGCTAACTACGAGTATTGTGCTCTAGAAACACCGTTAGCCGATCGGGATAAATCGTGCCCTGTCAAGGTGTGGTGAGCAGCAATATTTCAAACAACTTTCCCACCATGGCACACCAACCAGCGTCAACTGGGCTTGATGAGCTGTCTAGGAAGGCCCACGACAACTCGCTGTTGGAGCAAGAGCTGTTGAGATGTGAGGGACGGGGGAGGACTTCCACCAATCAGGACAGAAAGCCTTCAGCTGGTATGTCATTTTTGGAACGTGAGAAACCGCACTTCGAGAAAGCCAAGCAATCCGCAAATGAACCGTTTTGGAATACAAAAAGCCGTAGGGTATGCAGATGAGCAGTATAGCAGAGCGAATCAGGACAACAGCGGTACTGAAGTAGACCGGGTGAAGGGAAAGCCCTAATGGACAAGCATTGCACAAAGTGGGGATTCCCATCACGGCGAAGCAACGACGGTTGTGGCCAAACTTCCGGACAACTATCCTAAAGCCGCTCGGCAGGGAGTATCAAGACTTTTGTATCAATCGACACAACTCAACAAATTGGGACAATATCTGTTATCGAGAAGGATCTTCAATAGACACTGCTGTCTGCTGGCTCGCGGTAGTGCCGGATTCTTACTGCAGTGGTATGTAGTGGACTTACCGCCTGAACCTCTTGTTCCTCCCACTTCCTTTTCTCGTGGTATATCTGACTTGCCCAGGTGTGCTACAAATACGGTCACCTACCGAGACGCGGACAGATCCAGAGGTGCTGACTATAAAGACTTACATCTGTTTACATCTACCTTCCAAGGTTCTTTTTTATCTTTGTATCTTCTTTCAATATTTGAAGAAATGGTTTTTGTGATGAAAAAAAAATCATCAAATTTCCATGAACATTTAAAAAAAGGTCATTGCGGGAGGATACCTCATGTGCGGGTGAGACGCCGTGGTCACAAACTGAAAAATGATGAACAAAAGTATTTTTTAGCACTCTTTGATGTTTTGTGATTAGGTGTCTTCAGGTAAGTTTCATGAAGGTTGATTATACCTATAAATCGGTTAGCACCTTCACTTTTTCTTCTACCATTTCTAGAAACATTTTTTTACCAAAGTTTTGAAAATATTCTTCTTTCGCAACCTTGTGTAACGGTTAAGTTGGAGTAACTTTATTAAGCGTACTATTTATCTATATGTTTGTACGAGCGATATATATCTATGTGTTGGTAGGGGTTCCTTAAAATCAGTTTTTGACTGTTTCTCCCAACAATGAATTTATATAACTTGCTTTGTTCTTGGAAGATTCATTTTGCAAGGACTCAATTTGTTGATATTTTCGTTTTTTTCCCAATATTGACATCATTACAAATAAATGCGTTCACGAAAATTTGTGCCCGTAACTTATAAGAATAAACCGAACTAATACATATTGCCCGTTCCAATATATAGATAAATGGACTTATAATCCTTTATGTCACTGTGTTAGGTCCGTTAGTTTGTGAATATACATGACGCAAATCATCATTTAATGACATTCCGAGGTGAAAAAACACATTTTAGCTACGTATCCTCCGCCATCGAGTGCGGCATCTACCCGCAATTTTTGTGCGGCATCTCTCCCAATTGTAAGGGAGAGATGCCGCACGAAGAAATTTTCCTCTGAAATTATGGATGACCGTTCTCATGATCAGAATGCGTTAATAATTGTATTCTTCTGATTACTTCGCTTCGGCTAGGTAACATGACTTTCTCTAGATTATCTTCTATCGGTATGGCACGTTTTGAATATTGAACGTAAGTAGCCAATGTTCATAGTCTATAAGGCACTTATAATTAGTTAAAAAAAATTCTACCCAGAATGTCATCAGCTTGGATGGGTAAATTTGCTGGTACTAAATGGACATTATGATTAAGTGTTAGACTATTGTTAAAGCATAGGGCTGTATTAGTTATTCCGAAAGTTTCCGTGATTCCGGTTAATTTAATTTATTATTAGTATTTAAATATTGTTGGAGGTGGATATTCTGTGCTTTAAACAATGAAATATCAGTACATGTGTCGATGATAAAGCTACAAACTCTATTACCAGTCATGTGCACTTTGACTTGAATAAAATTTGAAGTGTTTAAATTTATGGTCAATATAGGTATGGGTAAGGATGTAGGTTTACCTCTCAGTAACAATCGCTCACCTGGTAGTATTGCTAGTTGTTGCTTGTTGTTATTCGGAGCAGTTTGCAATTGGTTATTAATGCTAGGGTGGTTGTTAGGTGATTGAAAAAATGGATTTAGATGGTAAATGGGATTACTTGGTTGGTTAGCCTGATTTGCATAGTACATGCGAGTCGGGTAATTGTATCTATTGTTGTTGATGTGTTGTTGAGTTACTTCTATTAGAAGAAGGTTTTGGTTAATTCTGTTTTGATTATATCTGTTAAAACGCTGGTTCTGTGGAGTGTTTTGGATGAAATTGCGGTAAATTTGGTTATTATTAATGCGATAGTTTCTAGGGTATCGTCCCTAGTAACAATTGAAGTTTTAGGAGCCCTTCTTAAACCTAATAACGCATTTGTAGTGTGCTATAAAACTAGAAAGGCTACTTGGGTGTAATTGGTATCGATTCTGAGATTGATCTATTGCTAGCTGACAATTACAATCTTCCTTAAAGCTAAAAAGAGACATAAAATGAAATGAGGACTAAACTTGCTTATCCTGCAAGATTGATTTTATTGATTCCATGTGTTACTTACTTGCCTGCGTGTCGCTTGCACCAGCCCATGCCAAGCGCTGGGAAGCAAGCCAAGCGCTGGGTGGTGGCCAGGCCCGATGAGAGGGGGAGGCAGCCAGGGCAATTGCCCTGGGACCCGGGTCGAATTTGGGGGCCCTCGTTTTTATCCGAAAGATGGGCGAACACGTCCGGTATTCATAGATGAGCAAAAAAATAGCAATATTAACTTCTTTGTAATCATTCGCCTTATTAAATTGTTAGATGATGAAAGCATAAAAAAATGAAAACTTTATTTGATAGTTGACGTTTGTTAAACCAAACGTCCTTAAGGGAGGAATCTACTTTGTGTACAACTTTGAAAAACGAGTTTTATTGCTTGAATCGTCGGAATACACTACAAAATATTGAGAAGCCAATGCAAAGTATTTTCAAAGAAAGCAATAGTGTGTCAAACAGAAATGCCAGCCAACGGACAAACGCATCCGCTCTCTTCTACGTTCGCTTCTTTGCTGGTGGTGCCGGTTGTTGGCTTGGAGTCACTAGGCGTGATTGTTGTTGTGTGTATAGAAATGATTTTCTTGGATTCAAAATGAGATAAATTTATGTAAATTGACAATCGTTTTGATTTAATAATTTTAAACGAGAATTTCGAACTGATTCTTCTGCCTTCTCATTTTGCTTACAACAAATGCTAGAAACTGCTCCATTACTACCAGTAAATAAATCAATTCGTGTGTCGCTTTGTCTGCACAGTAGAAGCAAAATATCGTGTTCCAACCGATTATGTCGAAAAATATATGTGACGATTAGAAGCAGAAAGTGGCCTATTGTGGTCAATCTGTATTCCTGTTTACTTTTAGAGACGGTCTTTAAGATCTATTGTTAAAAGTACAAAGGGAGCTAAAGATGGCCAATGTTTACACCCTATAATTTCACCATGTTAGACATAGCGTGGTGATTTTGTTCCAGACTATCAATCAAGCAGAAGTGTTTGTTTCGCGAAACAAAATATATCCGCTCACTTTTAAAATAAAAATCCTAAATCCTTCCGGGGGTTGGAAGTATTATTCCGGCTTATTGTAGCACCTGCAGATCGTTCAGCATCCTTCCGGGGTTGCAGAATACTCTGTTTTAATTGTTTTGTGTCGTTACCCAAGTAAGTTTAAGCACTAATTTAAAACAATAGATAAGCTAAAATGTAAAGCATTAAATCTAGCACTATATCGACATACAGAACATAGCCATCGTGCTAAAAAGCTTTTGAAGATATATAATATGACGCTTTTATAGAAAACTCTAAGTCCAAATATAAAATCTTCTTATACTGCTTTGAGACACCGAACAATAACAAATATAAGTATACGTCATCTAAACTCGTATGCCTACATGTAATAAATGATGATGCAATAAACTTAAAATAAAAATGCAAGTTCTGAACGATTTTTCGAAAAAATGCAATTGCAAATATAATTCACAATAGACGTTTGCGTAATTTCAATCAAACATCTATGTAGAGTTGGCATTAAACCATGTATACATGCAAATCTTTTTACAGATCAGTGATCAAACGCGTATTCCAATTTGAGACGAGGTTTTCGATTGCGGATCGCATCCCATTTCTGTAGGCACTAAATCGTCAATTTAAACAGCCGGCGTATCAAACGAAAGAAGCGAGGAAGGGTGGGTACGTTATCGAAAGATAATTTTTTCTTTTGCTGTGTTGATAAAGAGGGGAAGAGTTACTTTTAAAAACACGTCTCTATGTTAACATTGCTGACAGCCATTAAGGTGCTTCTGAACTAGTTCTATTCTGGCACACTATTTCGCCTTTTCCGACACTAAGAGTGCTTTAATGATCTCTATAGAACTATGAAGCCGTAAAGAATATGTTTTGTATGCGAATATAGAACATATCTAAAGCCATTAAATAATGGTTCGTGGTCTCTTGGGTATATTACTTATCCCTAACCTAACCACTTCCCCAATCCTTCACATCAGGGAAATCATGAAAGACGATTCATTGCAAGGCACAAATCTCCGATCAAAATGGGGAACGTACCATATGAGCTAGAAGCTACTAATTCCTGAGTATCAGCAAATTGAAAAACTCGTAGCTAGGGCAGTTTTACCCGATTTGGATACCACCGAATAAGCTGCCTAAATTAATCTGTCTGGCACGCATCTCTGGATGTGGCAATATGAGTCAACCGGAGACTAATAGAAACCACGGATTCGCGAGTTTCCCAAGGCTAAAGAGGTACTAACTTATACTGAACTAGAGGACTTTGGTTGAAAAGGGCCCGGCAGTAATACAAGCCTTAGGGTCCGACGCGGCTCTCGACGGCCCTGGTGGTAGCAAATCGGGAAAAACTGTTTCTAACGTGTGTAAACTAATTGCATAATCGCGTACGGGTATGCGGTGACTTATTTACTGTGTTAGCATGTTGATACGGTCGTAGACCTGTTTCTGTAAGTAAGATAGGTTTGTTTTGATTTGGTTACTCACAATATATGATAAGAATGTGTTGTACTTGATTAATGTGTTTATTCGGTTTTAGTTTCTCTGGTAGCTTGCAAAGAGGAGTGTATCTAGTCTAGTCAAGTCTAGTCTACACATACACAGCCAATACATGTAGAGATCCTGGAAAATTGCAGACGTTCGTCCACAGTTTTTCTTGTCATTATTAATGTTTGTGGCACATATTGAATATGACACAAGCATTAAAGCCGCCAGGCCAACTGTGCAGCGTACAAAATAAAGATGATTCAAAATTATACGGCAATCAAATTATTCATTCAATGAATAATTTAATCAACGGATTATTTTGAACCTCGAATAAGGAAGAAACGTGGACAACCGTACACAACCGTTTCAATTTGATGGGGGTTTGATAAATCGTTGGGAGTGACTTTGCTAAGAGGGTTAATGTCACTCCTTTGGTCCTAGGTTCCTGGGATGGAACAGAAGTATTTGGCCCTGCTCTGGCTAATGAGCCAGGGTTATAGCGCCTCTACTCGCTCTCTGAAACAATAGAGAAAATTGGCGAAATCGGTTAATTAGTAGTAATATAAACAAAATAACGCATAAAAATACAAACCAACAGACAACTCACCTTCGACAAAAATCCATACAGGACTTCTATGTCCTAATAGGCAGTACAGGGTCATGAAAACAGAAACCTTCCGCGTTCATTGAGCGTCGACGGAAAACACAAATAACTGTACCGTATATTTCACAATGGTTCGTGGTCATTGCTATTTCTATTTGGCTCAAAACAACAATAGTGATTCCTCAAACAAACACACAAACACGAAAGATAAAAACGATAAGAAACCATAACTAGTAACATTAGGAAAATTCTCCGGAACTTCCCAAAACCGTGGTGAACGACTTGGGACTGTGTACCACATTGAATATCCATTCATAATTATCACTTATAAACTCTACGATATCCGATGTCTCGTCTTCACTATCCGATGTCTCGTCTTCACTATCCGATGTCTCATTCATATCGAGTTGCAAACTTTATGTCATCACCAACAAAAACCGATGGAACCCTATTCGCCTAAAAATCATACGATACAGTTTTTTTGTTAGGGGAAAATTTGCCACTGCGACCACTATTCAGGTTATCTTTTGTGGCAATAGGATATATTGCAATAAGTTTTTAGAACCCAAAAAATCTTAAAGCGTTTTGATTTTGTTTTCGTGAATTATTTTATCTTACAGGGTTAAATTTTTTGTGAAATTGCCATAATTTGTTTATTCATAGTGTTTGGGCGCATTTGGAAAATATTTTATGATAACATACCCTAAGAAAATTGCTTTTAATATCACATTTCTAATGGCGTTTTCGTTTTTTACTGTGTACTACACTGGGGTAGTCGGTGCTACACTCATTCAAACTTGGGTGTAATCAGTCTGTCTCTTTTTTTGCACTACACCGGTGTAGCACCAGGAAAAAACGAAAACACCTTAAGAAAAATTACTGTTCGCGGCTACAGTACTAATGACTTAAAATTAGGCAGATATATTAGAAAATAAGTAATAAATTCGTTAGATCAGAACACCAACTCAATACAATAATAAAATCACAATTATAGTTCATCATAAAAGAGCTAGTAAATTAAGGCGAAATTACCGAATTAACCTTAGTTTTCATAAAGAAACTGGCTACTGATGAAACCTGCAATCGAGCAGATAACCAACTAAGGGTTAAAAAAAAAAATATGAAAAGTTATTGTGACAACATCGCCTGTTTCGCAACGAAGATCAATCCATGGTTTAGTAGACTTTTAAACTCTTTGACACTTCATAAGGCACACACTCAAAGAGTAAGTATATAGGTGTGGCAGAACACACGGTTTGCTAGTGTTGGCAACTAAAAATATGTAAACAATTCAGAAGCACAACGGGTCGACGTCATAGCGGTCACACGATTCAATGGGAGCGGAACGACCGCTATGACGAAAGCAAGTCGATTTATACTGTGATCACTCACACCACTCATGTAAGATTCATCTTACGAATACCAAAGTGTCATCTTCGCTAGACCTGTATATACGACATTGGCACACACTGACCAATGCGACACATAACCGTATGGTCATAAACTGACTTAAATAAACATCTGAATGGTGAAACATTCAAACTTGCGATACTTAGCTGATTTCGTTAAACCTCATATGCCACGCTAGTAGAACACATCCAAGGGTGAGCCGAAATTCCGGTCGCTTCATCTCATCGGTAATCTGAGCATTTTGGACAAAATATTCTGCTTTCAGTCACAAATTCTCTTTGCAAATCTTCTATTTTCTCTTTTAATGTATCACAAATAACTTCTTCCAACAGTTTCGTTTGTGGCCTGAATACCGCAATGAAGAGTACACAAATTACCAATATCCGATAAAAGCAGGTACTAATTCCACACCAATCTGTACAACTTAAAAGGTAGCTGGTTTAGAAAATATTTAGTTAATTTTAACTTTTAATTGTATTCATGAGAATTTGTTTAACGCAGATGGAAGCGTGTTAAAAATTTTCACGTCTTCCGTTGTCCACTGTCTACTTTGATCTCCTCGGTAGCCTGCAAAGAGGGATGTATACTACAAAACATGTCGTGACGTGAACCGATCTGGAGATGCCGACCAACTTGACTTACATATCTTTACAGCCACCCTCGCCTGATTTGACATTTTACGTGACAAAACGGTTCGCAGTATAATTTTTTCCTGGTCATGAAGTTAGGAAAATTTCCAAATTAATTCAAAACTATCATGGGAAGGATTTGAAACCCCCAACGGTCCCGCACCGGTGCATCAAACATTGGGAAAACTGATGCCTTTTAGCAGGCCGTGGCAACTATATTGCCACCTATTTATATTCTTTTTATTTTTTGTTTTGTAATTTTTGCCATTCATAAACCAAGTTTTCGGATAAAGAATAGGTATTTTAACAAATTTGCATCACAAACTTATAGGGTTTAGAATATTTTTTCAAAATCGATCTAATTTTATTGTCCAAAAGAAAATCTCCGTATTTTTGCAAAAAAAAACTATTCATCAATCTGAAAATTTTCATTATATTTCAATAAAAAGCAATACGAAGGGTTGCCACTCTCCTAACATATAGATTTCATAAGATTAGAACACTTATCACTTCATATTCTTGCGTTATGAACGAAACGAGAAGGTAGCAATATAGTTGCCACTGCCTTGAAAAGCGTTAAAAGATTTATTCCAACTCAAAAGAGCCAATCAGATCGATCCAATTATGTTAAAATAGTTTTCGGTCTTTGTAATAGTTTCGTTTAGGGGAACATGGGGAGACTTGACCAAGCGCAAAAATTCTATTTTTGGCTATGGCGTCTTCGATTCTAAAAAAAACTTTGTATGGACATATCTACTCGACTACTCATTGCTATTAATGTACTAATATACCATCTTAATCTTTGTGATGCAGTGAAATGATTTTACATAATTTAAAACATCGGAATAGTTATTACTAGAATTTGAATGACATTGAACGCAATAACTAATATTGGGGAGACTTGACCAAGATTTTATGGGGAGACTTGACCAAGATTTTATGGGGAGACTTGACCAAGATTTTATGGGGAGACTTGACCAAGTGGCAATTAGAAGAATTGAAGAAAGATACAAAATTCCTGATATTTATTATGATTATTATCGAAATTTGTCAAACCCTTTTATATTTTTTACTGCTACCTAAACATCTCGACAATATGGAAAAAAAATATTACAGTATGTTTTATGTCATTATTTTTTGTTATGATTTTTCAAAATTCTCTTGGTCAAGTCTCCCTGCCCTAGTAACAATAGAAGTTTCATGGTGCTCTTGAAGTCTCTCTTAAAACTTAGATTGCACTTGTAGTGTGCTATAAAACTTAAATTGTTACTTGGGTTGGTCAAGTCTCCCCGCAATGGGGAGACTTGACCAAAAAAAAAGATTTCAGAAAAACTTTTGCAACTTTTCAAAAACTAAATTAAATATTCTGCAAAAAATCATGATTTTGCACAATAACTTTGCATATTATATCTCAATGAGTTTTGAGGAATTGAAGGCCTTTTTAGATATTTATGCAGTTTTAGCTGAAAACCTGGTCAAGTCTCCCCATGTTTCCCTACCGTATGCATGAAATCAAAATCGTACACAGTGTGTATCGCTCGTAAACCCGTGTTGAGGTTTCGAGAACCAAACCAGTACAAGTGTGATTGGTTTTCTGAACGACCTCTGCTTCTAACCCATGTTCAATTACCACAAAATCAACCAACTTCAGCCCTTTAGTTCATGCATGAGCACTATGGCGCATAACAATTAACACAGTAGCAAACTGTGCATTTGTCGTAGTGTTATGTGAGCCGGTTCCCGATAGCGATCTTCCGGTTCGCCTTCAGTTGTAGTACAATGCAATTATCTCCGGACGTGAATGCATGTTATTTCTCTCTTCGTGAAAAATCCATATTGTCCTCTACGGAGCAATGGCATGCAACGATTCCACGTGTTTCAGAGCTCACCACGCTAACAAGAAAGAGAGAAACAGTGGAAATCCCTGCACTGATAAGCACTCATCCGCATGCTTTAAAATTCCGCTCAGATTGACGGCGGTCCAGAACCGGTAGATGCTGCGGAAGAATTCCGTACGGCACGGATCGATGGCATGAGAACTTGTGCCTTCGGTGACTGGTGCGCAGGTCCACTCACCGCTGAGTACTCGCCGAATTTATGGTTGTTGTTGTTGATGTGTTGTGTGAGGACAATCGTCATCACGTTATCATCGCCATGTCAGTCATCATCATCCATAGAACTCGCTACTAGCTATATACCTAACTACACACGGCATTCAACCATCAATGACCCTCTCAGCATCCATGAATGTAACCGAAAACAGCGACAGCGTAGACTGTGGTAGCAGTATGGCATTGTGGGTGGCGGATGTAGACGACCACCTAAATTTAACACCCATCGTGCCGGCACGCACCGCACTGCTTCTGTCCCATTTGTAAGAGGTGTAAAAGGACCGACGAATTTAAACATCGATTGTAAACGACGATATCAATCCCGGTGCTGCTGATAGTATCTGCTGCATTTCACCCTGCCACAAAAAATGGAATGGGATTTATGTTCGGCTTACAAATTTTACTACGACACAACGGTTGCGACACTGTTCTCGCATGAATAGATAGGTATATGCTTCGAAAGGTTACATTTAGCAGACTTCTCTCGTAAACCTAGCTTATTTCGGGTTTTGATCTGTTCAGGGTTCTTATGGCGGATTTCGTTCCACTACAAATCAACCAAACGGTGTCTTTTTTTTTAACAACTTTATGCAAAAGAATTCAGCATCTCTGAAACTTCAGGATATGAAAGAATGGGCTTTCCCCTTTCATTTGAAACCAACACCAAAATAATCCGTCGGGGGGTCTAGAGCAACTTTTTTTTTTAAGTTTTTTTTTCATGAAAGCATAGATTTTACAATAGAACTAGTTCCTATTTCTGTCCCTAGATGGTGCTTTAGACATTCGAACAACACTAAAAGTGAGAATCTGATAGATATTTTAATAGTCTACAACTTTGTTAACAACTAAAAACCGATTTGAAATTATCCGGAAAAGTTGTTTAATATTTTAACGAAGTCTAAATCTAAGTTAGTTTCACAGAAACCCTAGTGGTTTGTAAGTCAATTCACACGCACTTTTTTCATTTGCCAAATACCTGTGTTTAGTTGAACAGTGCATTCAGCGGAATTTGAGAGCTTGGAAAGTCTCATATTTTAGCAGAAAATTATAATTCCAGATTCCACCTGATGTAGGGCACCATTAATATTTTTGGGATGAAAAGTCTTAGATAAGTGTTGACCAAACTAGTATGATATTAATAATCTTTTCCAAGATGGTGAGTGATTCCTCCTGCAGAAACGCTTTTTTAATGATGTATGCCTTCTTTTTCATTTTTTCGATTGTTCTCGGGGATGACTGATAACTATTCTTGCATGAACCTCCTACTTTGTTAGCATCTTCGTATAAAATTCACCTGTCCTGAACTTCAACTTATATATTTGAACAAACTCAATGAAACTGTTAACACCATTGCAATATTTCGCGAATTTCATTGCAATGCTTAGTTAACAACGCTGATTATCTTTTTCAAAATTAACTCATTGTGACAAAGAGTGAACAAACAACTTTGAGTTTTTGGATCAAGATATTTTTTTGGGATATATTCGAGGACATGTATGTATATAAGGTTTTTCTTCTATTCAAATCATATTTTGTTTTCAAAAGTAATACATTTCGCATAATCTAGGATCAATTTATTAACGATGTCTCACATAATTGATAGGAAATGGCCGTAACATCCAACTGCCACAATATACATTGCGGGAAAAAATTAAATAAATCGTTTCACGCTAACCACTAATTTGGACAGTTACTTCTGTGCTTTGCGTTCAATTATAAGCTGTGTGTCCCAACATTTCAGAATTCAACAGAATTATGATAGCTGACTTAAACGATTATAACCTAAATTATGCGACGTATGGTCCTTTCTAAAACATAAATGTAAGCAAACCCTTGCAATCAAGCAATACCTTCCGATGAATGGTAGTTCCTTCGAGCCTATCGGGAAAGATTACAAACTTGAACCAAAAGCACAAATAGTTTTCTGTCTCTGTCAAACATCCTAATTTTCAGAAGATCAATAGGAATTGTCAACGAAAAAGTTGTATTGAATCCCGTCAAATATTTTCATGTGACTAAACTCAGTTATTTTTTTGGTAGTGAAATAAGTGCGACAAAATATATTTCCAAACCACTAGGCCTCGTGTGAAACTATCTTAGATATAACTTCGTTAAAATCTTAAACAACTTTTCCGGGTGATTTCAGATAAATTTTTAGTTGTCAACAAACTTGTAGACAATTAAATTTTCTATAAAATTCTCACATTTAGGGTTTTTCGAATGTCTAAAGCACCATCTAGGGACAGAAATATGAACCAGCTCGAGTAGTAAAACCAATATTGTTACGAAAAAAACTTCAAAAAAAAGTTGCTCTGGACCCCCCGACGGATCATTTTGATCTTAGTTTCAAATGAAAGAGAAAGTCCATTCTTTCATATTCCGAAGTTTCAGAGCTGCTGATTTTTTTTGCATAAAGTTGTTCTCATAAATACACCGTGTAGGGTGCTATTATTGTATATAATTTCAAATAAAAGTGTCCTCACTGTTTTTAAATCCTCTTCAGTCCAAATTTTTGATTCACTTAAAAAACATTAGTGGTGTCTTTTTATGAACAGAAAACCGAAAAACATATTACCGGAAAGTTACGAGTTTTTCAATTGTACCTTTAAATTGGCAACCCGCTAAAAGGTGGGGTTGGGAAGCTGGTCGATAAAACTTGAAAACATTTTCAGGAGATTCCATTGAAACGACACCATGTTTATCTGATCTTATCTGGTATTTGAAGCGGCAAATATGCTCATGTCGAAATGAAAAGATATTGTTGGGTCGGGAATATTAATCAACAATTGTTGATCGGATTAACCGTTGACGTAGAATTCCCGCATACTGTTTCTGTTTCCACATTTGACTAAATTATTACAAAGGCATTGTTCATGAATCGACGCATTGATTGAATTTCAGGTGGCGCATGACAGTAATATTCACACAAACTGGTGATCTGAAAAACCAGATTTCGCAATTCTGTGGCCCGGTCGGAAAGTTTCTGTGAGTGTTCGGATAATTTCTAATGCTTATTATTCGTTAATCATTGATTTGGTGTAACTTGAATGGACATTACAGTAATGTTTAGTTTCAAATGTCTTATCTATGAGTTGCGCTTTTCGGATAAGTTTCCTCTAAGATATTCTTCAAAATCGGTCCCAGAATATCCCAAAAATTCTCGAATACGACCAGGAATGGAATCTAGAAAATAATACAGTTCCCTCATGTATTCTCTACGAAAAACTGTGATATGGCGCTCGCTATTGTCTGGATGTCGTTTACAATGTTTGAAATCGTATCTAAAAGCAAAACAAATCTTTTTACTTTTCTTTCAAGAGATATGTATAGAATTAGTTCAAACTTATAGTAATAGTAAGGTTTAAAAAGCTTCAAAAGCCTGGCCTGTAGTGTATTGACACTGTGTAGGACTCACGACTCACCTTCGTACCTAACCACTAAAAACACTCGTTACTCTTTAAGCCCTTCTTCACCACGGAACTACGTTAAGGTATTACTTCGTGGTTGAGTTCGTTGTGCTTTCGTCGCACCTCTTTCTTCTGCTCTATCTAGGGGCCTCACTTGGTTCGTGAAATGGCTCGACCTTTGAGCTTTGATTTAACTCTCCACTCTTCTCTTGCTTCTTGTTTCCATCTGTTACGTCACCGTTTATCTCTCGTCCTCGTGAGCCGTTTAGGTTCTGATTCTCTGAGAAATTTAGCTCATGTTTCCGTGAGTCATTCAGCTCCCTGCCTTATCACGATCAACTTGGATAGTCCCCGACGATCAACTCACCCTACTTCGACCGAGATGTCCCCAATGGAGGAATTTCTCCCGACACCGATACTTGCTTCCATGAGCCATTTAGCTCCCAGCTTTATCGAGATCAACTCGTATATTATCCTACTCCGACTAAGAGTTCTCCGGCAACGGAATTTCTTTCGGTACCGGTGTTTTTTCGTGATCCAATTAGCACCCGTTTTCGTCACGATTCTGTAAGGTAGTCTACGGCGGCGTATCTACCTTACCGTGCATTTCCCGGCGGTAGATTGCTCCCGGTACAGATGTTCGCTAGCCTACTCAACAGGCCAGCCAGTAGGTGCTGAGGCCCATCCAGCGATTGCGGGTGGAGCGTAGCTTCCGGTTCACTGGCGCCCCAACGACCCAGCCAGCAGCCAAGGCCATACCTCAGTATTGAGGATGAGATACCATTTTGCTCCTCCATGATCCTTGCCAATGCGTTAGTTGTCCTCGCAGCCTTTTCACATAGATAATCGACATGGCTGTTGTAATTTAACCGATAGTCGGCCACCACAACCGGGTGCATCAGCGAATGCATCGATAGGATAGATTGTCCCCCGACGCTGATTACGACACGCTGGATTTTTATACGGTTACTGGCCAGCACTTGTGGTGAGCCAGCTGCAACTTGAAGTCAGCCATCCAGGTTTCCAAGATGCTTATTTTCTCTGCCGTCAACATCTCCACCTCCTCAAGGGTCTCGCCGGTTATCGTCAGGACGACGTCATCTGCAAAGCAGACGATCTAAACTCCCCTGGTCAGTTCCAATATTAACACTCCTTAGTACATAATATTCCAGAGCGTTGGGCCAAGTATGGAGCCCTACTGTACTCCCGCCGTGACCCTTATCGACCTCAACCCCATGTTCGTTTCGTAGACCAGTACTCGGTTCTTAAAGTAAGTTATCAAAACCTTAAACAGGAACCCACATTCTGTGCAGCACTACGGCGATGGTGTACTCAGCAGAGTTAAAAATAATAGAAGCATTCTTTTTTGACGGCTGAATATGAACTTAATGCTTTCTACGAAAAACTTAACCTTTTCCAGAAAAAATCTCTCATAATTTAAATAAAATGTCGGAAAAGACTCCTAGTGTCTTTGAAAAAGTATTTTAAAATAATACATTTTCTAAAACTTTGCCGAAGCCACCGATCCTGAATATGAAAAATATACACGCAAACGAAGGTCTTAGTGGAATGCACGTAGCCAGTGGCGTAGCCAGAAATTTGGTTTGGAGGGGGTTTTGATGAAAATCGCAAATTGTTTGAAAAAATGCTAAAATTTAATATGAGTTTGATAAATTATTGAAAACTCAAAAACATAAGTAGTCTAACAGATGTCATTCCAGTCTACAAACAAGAACGATCAACATGGAACAGTTTTCAAACCTCTATAGATTATTTTCTTGTATAATATGTCAATGAGGTCAAAAATTGCGATCTTTTAAAGTGGGATAAATGATCTAAAAAATTTTCAACGTTCAAGATCACCTAATATAATAATCCTTGACTTTGAAGGTTTGACAACTTCGGGAAGTTATCAACATAAAACAGCGCCTGCTTTGATATAGGAATTTTAGTGATTAATTCTCATAGAGGTAATTATGGTGAATTAATTTTTCGAAAATATTAAGAGACATGGTGCCTTCAGCAAAGTTTTTGATAATGTCATTTCAAACAATTTTGTTGAAAATATGAAGGCTACATGAATTCCACATATAGGGATTTAAATGGACTGGGCCTGCTATATTTCTTCTTAGTGAAGAAAAATTTAGGTGAAAACTATTTTTTTCTGCGCTACGGATAAAATTGTTTGAAACAATCATTGCGAGTTGAGAACACAAAACCTATAACTAAATTATGGATGGATGGAACTGAAACTTGCGTTTCGACTTTATCTCATCAGAATCCGACACTAACTTGGTGGGCGGACTAAGCTAGCGCCGAATTGATGCTAGCTCCTTCTAGGAGGATTAACCGTCAAAATTATTCTATCAGTAGATGAACGATGTTTTACGTTTTGAAATTCTTCAATGTTACTTAACATCGAAATTTGGCAGTTTCGAATGAATGTGATCGTAACCGTTAAAAATTTATCGAGCATTAATTTTACTTTTCTTCATTAGTCAACCTCACAACTTGCAGTACTAGTACGTAGCACACAAAATTTTAGTACGCCATTCATTGCATCCTGCTAAGAGGCTATTCACATAGTTGATAATACAACAAAAATCCCATGCTCATAAAACCGATCCTGACCCGCTAGAGACAAAATTACATCAGCTTTCAACTAGTTTCTGAAATTTTATTCTTGTTGTTAAC
Organism: Topomyia yanbarensis; assembly: GCF_030247195.1. Classification (NCBI taxonomy): domain Eukaryota; kingdom Metazoa; phylum Arthropoda; class Insecta; order Diptera; family Culicidae; genus Topomyia; species Topomyia yanbarensis. The sequence continues at coordinate 253,664,046 of NC_080672.1, forward strand.
CATGTTGAATTGTTGTCCAAAATCTACAAATCTAAAAAAATACATTTTCAGCAAATGTTGAAATGTATGCAAGTTTGCGGTAAACAAGCTTATGTTTTATATGCAATCAACCTATTCAAATTTAGATTCCCATTCGAAAAATTGTCTCTAATCCATATTTTGAAGCATCTTTCCAAAAATGAGCTCATAATAATTCTGACAGTTATTAAATTTTACATTGAAGTAATTTGACAACTATGGGATTTTGGCTAAGAGATAAGTTACAAGATCCCCTTCCCACAATTTTCCAAAAGTTCTCATGACGCTTTAAACACAGTTCTCAATGTAGTGATCAGAGAGTATTTTTCCAAAAATATTTTGTGGAATATTAAATTAAATTCGTCAGTATCAATTTTTTTTTCAATCCAATTAATTTTGGTTTGGGGGGGTTTTAAAGTGGCTACGCCACTGCACGTAGCTCTTTACCAAGGTTTTCTACGGCTACCAGTTCAGTAAACCATTTATGCGACTTCCGGAGGGTTAAGGATAAAAATTCTTGTATCAAAAAATGTAAACACTATCGTATTTGGAGAAGTGGTGGAAAAATAAGGTATTACTCTGAAAGAAATAATGGGATGTCTCAGCGAAAAGCTGGCAATTTTTTTTGTTGCATTGTTCCCTCCAAGGTTAGTAAAAAAATGATGATTATGATTAAGTTTCAAATGGAAAAAAAATGTCAAATCCACAGCTCCATTAAAATAACCATAAGTCAGGAAAACCAATGGTTTTAAATAACAATACGACCATTGAGTGCACTATGCACGTAAGATGAATTATTTTTACAGAGTGCTTGAACGGAAATCGATGAAGAATGTCGAACCTACATTTCCAGTGCGTTCCTCAAGAAGCATGAAAATAGCCGCAGGCACCAAATGAAAAGAGGCACGTGTTCTGTTTTGTTTACTAAGTCTATTTATCATATTATAAAAGGTACTATAATAATTATAATTATAGGCAGTTTCCAAAGCAACTACCGAATTTTCCAAACCATGTATTGTGAACAAAGTACAGTGCATCTCCACCAATGACATTGAATGAATGAAAGACTGAATAAATATTATTAGCCCATTTCATGATAAAAATGCAACTCGTGCTTAAAATTGTTGCTGCCATTGAAGTTTCCGACAGGCAAACGTTTGATTCCAAGGATTGCAGGAGTAGGGGGAAAGTGACATGAACAAAAGTGCATCAAGAATAACTGAGTGCATAACGGCAAAAAAGTAAAATGTACCGAGCTGGAATTGTGCAGATCGCTTGCAGTAGAGAGCGTTTTCTTTTCCCATTGTCGAGCTTGATACGGTACGTGGTGGAGTAATATCAATTTACTGGGACAGCAAAAAGGAGGAAAATTGATTAAATTTTTTCTAGAATCGAGAGAAACCTCAGAGAACCACCAGGAAGAGCTTGTATCGTTTGAATCGACGTAGGGCACCAGTCACACAAAATGAACAAATTCCCGAAGTGAAATGTATCGTGAAATGTAATAGTACCTCTGCATACTAGTTTACGAGCATACAAGTTATTCTTTTTTTAGTATGACCCTTCAAATGTGGAGTGCTATAGTTAGCCATAGCGTACAGACTGTTCAAAAAATAGGTAGGCAAAAGACTTTGTTGCATTCTGAGTGAAATATTGGTAGCTTCATTCTTTCTCATATTGATTATAAACATCGTTTTCGTTAAGGTATAGGCAAGATTTGCTGGAACCTGGAACTGTGCTGTCATGGGCATTTTAGTTAACTGAATAAAACCAATTGATTTAGACTATCTTCGACTAGGTTTTCCATGCAATTAAACTATTGTAAATATTCTAGGAGGATTGTATAGAACATTGGAAGGTCAGCTTCTAGAACTGCGACAGACGCACATGTTAAGAGAAATCAAAACAAGTTTTTCGGGTTAAATGGTGTACGTGATCGATTGCATCACAATAAAATGATTCGTCAAAATTCGCCCATTCAGCTTTCAAGAAATACAAAAAAAAAACATTTTGTCAACCTTTTTACAAATTCATTTCATTCAATTCCATATACATATCCAAATGCATGTACCTTCTTCTTTACATTGCTCGCAAGAGCGTGTACAACGTTTGGATCAATTTGTCTTTAAATGTTAGCACCCTACCCTACTCATGATCGCATGTCGGTCCCATTTGTGTTGCCTCACATTACTCAGAGATGGCCGAACCGATTTTTACAAACTTAGTCTTAGATGAAAGGTGCAACGTTTCTAATGAATTTCTAATTGATCCGATTTCCGGTTCCGAAATTATAGGGTGCTGAGTACGGTCACGCAGGAAATTCTGATTTCAGCTTATACTGCGATGAATTACAAAGGTGAAAATGATTCCAAAGTGTAAACACAACTGCTTGGATTTGTAGTTCTAGGTCACTAGGCTATTCTAGGCCTGTATTCAGAATAACAGCCTTGTGCAGGAAGGAAATGCTTTCATAGCATTGGTTCAAAACCGTATTTCTGTAAAGGAAACTTCTATGTTGGAAAGCTACTTAACCCCATCTTCGCAGATATCAACAAAAATGGCATGACAAATCCATGTGAAATGCCTCGTGCAATTATACATGCGAATAGTGCTATTGACAATTATACATGCGAATAGTCCTATATCCGACCTCAACTCAACTCAACACGGTTAATATGTCGATAACATAAATAGATACTACGTCTATTGCTCGGACTTTCTGACACATAATGAACAATACCATTTTGATGATTTCAATAGAGTTGTACTGTGGCAGAACTGGTTTTCCACTCACAATCGGCAGTGGTTTACGTCCTACGAAGTGGGTTCTCTACGAAGAGGGCTTGGTGACTACGTTTTTTAAGTATTTTCCAACGATTGAATATCCAAGTTACTTGGATGAGATCAAGGATAAAACAAACTCATTCATAGTAGCAGCATAAGAAGAGGCTTGTCCACTTCGAGTTATACGTGCTTATAGAGGAACCCGTTGGTGGAATACCGAACTTGTTAGACTCCAAAAGCTTGCTTATGAGTTTGGAATTGCAGACACAGGAGCTGAGCGGAGGTATTTAAGTTGGATTGCGAAATATAAAGAAATATCCTCTGAACCTCTGAGTGAAGTGGTTGGAAAAGCCTCGCCACGAATGTCTTAAGTCTCTAGTAGCTTAAATAAGTTACTTTCCTACTTCTATGTATGTTCGATTAGAACTACTAATGGAGAATACTCATCTGACATCAACAGCTGTCAAACGTTCTGTTCTTATACATTATACATACTCACCCAAAATTTCTTGAACCTTCATGTGATACAAGCTTAAGTTCATGAAGCAGCTTTTCAAACAGAGCAGTCAGTAGAAAGCACCTAAGTGGCTCAATCAAATACGAGAGGTTATAAACAGAGGAGCCGCGTGTTTGATTGAATCATTTGCTGTTCACATGCTAAACGATCAACATTAACAATGACTTCCGGACGGTACCTGATGAGTTTTTTATTACTAATGCATCTAACAACATGTTTATGTAGGTATTTCACAAGCCCGGACAAACTCGACTCGACCACTGCAATCAAGTTTCAGTTTTGTGTTCAAAAAGTTGTCGGTTGTCACGGTAAAGATGGACACGTCTATCGTTACCAGGACACATGTTAGTGAACTCGGGTGATTCGTAGTTATACTGCCTAAGCTCGATCCTCATTAACAGAAGACAAAGATTAAGCCCGTACGATATTAAGCCTGTTCTAATGACCATGCCACTTCTAGTTTTCCGATCTGTTTACTTCACATTCTTGCTCTCACTTGAGTACTATGGCTCTAATTTTCATAACTTTCCCTACCCAGTAATCTCTAGCTACATAGTCGAAATAAAAAAGGAAAAGAAAATGTCAAAGTTTTAAATTTGCGCGGTAACAACACTGTAGTTTATTAAATAATTGTATTTATTTAGCCATTAATCGATTCAAGAATACTTTATTACTTACGATTGTTTACCTAAGTTGATTAGTAGCTTATTGGAAATTTAAATAAAAAAATGTAATTTCCCATTTTCGTAGAAGAACTGAATATTTCCTTTGGCGAGCATGAGCTTCCACACCACAGCCCTCAATAATGAAGCTGTTCGTAGATTATATCTCACATAGTTGCTAATAGATTATTTCCTTCTTTTGTGATTATTTTCTTCCTCTACTAATTCAAATACCACGGAAATTTCGGATCTCCATTAAAACAACATTAAAATATATCGATCAATATTTTTTGAAAACTATAAGGCTCGCTATATTTATTTCGGTTGCTTCGAACAATATACACTCATTGAACTAATATCAAAGTTGTTAGATACCAACTACAGAAAATGACCGTAGGATCCTTCGCTAACACATTGAACACCTTCGCGGTCAATTGTTGGAAGCATATAAGGGTCCTATACTGCCAATTGGCACATTGTACGACGACGACCCGCTATACGAGCTCCGATCTGGCGATTGTCTAGTCAGATCTCCAACATCTTTCGATACGGTTCGTACATTCTTCAGACTTTGTTCGTATGATTGCCTATCCGTTGCATCGTTTAAGTAGTAGCTAAATGCGGGAACAACCTCAACATCGTAGCTAGTGTCTCGCCTTACCGGGCTCGTAGTTGGCTGCACCGCTCTACTTCGTACTGCATCGTTTCGGCGGGAAATTTGAGGTTGTGAAGCAGCAAGTACCAACGACGCATCCGGGAACCGTTTTGAGATATCAACTCTCGCCCATGAAATCGCCGGTGGGCTACTGTAAGCTGGTCGAGATGGTGCAAAATAGCTGGCCGGATAGTAACTCTGGGGGGTGACGTACACCTGCTTGACTCGGAAAACTTTCTGAACCGTTGCCAGATTCGGATTGTGTGGCGCGGAAGGAAGTCGTGCGATCTGGGAGGTTCCGAAAATGTTCGGAAGCCTGTGAAAGCCAAGCGGTGTTGGTGATGGTGGTAGAACGCCCGTTGGAGGGAGAATTTGATTGTGAACTTGTTGTTTGGCAGTGGGTGTCTTAGCGTAACCAGTTTCGGTCCAAGACTTCAGCAGATTCGCCATCAGGAGCTCGAATTTTGAATTAGAAATCGGCAAAGGAGGAGCATTCTGAAATGGAAATGAGAAATTTAATTATAAAATAATTTCATAGGTTGTTTGTTGGCATTGATTACGTGTTTAGTCTGAAAAACAAAAAAAAATCGGAAAATCGGTTTTTCGTCATTTTATACAGGCTGATTAAGCATAAGGTTTTTAAATAGGGCATTCTCTAGTAGTCAACAGATGCTAACAGAAAACTATCATGCTATTGTTGCTCAGTATTGTTTCCCATTTCATTATGAGATGACTTACACCAGCTAACCGTTTTCAAATCGTTCAACTGTATTACGAAAATCAGCGCTTTGTGAGGAATGTGTTTCATGTACTCCGACCAAACTATTGTCGACAAAATCGGCCAATTGAGAGCACTATTAGCCATACAATCAAAAAGTTAGAGTCACTGTTCACGTTTTTGGATGGTAAGCGACCAAATCAACCACGACCAGCACGCATTGAAGAAAGCGCTGCTATGGTCAACATTTAGAAGAGATTATTTTCAAACGAAAAATGGCATAGAATGTTCTTTCGAGTGATAATAAAGATTTGTGATTTAATTTATTTCAATTTTTTGCTAGCTTAGCTCGTGGATTGTACTAGGATTAGTGGAATGAAGTTGTCGAAAATATTTATTGTATGTCATTTATCAATTGATACTGGACAAGAAGAACGCAAAGAAACAAATTTCTGCAATTTAACTAAAAGGAATTCTAAAGTTTGTTTTTGCAAATCATTGTATGAGGACTATCGGATCTGTTTTGAACTCGAAGCATCGCGGAAATCTGGCAGATGTAAAGTTGCAGCTGGCTCACCACACGACGAAGGTTGGTCAGCAACCGAAAAAAATCCAGCGTGTCGTGATCAGCGTCGGCGGACACTTAAATCCATCGATGCGTGCGCTGAAGCACCTGGGTGTGATAGTCGACGATCGGTTAAATTACAACAGCCATGTCGACTATATCTCGACAAACATGTGATTACGGCGTAAAATCCAACTATCAAAATTCTCTTTAAAGGGAAATTCCGGACAAACCATTACTGGCCGAACATCGTTCACAGCACTAAATGCAAGAGAAAAAAGTCTTTTGTTCACTACCAATATATGTAATTGGCGAGTGTCCGTTTGTCCGGAATTTTTATTCGAAGTGAATTTTGACAGTTGGCTTTTACGCCGTAATCATATGTTTGTCGAGATATACGCGAGAAGGCTGCGAGGACAACTAATGCATTGGCAAGAATCGTCTCCGGACGGGTGTCTCATCCTGTTTTAATCCACCTAGCGGTGCAATTGTGCCTTTCTCAATCATGAACACGAGAATGTTTGCGTTGTTTATATTCATTAAAAGCTTTCAGATGCATATATTACATTTTATTATTATACATGACATGACAACTATATACAAGAAAAGAAATCATTATCCGAGTTCTAAAATTTTGTAAAAGAAAAAAAAATAGCCACTGTAATATTGAACTGAAAAATGGTGCGAAATCGGCAGTCCCAAAAAGTCGATTTTTATGATTTTTTTTCGTGATAACATAAAATCTCGACGTTTCATGCATTTTAAAGATGTTTGGCATCAAAAATACGTATTCGATATCTGAAATTCCATGGGGTCCCCCCTTTGAAAAAAATTTCCTTATATGGGAATTTCATATGTAACCGGACGGTTCAGTCTATATTTCCGAAACCATATAAGCGATCCATGCGAAATTTTACAGACATCTGTGGGGATAATATAGCTATCATTTGGGAATAAGTTTGAGAAAATCGGCCTAACCATTTCCGAGAAACTGATATGAGTTTGCTAGTTTTGAAGGATGGCAGCTTTTCCCGGGCACTTCCGGAACCGTCTATGGTGGTCAATGTAGTCAACGAAAGATTGTTTGGCCGTCGGTGACCTAGAACTGCAAATTTAAGTTTTTGAGAGACATTTTAGCGAAATTTTTACCTTTTTTGCTTTCATCGGAGTATCGGTTTGAATCACAATTTGCTATGTGATCGCACGCCACAACCCGTAACTCCGGAACCGGAAGTCGGTTCTAGATAAATTTTAGATTTAATAGCCATTTACTGGGACGCAACATCTTTCATTTGAGACTAAGTTTGGTTGATTCGGTCTAGCCATCTCCGAGAAACCGATGTGACTTATTCTGAATTTGGATACTTCCGCCGGGGCTTCCGGAACCGTTGATGGTGGCCAATGTGACCAAAGAGACTTTGAATGGCTGTTAGTGACCTAGTACTACAAATCGAAGCAGTTGTGGTCACATTTTGGAAAATTTTCCACCATTATACATTCATTGCAGAATTTATTAAAATCGACATTTTCTACGTGATCGTACTCATCACCCTGTAATTCCGGAACCGGAAGTCGGATCCATTAGAAATTCAATAGCAGCCTATGGGAACGTTGCACCTTTCATTTGGGACTAAGTTTGTGAAAATCGGTTCAGCCATCTCTGAGAAAACTGAGTGAGATTGTGTTCGCGTACACACACAGACGCACATACATACACACACAGACATTTGCCGAACTCGACGAACTGAATCGAATGGTATATGTCACTCGGCCCTCCGGGCCTCCGTTAAAAAGTCGGTTTTCAGAGCAATTGCAATACCTTTCTATTGAGAAAGGCAAAACATGTTTGTTTTAGTTGATTCGGAATGGCGTAACCCATTTCAGCAGAACATATTTTTCGTATACGGCATCTTTTTTATTTCGAAATCTAGGCCTCTTTGAAATCAATTTCCTCTCTTGATTTTCTGTAAATTGGTTTCGACCTGCATACCAAGGCTCCTTGCTTTCCTGTAAACTATGGAGTTTGCCTGAATTTTCCGATCACCAATAATTACAAATCGCCCCATTTGGAGTAGTTCACCAAGTCTAAAATGATTAGCTACTAAATCGCTGTTCGTTCTTTTATAAATAATGGTTTAAGAGCAATCCAAAGACATGACTTGGACCATAGTTTTATTACGCGCCACCCAGTGAATAATGGAAACCAATCAGAATGTCGCTAATAAAAAAATCATAGCAAATTTTTACGTCTCTTACTCTAGATGTGAATATTTTGAATTTTAGTGCAAGATCGTTAAAATTTAATTTGAACAAAATAAAGCAGGAATTTAAACATACTGTTCAGTACATCGGGAGCTAATAATGTTTAACTTATAGAAGGTAATTAATTAAAAGTCATCTTGCAGACCGATATTTTTAAACAGGTGCACCTAGAGAGTCAAAATATTTTTCATAAAAAAATTGTATGGTACCGAAAATACCCGTACTGGCTTTTGTTCAGTACCGATATTACGGTACCAAAAATGGGTCGGTATTCCCGGGATTTTCGGTACCTGTATTACCGGTACCACAACCCTAACTGGAAGTAACTTTCCACCCGGAATCGCTGAACAGACCTACTGCCTGGCCCGTTTAGTAGGCTTGGTTCACCGCCAGGAACTAGACCAAGTAGATCGGGACGAAGTAGGGAGCTAAATGGCTCACGAAAATTCACGAGCAATTCACAGTAGGGTGAATTCTACTCTGGCTGGGAGATAACCCAACCAAGCTAAACTGGAAAATCAGCCGGAATGTGAGCTGGTTCGAATTGGTATTCCGGCTCCAGTGACACCAACCAGAGTTCCGGCTCATTTCCGGCTGAACTTTACTGGCAATCTCACCTCCAGAAAATATACGAATAGATCTCGATAAAGTTGGAAATTAAATGGCTTAAGAAAACGGGCATCGGTGACGGGAGAAATTCCTCCGTCGATACACTCTCAGTCGGAGTAGGATGAGTTCACAGCCGAGGGCTATCCAAGTTGATCTTAATAAGACTGGGGACTGAATGACTCACGAAAACAGGAGCGAAATGGCTCTGGAAATCAGCAGCCTATTTAGGTGACTAGATCGGCCGAGTAAAAACCCAGGACAGTCGTAAGGGGTACCTCCCCCACAGATGCAAACTTAATTAAAACTTAAACTTAAAACGTTCCTGGCAGAATTTGTCTCAGGTTTTCGGCAGTAAAATAAATTCTTGTTTATTAAAATCAACTGGGTCTTTCTTTTGTGAGAATGGGATCACCGAGCTATACTTCGGATTTACATACATGCGGTTCTTGTTAAACTAATCAACAAAATCTGAACTCTAATATTGGAGAAATCCTCACTTGAGCAAACCACACGAAATATTTTGAGATTATTCACGAAAGATAGCCGGGATGTCTTCATCACTAGAATTACAGCATTGAAGTATATCAGAAATTTCAATGGACTCAGGAGTCTGCCTTGGGGTTGAAGTAAATGTGGGTGTCTGGAAATCTCTATCGCTTGATCAATGAGGTCGGAACGAAATAACTACAACTACAACTCTAAATTTCTGCTATCTATCGATTGTTATATCGTGGATTACTTCAGCATATGCGACAGAAAGGATGATGTAAATGACATCAGTATAATCACGACGTCCAATACTCTTCGTTATATAGGATATTGAAAATGTTAGACGTCTCAGTTATTGAATTTTCTATGGACTGGAAACATGTTTGCGGATTTCCACGAACAATGGAAAAATACCACTGGCAAGAGATACTTGAAAAGTTAGGAATAAGCCGACTTACCAAAACATCGATGTGATTTTTAAGAGCTCGTGAAGAAGATCTGGTAACTATCAATTCATTAGCATCGATAGCGCCAAGAACTCGGTTCACGATCGGAACTGAATAATATATATTTTACTTTAATAACTTCAAATATAAATCTTGACTATCGTTTATGTAACGTATGTCACGTACATATGCGTACCTCGTGGTTTCTTTTCAATTTCCCCGTATGAATGTATTTTGAAAAGAGAAATGGCGAGGAACTATTGGGAATAAAAATTAAAAAGACATCGAGTGGTACAATTGGGAGATTCGAGTATATAAGGCTTTGTTTCTCGCATTCTGCTTTTGCGTGTGATTACGTTGCAGTTAGGGTTGCGGTCGGCCATAATTGCAACATGGATCCAAATGGATCAAACAAAGATCAAGTAAAACATTTTTTTTAGGGTTAGTTGAAAAAAAATCAGGACAAATGAAGCAAATTTTCTCGTCGTCTCAGGACATCAGGACAATGATTTAAAACCAGGACATGTCTTGGGAAACCAGGACGTCTGGTCACCCGTTTAGCTAAAACGGTTCGCTAAAACGAGAGCCAAATGGCGACGTAACAGATGGAGAAGATCGATTCATTTTATGGCTCAAGTGAGGCTCTGAGACAACTGTGGAAAACTTGTTAGCAAAAGAAAGAGGTGCTACGAAAGCACGACGTCCCCCCTCCTTAACCCAAGAAAAAGTACCTTGATGTAGTCCCGATGGGAAAAAGTGCGCAAAAGGACTGTTTTATTGGTTAGGTCGTGAGTCTCACACAATGCCAACACACTACAGGCTTTTGAAGCTTTTTAAACCTTACTATAAAATAAAAATTATAGTAACGGCTTTGTTAGTCTTTTTAGAAATTATAAAACGAGTTTTAATGTTTGTCCGACGTTTCGACGTCGTCCTTTGTCTGAATGCTTTATAAGCTGATATATTTTTCCCCTGAAGATGATGCCAAAAATCATCGAAACGTCGAAAAACATTAAAACTCGTTCTATTGATTCTTAGAATATTTACAAGAAATTTTATATACACAAAAACAGTCGAAATCTTCATTTACCTTATCATAAAAATATCCCTGCACATTCCATATTTATGCGTTTCATAGACGTCAAATAGCTCAGTTCAACAGTTGACAACACATTGGCTGCGAAGTGACAGCCACTATTCCACCGAATAGATACTTTAAGCAAGCTTGTCATTACAGTCTTGACGCACAATAATAAATCAGAGAATGACAACTGAGCGCCGTGTTCTGTCGCAAGGACAGAACATGCTTCGTCAAACCCGTATCAAATATATTAGAATATAACAACCGGATATAAAGTTCAAGCATAAAAATCGGAATGGGACTTTCCTCTGTAAGAGTCGGATCAACAAACCTTCAGTATAAAAAGTAGAAGAAAATATACCCGATTCTTACAAAGTAGCTTTTGTTAGCCGACTTTGAATCTTGAATATCACGATATATGGATGCTCCTGTGAACGATATATTTATTTTAAACAGTTTTTTATACTTCTTACGTAGTATGATCTGTCCTTCCGAATTTTATTTTCGGTCGTTCAACTCTCACACACGGAAGAAGGCCTAACTATACATGGATTACGGAGGTCGTTCGCTAGTTTAGAATGACACTGAATACTCATTGTTTTTTCCATAGTTGTCGCCACTTTCCTTACATTTACTCTGTGAATTGTGTAAAAAAGAAAGGAACCTGCTCTGAATTGAACCCTAGAAAAAAAATCAGCAACGTATCAGTAACCGCATTCCGTTGAACTATTATGTTGAGTTGCTAAAAATTTTAATATTACAACTGGTAATTTACAACTTTTTAGTATACTCCCTTTTATGAATACCGCTGCATGGGGGCACACCTAATCCCACCCACTGAGAAGTCACAAACAAGTATTTGAAAACCGTCTAATACCGGTCTCATATTAGACCGGTTTACAAACGGAAAACCTTCGTAAGACCATTTTAAAACAGACTGTTCATAGACGTAAACAAGCCGAAATCACTGCGGTCAAACGGGTCAAACGGATCAATATGGAGAATGTTCAAAATTATGATGGATTTCCATTTTATACAACATTTGATAAATTTGGCTTAATAAGTTAAAGTTAACAATCAAAATTTTCTATTCGATTGGGTATTATGAAATTGGTACTGCTCATAACTTTTCAACTATAATAGTTAGACATATGGGGTCATTAAACAAATTATTCGCCTTAAAACAATCTTAAAGATGTCTGTAGACTTCCTCTGTTCAAAATCAATACCGCAAAAGTAATTTGAATAAAATATTTTTTCTAAGAAACACCTAAACTTTAATTTTAAATTTGTCGTTAAATGAAAAGTATGACATATAAAGCCGCTATGTTTTTAGCAATGTTTTCTAAAATTTGTCATTCTACAATTTCACTGAAGGTCGCATACCTCTATCTAGAATGATTAAAAAGTTTATTTTTTGATCTTGGTAAAATTAGAACCACTCTAACTAAGAAAACTTTTCAAAAGACATAGTAAAGCGTGTTTTATTTTAGTAAAATCTCAAAATTCCTGCTAAATTTGCATTCTGGACCACTGCAATAATTTGAAGTGTGTGTACTGAAGAAACAAAATTTCTTTCTACAGCAAAAAGCTTGATTGCAATATTTTTTGATTGATTTTATGGTTTTTGGAGACAATTGTCTTAGAACGAGCATGCTACAATATTTGAAATAGTTTTACGCATTAGAATTGGAATAACATGAATATGCATTTACACCAGAGAATTGCAAAAAAAAGTTTAATTCTCAAACACTCCCGCACCCCTTGATACTGAGCAAAATATTAGGGAGGCATGCTGGAACTACCTACGGAAAATTATAATTCCTAGTTTTTTCCTGCAAAGTATGCAATTTCTTTGAATTCAAAATTATTGTTTGCTACGCGTATTTACCGCACTTCTATCTATTGTGGTTTAAAAATACAGCATAAGCTTCGGAAGCGATTTTAGTTTATACCGCATTTTCCCTAATCTATTGTGTTTACGCCTGTATTTCCGGAACAAATTTTAACACGTACCCACGTACCAAACATCGTAAGAAACAAGCAGAAAAAGGTTTCAAGCTTTAAGCACCCATCTTAATAGCAGATACCCTCTGAACAAACCCGCCGACAGCCACAATTAAATTATCTCACTTCGATAGATGAATTATCGGTTCAAATTTTAATGAAACCACTTATTAGTCTGCCTGATAAATGTAGTCTGAACATTATTTATCGTTCGGGGATATGTGATCAGGCAATGATTGATGACCACCGTGGCGACAGGAGACGAGTTTTGCAACATCATCCCCACTTAGAAGCAGTCGATGAGCTTCAAAGGAGCTCGCAGCACCGAAATCGTGCACCCTCATAAATTCTCATTGAAAGTTGATAGTCTACACGATGATTTCCTAACAACGATGAAAACTGCTTCCAAGAATAGTGTAGATTGCATGCACGCGCCAAAAGTGAAGATGGATTTAATCAGGCAAATTTACACGAAAAGTTTCCAACTGTGATAAAGATCAGAACTTGTTCTTCTATATATAACAAAAGCCTGCAGCTCAGTGTTTTACTTCAAATAATAAGCGACGAGTTGGAAGATTTTATGGTTCAAAAATGTTTCTTGTTGGCTATAGAGGGCTCCAGTGGTTGAGTGGTAAGCATGACCGCCACTCATTGAAAGAATCTGTGGTCACGTCTTCGTTCGGAAGGGAAGTAAAGCCGTTGGTCCCCGGTCCATGAGTTGATGGATCGGTATCTCGTCCAGATAGTGGAGTCCACCTCTCTGGCGTCGGTAAAGAAGAAGTAGAATCCAACTTCTATACTTACTAACAAATATCCTCCTCCAGTGATACTTGTGGAGTGCGCAGTAGTATATACGGCCTCTAGCAAAAGCGAGTATCGGACTAACAATTCCTTCCCTTTCCTTCCGCGATCTACGTTCGGGCCTGGCCGGCGCCGGTATTGATCAATAAACACTTTAGGATTACCAAGAGTTGCACATTGAAAGCTGTGTCGCTACTCCCAAGCATAATTATCTACTGATTCCCTGTGCAACTTCATCTAGTCCAGATGGATAACTGAGTAGCAGCCAGGGGTGCTCGCACAAGCTCAAGCCCAAAATGTTTCTTGTTGGCTATATACCTGGACCGGGTCGTCTTCCAAAAAAGCTTAAGATAATTTTGAGTTTAATGAATAGGGTGGATGTGCCAATAGTCGCATACTTAACCATTATGTGTCCAACGCGGTACCCAGGTACCTTTTTAAGTTTTAATTAATGAAATTACAATGTTTTATCCACAGCTGGAAACTGAAACTTTGTGACATCTTAGAACTCCACTAAGTTTAGCTTTTGGGTTAACAATATTGTTAATATAGTAAGGGGAGGAGTGAGGAGGGGCTCCTGAATTTGTTTACTACGTAACAGGCCGACGTGGGTACCCGGGTGCCCACAAAACTGAAATGCCAATAACTAAGGTAATTTCCTACCGATTTCGACACATTTGGGCGTTTTGGATTCAGGAACTCATCCACTTTTAGACTTGAATCAGGTTACTTATTTCGGTTCACGGGGATCCAGATTTCCGGAAGCATGTTTCAGTGCTGGGATACTATTTGTGAATTTCAATGAAATACTAGCAAAATACTTGGAATTGCATCAGTAGGCTGTATCTCGTTGTTTTGGAACCATTTTCCGGGGTCAAGGAACGGACATTCCGGAGCAGGTTCCTGTGGGGCCCTGAGTGGCATTCCATTCCAATTACATTTTTCAAATTGCCATAGGATCCCGTAACAATAAATAACAGACTTCCGAGACAATTTGAAGAGTTTTGATACTTATATTTCTAGGACTTTATTAAAATTTACAAATCATGCCCTAGTACTGTAACACTACTCCGGAAAATCCGGATTACTAAGAACTAGATTCTTTCATCCGGTTCAATTTTACAGAATCAAAAAGTGGACGAGTTTTTGAATCCAAAATATCTAAAAGTGTCCAAATCGGTTAAAGGAAGCTATAGTTATGGGCATTTCAATTTGTGGGTACTCCTTGGCCTGTTAAAGGTGTTTTTTTTTGTTCAACACATAACGGTTAAGAAAAACTTTTATTAAAAAAATCGATGTATAGACCTATGGACAACGTTAATACATTAAACGAATGCTCACAATCCCTAGGAAAAATATAAAGATGGTTTAATAACCAATTGATGTATTCAAAACCGCTTGTACCATTATAGGAACACATGTACCAATAGTAATGCAATCGCTAATTTCGGTTCCTATTGTTGCAAATCCCATTGATTTCTTATGGGACTTGCAACTATAGGTACATTAGATCAACTATAGGTGCAAGGGAACTCAAAATTTGAAGAAAATATTTTTTTTCAATAATTATTTGAGCAAACTTCAAGGATAAAAGTTTTATTGTCGCATAATTTTAGTGCGATGAATCGATATAAAAATATTTTTTGATGGTTGGTACCTTAGCAACTATTGATACATCTCAACTATAGGAGCAACAACCCTATCAGCAGAAATTATATAGCTTTACCTCTCAAACGGCTAAATCATTTTGAATGTTGCTAGAGATACTAAAATGCCTAAATTATGAATAAGTTTGCAATATGAGATGAAAAAGGTAGATGAGCTAACAGTGAATAAGCGAAGCCTCCACTTATGCAATTTCGATAGGATGTTTTGAACTTGTACATATATGCTTCTTTCTTCAACTATTCCATTTTACGTTCGACGTACTAACGAATCGTAGTAACTCTACCTAAGCTTGACTCCTACTTGCAGAAGGCAAAAGTCTGTTCTGAGCGACCCTGTCATATCAAATTTTCCGATCTGTATAGTTAAAACCCTTGCTCTCACGTGAGTACTAAGGCTTTAAATTTTTCATAACATTCCATGATTAGTAATATCTAGCCAATTGAATGTCATTATAACAAAGTAAAATATACAAATAAAAATTGGATACATTTTGTTTTTCGAGAATAATCAAATAAATTATAGCCGTAAGCACAAAGGCGTACTAACTGTTTTTAAACCGGACTAACTTTTAAACCTGCCTAAAATATTTGGTAAACTTTAACCAAACGATGCTGTTATTTATATGGCTGCGTTCTGATATGCGATACACGATAATGTTAAAAAACAACAAATTCAAGTAAAAGAAAATGAGTAAATTAGACAACATGGTGAATTATTTTCATTCCAATAGTTTCTTGCATTAAAATAGCATTTCTTCGTAATATGTTTCGTTTCATAGCGAATGAGAACACTTTTGTTAACTTGTAGCCAATATGTTTCTGAGCTTAGAACTTGAATGTGTTGGATAGTTGATAGTTTGCCGATGATGTACAGTATTTTGTAAGATGCATAAGATGCAATGCAATAAATAAATGCCAATTATAAATATACGTTAAATAACACTCTGCGAATTAAAATTGTACACGTTGTTTCAACAAAATTTCTACCATTTCCTGAATAACATAGTAAGAAGATGTGTTATCAAAAACATAGCGATGCATCAAGTTCTAAATGTTCTCAATGGATATAAAGAACCTAAAATCCATTGACCTTCCCTCGACACCAGGCATTGAAATTGTCACTTGCCAAACTAGAATTAAAGGCTAGAGACCCAGTTGGTTGCCGAAGGTTTTGCGATATTGCAGAACTCTTTCCCGCACCGAAGTTAGTTTTAGCTGATTTTAACTCCCACGGCATAGCATGGGGTTACATTCATGATAATGATAATCGAAATCTACCTCACTCCAAAAACTTTGTGGTAACTTCAATATGACAATTTTGAACACCAGTGGAATGACACGGATCCCTGCACTCCCAGCGCGCTCGAGCTCCATAGACTTGTCCCTCTGCTCGACATCCCTTCGGTTAGATTGCATGTGGAAGGTAATTCCTGATCCACACGGCAGCGATCCTCTGCCAATCTTAATTACTATTGCTATCGGCTCAAGGCCACCGAGTACAATCAATATTTCATATGACCTCAAACGAAACCGTGGTGGGAGACCTTCCACGAGAGTCCTCCAAAAACAATAATTTTTTCCACAATTGGTGACGCGAAAATCAAGAAAATAGTTGAATTAGCCATTTTTAATTTAAACAGTCATGAAAAAAATCCAATATTCATTTCTTTCAGCGATTGCAGGTTTTCTGTGTACTTGTAAATAAATTAGTTTGTTAAAAGTATACGCACACAACTAGAGACGAGGAGAACACAATTAAAAATGAGAACATAAAATTTAATGCTTCCAGAAATTGTAACTGGCATCTTTTTCAATCGATTGGTACATTCAAATTTGTTAGTTGAATTTAAAGTTCTTTACTACATCACAGTGTGTCTAAAACTGTTATAAACAAATAATGACTATCAATTCAGCATACGTCATTTGAAAGATACTGTACCCAAGAATCTTCTCAGTGAATTTCAAAAGAATCGAGAGATATGGCGATTTGAAGTTTTATGACACGTTTCATGAGGCTACCAGCATACAACAACAGGTTTGGTGTGATCTTTATAAACAAAAAATATGTGTCTACTTATTGAGTAGTTGGCATTCGAAAGATATACTATTCAAGTATATCCCCTGCAATTTTGAAAATATTTGATTGACGGGGTCGGAAGTTATAGCGATTTGAATTTGTATGCGGTCATCGATGGATTTTCTACCAGACTTCAAGCGTGAATCCACGTTTGTCAATTGACTATTTAGAGTGTTTATACGTGTTGCAGTGAAGGGGGGGGGCGGGTTTATGAAAATCGTTGATTTTTTTGAAATTGCTAAAATTTAATGAGAGTTTGATAAATTCTTGAAAGTTCATAAACATAAGTAGTCTAAGAGATGCCATTCCAGTCTACTAACAAGGAGAATCAATATGGAACAGTTTTCAAATCGCTATACATTCTTTTCTTGTATACTATGTCATTGAGCTCAATGAATGTGAACTTTTAAAGTGATAAATGTTCGAAAATTTTCTTAACAATTAAGATCACATAATTCCGAAATCATCAACGTTGCGACATCTCTCCCGCAATGACCTATTTTTTAAAAATGTTCGTGGAAATTTGATGATTTTTTTCATGACAAAAACCATTTCATAGTATCTTAGAAACCTATCACAATTGATAAAAATGATTTCATCAAATATTGAATGGTTTACTTTGATGCAGGATCGATTTTTAGAAATGTGCGGCATCTCTCCCCAAATTACCCTAATAACAAAGAAAGCTAAATAAATATACATGCAAATATGAACAAAAACTTTGCTGTGAACACGTTCTAGTTTCAGAAAACCGTGCTAATATATTCTGCAGGAAAAAAACTAATTGTTCATTTTCAATATATCCATTACCTGACGCCAACACTCCTAGCGGGCTGATCAACAATGTTCGTCAACACTCAACAGCGATACGAACGTGTAGCATATTTCGCAACATAGTACATATAAAAGTGCATCTTAATATGCAAAACCGGCAAGCAATTGCGGTATCATGTCAAGTTGAGCAGCTATTGCAACAAAATGCGCTACTCTCGTTTCGTCCTCGCCACAACAAAATAACTTTCCCAGCAACATCAGTGGCAAGAAGTACTCGCTTTTCCCTACGAACCTAGTCAGACGTCAGCCAACGAGAGGGAAAAGGATAAAAAACTTACGGAAAACTTTGCGCGCGAGATAGATGTAACCATAACGTAGTGATGGTAGGGAAAACGGATCCGATGCAAAGGATGCTGAAAGGAAGCAATCCGCAGTGTCATGACAAACGAGCATCGTGTTCGCCAACCATACCAACCAACCACCCACTCTCAAATCTACCAGTCAGGCCATAACCAACTCCGAAGGATGACACACCGCCAGGGTGGAAGTAAATTAGTCGGTAGAACGAACAGTTTCTTCTTAGACTTGCTATTGCTAGGGGGAAAACTTTTCAAGAAAGCCATCCTTTATAAGCAGTTTCGTGCAAAGGATCACGTGTGTGTCTCCGTAGCTCCCAGAGCTACAGTTGCAAACTGGTTCAAGTCGAAGTATAGCGTCGTTTTCTTACCCAGGATCAGGAACGCAAATATTTGTACAGATAACAATAAACAATCAACTATTTCGGTTTGTTAGTAGTTGGCTGAGAAGGAAAATGGAGTGGCTTACCTCTTCGTTAAAATGCTGCTGGTTCAAAGATGGCAATTTTCCACCATCTCCCAACCGTGGTGGTCCCGCTGCTGCGTAGCCGTCCGTAGGTGGAATAAGAATCGTTGACTTTACTGGATCAAATCCCGACTGTGGGTCAGTGGAGAGTGTTCCTAAGCTCGAGACATACACTTGCTGAGGCAATACTGACACGTGTGCTTCCTTCCTATCAGCTTGTTCTCCGTAAGTGGTTCCCTGATTGAATTTTGATTGAAACCCGTTACCCGTCTTTGCTGCATGTGGCTCTCCAAAACGCTCTCCGCCTATCAACTGGGGGTGAGCTTGATGTGACAGGTCCCATGGTTTAGAGCCACCTCCGACAGCAGAAGCAACATCATTCTGAGGGTTCACATGGTCGTTGAATAAATTTGTCCTTTTATCACTGTCGAATTCGCCGTCTGCCAGCAGCGAGGAAACCATCGGGAAGCTAACCATTGACATTACGGCTCCCATCATTTTGCTAAAGTCAGCTGTATTTTTACCCACTTCCTCGTTCATATCGTAGTAATTTTCACTTTCCTCGCAGCGGACGTTCATATACCAGTCACAGACGAAGTACTTCTGATTGAATAACGTTCCGTTCGGACAGAGAAACGCAAATCCGCTGCCCGAATCGTCCGTGTTGGCACACACGCGGAACACCTGACAGCGAGCTTCCACGTCGGCGTAGTACCCTACAATGGAAGGTGAAATGGGGACATGTTAGCATTTGAATAAATCGGCACTTAGGATAGTTACGAAAATAAATTTCATTCCGACAGGTGTGTGATAGAGAGAAGCTTCCGATTGATACTAATTGAAAGCGAAGAGATTTCCTGGGATTCGATGTAGGGGGCACGCTTACTGCCCTGAATTGAAAATGACCCGAGATGTTGAGCGCATCCCACATTGGAATAGAAATAAAAACAGTCTACCTGTCCGCACTAATGGCGTTATGAAATTACAGAAAAAGTAGTAGAAATTACAGAAAAGTAGGCGTTATGAAATTACAGAAAAAGTAGTAGTGTGTTTCATTTTCACAGAAATGCACAGTGGTTCCAAAGAGCAAAAAACAGTTTTTTATTGCAGCAAAGCTGTTGACTTTAACAATGTAGTGCCTTTGAAAAAGGTTTTTGGAATTAAACTCCCCATTTATGTCTTATCGGATCGATGATTAATCCCATTTGTAATGAGTTATGAAATTTAACTTCAACTCTCTAGCTTTTAAACTTTTTGAGATATAGGGCATTATTTGTGAAAGGCCCCTTAAAACAGGTTTTTATAGGAGGACGGGCATAGCATAGTTGGTAAATCGATTGCTTTGTACGCAGCTCAGCTGAGTTCGATTCCCAACCCCCGCACATAGGGTTAGAGATTTTTCAAAAGAGATTTCTCTATCCCGAAAATAGGTTAAAACGTCTACAAGAAAAAAAGGTTTTTATAAAAAGTTTTCTTCTAGAATTTTTCCATTATATAAATGTTCTAGAACATTGTTTGAACTGTTAAACTGCTTTATACTATGTTCACACCACAGAGTTTAAACACGTTATAATAATTAGCAAAAAGAAAAATGTCATCAAGATAGCGTTAAAACACGTTTTAACTCATAGTGTGAACGTAGTATTACTTCCGAAGACGCAAACTTGCTATCGTTAGTATGTGTGAATATATTAACGTTTTTTCCTTTCTCATATAAAGAAAAGCTATGCAATCACTGAAAAAATTTATTTTTTAACCAAGGCCCGGGGGCCGAGTGTCATATACCATTCGATACAGTTCGTCGAGATCGAAAAATGTCTGTGTGTGTATTAGACTGCCCAGAAAAATGATGAATTTTTGAAAACTCAATCGGCCCACCCCTGAGTCGATTCCTAGTCCCACCAGGAGTACTTGTGCCAAATTTGAAGCAAATCGGACAAGTCTAACTACCAGACCAACGTGCCTGAAGTTTATATGGAATTTTTCAACAATTTGCATGGATAAAACTCACTAGCTCGTATTTGCGCCGCTAGGTGGCACTGTATACATCGTATTATCACTGTAAGTGAAAATAAGAAAGATTGTCTACAATTTTGTCGAAGACTGCTAATAAATCCGGCTATGTTAAAAGAAATTATTAAACTTTTAACGAAGTGATGTCTGAGTCAGTTTTGCATGGGCCCTAGCAGTGCATGGTTGTGTATCAGTACTCGAGTCCCGCGAACTATATATTTTTGTAAAATAATGGTTAGATTTAGCTGAATAGTATGTTTACAAGAATTATAGTAAATAATACGAGTTATGTTTTGGTAAGAAAATTTTAGTTCCACCTGTGACCGCATAGAGGGCGCCTTTACTAACTTTTCATAGAAGAGAGATACAGTATCAAGTTGTTCAGAAGAAATACTGAAAAATGCCTGTTCTATAACTTTGTACAAGACACCAAATTTCTATCTCTCCGTTGAAAAGTTAGTGTTGGCGACCTCTATGCGCTAACAGGTGGAACTAAAATTTTCTAATCAAAGCATGACTCGTATTATTTACTATAATTCTTTTGAACATACCATTGAGCTAAACCTAACGATCATTTCACAAAAATGTTTAGTTAGTGTGAATCGAGTACTGATACACAACCATGCACTATTAGGCCCCATGCAAAACTGACTCAGACATCACTTCGTTAAAAGTTTAATAACTTCTTTTAACAAATTCGGATTTACATGCAGTCTTCGACTAAGTTGTAGACAATTCAATTATCCTTCTTATTTTCACTTACAGTGATAATACAATGCATACAGTGCCACCTAGCGGCGAAAATTAGTGCTGGTGGGTTTTCTCCATGTAAATTGTTGAAAATTCCCATGCAAACTTCAGGCCCGTTGGTCCGGTAGTTAGACTTGTCCGATTTGCTTCAAATTTGGTGCAAGTACTCCTAGTGGGACTAGGAATCGACTCAGAGGTGGGCCGATAGGAGTCATTTTTTTCCTGTCACCCTAGTATGTATGTGTGTGTCATTTTAACTCACACAATTTTCCCAGAGATGGCTGAACCGATTTTTTTAGTTTCAGATGAAAGGTATAACGCTCCCAGAAGCTGCTGTTATATGTTTGGTTGATTTGACTTCCGGTTCCGGAGTTACGGGTTGAAGAGTGCGGTCACACAGAAAATTCCCGTATAAACTGGTACCACCACGTTGTCCGAAAGATGTAATACAGATGGGTGTACCATTACTTGGATTTGTGGGTTTAGATCAGTAATGACCAATTGAAGTAGCTTTGACCACATTGGCCACCTATGACGATTCTTGATGCACCCAGGGAACTCGCCAAGTTCCAAAGCTAATGTTACACCTATTTTCCATGGAATTCATAAGCGATTTTTTCAAACTTGATTTCAAATGAAGGATACAGTAATATTATTGACTGCTATTGAATTTCGTTCGGTTCTGACTTTTCGTTCCGGAGTTACAGGTTGATTAGTAAGGTCGCACCGGAATTTCCCATATAAACCGTTACAAACGTAATACCACAGAGACTAAAATTCTAATGGAATGGTCGCCAAAATTCATCGACTAGTAGGTCTAGATCACTGATTGCCAATCAAATATTCTTTGAATATATTGTTCACTATCGACAATTCCGGAAGACCCGGATTCTGGGCATATTCCACAATCAAAATCACATCGATCCTTCGGTCATGACTAAACCGATTTTCTCAAACCAAGTCTCGAATGGAAGTTATAATATGAAGTTGGGTACTAAATCGTCCCTCCCCCCTTACCCTTCCACTTCCTCCTTGGACCACCTTTACACCCGCAATCCCTTCATCTACCCATCATACCAAAATAAGATAATGTATTTCTGACGCATCCTCCACTCTTGCCCTACTAATCCCCCATCCCCTCTACGTCCAAACCCATTTCACCAGCATTCGAAAATATAATCACATGAAGATAACACTAATTAAATATATTACCTTTTTGTCGATTTTCGTGGTCGCCAACCGAGGCAACCATCCAAGTGCCGAGGTCAGTTCGGCGATTCCGGTGGAGCAGGGCGTTCGGTTAGCTGCAGCCTTGACGACCCGCGACTGTTGGTGTCCCGTCGCAGTCGACTCAGATTAGTCTCCCGCTGTGAATCTAGCGTACGACAGAGAGTTCCCCGACGACGGAAGTTCTCCCGGTCCAATTCTTCTTGGTTTTTGTTATATTTTTCTCGGGTCAACCGGAAGGGTGCCGACTACTACTCGACTAGTCCCTGGCCTACTTTGGCGGAAAGTTTCCCGGCGGTGATTCCTCTCCCGAACCCGTTACTCGCCTTTTATCACACCATTTCCGCTGTAAGGCAGCATTAATCAGCGCCACCAACTTGTTGACTGCGTTCCACGTGTTTACATCGCTTGTCATTCTGTAGGCGACATTATCCGGGTTGCTCCCGACAACTTTCTGCGTGTCGCTTCGTACCTCGGACATTCAAAGACCACACGCAACGGTCACGTTGCGTGTTCGAACCTATGAAAATACTTCGTGGCCCGACAGGAGCTGTGTCAGTAGAAAATTCACCTCTCCTTGCTATTGACCAAGGTCGACAGTTTTGGGATGAGCCGGTAGGACCACTTTCCTTTTTCTGTACTGTCCCATTGCTGTTGCCACCTCGCCATCGAATCGATTCTTACTATCTTCCTTCCGTTTCCGGTGTTTCTCCGATTGTAGCACTCAATATCCTCCGCCAGGGTTATTCAAATGAGGATTATCCTGGCGATAACTCATACTGCCTCCTACGAGATTGTTCAGTACGTAACTCGTACAGCCAACAGCCGGAAAGTTCTGTTCAGCTTTTCACGGCTCCGATTGGTTTTCAGCGCCGCACCCCAGGAAGCCCATATCGCAGTAGCGATGACGAAACAGATAGCATACGCCCCGTGCTGCTTCTCAGACCGCCGACGTTTGTCTTGATTCTAGCTATTGCGTTCGTAGCTTTCGCCAATTTTTCGCAGGCGTAGGCGTACGTGATTGTCACTATCATTCCCAATTGCTTCAGTGCACGCTTCGATTCCATCACGTGCCCTCCGACCTCGATGTGTATCCGTTGGACCGCTTTGCAATTGCGGACCACCAACACATCGATCTTATGGCGAGCTATCTGCAGCTTGATCCCGTTCATCCAGCTCTCAACCGCATTTATTGTCTCCGTCACCGACACCTACATTTCTACGAGTTTGTCTCCAATCACTATTAGTGGCATGTCGTCGGCGAAACCCACGATTTTTACTTTCCTGGGCAGCCGCAGCGTTAAGACTTCATCGTACATCCCGTTCCAAAGAGTTGGACGGAGAATGGATCCCCACTGAACGCCCGCTGTGACTGTGTATTAATTTCTGCTCTTCGTTCGTCTCGTACAACTCGTTAATGTCCTTATGGACATTGTTTCTCGGGTCCATAAGGTCCACTTCGCCGCAACTACTTATAAAAATATCTCATACAAACTTCAGGCACGTTGGTCCGGTAGCTAGACTTGTCCGATTTGCTTCAAATTTGGAGGAAGTACTCCTGGTGGGACTAGGAATCGACCCAAGAGTGGACCGATCGAGTTTTTAAAAATTCATTTTTTTTCTGGACAGTCTACTGAACAACTCCGACGAAAAAAATCATACACTAAGCGAAACTTGTGTCTGAGCGTAGTGAATGACTACGCTTCGTTGCAGAGTGGCGTAAGGATTTTCATGTCAAAGTGGGTCAAGCTGACCCTTTTTGACGTGAATGCATGCCTACCCTAAAACAAAGGTGGATTCATTTAAATTCAATAGCATAACCGACCATCTGGGCCATTAGCTATAATGATGGTACTATATGCTTTGCCTTTCAAAACAGTCCGCTGTATACCCGTATTTGTAAAAACAATTTTACCAACCCCTTTGCAAATTATAAATTTACCAATTTTCACTAGTAGAATTAACATGTCAAACAAGTTTCCGAATCTAGATCCTAAATTATGCTAATAAGCAACAAAAAACACCTTTTGATCACAAATCATAAAGTGGATGGTCATTTTTCAAACCATCACTAATTGGAATCCATAGCATTTCAAAAACAAACCAGATGGCAAACATCTGTTCTGCTTCTTCTAACAAGTCCTAATGAGCCCCGTGATGTTGCAGATAAATTTAAAATCAACTAGAACTGCCACCTAGAATGAAAAGGAATCCGAGACGATACAGGTAAAAACCGTGTGGTCTACCGTCCCGAAAACGAGATACAATGATAAGGAATATGCATACTGGTCCGGTTTCCAAGAAAGCCACATTGCTCTCAACCTGATATCACGATAGTTTCCGATACGCAGCATAAAGCCAAACCATCAAAACCATCGTGCATTCTAATCTCAAAAGCTGCTAAAATCCGAAAAAGTTGCCTTTTGTCATATCATCCCGTTTTTGTTTATGCATCACTTCACTTTATCTTCTCTGAATCAAAACTATCAGATACCCGCCAGGTAATTTATTGATCACTAATCACAGATGTGTTGATTAGTCCGTTTGCATTTTGGTTGGGACTAGATTTATATTTCAATTAATTGTAATTTGTTTTTCCTGTTGTTCTTTACTATTCAAAATGAATTAACCTTATACATTAGACATTCGTTCAAATCACCAAATTATGATAAAAATATTCAAACTCACCATCACGCCGTTGAAAGCAGGTAAAACCCGTTTCAGGGATGTGTCCCAAAATCGGATAGTCGACATCTGGTTCCCCCGGTAATGCTAAGCGAAGATTGTAGCCTAAGGACGAACCATCCCGTCGACTGTTAACGCTTTGAAAATAAAACAGAAAAATATAAGCTCACACTAACATAATATATTCAAGCGACTGTGTCAATGAATGTATCTCAGTGATGCGATGAAAAGAGATGTAATTAAATTTCCGGCCATCAAATCACGTACCTTGTAGTATCCCCGTTCAGTCTGCCGCCTGAGCTAGAAACGATTTGTGGCACATCGTTTCTCGTCTGATCCGCCACGATTGACGAGTAGTTCGACGAAGTCTTTCTAGTAGCAGCCGGGTACGGTGCCAACAACGACGACGACGGTAAAAACGATTTGAAATTTGTTACATCATTTTTCCCTAATGCTCCGCTTCCTTTATTGCGATTTCCGGCGCCGTCCTCGGAATACGAAATAGCATTGGGCCGATTGACAGCAGGGGTGGTGGGCGATAATAATGTTCCCACCGATGGGTTCCGTTGGAGGTGGCTGCCGTCGTAAACGGCCTCCATCATAAGCTCAAGATTGGTTCGGAGAATCTCCTCCGGGCTGCGGTGGCCGCTGTCGAAAACGATCGAGGAGTAAAATTTTGGTGGCAAGAATATTCGTGCCGGCTGTCGCGTGTCAAAACCACCATACCGCAACATTTCGAGGATGTCGTGGTTTAGCATCATGCTGTCTATCAGCCCGAATCCGGTTGTCTGACTGATTGTGGATAGTATCGTGGCTATAAAGTAACCTGAAATAGAGGAATATGACATTCGGATTTTTTATTTATTAGATCACAAAGTTATAGATACAATCTTTAAAAATATATTTATAGTAATAAGTGCCCTAACGTAGCTTGGAATTTTTCACCATTTGAATGACAAATGCAAAGTTCAAACGCATATATTAAACCTATCTCAACATTTTTTAAGTTTATCCCAGAATGGCTCAATCGATTTTTTTCTTGTTAATCTTTACGAGTGGCAATAAAATTTAATAATCAGCGTATGGTTCATTTTAGCCAGTTTACCTTTATGCCGTACCAAAACCTGTTTTTGCCATCAGTCGCTGTCTGCAAGCTTTAATTTTCCGGCTCGAAACAGAAGGTATCACCTCATTTGGTCTAATGTCCCGGATCTAATCCCCAAAGTTTAGCAGTGTAGCTGTTAACAGGATAATCATGTTCAACCGCTGCCTTCCTTGTCACTTCTGAATACCATACTGACCCCCCCCCCCCACCCCTCCCCGAATCCTAATTAAGTCTATTCTTGTTATGTGAGTATTCGTGATAAAGCTTTTAAAACGTAGCAGATCGATGCGATTTTCAACCAAATGTTGAATTCATGTGTCTGCATATATAGAAGTTTTCAATTGATGTTGCAAGAATTCGCTAGTTGAACCCGTTACTACTAATGATTACATCGCCCTCGGACATCGTACACAACGAATATTTTGTCCATGCATAAGAATAATTCACTTGAAACGGGGTAATGAGCGAAATTCAATGCTCCAGCTGCTTTCGTGTTCACTTTTGGGAAATCTTACCATTGTTATACCAGCAATAAGGGCAGTGATTTCAAAAACTAAATTGATTAGTTCTGTCTGCATTGAGTTTCTTTTATTGGTATCCAAATTTTATGCAATAGACAAACGGAAGAAGAAATACCTCGAATTATGCTGGCTCCGTTTGTGGACCCAGAGCAGAGTAGGTTCGCTCAAAACGGTCATTTTTGTAAGGATGTGAACATCAAAGCGAACTTAGTCTTACTCGTATCCAAAAATGAATTTAGCATAAGAGTTCGAATGCAGTGGTTCTTTAATTTTCTGTTCTGTTAAAGCTGCTCGCTATGTATGGTTCTAATTTCAGTTGGATGCAATCGGCACAGATACAGTTGAGGGATTCCATGAGAAAGTAGCCGACCATAAAATATTTAGGGTCGTGCGCCGGCGTCGATGATTTTTACACGCCGCCGATTTCAGGAAAAAAGGTCAGCGCACCGATCGCCTTTTTCGTGCTGCGCCGCCGATCATATTTAAACCCGCGCCGATTCCATATTTGACCTACATCATCGCTGTTGTGCTATCTTATGACAAGCGCCATTTACCAGAATTCGAGAAAAACGATTTTTTAAGTTTGATATTGAATATGCTGAAACTCATAAATGATATAAACAATTCAAAGAATACACTTGATGCTTCTATCCATTCTGTATTAATCTCTCAAATATTCCGAATATCGGTTGACTGTGTTGCGAGTTTTTATTATAAATGTAAACAAAAGTCGCACTCACACGTGTCATAGGTTTGTATTGATGCGTTTGTTGTAAGATAACACAACAGCGACATGTGTATTGAGTGAATGAATTTTAGTATAGATACTCTTTGTACAACAATAACACATTTGCAAAATAAAAATAAAAATCTGAACAACAAAATTCGAACACCATTTCTGATGTAAAATTGGGTGCTGAATCCAAAAATGAAGTCCAAAAAATTTACATTAGAGCAGTTTTCGACTTACATCAAAAAAATGAATTTCACCTTTAAAATAATAAGTACGTTCAGTAAAATCCAAATATCTTCGGTTATATTGCATCGATATGAAATAATATTATAATGAATTAAAGCAAAGACTGCATATCAAGAAGACTGGCAACTCTGTCCAGAATCTGGAGACAGTAACAGCAACGCCACTTGCGGGTTAAGATAATACTTCCCATAGCGATGCACACGCACATATATACTTTTACATTAAACTTCCTACATTCCTCCAATAGAGGTACTGCAACCTCTGTTGCTTCTCGTTTGTATGGGGAAGGAAGGAGATATCAGTCTTCTTAATATGTAGTCTTCGATTAAAGGTAATTGAATGCACTTTTGGTCGCGCGAATATTTTGTTTTTTTCCTCATTTTTAACGAAAACGATTTTGGACAAGATAAAGGAATCTTAAAAATTATATTTTTATCGGAAATTAAAGCCTGCTAATAACCGATTATTAGTTTAAATCGGATAAAAATTGTGAAAGTAATTAAATTTTTTGTGAAATGGGAAATTTTGAGTTTGTCTGGGTCAACTTATTGAACCGTCTCGATCCTAATTTATCTTGGTTTTTTCACAATATATGAGGCATTCTCTGTTAGAACTCTGTTAAACAAATAAAATGAAGAATTTTGAGAGAATTTAATCCGGGGTAATATTCCACCTCGTTTAGCTAAATGATGCTCGACTTCTGATAACAATAATTTCAGGCTCAATGAAGTTAAAAGTCATCGAATGATTGGTATACAATCCTGCGCACAATATTTACAAGTGTATTACATAAAATAATACTCTTATGATACAAAATTCGTTGTAAACTAAACACTCACACGTCATAAAATTCGTATTTTGAAACGCTAGCTGCTCAACTGTGTTTTGTACGATGTTAACCCTAGAACGTTGCACAGGGGTACAAATGTACCACATGCCTTCTTTGGAGCCGTGTGAAGACGAGAATTCAACCTGGGACCCACTTATCAACCTGGGACCCTAACCATAATTCAATTTAAAGTTCCTAGTAAGAGTAGGGAAAGGTGGTATAGCCAGTTTGCTTATAGACTTCGTGGAAGCAGGTGTCAAAGTTGGCGTGGGGTACATTTGTACCCCAGTGTACGGTTGCCGTTAGCGTTTCGTCAGGTTTCTGTCCGTGGAAATGTGACTCGTGACAATACCAGTTTAAATACTGGTTGTTTTACTACGTAAGTAACAATTAGTTCTAGAAAATCGTTTTTGATCATTTATTCAACTAATTTAATTTAATTTTGAAGTAGAAAAAAATCGTTCTCATTTTTGCTGATTTGTATTGTTGTGTTGTTTACTTTCTTATAGTTTTTCAAAACAATGGCTCGCAAGTATAATTTGCGCACAGTAACTGCTGTAACAGTAACGTTGAGTGTTACCAATGTGTTACTGGTTAGAAATAATTTTTTCGTTTCAATTTCTAGCCCATTTTCCAAAATCCGATTTTTAAAGTTTCATTCTTTCAAATAATTGCACTTATTCAAAATTATCGAAATTCGATTTTATACCGTTTCTAGGCCATTCTTTCAACTTTTCCAAATCGGTTGAAAATTCGCAAAGTTATAGTAATTTTTATGAAAATAGTCATAGCCGCGATTTTTTCACTTTTTTTGTTCAAGCCAATTTATGTATCATTGATTCAATAAATTCCGTACTTTCACTTACACAGCTGCAATTTTTGCATTTAAAAAACGAAGAAAATGAGGTACTAAACATTTCTTTTGTTTGCATTTTTACCTGCAAAAATTGCGATCAAAGCGTGGGGTACTTTTGTACCCCAGTGCAACGTTCTAGGGTGGAAAATGCAAGTGTAACGTTCTAGGTTTTAATACAAACTATACGAATCCGTAGATATGAAAAACTCTATTTGGATTGGTTTATCGTAGATGAGCCGGCAATTTGCTGAGATGTATTCTCCTCTGTATCTGTATCTTTGTATTGCGCAAGGATTGTTCATGGTGTAGCGTTTGATTTTAATACATGCACGTATGTTATGAGCACATAGCGTGGTTTATTTAATAGTTCCGTGATTGTATACTTAAGTAGCGTCTTTTGATCCGCATTCTCAGAGGTATGCAGTCATGTGGCCTTATCTCCATATTGTGATTTTTCATATATGCGGGAATCTTAATCCCTATGCTGTCACTTTCAACCACGCGTTTCAAGTTGCTCGGCAAAATGGATATGTCTGCCTGGTCTAACATGTTGAATGAGATCAGTGTTGCATTGCACATGTGATGATCCTGAAAATAGGCGACTTCCAAAAGCTCCATTTTCAAATTTGGTCGGTGTTAAGTCAGACGGGACTAAGTGACGATATATTGATTCGATTTCGAGAAAAACTAGTTTAAAGTTTGCATCGCAGCGTCCTTTACATTGACTGTGAACCAGGTCTTGTTATTTATCTCAGAGGAATATTTATTAAAATGAATTGAATGGCGCAAAACTGTTCATTCTTTCTGAAACTGCGTTAGCATCGATATTCTTAACGGTTGGCATTCCATAAATTAAAAGCGGAGTTCAACAAAAACTGCCATAAATATATTGAACGATGTCTAAAACATACCTTTATTTAAACTGGACAACCAATTTATCATTAATTTACTATAAAACACAATTAACTAATTGTTGAACTCTAGAACCACTAGGCATGTCCTAGCGTTCAACAATTATAAAACGTTGTTAATAAATGCTGTGGCGCTAATTATAGCCATATTATTTCAGATGCACAAGACACATTCTTTCGTGACGTTACAACGATTTGAGGAATCTTCATTCGACAAATATGTTATAGCTTTATCACATGATCACATACATCAATACTTATTACAGATTCAGACTGTAGATAAAATTTCACGAAAGATTTTATCGACATTAACTGAATATACTGGAAGAGGATTGTTTTATGACCGACAATGTAACGTGACGTTACAACGCGTCACAAATTAGAACTTTCAACGTATTTCAATAAAATTCAAAGCATAAAATTCTAGAATATTCAGTTTATTTTGATTGAATCTTTCGTGAAATTTTGTCTACTTTCCGAATCTGTAAAAAGTTTTGATGTAGGCGATCATTTGATAAAGTTTTAACATATTTGTCGAATGAAGATTCGTGAAATCGTTGTAAACGTCACGAAAGAATGTGTCACAACCACAATCAAAACAATCACGCTGCATTTAAACACATAGGAAAGCCACCAAATTATAACATAAATCAGAACATAAATTGCACAGCTTTTCTGAGAATAAGTAATCAATTCCTTCAAGTTATTAAGCTGATTGTTAACTACATCGATTAAATTTTTATCTGCCAAAAAAATCGGCTTGTGACAATGCATGGTTGGACAGGAAACCAATCATTAACCGTTGTTTACCTTTAGCGTGGTATCGTCCTGGGACCGATGTTTCGGAAACTTTTCTTCTAATATCCGATGTGATCCTTTCATGTGGAGTAGAGGTTCCATCCTGATAATTTATTTCCCGGGAATCCCGGGATTTTTGGCTTCCCAGGAACTGGGAATTTATATATTTTTAAGGTATAGTGTCCAAACATCACGCAAGTAATTGCTGAAGAATGTTCATGTTTTCATGCTAAAATCGGCAAATTCGCCGATTATTACCGCGACGCATTTCTTTACAGTAACTTTAGTGGTTTTGGATTTTTTAAAAATTCTTCTTTCTTATTTTAATAGATCTTCAATAAAAGTGTTCGCAAATAAAGATTAGTTACGGAAATTGGGCTGATTTCTTTAAATTTTCGATTAGTTTTAGTTTCAAAAAATTGGGATGGTTTGCAAATATATCGTGCTAACGCGAACGGTTTTTGAAGAAAATTGTTTAGGGAGTCTAGGAAAAATATTGCCAACTGTTCAGTAAAATTTTTAAAGGTAATTTTTCTCTGAATACATATATTTAATTTTTAAAAATTCTAACATCACCGTGTTTTTACAAAAAAAAAACACTTATAATCTAAATATAATTTGAGCGCATCCTGAGATACACCACTTTGAAAGGAAAAACTCGCATTTTCTCATACAAAAATCCATTTTTATTGGCCAAAATTGAGAAAATCTTCAAACAGCCATAAAAATCGACCCTAATCTGCTAGAAGCAAACTAAAAACGCAGTTTTCCATCATTTCTCGTCACTTCACAAACTATGTGTGAACTCAGAATACTCAATTTTGTTTTTTATTGTTGCGCACTTGCGATTTTATATGGGAAATAGCGATTTTTTGCTTCAAAACAGAGTATCTAAGGATAGGCTCAAATTATTTTGAGGTTATAAGTGTTGTAAAACGTCTGAAGAACACGATGACATTAGAATTTTCAAAACTAAAATATATGTATTGAAAGAAAAAATATGTAACTTTTAATATTTAACTGAAAAAATTGCATAGTTGGCAGCACTGCCGTTAAAAATTAATATTTTTTCTAGTAAATAGAACCGGAGATATGATCAAAAGAAAATCAAGAGTTTTGGCAATTTGTTAAAACGAAGAGTGCTCCTATGGCCCGACGAGTGGTTCAATTGACACAAAAAATTGGGTTTTTATATATTGGGCCTAGATGAACAATTCCTCCAAATTTGGTTCAAAACTGTGAAGGTCGATTACATGTGCCTTGATCACTTCGTGTGGAATGACTGATATTTCGTCCAATTCGTTATACTGGAATTGTAATCTCAATTTTGTTATATGAATTATACATACAATTTTGTATTCCGGGATATTAAAATTTGTATGAAAAATAGTACAGAAAGCCGTATCTGTCCAATTTCATGCACATCCAAACTCTTTTAATGTCGCTTTCAGGGATGTCGTATTTTTGAATTGCCTTTAGACCAAGAAATTCGGTTCCTGTAACAGGAAATCGATGGTAGACTTCACCCATCGCTGAGTAGTTCGTCCATTATCCGCTTTATTTTGATTTAATCTTAATTCGGAATTATGCTGATCCAACTGTGCCGGGAATGGATTCGATATATCACGTTTTTTTGACTTGATCGCACACTACCCTGGAGCAGCTGAATCATTTCATTCAAGGTAACCAAAGAAGTTGCTTTGAATTAAATTGATCCCATCCCATCGAAATGCTCTGCAACGAATTCCAATTTTGGACAGTAACTTCAGCAGCTGCGTTCAGGATATCGTCCCAATCGTATTCATGAGTACCAAAATTTAGGTTATCCGAGGTTGATCGAAGAACAATCACTCAAAATAAGTTTTTTTTTGACACTGCTCATTGCGGTAGCTTAACGGAGCCGTGGGTCTCTTAAATAATTACAATATAAAAATGTATAAAA
Organism: Topomyia yanbarensis; assembly: GCF_030247195.1. Classification (NCBI taxonomy): domain Eukaryota; kingdom Metazoa; phylum Arthropoda; class Insecta; order Diptera; family Culicidae; genus Topomyia; species Topomyia yanbarensis. The sequence goes on from NC_080672.1 coordinate 253,697,616, forward strand.
ACAAATGTTATTGAGTGTCCTTTGGATCTCGTCCACGCAACTTTTTATTGCGCGGGGAGACTTTCTTTCGCGGCGGGATAATATCTTGTGGGTCCATTGCGTTTTCATCGTTGATTCTGAAGCATTGTATGCTGATTTTACAGTTGTTATTATGGCTTGAACAGCTGCCACAAAATTGGAAACCGTTTGTGGTTCTGGTGATGTTATTGAAAACTGTGTTTCGGATTGGTTTGCCGAAGATGTGTGGGCAATTTGTTGTGATGCATTCTCCTCAACATTTTCCACACAAGGTGTTCCATGATGTACCGTCTGGTTGCAGTACTTGCACGTAGGAGTATGCCCTTCGTGGGTGCATAGCGTGGTTTGTTTGATGTTAGTTTCTTTATATTTGAATTCTATAGTCAAGTGGGAGGGAATAGGTCTTACGACCCGCATCCTCACCACAAGAACACCGTTGGGAATACCCGGAAAAAAGTTTCTCCAAGTATCAGGTGTGACTGATTCCACTTCTCCGAATTGAGACATGTATTTTGTAATTGATTCATGGGGCGTACGCGGTGACAAATCATGTAGCCTTACATCTATATAATTGTTTTCTATATATACTGGTATCTTCACACTCACTTTCAAACACGTGTTTTAGGTTGTTCTGTAAAGTGAATCGTTTTGCTTGGTCTAGCGTGTTGAATGATATCAATACCGCACCGCGCAAGTGATGATACTAAAGATATATGACATCCTTAAGCCTAAGCTTCATGTTCACCTTCAGAAAATGTTCCACCTCACGAAGACTCGGTCGCGTAGAACAAAATCTTAAGTCAACAACCGCTGTGTTGGGTCGAAGTAGTGCTTTTTCATCAAATTCACTCATGATACAATGTTTCCTTTGTTCTAGACACACTAACTGTCGTTCACTTTGCTCTTTGTTGCTCTAACTTGGCAGAGGAAAAAAGTAGATCGAACGGTTTCCTTTGGTTTTTTATTATTTCGATTATAGAGGTTTTAACCTTAAGGTCATTCGCCTCTTCGGGTTAGAAAAGTCTCTTATGAAAAATTTCTAACCCTATGTGCGGGGTCGGGACTCGAACCCAGGTTTTCCTTTGTTCTTAAGACAATGCACACAAGAAAAGAAGTACTGTATTGTGGTTCGTTTTGCGCTGGATCAGACAGCAGCAGAGTTTCGTGACCAGTGTCTTTGGTGGTTGTAAGTCGACTGACTCAAAATAAGTTGATATTGTATAAACGGAGTAACGAGTTATAAATTGATTCAATGCTGTGTAGTCGATATCTTTTGACAACTATTTCAGGACAGTTGTACATTTAGAGTGGGACATGGTTATCTGAAAAAAATAAAATTTTGATCCGAGTAACTTTTTGGGTCCCATTTAGCTCCCAGAACAACTCTGCAAATTTTTAGCTCGATCGGTGAAACTATATTTTCGCGCCCACTGTTAAAAGTTTACATGGGATTTCGACGGGGAAATTGTCTTTTGCAAATTAATTCTTCCAAGAGTCCCCCGCTACCTCCTAAAAGTAAGTAGATGTCTGATTTTTATAGGAAATTTGTCAAGGAAACAAAGTCTAGAAGACTGCAAAACGATCTGATATTTGTGGAAAAAGTTATTAAGCAAAAACCGATTGATGTCCTGAAGATTGATGAAAATTTCACTTTTCATAGCGTCACTGCTTTTGACGTTCTAATTATATACAAAATTTTTAACTTTCTCTTATTATGTACAAAAGAAGCCTCAATTTATCCCTCAAAACCTTCCAAGGTGGCCAAATAGTATAGATAAACGATTTAGACCATTAAGAGAGGATTAAAACAAAATTGCGTATAATTGGACAACCAACAGCAGTGGTGCTAGAAAAAATTAATATTTTATCAATCGTCAGAGCATCAATCGGTTTCTGCTTAATAACTTTTTTCTCAAGCGTCAGATCGTTTCGCGGTTTTCGGGACATTGTTTCTTTGCTAAATTTCTTATAAAAGCCACATAACGATTTATTTTTAGGAACTAGTAGGCGACTCCTGGAGGAATTATTTTGTGAAAGTTAATTTTCCCATACAAAATCCTATGCAAACTTTAAACAGTGGGCGCAAAAATATTGTTTCAGGGATAGAGCTTAAATTTTGCACAGTTGTTCTAGGACACAAATGGTACCTAAAAAGTTGCTCGGAGCTGGAATCTAAATTTTGTTCCACCATATTGTACATACAATCAACCATGCTTGAAAACTTTTATTTTCAAGAAAACTTCTGTATTCCCGGAACCTCCCGGGAAGTTTTTTTTATTTATTTCCCGAATCCCAGGAAGCTGTTAACTGTCGTGAAATGGAAGCTCTAATGTGGATAAAATGGAGGCATAGATTGAAATATTTATTTTCATTAGTTTTTAAAATCGAGTTATTTCTGGTAAATAAGTATTGTATAAATGTTCAATAAATAGTACATTTATATTTTATTCTGCGTATGATTAAAGATAGTTAATACAACTTCATTTAAAAGCCCAAAATAGAAAGCGGCACTCTACCCATAACGGCAAAAATAGGCACATTAAGTATTCTTGTTTCATTCCTAAGAAACATTATTGTGACAAAAGCAGCAATGAAATTGTGAAATATCCGTATTACAGCGAAACAAATAATGCAGTCGAGCGCCTCAATTTAAGTTCTACTATTTCAAGTTAATCGTTGAACTACATTTGACCAATGGTAAAGATGGCAATGGAAATAAGCTGTAAAAAGCCCCAACACCTAATTTTTTATCCAGAGATATCGACATTTACAACTAAACGTTCGACGACATTGAAACTAAATATGGTGGCGATGAGACAGAAAATATGTTGTCAATTTGTTTCAATGTCTTCAACTAAGCACCAATCATAAATTGTTCAAATGGTCATGACATCACGATCTACGCATCAAACCTGACAACCTTTTCGTTGATTCAAAATAAGTAAACCTACCTACTCGTATAATAAATAATCTATTTCACGATTCTGGCTACTGCTGACTGATGCCCTACGCCTAGACCTTGATGCTGGGAAGCCTGATATCACTGAAATCTGATGGTTGAAGTTAATATACTCAAGCTGAGAATATGAATGTGATAAAAGCCAAAAATAGCCTTCACTGACTATGCGCTGATGGTTTCGATTACACATTTGATACTATAGGCAAAGAGAATATAAAACGAGGCACGAAATGTGTTTTGATTAACATATTCTAGATCCAAACCAAGTTGATTATCAGTCGATTTCTGTCTATCTGAACGGCTGATTGAAACCTTTTTTCATAAAGCGCTACACGCTCTTATTTTGTTTTTTCCAGAAACGCCTAAAATAAATGATCTCGTTTAAATCTAACAAAAACATTTTCTCTTCAACCAACGAAACTGCTTTGCTGAGCTTCGGATAACAACATGAAATGGCCAATCAACAGATATTCAACCGCTTTAGAAATTTCGTTATATTTATGCTTATCGAACGACAAGCTATAAAAAGAAGCTTCAACATGATGCTGCGTGTCATAAAACGAATGAAAGTAAAAATTTGTTCCTTCAGTTCCATACAAACGACACAAGCAACGGTTTCTTCGTGGTTGCTACTGGTGCGTCTAATGGCGATGATGGTGGATTCAAGTGGGATGGTACTAAATAGTTGGAAATGCTCATTTTGTAGTGTTCAATACGATTTTTATTATGTTAAATGTTAAGCATTCATGTTTTGATATGCTCCTTCTGAGTGAATATTAACACGGGTTACGTTGGTCATCAAACTGTATGGTTCGTCAGAAGTTGTTAAATACACCCATAACATTTCTCTAGTGCAAAAAATGGTATACAGAGTTTCGTTCATATTCCGAATTAAAACCATGCATTGATTTTAAAGCACAAATCCCCGACTACAGACGGGGAACGTGCCATTTGATATATTCTGATTCCTGATTCCACTGCAACACACCAACACAACTTAGTCTAAAATGAAATAAACTTAATAGGTTTACAGAGTACAGGGTAGACGGCGCGCTTGCAAGAGCATTATTTTTTTTCTGAGCCATCGCTCAATAGGGTGAATCTTTTTTGCCTTTCTCATATAAAGAAAGGCTATGCAATCACTGTAAAAATCGACTTTTTAACCGAGGCCCGGAGGGCCGAGTGTCATACACCATTCGATTCAGTTCGTCGAGATCGGCAAATGTCTGTGTGTATGTATGTGTGTGTGTGTGTGTGTGTGTGTGTGTGTGTATGTGTGTGTGTGTGTGTATGTGTGTGTGTCATTTTAACTCACACAATTTTCTCAGAGATGGCTGAACCGATTTTCGCAAACTTAGTTTCATCTGAAAGGTATAACGCTCCCATAAGCTGCTATTGAATTTTTAGTTGATCCGACTTCCGGTTCCGGAGTTACGGGTTGAAGAGTGCGGTCACACAGCAAATTCCCATATAAACTGGTACCACCATGATGTTCAAATGATGTAAAACATATTAAAATTGATGTAACATTACTCTAGTTTGCGGGTCTGGATCACTAATGATCAATCAAAGCAGCTTTGACCACATTGGCCACCTATGACGGTTCATGACGCCCCCGGGGAACCCGCCAAGTTCCTAAGCTAATATCACACCCATTCCGCAACGAATTCTCTACCGATTTTTACAAACTTGATTTCAAATGAAAGATACAGTAATGCCATTGACTGCTGCTGAATTTCATTCGGTTCTGACTCTTTCTTCCGGAGTTACAGGGGTGTTAGTAAGGATACACTGGAATTTCCTACATAAATCGGTACAATCGTAATACCTCAGAGGCTAAAAACTATTGAAATGGTCACCAAATTACTTCTAATCGCAGATCTAGATCACTGATTGCCAATCAAACATTCTTTGAATATATTGTCCACTATCGACGATTCCGGAAGTCCGGAATTCCGGGCATATTCCACAATTAAAGTCAAATCGGTTCTTCGGTGATGACTGAACCGATTTTCTCAAACCAAGTCTCAAATGGAAGGCAAAATATGCAGTTGAGTATTGCGTAGCCGCCCCCCCCCCCCCCCCGTCTTGCCCTTACACCTCCCTCTTTCATCACTCCCCTCCCCTTGGACCACCCTCACGCCCGCATTTCCTTCATCCATTTCTGACGCATCCTCCACTCCCACTCTACTAACCCCCCATTCCCTACACGTTCAAACCCATTCCACCAACCTTTCCAAATTATAATCACATGACGATAACATTGAACTCATGCTTTTTAAGCTAATTAAATATTATTCTTTTGCCTTTCTCATATAGAAAGGTTATGCAATTGCTTCAAAAACCGATTTTCTAACCGAAGCCCGGAGGGCCGAGTCTCATATAACATTCGACTCAGTTCGCCGAGATCGCAAAATATCTGTGTGTATGTATGTGTGTATGTATATGTGTATGTATGTATGTATGTATGTATGTATGTATGTATGTATGTGTGTATGTATGTATGTATGTATGTATGTATGTATGTATGTATGTATGTATGTATGTATGTATGTATGTATGTATGTATGTATGTATGTATGTATGTATGTATGTATGTATGTATGTATGTATGTATGTATGTATGTATGTATGTATGTATGTATGTATGTATGTATGTATGTATGTATGTATGTATGTATGTATGTATGTATGTATGTATGTATGTATGTGTGTATGTGCGGATTTGTTAACAAAATGTCCACATCGGTTTCTTGGAGATGGCTGAACCGATTTTTACAAACTAAGATTCAAATGAAAGGTATAATATTCCCATAGGTTGCTATTGAATTTCATTTTCAACCGACATCTTGTTCCGAATTACGAGTTGAAGAGTATGGTTACAAAACAAAATTTGTTGATTTGTCCACATCGGTTTCTCGGAATTTTCTGAACCGATTTTGACAAACTTGATTTTAAATGAAAGGTCCATCAGCTGCTGTTGAATTTTGTGTGGATCCGAGTTCTGGTTCCTGAATTACAGGTGATACGTACGATCACGCAGCAAATCCCGATTCTAACGAATTCTGCGATGAATTGGCGAGGTGATTTTTTTTCCAAAATATAAACACAACTGTTGAATTTGTAGATCTAGGTCACCAACAGTCATTCAAAGTCTCTTTGGCCACACTGGCCACCATCGACGGATCCGGAAGCATCCAAATTCAGAATAACGGTTATATTGGTTTTTCTGGTAGGCGGGGGGGTGTAGTAGTGACTACTGAATTGATTAATGAGGTGATTTTTTAAGAATTTATTTTCTATGTTCACCGATTTTCCATACTAATTTCCTAATAAACTTTGAAATTTTTGGAGGGTCCGTAGACACAACCGATACGATGCTATGCTATGCTCAAATACTAAGCATAGCATAGCATAGCATAGCATAGCATATACGATTGCACAAATCGTGGGTGGCTGTATAATGATCAGCTAATATTTATCAAGATATCCACTAAACCGTGTCGCAAGAAAAAACATTCGGGATTAACACTTTTTCTTCATAGTAGAAAAGCATCACAGTGTACACCTGGCCACGTCCTTACAATCGTTGGGGAAGGGAAGGTACGTTAGTTTAACATCCACTTGCGAAAGTACAGGGAACCCATACCACTTTCATAGATGTTTCAGGAATAGGAGTTTGGGTTAGTAGGACAGGTTATTTATGAGGAGCTTATTCAACAACATTTCAGTGCAAAATGAATGTAACTTACCTTGTTTAGCCCGTATTTTCAGTAAGAAAATTATTTGGATAAAAAATATAAAATTGAAAAAATAACATAAAACAATTTCACCAATATGCAAAGTTGGAACTCAAAAAATCTAAATTTTTTTGAATTTTCTGAAGCACATACTTTTGAAAATATGTGTAAGAAATTTCATCCAGGTCGCAGCACAGTTAAATTACAGTTGTTTGCAGTGCGCTGGTTCTTCCACGAATGAAGCTAACACAAAACTTTAAACGCAATTTCCTCGGAATGAAGTTTTTTGAAAAGTACCATTGCGGTGAACGTGGTATTCCAAAAACTATTCATCCGAGTTTCATAAACTTTTTTTTTGAATTGTTTGTATTTACATTCTCGTTTACTTGCACGAAATTTCGATTATTTACAATAAATTTTTGATTAAAATTTTTAACACCACAAAACTCAATTTTTTGATCAACATGTTTTTTTTACAAAAAAAAAATTTCTATTGAGAAACCGATCCGTTCAAGTACACCACAATACATTTTTCTTCAATAGGATTTTTAGTTTTTGGATTTCTGTTGAGCGGTTCTACTTGGAGAGCGTTCACCACAAACCTCTGCCAAAAAACATCCTTCGGGGCATGGGCCATAACTCCGACAACCTTGAATATTTTTTTAATTCAACTTGTTTTTTTCTATCTTCGATAGCGCTACCAACGAACATTCTTTGGTTTTTGCCTTTCTCATATAAAGAAAGGCTATGCAATCACTGTAAAAATCGACTTTTTAACCGAGGCCCGGAGGGCCGAGTGTCATACACCATTCGATTCAGTTCGTCGAGATCGGCAAATGTCTGTGTGTGTGTGTATGTGTGTGTGTATGTGTGTGTGTGTGTCATTTTAACTCACACAATTTTCTCAGAGATGGCTGAACCGATTTTCGCAAACTTAGTTTCATCTGAAAGGTATAACGCTCCCATAAGCTGCTATTGAATTTTTAGTTGATCCGACTTCCGGTTCCGGAGTTACGGGTTGAAGAGTGCGGTCACACAGCAAATTCCCATATAAACTGGTACCACCATGATGTTCAAATGATGTAAAACATATTAAAAATGATGTAACATTACTCTAGTTTGCGGGTCTGGATCACTAATGATCAATCAAAGCAGCTTTGACCACATTGGCCACCTATGACGGTTCATGACGCCCCCGGGGAACCCGCCAAGTTCCTAAGCTAATATCACACCCATTCCGCAACGAATTCTCTACCGATTTTTACAAACTTGATTTCAAATGAAAGATACAGTAATGCCATTGACTGCTGCTGAATTTCATTCGGTTCTGACTCTTTCTTCCGGAGTTACAGGGGTGTTAGTAAGGATACACTGGAATTTCCTACATAAATCGGTACAATCGTAATACCTCAGAGGCTAAAAACTATTGAAATGGTCACCAAATTACTTCTAATCGCAGATCTAGATCACTGATTGCCAATCAAACATTCTTTGAATATATTGTCCACTATCGACGATTCCGGAAGTCCGGAATTCCGGGCATATTCCACAATTAAAGTCAAATCGGTTCTTCGGTGATGACTGAACCGATTTTCTCAAACCAAGTCTCAAATGGAAGGCAAAATATGCAGTTGAGTATTGCGTAGCCGCCCCCCCCCCCGTCTTGCCCTTACACCTCCCTCTTTCATCACTCCCCTCCCCTTGGACCACCCTTACGCCCGCATTTCCTTCATCCATTTCTGACGCATCCTCCACTCCCACTCTACTAACCCCCCATTCCCTACACGTTCAAACCCATTCCACCAACCTTTCCAAATTATAATCACATGACGATAACATTGAACTCATGCTTTTTAAGCTAATTAAATATTATTCTTTTGCCTTTCTCATATAGAAAGGTTATGCAATTGCTTCAAAAACCGATTTTCTAACCGAAGCCCGGAGGGCCGAGTCTCATATAACATTCGACTCAGTTCGCCGAGATCGCAAAATATCTGTGTGTATGTATGTGTGTATGTATATGTGTATGTATGTATGTATGTATGTATGTATGTATGTATGTATGTATGTGTGTATGTATGTATGTATGTATGTATGTATGTATGTATGTATGTATGTATGTATGTATGTATGTATGTATGTCTTTTTTTTTTTTTTTTTTTTTTTTTTTGAGAGCAGTAAAAAAATTTTCAGAAAAACCCTGAGTGAGGAAAAATGTACAAAAACCCCATTGTCAGGGAACGGGTTTGGGCTGCCATCACCCGACCCGCTAAAAACCACTGCTCTTGCCCAGAACCTGATTCCTCCCCGGCACTACCTTACGGCATTACTTCGGGGAGAGGTTTTTATGTGCATAGCACGCACTCTAATTCAACTACTTCCTAGTTCGTTTCTTCCGTAGGGTTACAGCCCCACTCCTCTACACACCACCAATTCTCTACCATCCACACAGACTGGCAAGCTCTGCATGGCAGTCGGAAAGCTGGCTGTGAGTCGAGGCTTAGTACTCCTCCCCTACGAGTACAGTCTGAGCGGCAAACTTCTGACTGTCTAATTCACTGAGCCCTGCGGCTCGCTTGTGCCGGTTAGCACCGCAACTCCCTTCTCGCACCATTCAACGCCGTTTACTCTTTGAGCACCAGACTTGTTCGCGAACTACTCGGTCTAGTCCCCGACGATGGACCTAGCCTACTCCGACGGAGAATTCCCCGGCGAGAGAAGTTCTCCCGAAACCGAGCCAACCAACCAGATGTCGAGGTCAGTTCGGCGATTCCGGTGGAGCAGAGCGTCCGGTTCGCTGGTGCCCCGACGACCTGCGACTGGTGGTATTTCGTCGCGGTCTACTCAGTCTAGTCCCCGGCGGTGGATCTAGCTTACGCCGACGGAGAGTTCCCCGGCGAAGGAGGCTCCCCCGGTACCGATTCTTCTTTTGTTTTAGCACCACAATTTCATGAGCTCTTTGGCTTCCTCTCGTTCCGTTTCGCCCGATCTACTCGATCTAGTCCCCGGCGGTGGATCTAGCCTACTCAACGGGCCATACAGTAGGTGCTGAGGTCTATCCGGCGATTCCGGTTGGAGCGTAACTTCCGGTTCACCGGCGCCCCAACGACCCACTGCTAGCTCTGCGACGCGGTCTACTCGGTCCAATCCCCGGCGGTGGATATAGCCTACTCACGAGCTACCCGGAAGGATGTCGAGGTCGGTTCAGCGATTCCGGTGAAGCTTGACGTCCGGTTCCCAGGCGCCCCGACGACTCAACTCGGTGCTACATCACGCACTACTCAACTGGTCCCCGGCGGTGGACCTAGTCTACACAGTTGGAGAGTTCCCCGGCGGCGGAATTTCTCTCGAAACCCGATTTGCGGTTTCTTGTTGGTCTCTACGCCACTTCCTCTGCAACTCGGAGAGTATGCTCGAGACCACTCTGTTGACAGCGTCCCAGGTATGTTCGTCACGGCACATCTCTTCGACGATATTGTCCGCTGTCATACCAGGTATACCCCTACGAACTTCTTCGAATCTAGGGCATTCGAAGACCACGTGTTCCGGTGTCTCCTGCACGGTCGCACAACCCGGGCAAAGGGGTGACGAAGCATGTCCAAACCGATGCAAGTACTTCCGGAAGCATCCGTGCCCGGACAAAAACTGCGTCAAATGGAAGTTCACCTCTCCATGCTTCCTATGTACCCAGGCCGATACATTTGGGATGAGTCGGTGGGTCCACCTTCCTTTCTCCGCGTTGTCCCACTCCTGTTGCCATTTAGCCAACGAGTCCGCTCGAACCTGTCTCCTAGCGTTACGTGCATTTCTCCGCTGATAGCATTCCACGTCCTCCGCCAGGGTAATGCAGATGGGGATCATCCCGGCGATAACGCATACTGCCTCCGACGATATTGTTCTGTAGGCACTCGCGACTCGTACGGCCATCAGTCGGAATGTCCTGTTTAGCTTTTCACGGTTCCGCTTGGTTTTCAGCGCAGCACTCCAGGCAGGAACCCCATATCGGAGTATCGATGACGAAACAGTAGATAGCAGACGTCTCGTGCTGCTTCTCGGACCGCCGACGTTTGGCATGATTCTCGCTATTGTGTTCGTTGCCTTCGCCGACTTTCCACAGGCGTAATCAACGTGGTTGTTGAAGCTCAACCGGTCGTCGATTATAACTCCCAATTGCTTCAATGCACGTTTCGATGCAATCACGTGCCCTCCGACGTCGATCTGCATCCGTTGGACCGATCTGCAGTTACTGACCAACAACACCTCCGTCTTGTGGCGAGCTATTTGCAGCTTAACCCCGTTCATCCAGCTCTCGATCGCGTCTATTGTCTCCGTCACCGACACCTCCACTTCTTCAAGTGTCTCACCCATCACCGTTAGTGACACGTCGTCCGCGAAACCTACGATTTTCACTTTCCTAGGCAGCTGCAGCGTTAACACCCCATCGTACATCCCGTTCCAAAGGGTTGGACCGAGAATGGAGCCCTGAGGAACGCCCGCTGTGACACGCAATGACTTCTGTCCTTCGCTCGTCTCGTACAGTAGCACTCTGCTCTGAAAGTAGCTCTTCAGGATCTGGCACAGATAGTCGGGAACCCTCATTCTATGCAGCGCTGCAGCGATGGCTTCCCAGCTGGCACTGTTGAACGCGTTATTCACATCTATCGTGACCACAGCGCAGTATCGATCTCCTCTTCGCTTCTGTTTAGATGACTTCTCGGCACTCTCGAGCACTATCCGAATTGCATCCACTGTCGATGCTCCTTTGCGGAAACCAAACTGCATCTTGGACAGTCCGCGCTCACCTTCCGTGAATTTCGTCAACCTGTTAAGAATGATCCTTTCCAGGAGTTTTCCGAGTGTATCCAGCAGGCATATGGGTCTGTACGAGGTCGGGTCGCCAGGTGGCTTCCCTGGCTTCGGCAGCAACACCAGCTTCTGGACCTTCCACATTTCGGGGAAGTTGCCTTCATTTAGGCACTTCTGCATCACTATCCTGAACATGTCCGGATATGCCAGGATCGCAGCTTTCAGTACCACGTTTGGTATTCCATCCGGACCAGGGGCTTTCTTTGGTTTTAGGCGCTTCGATGCTTCTACTAGCTCGTCGTTAGTCACTTGCCGATCCATGTTTGTTCCTTCTTCCTCGCCGTGCGGTGACGGTGGCCATATAGTTGGATCGTGCTTCGGGAAAAGACCCTCGACGATTATCTTCAGCTTGCTCGGACACATTTCGACTGGCGTCGTTGGACCCTTCATTTTCGCCATCACGACTCGGTATGCGTCACCCCAGGGATTGGCGTCTACTTCTCGGCATAGCTCCTTGTGGCACTCTGACTTGCTAAGTCTGATCTCCCGTTTTAGAGCGGCCCTAGCTTCCCGAAACGATGCCTTATGCTCTTCTCTATCTGGTTCCGACCTTGCTCTTTGGGCCCGCCTTCTGGCTCTGAGACAAGCAGCGCGTAACGTACTAAGCGTCTCGTTCCACCAGTAAGCTGGACGCCGTTTGTTGCGTGGTTCCAGTTTTCGCGGCATTGTGGCGTCACAAGCCGCCACAATCCTTCTTGTTAGGTCAGCCGCATCCACGTTCTCGGTCCCGCCGTTCGGCCGAAGTGCCTCAACAAAGAGGTCTTTGTTGAAGGCTTTCGTCTTCCACTTTCGTTCGCCGGTCACCCTTCTCTGTACTGCCGCGGGGTTCCGTTGGCCGATACGGTAGCGAATCTCCTGGTGGTCACTATGCGTATACGTTTCGCATACTCTCCAATTCATGTTCGCCGTCAATGAGGGACTACAGAATGTGACGTCTATGATGGACTCCCTCCCGTCTCTCCGAAATGTACTAACAGAGCCTTCATTGCACAATCGTACGTCTAACTTCGCTAGAGCTTCCTGCAGGATACACCCTCTTGTGTTGGTTACTCTACTGCCCCATTCCACAGCCCAGGCGTTGAAGTCACCACCAATGACTACCGGCTTCCGATCGATCAACTGCTCGGTTAACTGCTCCAGCATTAGGCTGAACTGCTCTACTGTCCACCTTGGGGGAGCGTAACAGCTACATACGAAGATGCCGTTGATTTTGGCTATCACGAAACCCTCATAGGAACGTTCTACCACTTCTTGGATAGGGAATCTTCCCATTACTTGTATCGCTGCGGTTCCTGATCTATCCGCCACCCAGTTACCGTTATTAGGGGGGACTTGATAAGGCTCTGCGATCAAAGCGACATCGCACATAGTTTCTGTCGTAGACTGCCACAACAGTTGCTGTGCGGTATCACAGTGATTCAGGTTTATCTGGGTCATCTCCATCACCGTTGGCCTGCAGTCGCCTTCTTGTACGCTGGGCATTTAAAGCCACCCGTCTGATGGTCGTTCCCTTCCGCTGGGGTGCAAAGCAAGCACTTCGGCCTCTGCGTGCAGTCTCTCGCAAGATGGCCCGTCTCTCCGCATTTCCAGCACATCCCGGATCTGTCCGGGCCTTTGCAAGCCCCTGCTAAATGTCCAAAGCCTAAACATTTGAAGCATTTCTCTGCTTGTTTGTTTACTCGTGGGGCGGCTCTCAGTAGGCATCTCGACCATCCAACTGTAACCTTACCTACCTCCAGTGCCTTGTCTGCAGCGGTTACCGGTAAACGTATCATCGCTATCTGCGTTCCTCCGTATCCCTTCCTTAACCGGATCGTCATGTGCACCTCGCCCAGTTTGCACTGCTGCTTCATAGCACCTCTCAGCTCGTCTTCCGTCGTTATTTCGTCGAGGTCTTTGCACACGATTACCATCTCCGGGCTTAAGGCTTTAACTTCTGCCTTTCCGCCCATTGATTTAGTTATAGTCTCCTGCAAGGCAGAGCTACTAGTCGTAGTATTCTTCTTAAGCTCGAGGAGCATCTCATTTTTTTGGGTACGCCTGACTCTTAACACGTTTTCCCCCAAATCTTTCAGCTCCGGGTCCTCTCTGACCTTTTTGAGCAGTGCTGCGTACGTAGTCTCGTCATTTGCTTTGACGAGCACGGCTTCTCCCTTAGGCGCCTTCTGACGAGCCGAGGGTTCTGATTTCCTCTTCTGCTCCCCTTTTCGCTCCTCCTTCTTTTTTTGCTGTTTCCCGCGTTTCTCCTTCCGACCTACAACGGTGCTCCAGCTTTCACCCTGTAAGGTGGCGTCCTTTTCTTCGGCAGCAACAGCATCCTCGAGCGTCTGCCTCTTTGACCCGCCTGGTCTTTCTTCTCCTGGTGAGGATCTTGTCCTCTTTGGAGTTATGGGAACTGGCGTGTTCTCCACTCCAATCTGCCTCTCCTTACCCTGTTTCGGAGGGGCTAGGAGGATAGTAGCCTTAGCCGACGCGGATGCTCGCTCAGCTGAATCTGCCCTCTGCGTTGCCGTATCGTACTCTTTCACGGCAGACAGTAGCGCCTTCCGGATTTTGATGACCATCTCCTTAATGTCTTTGTGGACATTGTTTCTCATGTCCACGAACTTGTGGAGCTCCTCCACCAAGTGCCTCGCTACCACTACCTTTGGCGTTTGTGGGGTGTAGCTCCTTCCGCTCTGCTCCGGCTGTTTTTGTTGCTGCTGTTGCTGTTGCTTCGGCTTCCCCTCCTCCTGCTCTTGCTGGGTGACTTCAGCTACTATTGGTGGTGGTGACCTCACCAACCCACCTCTGGCAAACGGATTTGCCGTGCCTGCTCCATTTATATCGGTTGCTTGTTGTTTCTCCATTTTATTTTATTGGGTCCCAACTCCGGGCCGCTATCTCCACTCGCTGCACATAGTCGCCTCTCGTGATCCCATGATTATCTATGCTGCCGAAAAGCAGCAGTGAGGTCATGCAAGGGTTGACACCATCTCTCATGGGGAGTAGTGTTCAGAGCCGGATCGGCGTAAATCGGGAATGCTTCAACCGAACCTAGTACCACCAACCAAATGATGGCGAGATTCGAACGTACCCGGAGACCTGCCAGGGTTTTGTTGGAACGGAGGCAGCCATGCTGTTAGCCCACTCGCCATTTCAAGTCGGTGTCATCCTTCCTTACTCAGGGAGTAGAACAGCACGTCTGTCAGCCCTAAGTCGCCATCCTTTTCGTCATCCGTGTCCTGTCCGTTGCCGTTCGCCATGGCCAGTATACCATAATCAAGATGTTACTGGCGTCGATCCTGATGTGCCGGTTGGCACTCCGGTTGGGCTAGAGTGCTTTTATTGCCCAGATCTTAGATTATTGGAATCTTAGGATCTTAGCAGAAGCGGCACAGACTCGCTTCGTCGGAGCTGCTTTCGGAGTTATGGCATTTTTTAGAGGTTCAGAAGAGCCCAATCTTAGCCCCACCATATCCTAGCAAAACTCCCCAACTCGCAGTAGGGCTGTGGGGGGGGGGGGTTCGTTAGGCCCCTAGACTCCTGTCCTTCCTGTCCCTGCTGCCCCCATGTATGTATGTATGTATGTATGTATGTATGTATGTATGTATGTATGTATGTATGTATGTATGTATGTATGTATGTATGTATGTATGTATGTATGTATGTATGTATGTATGTATGTATGTATGTATGTATGTATGTATGTATGTATGTATGTATGTATGTATGTATGTATGTGTGTGCGGATTTGTTAACAAAATGTCCACATCGGTTTCTTGGAGATGGCTGAACCGATTTTTACAAACTAAGATTCAAATGAAAGGTATAATATTCCCATAGGTTGCTATTGAATTTCATTTTCAACCGACATCTTGTTCCGAATTACGAGTTGAAGAGTATGGTTACAAAACAAAATTTGTTGATTTGTCCACATCGGTTTCTCGGAATTTTCTGAACCGATTTTGACAAACTTGATTTTAAATGAAAGGTCCATCAGCTGCTGTTGAATTTTGTGTGGATCCGAGTTCTGGTTCCTGAATTACAGGTGATACGTACGATCACGCAGCAAATCCCGATTCTAACGAATTCTGCGATGAATTGGTGAGGTGATTTTTTTTTCCAAAATATAAACACAACTGTTGAATTTGTAGATCTAGGTCACCAACAGTCATTCAAAGTCTCTTTGGCCACACTGGCCACCATCGACGGATCCGGAAGCATCCAAATTCAGAATAACGGTTATATTGGTTTTTCGAAAATGGCTAGAACGATTTGATCAACTTAGTCTCAAATGAAAGGTGTTGCGTCCCCGGAAACTGATATTAAATTCCATCTCCATCCGACTTCCAGCTCCGGAGTTACGGGTTGTGGAGTGCGATCACATAGAAAACTCCGATTCAAACCGATACCTCGATGAATGCAAAAAGGTGCTCTTATATATACTTACCAAGTGTAATAAGAATGAAAGACATTTCCATAATGTTATATTGTACGAACCAGTTATTAAATCATAGTTTGGAGAAATGAGAAAGGCACAATTGCACCTATAGGTGGATTAAAACAGGTTTTTTTTAGTTGTCCTACTGAAACAGTAGAGCTAGAGTCTTGGAGAAGCTCCCCTTCAGAATCACTCACTGCAATTGCAGACGAAATGGAAAATGTCACCCACCAAAACACTGCTTAAGGCCAATTGCAGTGGGCCATGAGTCTGAATGTGATATCCATTGTACGGTTCAGATATGTTCAGGCGTAGGGGCTTCAGGATCGCGTTTAGCATCGCGAAGTTTTGTGTTAAAGTGTTCGATCGCGTGGGCCTTTGTATGTCGCGTGTGCTAGCGTATGTAACTTTGCATGTTTTAACTCGATTTTATAACTGTGTGTCCATTAGCATATTCGCGAGTGTTCTTGGATGACCGCGCGCGGGCCGTGAATCTGATACTGAATTTTCGGTGTACGGTTCGGATGTTAGTAGAAAGTGAGTTCTTCTATATCACTAGAGTTCCCGGTCATGTCGCCATGAAACATGTCTAGCGGATATGAGTGTCATTTTTTTAATTGGTCAAACGAAAGATATGGACATAGGCTGCTAGGGCCGAGAGGAAGGATTTCTGGACGTTATCGATTCATGATCGCGCGAACACGGCATTTCTAGATTCAGACTTGGGACTTAATACTGCATTTGTAAATTTATAAGTGCTGAAATGTTCACTTAGTCACTGGTGTGTTATCATGTTTGTGAGACCGCGAGCTTTGGTGTTCGTGGATGATCGCAAAGGTCTTAAGTATTTGTGTGTTAACGAGCTAAAAGAGAGTGCAATTCCCCTGATCACCAAAGTTCCCAGTCATGTCGCCATGGAACGTGTTGTTCAGTGTTTGCGCCTGAGACCGTGTTTAAAAGTTTCTAATTTCTAAAACGTTTACTCAATCACCGGAGTGTTTGCATGTTTGTAAGATCGCGGACATAGTTGCACTTGTACGAATCCCAAGCGTTTGTCGCGTCTGCTAGTGTGAAACTTCGCGTGGATACATTCGACTTTATAACCGTTGGCAATTCCCATATTCGCGTGTGTTCTTGAATGATCGTGTGGACCGTGAGTCTGATGCTTAAATTTCAACGTACGGTTCAGATACTAGAAGATATTACTAGAGTTCCCAGTCATGTCATCATGTAACCCATATTACTAGAGTTCCCAGTCATGTCATCATGTAACGTGTTGTCTATTGAATAAGATCACTATTTTTTATTGGTCTAACTGAAGGCATTAGTTTAGGGTACTAGGACGGAGGGTAGAGACTTCGTGACCGATTCCTGAACGCGCGCTTGTAAATTTATAGATGCTAGAACGTTCACTTAATTGCGAGATCGCGAGCTAAAATATGTGTGGATGATTTCAATTGCATGTTCGCGCTTGTGACCATGTTTTTTTTATCGCGAAGCCCACGAGTGTTTGTACGTTTGGAATGAAGGAGGTGGTGAGTGTATATGAGATAAAAAACAAAAAAACATGAAAAGGCCCATCAGCCCTCTCGGTCTCCTCGATGCACCACTATTGAGGCGTTACGCAATAACCACCTTAAATCAATTGGCTCTCAGTGGTTCTATAAAATTAATGAATGAAACATACTATATAATGTTTGCAATACCGTCAAACCCATCAACCTAGGGGAGGGGTCGCTCAATACGGTGAATGTTATACAAATACAACGCACTAGTATACTGCCGATCTGCACATAATTGTCCTATGTGTATAGAGAATCCCATAGCACATGGGACAGTTCTGCGCATAGCGGCAGTATACGACGCCTTAGGTTGTTTCATATACACATTTTACCTACTCACGAGAGTGTTCGCTATCCCAGTTTTCGATCCAGTATTAAAGAGTGTAAAGAGAGAAAAGTGATTTTCAACGTTCGCCCGCCAAGACGGTTAAGTGACGGTATTGATTGCACTTCCAAGGAGAAGCTCAAAAACTGCTGCAACAACAGTGCACTCCACCGTGCTGCTGCACGGCTCAGCCGTATTTAACGACATGTATAAGGAAATGTTGTAAGGTATTATTTACAGAGATGGGCATGCAATCGCTGCTAAACTGAACTAAAGGCAACTGATTGCACTTAAAGACTATAGACTGCCAATTTGAGGAAAACCAATAGCAAACAGTCCCTAACAATCATTGTGTCAGTGCAGTTCTACCCGAATGTTAATATTTGCACTTTTTTGTATAATTATGCAAAATTGTGTTCACCCTTGTACGATAGTGAAAAGGAGCGAGTCAAGGTTCGTGGGATTTGAGAGAAAATCAGCTATATCACATCACATTTAAAGGGTATCCCACATCAAATAGTATCAAGGAAAAAAACGCTGTTGAAAATAACCCCCCCCCTCTTGAAAAGGAATGGAATCAACGGACTATCTAATCCGAATTTTCCAGCGGGAATATTTCGTCTTTTGGTTCGATATGATTGCTGAGTGCGCTCAGAAAATCAAGCGAAAGCATCTTTGAACATCAGCGCCTAATCGTTCAGTGAGCCATTCACGCGACTTTAGGAGGGCCAGATTCAAAGATTTCAACAGTGTATAACTTCTGAACGTCGCTGTCTCTTTTTGTTTAAAAGTTTGATTATTCATAGCCTACTATGATCAATTTCTTAAAAAAGGAATATCTCCGAAAGATGGAACTTTTTATACACATAGACATTGTATACTTTTGGTTCCATCCAATTAAACTTCTCAAAAGCGTTTTTTGATCCACTATGCAGTGATATACGCAAACAATTTATTTTCAAGTATTTCTGCAGATAACTTGGTTCGCGTATTTATGTAGGTATGACCTCCATTGACTTTCCGATTGGCCATTTCGGCTAACCATGTTCCAAGGTCATCATTCCAGCAACTAGCCCAGCATTAAGAGGGGGGATAAGGGCTTCAGCGTAAAAAACAGTTTTTTTGCGAATTTGTTTTATAAATTTGGGTGAAGCAAATTCATAAAAACTTTTGTACATTACAATGTTTCATTTCAATAACATTCTATATTTTTTTTCATGCAAGAATTACGACAAGCGACTCGGTGACGAAGCTTTTTATTGAACGTCTTTGGAAAAACACTATTTGCGGTGTTAACTGCCATTCAAAAACTACTTAACCGATTCATGTCAAACTTTTGAAAAACCTACTGTTGTTGATGGAGAAATGCAAATAACTTCTGAAATGGTCGTAATAACACAAAAGAACTGTGCTTTTTAAAAAAAATATCTCGAGAAATACCACATTTTAGAAATTTTTTGTTATTGGCATTTTGATTTAAAATGGCGTTTAGAATCATATTCTAAAATAAAATTGCATTCTTGACTGCAAATAGTATGAATTATAAAAATATGTCAAAAGTTGTTGTTAGGAAAACTTTTTTATTGAAAGCTTCTCCAGGATCCAAATACACTGAAAAAGTTTCTTTTACGTCTTTAAAACGATAAACATTAGATTTTTGATATTTTATGGTGGGGTAACACGAATAACTTTTAAAGATGGCACAATCACACAATCAACTGTTTATGTCGGAACAAACTTCCAAATATCTTGAAAACTATCGCATTTTGGAAGATTTTTTGTTAAATGCATTATGATTTAAAACGATACTTAGAATTACATTCTGTAATAAAATTACAGTTTTGTATGTCAATCAGTATGGAATTTAAAAACATGTATAAAGTTATTTTTTGAAAAACTTTTTTACCTATGAGTTCTCCATCATACCATCATATTCAAAATGTTTCTTTTTGCCTTTCTCAATAGAAAGGTATTGCAATTGCTCTGAAACCCGACTTTTTTAACGGAGGCCCGGAGGGCCGAGTGACATATATCCTTCGATTCAGTTTGTCGAGTTCTGCAAATGTCTGTGCGTGTGTATGTGAGTGTATGTACGTGCGTCTGTGTGTGTATGTGACCAAAAATGTCACTCATTTTTCTTAGAGATGGCGAAACCGAGTTTGACAAACTTAGCCTCAAATGAAAGGTACAACGTTCTCATAGGCTGCTATTGAATTTCTAATGGATCCGACTTCCGGTTCCGGAATTACAGGGTGATGAGTACGATCACGCAGAAAATGTCGATTTTAATAAATTCTGCAATTAATGTATTAAGGTGAAAAATTTTCCAAAATGTAACCACAACTTCGATTTGTAGTATTACGTCACCAACAGCCATTCAACGTCTCTTTGGCCACATTGGCCACCATCGTCGGTTTCGGAAGCCCCGGCGGAAGTATCCAAATTCAGAATAACAGTCACCGATATGACTCTCGGAGATGGCTAGACGGATTCAACCAAACTTAGTCTCAAATGAAAATCCGACTGCTGGTTCCGGAGTTACGGGTTGTGGCGTGCGATCACATAGCAAATTGTGATTCAAACCGATGAAAGCAAAAAAGAAAAAAATATCGCTAAAATGTCTCTCAAACAATTTAAATTTTCAGTTCTAGGTCACCGACGGCCAATCAAACTTTCGTTGACTACATTGACCACTATAGACGGATCCGGAAGTGCCCGGGAAAAGCGGCCATCTTTCAAAATTAACGAACTCACATCAGTTTCCCGGAAACGGTTGGGCCGATTTTCACAAACTTAGCCCCAAATGATAGCTATAATATCCCCACAGATGTCTATAAAATTTCGTACAGATCGCTTATATGGTACCGGAAATATAGACTAAACCGTCCGGTCACATAGGAAATTCCCATATAAGCCGGAGCTTAAAATTTTTTTTCCAGGGGGGGACCCCATGAAATTTCAGAAATCGAATTCGTATTTTAAAATAGGGTAAGGTGGGGCAAATCCGACCGTTGGGTAAACCCGACCCCTATTCTGTTATCGAAAGTTAGAAGCTCTACGCGAACTAATATCAATTCTGTCGTTTAGAGCATCGAAAATAATCGTAATGGTGGTATGACAGAATTTTATTAGTCTACATTGAGATGCTCAAACGACAAAAAGTGTGTTTTTGCAATTTTTTATTTGATTTTTGTGCATCATTTACTAAAGGATATTTCTGATTGTTAAAGTGATTGCATAAAAATGTAAGTGGATTTAAATTCTTCGATTAAAGTCCTACAAAGTGCATATATGAATTTAGTCCAACTTTTTTCATATTTTTTTAATTGCATCGTAATGAAATACGATGCGGTGGGGCATATCCGACCTCTAAATAGTGAAGTATATCCGACCGCTTTTTGGCTAAAAAAATGTTTATTTATCAAATTGAAATATATTTTTATTGTCATTATTTATTATTTTTTGTACGATGGTTCATAATTACAATTGAAAGACACAAAAACGTGATGAAAATGGTATTCGTCGAGCAGTTGCTCCAATTAAAATGGAAATATCTTTACGTGGTATTGCTCGCGATTTTGACATTGAATTCCATTTTCTACATATTACAATTCACCAACATAACATTCATTGATTTATCATTGAAGAACCATAAAATTTGGGTAATATTTGTACTAAATCAACCAAAAACATAGGCGGTCGGGTTTACCCCACAATTTTTGAAAATAGCAAAAATGAACTTTTTCGTAAAGCGCTTGTATCTCAAAATTCCCTTAAGAAATAGAAAGTTTCCCAGGAGTCTAACCTTTAATTTGGTATATAAAACGACTTGATCCGATATAAAATGAGCATTTTACAGCCAAAATCATTTACTTGGTCGGATTTGCCTCACCTTACCCTAAATGAAACGTCGAGATTTTATGTTATGTTTAATCTTCGGAATATTATATTATCACGTCTTGTATATGTATAAGTTAGCTGTAAAATTTCTTTAATTTCATTACATAAAAACAAAATAATATTTAAATGTGTAACCCCATAGTTTTACGAAATTCAAAATGTAAAACAAAGAAAAAATGGCACCTTTAAGCTAACGCAAACGTGCCTCATCAAATAAACGAATTGAATAAAAGAAATCAGTTTCTGAGCAAAATTATGAGCGAAAAGCACCTTGAGTTTGTATAGAATATTATCCACGCTAAATCCAGATAAAACCTTCAACTGTTTCGTGTCGCAGGACCATTTTATCTTTTCTTTTTTTTTCAAATACTACACCTATCGAGACGAAACCTTCACCACTGAAATACGTATACTTTCGAAACAAATCGCTGTCAAAACATTCTAAATCCAACCGCTAGAGGCTATAGAAAAACTAATGTGTTTGACCAGGATTTACGGAGGTCGAGACTGGAATGGTAATTGCTTTCCTTATATGAACTTTCAATATTTTATCCCCCTCCCCCACCTTCCAAATTATACATCTGGCTACGTCATTGTGATGAAGAATATCACATCCCTACTGATCATTCTTCGATTCTTAATACATATTTTCTTGCGTGACCGCCTGCCATTTAATCCCGTTCCCGACTCTCTGGATAAAAAGTAGTTATCAGATATTTTCGAAGTAGCGTAGTTCTTTCGTAACTGGTGGTCGCAGGACTGCCTTGAAACAGTCTAACACAATCCGAATTGAGTTTCATGCGGAAACATGAGAAAAATATATTTTTTTTCATAATTTTATGTCTAGTTGATAACAAAACTGAAGAATTTTCAAAACCGTTAGCGTTTTGAGCCTGGATTAATATAATCAAGTCAACAATCGATATCACTCGCAGCGCAAAGTAGAAAAAATCAACAATCCTCTCTAAATCGATCGGATTTCATTTCACGTCCGGGTTCTAACGCTTGTAGAAATACATATGCTTGAGTTTATCGTCCCCATCAGTAACAACGATTGTCGAATTCCCACTGTCCATGTCAACTTTTTTTCTCTTCTTGTCTATGGAAATGAGCTTCTCAAACAATGAAGCTGCTGAAGACCTCTTGGCGAAAATATACGACAACTATTAAAATTAAAATCGAAAAATTTATCGCTCGTTTTGGACGCCGTAAAAGTCTCAGTAGGAGAATGAGAGGAGTGAACGCGACAGGCGTTCACCTCTATTGGTTTTAATTTATCATTCGATTGGAATCAACGATCGCTTATCTATATAGCAAATCAGTATTTGCTGCTGAACTGTATCAATGTATTTGAACTTCTCGTATCTGTAACGCCTCTTGAATCGATGATTTACAAAATATTCGCTTTAACGGATCTTGATAAATTCGGTACTTACCTTGAGTGAGAAATTCAGATGGACCTAAACGATGAAGATATTTCGGCAGTTTCCCGTTACAACCCTCGCCGACAGCGAGATACTATGAGATTATCGAAAATCTTGTTTCAAAATGGCATGCGGCTATTTTAAAGGATTTGTCCCGCTTTCAAAGTAACCCATTACCATTCCTGAGCGAGTTAGCCGAACCTAAAATCTCAATTTATCCCGCCGCGTCAGTGACACTGATGATCCATAAAAATCCAACTCAATGACATGCTTCAAAGATTTTCACGCCGACCGACCGTTTGGATCAGCTCTCTGTGAAGAACGCTCGATAAGCGATGTTTTATTATACAAACGCGCCTCTTTTCCGAATCGAATGGTATCAGTCGAGGCCAGAAGTTTCTCCGGACCCTTAGCCGGGAAAAATGGTTTCTGATTCACCACCTTTACCACCACCGTCAGAATAACAGCATCCACGACACGGGACCGATATATACGTAAATAATATATTTTCAATTATCATTTAGATAAATTCAACCCGGCAGCATACGTGTGCTGTAAAATTCGACTTAGCATAAATTAAAAAAGGCCCGATCCACCCACCCGCCGGTGCCGGTGATGTTGGCTTTTCTGAAAGGGGCCACACCGATCGATGCGGCAAGTTCACCATACATAAATGCTTCGCGTATCGGAACGTGGTAGCCACTTTGGTGTTTTGTTCCATTCTGGTGACCATTAACATTTGAGAGAGGTACCGATGCCGGGTGTTGGCGGCGTTTATATTTACAAGAACCTGAAGTAGCTGCTGTTGAATAGTGGAAAAAAATTCAAATCGTTTTTTTCCTTTCTTATAAAGACTGCTTATTATATTTCGGTATTCGGAATCAATTGAATATGGGTCATCCCACGCGAAGTAACCGCGAAATGTGTAGTCGGATTCACGTATTTGATCCAATTTCTGAGGAATTCGTCTCTCCAAGGTCAGAAATATTCTTTTTATTATCTGAGATTTTATTAGATACTTAGAAGAGAATTTCGAGAGCTTCTTCCGATTAAAACGGCCATCCACAGAAAGCTTGTCCTTACCCGTGAAATATTCTTGTCAGTTTCATCATCGATGACGCAGCAGCGATATTTCGTTAAAAGCGTCGTGTGAAATTTCCGGTCGTTCTTCTGTCGTTCGTACTCGTACTTTTCAAATCCGGATCTTTTCTTATGTCTTTACTAAACCAAACATCTAATCTTTTAGCCAAGTTCCGCTTGGAAATATTCGAATTCTACTTGAAATGAGCAATCAGCGCTATGTCGGCTTTGGTCGTTCTCTCTCTCTCTCTCTCTCTCTCTCTCTCTTTTATACAGCGCAACGCGTTAGCATAACTGAGCCAGACATCTTTTAATATTTTAGAATATGTAAAAATAAAGAATATAACTTGAACATCTTGCTAAGGGGTTGTTCAAAGTTGGAGCTCAAAAATTTGTTTTTTATTGAATATTCTGAAACTTTTGAAACTTGCATACTTTTGAAAATATCTGTGCGAAATTTCATCTAGATCGGAGCATTAGATTTCCAATTACAACCGTTTGTAGCGCGCTGGTTCCTCTACGAATGAATTTTACACGAAACTTTAAACGCAATTATCTCTGAATGAAGTTTTACATTTCTTATAAAAGAAATGTATAGAATTCGCTCAAACTTTCAAGATTTTTTCCGAGGCCCGGAGGTCCGAGTCTTATATACCAATCGACTCAGCTCGACGATTTGGGACAATGTCCGTGTGTGTGTGTCTGTGTGTGTGTGTATGTAACGGACAAATTCTCATTCGTGTTTCTCAGCAATGGCTGAACCGATCTTATCCAAACCAATTTTAAATGAAAGAACTAAAAAACAGTATGAACGCTATTAATTTGTTTTTGATTCCGATGTTTAGTTTCCAAGATATGAATGTTTGAATGCGTAAAAATGGCGTTTTTTGCAGTTTTTTTTAAAATTATCTGCCGAAATTGACAATATAGATTAACAATTTATATGTTTTTAGATAGCTTTAACGAATACCTTTCGAACAAGCTATAGATAGTTGAAATCGGACTATTATCAAAAGAGATATTAAACATTAAATGCGGACGAAAGATTTTTATCATTTCCCATTGACAGAAATATGACCAAAAACATGTAATCTATTATTAACGCCAAAACGGCTTATTTTAGGTCAATAGTACCTTCGGAGAATATAATGGAGGCAATATGCCCTTTCTTTTAGTATTGTGCTTTTGCTGATTAATCACCCTATGAGTGAGATATTTTCACAAATTTTCTTGGAAGTGATTATATCGAAATGATGTCTTCAGCAAATTTGTAGCTCTTACTTTTGCGAATAACTTTACTGAAGACTTCAAATATCTATTTTGAATACTTTAAAAGTTATGGCTTGTTGTTTGTGGATTACACTTTGTCGCCTATTTATTGTTCAATATAGTAATAATCCATTGAAATAAGCCAAACAGTATTTCGATAAAACGAATTTTGTATTTCATTTTTGTATCTACAACCGCTAGAAATAATCACCGAACACTTCCAAGTTGTCTGGAAGGAACTTGATAACTTATCAGTGCAAAAATGTTCATTTGTGCGAACCTTCTGACCGCAATTTTTCTAACTTATAACCATCGGATCGATCTGAAACATATCGGAAAATGAGAAGCGAAATAAATAACTCCAAGCAACGGCGTAGCCAAGAGAAGGCTTTGGGGTTGACCACCATACAACCACCGCCCCCCCCCCCACACCCAAAAAAATATTGAATTGAAGTTGAAAATTTATTGATGCAGACTGATTTAATTCAATATTACAATAACAATTATCTGATCCGTAGTTTGATAACCTGTTGTTTTAAACATCATGAGGACTTTTGATAAATTGTCGGAATGAGGTCCTCCTGATATGTAACTGATCTATTGGTCTTGATTTCACAGTTGTCTAATAGCATCAATATCAAATTCCTGCCTGAAAACATTCCAATAGAAAATTCCAAAGTTCTGTAATCAATCATAATCCTCAGATTTATTTTCAAATTGAGCTAGTTTTTGTAGAGATGTACTGTAATAAGGGTCTTTATTTAATAGGAAGCGAAGTTAAAATTGATTTAATGTCTATGAAACATAGAACAGCTCACCAAGAAAAATGCATAACTTTCAACATTTGCTAAAAATGTTTTTGCCTTTCTCATTCACTCTAAAATTCGACAATCTAACCCCGACCCGGAGGGCCGAGTGTCGTATGCCAATCGACTGAGTTCGTCGAGATCGGAAAATGTCTGTGTGTGTATGTATGTCCGTATGTGAAAAAAAATGTGACCTCTGTTTCTTAGAGATGGCTGGACCGATTTGCACAAACTTAGTCTCAAATGAAAGGTACAACCTTCCCATCGGCTGCAATTGATTTTTTTTTATTGATTGGACTTCCGGTTCCGGGGTTACGAGTTGAAGAGTGGAATCACGCAGCAAATTCCCATATAAACTGAAATGAAAAATTTTCAAAATCAAATTTGTATTTTTGATGCCAAATGACTTTAAAATGCATGAAACATTGAGATGTTTGACAAAAATTGACTTTTTTAGACGTAGGTACATTTTTGCCTTTCTCATATAGAAAGGTTATGCAATCTCTCTAAAAATCTTCAATTATACCGGCCCGAGGGGGGTATGCAGTGAGGGGTTGCCACTTTAAAATTAAAACTAGTTTAAAATTTCTTAACAAGTTGAAAAATTTCGGCAGGACCTGGACCTCCCGGATCTTTCTCCATGATCTGCCGCTTGTTTCAAGCGATGTTTCAGTTTCACATAGTATCTCAAGATCGTGGCTGTCGATCCATTGAATGTATGTGCAAATCGTACTGAACATGTAATATTCATTTCCACCATTGTATTGAACATAACCAGCCATGGAATCGTAGTCTGGACAAATGAGACAAGCACAATTGCACCACTAGGTGAATTAAAACAGGTTTTTATTTTGGGAATGCGTCGAGTTGAGACGAAAACGTAAGATGATTAATAACGAGGATAACACTTTCCGAATGTAGAGACAAATTTATGAAAAATGACGATTTCCATTCGACTCTAGCAGTTCCTGATCGATTTTGATGAGCATTTAATTTTTGTTATATGACCAATTAAATGTATAGGTCAAATGTTCAAAAACAGTAATTTAAGGTCAAGATAGCATCATTTTGAAACCACCAATTTCGGAGGTTTAGTATCTTCGATGAGTTTTACAAACGTTAAACAGCGCATCATTTGATAAAATAATTTTGACGTTATATCGTCCAAGAAGTATTTATGGTGAATTTTCTCAGGTTATGACTACAATAAAATCTCAAAAATTTCGCTAAAGACACGAACTCTCTCACTATTTTCTGAAAAAATAATTCTGCATAATTTTAAAACTTCAAAAATTACGGTTTCGGAATTATGCCGTTTGGACAGTAAGATCGATTTTCACCAAACCCCCACCAAACCGAATTTCTGGCTACGCCGCTGACTTCAAGTAAGTAGAAACAAAGTCGTTCTACACTCGTTCACAAGAAACTTCTTCGAATGCTGAATATCTATTATAATACATTGAAACCCCGATTTTATGAAAATATGAACATATGTTTGATGGGCTCTAGCAGACGAACAAGACTGAATTCGAGTAAATGCTTTCTTGAGCATGTTTTCCTTACATGAAGATGGAAATATGCAAAAATAAAAATTTCATCATAATCAGAAATAGTTATCAGATTACATCAAGGGACGGGAAGATTATTTTAACAGCTTCAGTTTATTATAAAGAAAAAAATTGCCCGATTTAGTCAATGTCCCCATTTTGTCAGCCTAAAATACACCATGAAATTGATAAAAATGGGTCTTTATTGTATGTATTATTCACTGTGTTTCACATTAATAGATACATTTCATTTTTGGGGATTTTTTTATTGCATCGAACTACAACAATTTTTTGGCAGTTTTCAAAGGGTTATTTTATCGACTTCTTCCAAAATTTGGCGAGCCTATTCCAATTTGTATACCAATTAATTGGTATACTTGAGGGTTTATATGTTGCAGATAGAGAAAATACTGAAATTTTCAACTTTTTTCCTACACAATATTACGAAAGCAATTTTTCCTAATATGTTTGTGAAAATTATAAACTATTTGATTTTTTTTAATAGTTTTATTTTTTATTTAACCGCGATTTTTTAATAAATAGTGACCATCGCTTCACAACGTAGTCTATTTTTCATGGCTTGCGGTGAGCACGATCTCTCGAATTGCTGAACTGAAAATTATGGAATAGAAATTAATTTTTAGTATTCTTTACAGATTAAACTCACCGCGCAGAACAGCTCTGAATTAGACCCGCTGGTGCCCTAAGACGATTTCGCTAGATTTTCATAGCACTGTGCACCCAGTGCATTAACGCAAGTGACGGAAGGTTATCGAAAAGTTTCATAAAAATGAAAATTCCAGTAATGATGATGATTTTCCCAAACGGTTCGTTTTCGAGAGGTTT
Organism: Topomyia yanbarensis; assembly: GCF_030247195.1. Lineage (NCBI taxonomy): Eukaryota > Metazoa > Arthropoda > Insecta > Diptera > Culicidae > Topomyia > Topomyia yanbarensis. The sequence goes on from NC_080672.1 coordinate 253,726,381, forward strand.
TTATTTGTTCGTTGACATTAGGATTAGCGATAATAATTCAAATCAAGGATACTACTGGGAAGTCACCTTTAGAAAAAGTCGATGTCAAAGTAAAATTTGGAACTATGCACGCATGCACTTCAGAGATAGCGTGATATCAAAAGCTGCGATTTCATTTCAACGCATTTTTGTGAAAAGGGTACTTACAAATGTAAACATATGGCTTTTTTCATACATGCGAATGAGGGCTTTGAAACGCAACAAATTAACCTAAAAATTTTGATTCTACGATATTGCTTTCTTAAACTACAGCAAAAAAATACAACGGGCGAAACTGTATTTTTGTTTGTTTATTTAAAGTTTCGCCCTCCACGCTCCATGCAAACAAACAGGGCGATACTTTTTTTGCTAGCAGTTTAGAGGCGAAACTGTTATTTTCGTATTTTTTTGGGATTATCAAGCTGCTGCCAGCTGTAAATAGTAACAATGATCGCTATTGAAAAAACACGGACGAAATCGGTGGTGTAGAACGGTAGTTATTGTAAAAAACGTAAGGGCGATACTTCAATGCTGATAGGTGTGACCGAAAAAGTAAACAATCGCCAAAGGGGCGATACTATCATTTTGTCAATTTCAATAGCAAAAACAAATTTTAATTTAATAATTTCAAATACTTTATGAAGTTTTGGGTTTCGATAACTGAATCATGCAATCTAGGATGTAAAAAAACACAATAGTTCTTAAATAGGAAATAAAACCAAGTCTGGAAATATTCACTGTTGATATATATATATATATATATATATATATATATATATATATATATATATATATATATATATATATATATATATATATATATATATATATATATATATATATATATATATATATATATATATATATATATATATATATATATATATATATATATATATATATATATATATATATATATATATATATATATATATATATATATATATATATATATATATATATATATATATAACCCCTTTAGGAAAATTCAGTTTTCCCACCACAATATAGATATTTTATTAACAGAGCGTTAACAATAATTCGTTGGTATGTCTATTTTATGGGCCATTTTTTCGCTTTCCCACTGATTTGGTTTGAGATTTCTAGCACTGATGTTGTCCTATGCTGATTTGAGCGATTCTCTGAGTCCTGCCACTATCCCATGTAGTATGTGTTATCAAAAACATCGCGATACATCAAGTTCTAAATGTTCTCAAACGACATAATATCCGAAGAGAGTGATAAGAGTTATAAGAAATGTCTCATCACACTGTTAGGTGGATTAAAAGCGTTTTTTAAAACCGTTGCGGTGAATGTGATATCTCAAAAACTATTCATCCTATTTGTAGTTTTGTAGATTTGTAGTTTTGAATTGTTTGTATTGACATACTCGTGTACTTGAACGGTTCCTTTTTCATCCAAAAATTTTCAATTTCGTGCAATGAATTTTTAATTAAAATTTTGAGCTTCAAAAAACTCAATTTAATGGTCAACATACTTTTTTACAGTAAAAAAATGTATAGGGAAACCGATCCGTTCAACTACACCACAATACATTTTTCTTCAATAATCTTTTACTTTTTAGATTTCTGTTAAGCGGTTCGGCTTGGAGAGCGTTTACCGCAAGCCTCTGTCAAAAACACTCTTCGGGGTTGGGCGTTAATTCCGACAACCTTGAATATATATTTTTATCCAATTTGTTTTTTTTTTCTTCGATAGTACTACCAACAAACTGTCTTTCGTTTTTTTTAATAAATTTTGCATAAAACACTTTTAAAAAATCTCGAATTTAGCTCACTTTTTCACCACAACTTTGTATATAACCCCTTAACACAGCTTGCTGCTGCGTGTTGATATTCTTTTTCTTGGCGGTGAAGCGTTAGCTGCGTTGTTCGCCACATCTTGGGGGTCATTTGGTCTACCTTCTTTCATGTTGTCGTACTCGTCCATGTCCTCATCTGTGGTACTTTCATGCTGTTTACGGTCGGTTGTTCTAGTTTGTGCCTTACTCTTATGGATAGCTATTGTGTCTCCGTGTATTTGAAATTTGCTTCACTGTTGTTGTTGCTGGTTGTTGGCTTTGAGCAAGACTTACGGTTTGGATCCACTTATCCGAACCGAGGGTCCGGATCCAGACACTTACCTGGATCTAAGTACCAAGTGTGGGCCTGGTTCAGGTTCAGACCAGGTTAGGGGAAAAGTAGATAGGCTAACTCCAAGGAACCGGTCCGGATCCGGGTACTTGGCCGAATCCGGAGAAAAACTACCCATTAGAGTGGGACATGGTTATATGAAAAAAATAAAATTTGGCTCCGAGTAACTTTTTGGGTTTCATTTAGCTCCCAGAACAACTATGCAAATTTTTAGCTCGATCGGTGAAACTATATTTTTGCGCCCGCGGTTTAAAGTTTACATGGGATTTCGTATGGGGAAATTATCTTTTGCAAATTAATTCTTCCAAGAGTCGCCCGTTACCTCCTAAAAATAAATAGATGTCTGATTTTTATAGGAAATTTGTCAAGGAAACAAAGTCCAAAAGACTGCAAAAAGATATGATGCTTGTGGAAAAAGTTATTAGGCAAAATCCGATTGATGCCCTGAAGATTGATGAAAATTTCACTTTTCATAGCATCACTGCTTCTGACGATCTAATTATATACAAACATTTGTAACTTTCTTTTATTATGTACAAAAGAAGCCTCAATTTATTCCTCAAAACCTTGCGAAGTAACCAAATAGCGTAGATAAACGATTTAGACACATTAAGAGAGGATTAAAACAAAATTGCGTATAATTGGACAAGCAACAGCAGTGGTGCTAGAAAAAAAGAATATTTTATCAACCGTCAGAGCATCAATCGGTTTCTGCTTAATAACTTTTTTCTCAAGCGTCAGATCGTTTTGTGGTTTTCGAGACTTTGTTTCTTTGTTAAATTTCCTTTAAAAGTCACATAACGATTTATTTTTAGGAAGTAATGGGCGACTCCTGGAGGAATTATTTTGTAAAAGTTGATTTTACCATGCAAAATCCCATGTAAACTTTAAACAGTGGGTGCAAAAATATAGTTTCACCGATCGAGCTAAGAATTTGCACAGTTATTCTAGGACCCAAATGGTACCTAAAAAGTTGCTCGGAGCTGGAATCTAATTTTTGTCCCACCCTACTACCCATCCTACTTAGTAAAAAAAATCCGTAATTTTGGCTGGCTTCTGCCAGCATTAGGGCAGATTCCAGCCTGAATTCGGGAAGAAATTCGCCAGAATTGCGGTTGGTTTGACTCGATACAAAAGCTATCATAGAAACCGACCGAATTATCCTACACGGTAAAAAATTGTCACGTTTAATTTAAATGATTTTACACTTGAATCAGTTTATCATGCGTCACTAACAATTGAAGTGATTTAGCATTGATTTTTTAAGGATGCATAACTCGTATCAAAATGACCTGGTATTTGAAAGCTATTTAATAGAAATGATCTTTAAATTGAAATGAATAGTCGTTGAATTCGCACCACTGTACTAATCCATTGAATTTGAGTGGTTTCATCTTTAATTACAATTGTCAAAGGTACCAAAACACTAAAGTCTTTAACCGAATACAGACATATGTTCGTAAATAGGAGAAAAAATGCATAAGTTGCATTTTCAAAGTAAAGTAGAACGTGAGTATTATATAGTGTACTTGTGGATAATTTATGCAATTATTTATTCTCAGGTAACATATTTATAATTGAATATGCCGTAATAAATGTGTGTATAGTTGAATGTAAGATCAATCAGAAGCAATGAGCAACTCATTTCAAATGGAAGTGTTTTGCTTTTGATTTCGCAGTGCTTTGATATGATCTATTCCAATAGATTGACACATCGCTTTGAAATGTTGGGCAAGTAGTGCGAAATCAACTGAAAATCACTTTCCATTAGCGTGACGATTTTTTACCGTGTACATACGAACAGAGCCGAGGTTGATGCATACTGAAAAAGTGTTTAGTTGTGTGATGCACACACAAGTACAGCTAGCATCATGCCACCGTTTACTACCTATGCGGTAATATGAGTTTAAACCAAAAAGGCAATAGTAATAGTAAAGAAATAGAAACATACTCGTTGGATTTTGGGTGTTGATATCATATTTGTATAATTAACATCATATTTGACTCTGTTTATAAATAGATTTACCCTATATAGATGGAGTTTCATTAAAAGGTTATCAAATTAAAATGTCTATTCAAAATGAGTTACACGAATGTTCTTCAAGACATACACGAATTAAAATTTTGAACGTATCTCAATTAGTAACAGCTAGTCAAATTAAAACAATTTTTCTTTTAATTGAATTCCGTTTAATTTTGATAACTAACTAATGAGTCGGATTGAACTTTTGCGATCACTGTAATCCAGGTATCTGCTACGCCGCCATGATTTCAAAGCCAAGATCTAAAACGTCGCGTTAAGGTTGCTCCACAATAAACATAATCGATTTCATTCGACACAACTTTGTGATGGTCCAGTTCGTTTAATTTGTTGGCATCATGGCGAAAAGTTTTTGTTATTCACTGACATGTTCAAAACAACACTTTTCGGTCCATTTTTTTCACTTTTCGACAAACATCTAAAGATCGAGTTGTACCGTACGGTGTATGATTAGTGCAGAACGAGCTTCAAGCAAAAAGATCAGAACAATCTGAACTGTCAGTGGGGCCCATAATTTGTTTGCTCGCTGAGATGTTGACTTATGTCCGTTCAATGCAAACGGGATAGGGTATATGGCGCACGTGCTGTAATCATAATTTCTATGAAAAACATCATCTTTAGTCCTTCATTTCGCTAATATATCCCGGAAATAGATGTCGATCCTTTACGCTCAATTTCGTAATCGAAATGGTAATTCTTGAACTTTTCGACCCCTCTCCATAAACTCTTGATTCCCCGGTAGCTCAAAGATGGGGCGATGCATATCAAACGACATGAAATTTCACATGCCAGGCGTTGGTGGCAATCGAACTATCATTCTGTTGTAGTCTGGATTAGTCTGTTTGGAGAACTATGGATATACCTGATATTGTGCTAATCGATTTTCATGAAAGTGCAGGAATTTTAGATTTGATCCGGCAACTCCGGCATCCTTCGCGTAAAAGAAGTTTCAGAATGTAGGGAGACCAAACACTTTTAGAAAATCCATCAAGAAGGCCTATTCAGCCGCAGATACCGAAAACCTCCCCTTGCGATATCTCAATCATATCACATTTTTCGATAGCGGAGTTTTCACTTACTGAAACAATAATGACCTGCCAAAATGTAGTAGTGAATCAGGAATCAGTAGCAACTGGTTCAAATGGCACGTTCCCCATGTTGATCGGAGATTTGTGCCTTGCCATGGTTTGTCTTTTCATCATTTAATTGATGAGCAGGATTGGGGAAGTGGCAAGGTTAGGGATAAAGAATATAATGGTACAGAGAACATAGACAAAATGGAAGTATTCTTCACTCCCAATGGAATAAACATCCTTCTCGATGAGCGGATATATCAACACCCCCGAGGGGATATTGAGATAACACCCCCGAAGAGATACTGTCATTCAAATTCGACTTAAACCGATTTAGGTTTATAAACTTTCGCTTGACTTTTTGGAAGCCAAAGTTAAGTTTGTAACCCAACAACACAAAGAATATAAACAATACGGAAGTATGTTTAATTCTCAAGGGGTATAAAAGATACCTTGATTTGCGGATATATCAACATCCCCGAGAGGATATTGAGACAATAGAACGACCAGGCCTCCGAAGAGATATTGTCATTCAAATTCGCCTTAAACCGATGTAGGTTTATAAACTATCATCCTGACATTTGAAAGCCAAAGTTTCGTTTATAACCCTTTTTGGCTAGAAATTCCAGAGAACGGTCGTCGATACTGCAAAAATACCGCTGTATTTCTCTGTTAGCGACTTGGTTCTCAGAACTTTCCAGCAAATTGCCCACGAACCAGGATTATGGAACACTAGCCTCATCAAAACATCAGTACTCTTCAAATATTCCTTGGGATTCCACGGAATGTAAAGGAATACCTTATTCTAGTGAAGGCTATATGGTTCGACAATAAAACGGAAGTCCCCTGCCTTCTCACTTATCTTCTCCAATTTCTATTTCAACCAGGTACAGCTTTGTTCGTTATCCGGCGAGCCAAACAATATCATACCTAGCCAAACTCAGCATGAATGAGTTAGGAGGGATTGAAAGGAGTCAACCGTGAAGATCTTTTAACAGATCATCCTTCAGCGCAATCGAAAAGTGACCTTTCTCCAGCCTTGCTTACACTCGATAAGTATTGAGACTCGAAGACTCTATACAATGAGCCGAAGCATTGTTGAAGAGAGCACATCTGCGGTTGTGCTTCTTTTCTTTGATCAATTTGTTTCCCATTTTTAAAGTATTTAGAAGGAGCACGTTTCTTACAACTACCATTATTCACACCTGATGTTGTGCGATGTGACTCGATTTTCGATTCCAAAATCCAAAAATCCAAAAAGGATCTACACGCATCAATGGTTTGATCGAAACGAGTGGGAAGAGGTCTAGATCTAGATCTAGACGTTCAAATGATGTACTTATGATCAGATAACGACGGTTCAAGCTCGTTGGGTACGAGCCAGTTTGCCAACTCATGCGTAATACAGTCAGAGCAGAGAGTATAGATTGATAGTTGCTGGAGATTAATTTGAGCTACTCGACCCATGGTCGATCAGAGCATTGCACATTTCATCACCAGCACTTAATGTACAGCTACTGAAAGATACCAAACACGTTGGCTTATAATCGCCTATAGCGAACCCCGAAGAGGGCATTAGTGACATGACCATCATTTGAGTCTCACGATTTGCGAAGAAAACAAACGTCCACTGTGTAAGAGATTCGCTTAACACAGCAAGGACAATACCCACGACACTCCGTGCGCGACTGGCATATTTTAATCATGCCAGCCACTCAGCATGGAGAAACACTTCGATTCGAGGACTCCTTTTTTCAGTCGCCTCTTACGACATGGGATCTGGAACCCAGTGGATTAATTCTTGGCTGAGATACTTCAACCCGCCGGATACCACGGGCTTCTATCCTGGTTTAGTCAGGAGAAAGAGAATAGACTGTTATCAACCTCCTCGTGAACCACAGCCACATATGTTGTTAGTCGCCTCTTACGACATGGGAACAGAAACCAGTGGGTCAAATCTCCGGTTCCCACGGTTTGCCAAGAGACATACTGAGTGATTCGTAGTTATGCTGCCTAAGCTCGACCCTCATCAACAGAAGACAAAAGCTAAGCCCGTAAGATATTAAGCCTGTTCTTATGACCCTGCCACTTCTAGTTTTTTGATCTGTATACTTCACATCCTGGCTCTCACTTGAGTACTATGGCTCTAAATTTTCATAACTTTCCCTACCCAGTAATATTTAGCTAATTGAAAGTCGTTAAAATGTAAAAAAATTACGGAAAGGTTGAATATTGGCGATATCCCGGTTTTACAAAAAAAAGCTTTCTGATGTTTTCTACTGTATCGATTCGTTATTGATTATTTTAGATTATGAACAACTGTCCCAGAAAAAATACTTTTAATTTGCTGTTGGAATATATTTTGCTTTCACTATGATAATATTAAGTTCTTGCTTTTAAAAATATTTAGCGTCAGAAAAAAAACCAAAAAAATTGTGCCTTTCTCTTCAACCAAACGATTATTCCATGGCTGGTTATGTTCAATATACAGTGCTATTCAAAATAATAGCAGCGCAAGTTTTTTTTCGAGTATGGTAATTTCTCGACAAACATATGATTACGGTCTAAAAGCCAACTGTCAAAATCCACTTTGAATGGTAATTCCAGACAAACTGTTACTAGTCGAACACAGTTCACAACAGTTTATGAAAGAGAAAACTTTTCTCTTTCATTTACTATCAACATCTGTGATTGGCGTGTAACGGTTTGTCCGGAATTTCCATTCAAAGTGGATTTTGACAGTTGGCTTTTAGGCCGAAATCAAATGTTTGTCGAGATTTGGCTTTGAATATGTTTTTCATGTTCGCATCGTATATAGTGATAAAAATTCAGTTCCTGGTGGTCGTCTAACCTACTGACGCTTACCTTTCGATTTAAATAATACCACTTTACTATCTTTAGCTCACTAAATGGTACGCCACTTTTCGACGGTCCACTTGGCGTGAAATTCGACAAAGTTCAGATGATTGTGAAGGTGTTGTATTGTGAGCAGTGGTACTTTTCCCGGACTTCCTGTGTGCAAATTTGTCTTAATCAATCGTTTTACACTCGTTGGCGTTGCAATAGAATGTTCCAGGTCTTTCTAAAATTTTCTCGAAAACATAAACCAATATTATTTTGCCATCCGAACCATCAGTTTGTTAAGTTTGAGCGGTTGTTGTTCGCTCTCTACCGCTAGTTTCACATGTGTTTGTCCAGTTCAATGCATTATGTATCTTTGTGGCAGAGCACTGTAAAAGTTCCTGAACTTCACGGTATGTTTTGCCACTAGCATTCAACCGTTTGATGAGATTTCGCTCCTCGACTGTACAGTACCTCGAACGACCTATTTTCGTGAAATATTACAATACGTAAACTTATAATTTCGGGTTAATTGTAAGCGTAGTAGTACTATTCCGAACAAAATAGATTGACTAAACTGAAAATCTTGGAAGCTTTAGCGATTTGAAAACCTTTTGTGGTAGCTCTGCTATTTTTACGAACAGCTTTATATCGACTTTCTTCCGAAATGACAGCTGTGCTTCGTAAACAATAAGCCAATGATTCCAAATGGTGGCGTGTTTTACTCTTCGTACTATAGGTCACTTACAAAATTATGGAGAATAGAACGTATGTGAGTATTTTACATTAAACTCAAAAAATATTTGCGCTGCTATTTTTTCGAACGGCGCTGTAATTTTGGAAGAGTCTAATACATTGTTATTACACTTGGCACCTACATACAAGCACTCGCCAGACTCGAATCTGATGAGCAATGTGTTGACGCTGAAACGCTTGTAGCATAAAAATGTAATATTTAATTTCTTAATCAGCATTAGTTCAATGTTGTCTTCATGCTAGCTTGGAGTCGTGAGGGGGTAGATAACCGCACCCCTAGGTGATATTATATAGCGGGTGAAGAAGCCGGTTGTGTGTGAGGGGAGGGTGGGGGTCGCAGTGACGAGGAAATGTCTTGGGAATAGGTTGTGAATGGAGGAATGAAACCCCCAAATACAGCCCCTGCCATATTTTGGTATGTGAGGGTGGTGAAAGAGCGGGTTGTGTAAGGGGTGTGGGTTCAAAGAGAAATGCAATTGGGGGTGATGGAGGTGCAAAAGGGGTCACCCCCGGGTGATTATAAGGGAGTGGTAGAGTCCGGTTTCGACGAACTGAGTCGAATGGTATTAAAATAATTGTTTATTTTCGTTGGATTCACTGTGCTAGTGATACGAGTCTATAGACCGCTAAGAATCTTCCTGCCTCGAAAATATAACTGAAGTCACACGTCCTATTTTCGAACACTGTTTATCCCCATGAACCGTTATACCAGGAATATGACAAATAAATATTGTGTAATTCCAAGCATTTCTAAATAAAGGACATTTTGATAAAAAAAAACACCCTCTACGATACATTCTGGCTACCCCACTTCATAGGATATTAAATTGCATAACTTACATCCAGTTAAAATAATATATTCGCGTCGCATCATGTCCCTCCAGCAACACTCCTTCAGTGTGACAGCCAAGCGCCAAGAGATCTGTTAGTTTCCCACAATACACAGAGCTTTTCACACTGTCACTCGCGGTAATTCTCAAAATCAACAATCTTCGCTTTTCACACTTCACCGTGGGAACGCTTCTAGTGTTTGTGTGTATGTATGATTTTCCTCTGAAAGCTGCACGTGGTGAAGAAAGAAAACCCACGGAAACCGAATTGCGCCACAAATCTTTATACAATAAAGCACTTAAAAATCCATAAATCTAATTTTGAAATTTGCTATCTTCCCTCGTTTCTCTTCGGTAAGCTTCTAGCGTACAAAATTTTTCCTTCAAAAACGTATGGTCCCACAGTTCCACTAGAGAGGGCTGACTTTTGCGTTCCGACTGTTGCCTTTTCCGAAGTTACGAATCCGGAGGATGAGATTTTTCGCTGTGCAAATAAACTTTTGGCTTTTGTTCATCCTACATTATAGTGGCACTTGCTATAACCCGCTGGAAGCAGTTAAGGTTTCTTTTCCTCTTCGCTTTTCTCGAGCGCGTTGCCCCACACCCTCACTACACTTGTTGGCGGAAGTGGATTTGAATTTTACACGCAGCACCCAAACGCCGGGCTGATCTATCGAAGATCCACGTATCGAGATTGAATTTTCTTCCACTCCACTCTCTTCGACTATCTTTTTTGTACTTTTTTCACTCGCGTCTTTCGCGTGGCCGTGATGATGCTGACTAGTTGAGAAGCAAACTCCGACTGTGTGATGTATCGATCAGTCGATTCGGTTTTGATTTCTTCTTTTCATCCGCGAGCTTATTTCTGTGGTATGTTTACCCATTCGCGAGGATACGTGTCAAACAAGCTTCTATTCTTGTTCCGTCTTCAAACTACTCGTGTTTCTTTTCTTCTGGTAAACGTATGCACTTGAGACACACTGCCGTGAGATAGTCGATTGACGGATCAATGGAGACGCGTGGTAAGTAATGAAAATACTGTCTGATCTTTGTGTGTCCCACAGTGAAAATGTGATAATGGACCCATGCAACACACGAAACTCTCAATTACTTCTTAATGTTTATGTTCAAATTTACAACGGTGGGATGAACACATATTGCTAATGAAAAATCAGAAAGTCAATACAATATTCAATGCACTTATTTGTATTTATGTATATTCCGTTGACCTCTGTTGACACTGAGTGCCTATCACCTACGCCAGAGAGTTGACTCCGCCATCTGGTATCTAGATATCGGCCCTACAAAAGCCATGCCCCTGGTGCAGTTACGATCAAGCAAGGGATAATTAAGGGCCTTTATCCTTGGTGTGCAAATGGGCGTTTCAGCTATCCTTTTTGGTTAGTTCGAGGTTAAATGTGATTTTGAAAAATATGAGAATATTGTATATTTCGACAATTTATCTCTGAAGTGAAAGTTTTGTTGTTAAAAACAGGTAAATTAGTTCGAGAGTGATATAGTGCGAATATTATGTGTACTGTTTTGACTAATTCAACTGCTCCATTTTCAGGAATGCGCCACGTACATAAACCAAAATCTAATCATCAAACGAGACTCTTCCACAGGTGACGCGGAGTTGGAGATTTAGAAGGGTTAATGTCTAGGATTCACTCCAAGGAAACTATGCGACCTGTAAGGCATAGTTTATTATCTACTTGTTTTGTTAGTCGCTGAGTTCACAGGCACCCGTAAAAGAAAGGATCTTAGGTGATATGAATAAAAATAAGAACCCAGCTTTTTTTTATAAATTATTTTCAATTTGATTATATTGTTTTGTTTGCATTACATTTCTAATTTAGTATATTGGGTGTTCAGCCACAAGTGGTGACTTTTTATCCCTATTGTTTACATGATTCAGTTAATTATTATTAAGTTATAATATGCTTTCGCAGTTAAGTTTCCTAATTATAAGAGGGTATAAACATTTTATATATTTGTTGCATTTTGTTTAGATTCCTTCAATGTGATCCTTAAAAGTGAGTTTTTTATCGTAAATCAAACCCAAGTATTTAACTTGACCTCTCCATGTTAAATTCAAACCATTAAATTTTAAAATATGGTTATTATTTGGTTCAAGAGAAGAAGCTCTTGGCTTATGCGGAAACACAATCAATTGTGTTTTTGCCGCATTAGTGGAAATTTTCCATTTTTTCAGGTAATCATTGAAAATATTCAAGCTTCGTTGCAGTCGACTGCATATAATACGAAGACTCCTACCAGTGGCTGAGATGCTAGTATCATCACTGAAAAGTGACTTTTTACAGCCTGTAGGTAGATTTGGAAGATCAGAGGTAAAAATATTGTATAGTATTGGTGCGACGCTTGATTCTTGAGGGACGCCTGCTTTAACGGGTAGCTTATTAGATTTACAATTCTGATAAGAAACCTGTAGGGTACGGTTAGTAAGATAATTTTTAATTATCTTTATTATGTAAATTGGAAAATTGAAATCCCACATTTTGGCAATTAAACCTTTGCGCCAAACACTGTCGAAAGCTTTTTCGATGTCTAGAAGAGCAACTCCAGTGGAATAGCCCTCTGAGATATTTGCCTTTATCATGTTAGTTACTCTCACAAGTTGATGAGTAGTTGAATGTCCAATACGAAATCCAAACTGCTCAGGAAGGAAAATAGAATTCTCATTGATATGTGACATCATTCTAGTTAGGATGATTTTTTCAAATAATTTACTAATAGAAGAGAGTAAGCTAATTGGTGGATAGCTAGATGCTTCTGCTGGGTTTTTATCTGGCTTCAAAATAGGAATAATCTTGGCATTTTTCCATCTTTCAGGGAAGTATGCTAATTCAAAACATTTGTTGAATATTTTGACCAAGTATCTCATGGTGATTTCGGGAAGGTTTTTAAGAAGAATGTTGAAAATTCCATCATAACCTGGAGCTTTCATATTTTTTAACTTTTTCATGATGGATTTGATCTCATCATAGTTTGTTTCAACAATATCGTCTAGAGACAATACTTGATTTGAAACGTTTTCATATTTTTGTAAGACTTCGGTTTCAATAGGACTCACAACGTTGAAATTAAAATTATGGACGCTTTCAAACTGCTGTGCAAATTTTTGAGCTTTTTCCTTCGTTTGTAAGAAGTATGTGGTCACCTTCCTTCAAAGCTGGAATTGGTTTCTGAGGTTTCTTAAAAACCTTAGAATGTTTCCAGAAAGGTTTAGAATTTGGCTTGATTTGTTCAATCTCTTTCGCGAAATTTTCATTTCCTAAGAGTCTTAATCTATGCTTAATTTCTTTTTGTAGATCCTGATAGATACATTTCATAGCAGGATCACGAGAATGTTGATATTGACGTCTTCAAACATTCTTCAAGCGAATCAGAAGTTGAAGATCGTCGTCAATAATAGGAGTATTAAATTTTTTCTGTGTTGTTGGTACTGATAAATTTCTAGCATCAACTATAGATGGCCTGTGTTAAGCCAAAGAGGACCAAGCGCCATTTAGAGATACATGCTCTAAAATCGCTATCGAATCCAACATAGCACCAGGAACAGCCACATCTAATTATTTTTGGGAACACAAATATCAAACGAAAGCAAATAAGTGGTCTTTAATTTGCCACGCTAATGATAAGTTACCTAAAAATGCATTTTAACATGAAAAATACCAGAAAAAAATTATGGCGCTCAGTTCGGTCTGGCTTAACGCAGGCCAGATATACTTAAATTTTGTAATGCCGTATCAATGTCAGCTTTATTTCGTAAATCAAGGTCATGATTAAAATTATTCTCAATATAAGTTTTGTACCTTTCCCAATTCGCTTTGTGATAATTGAACACTGAGCTAATGGGATTGGAAACAGCTTCTTGAGAAAGGGAAAAAGTTACTGGAAGATGATCAGAATCAAAGTCAGCATGTGTAATCAATTCGCTACAAAGGTGACTGATCTGCCAAAACCAAATCAATTGTTGATGGATTCCTTACAGACAAGTCTGCAAATTCGCAGACTTTTGATTTAAGCTGCAGATTTCTTCGATGACGCAGATATTTGCAGATTTTTTAGTTTGGTTGCAGATATTTGCAGATTTTTTAGTTTGGTTGCAGATATTTACAGATTTTTGAATGAAAAGGCTTTTGATTACACTAGCTTTCCTGACATTTTTGTTCTTCCCAGACTTTTAAAATTATTATTGCAGACATTTGAAAAAAGTACCTGGCATATCTAATGTATTTTTATAGCTGTCAGTTTTTCGAGAAATTTTGCCGTTAGAATAATATCTGCGTGTGTTATACCAATTACGCGCGTGGAATACATGGCTGTTTAAAACAAAAGAAGTTCAGAGTGGCCACCGAGATTGCGGGAGACCTTTCCAGAGGTTCAATACTAACAATTAAGCGGATTAAAAATAAGTCGATTATTTTTGCGCTCTACACCAGACGCCCCCCCCCCCCCTTAATTGCTTGAGATTGTTGCTCCAGATCACTAATTGCAAATCAAAGTCTCTTTGATCACATTGAGAACTGTTGATGATTCCGTCAATTCGAAGAAATGGCCAAGTTCCGAAATTAGATCCACACCTGTTTCTCATATATTGCCGACTAGACTCGCACAATCTTTGTCTTAAATGAAGGGTATAATATTCACATTGATTGCTACCGAATTTCATTTGAAGGAAGTATGGGTTTCATAGTTGAGTAAAAGAATATCAGAAAAAGTCTGTATGTGAAAAAAATGTCACTCATTTTTCTCAGTGATGGCCAAACTGATTTGCACAAACCTAGTCTCAAATAAAAGGTACAACCTTCCCATCGGCTGCCATAGAATTTTGATTCGATCGAAATTTTAGTTCCGGAGTTATGAGTTGAAGAGTGTGGCCACACAGCAATTTTCCATATAAACTGGCACCACTATGATATCAAAATGATACAAAACATAAAATAGGTGAACAATTGCTTGTATGTACCAGTCTACATCAATGATGACAAACCAATGTCGCTTTGACCACATTGGCCACCTACGACTGTTTCTGAGTCCATAGACACGAGTACTAAATAATGTTCAGAGGAGTAAAGGAATATCTAAAAATAATTTTCGGGACATCACGGGTTTGCCCAGTGTCGGATTCTGATGAGACGAAGTCGAAACGCAAATTCCATAACTAATTTAGCGCAAAGATGGTTTTTCATTAATGGAGAAAAATAGTTTTTACCACAATTGTTCTTCACTAGGAGGAATATAGCACAGACATGCTGCATAGTGCATTACTTTTCTGTCTGCACCATGTTCCCGATCAGTTTCCCTGAAGAATATGGCCACTTGCCGACACGAGCAAAACCCTACCATGCGAAGTGCGTTCATGATCTTTCAGGACCATTGGGATGGTGAGTATATCAATCCAATCTTCTTTGTTTGGAATCATCCGCTTATGTTTCGAATCAGACGCCTCGGATAATGAGGACAATCGTTGACCTGAACCAAACCTTACTCTGCGCCGAATAAAAATTCATTATTATCAATACAGGACGCCAATTTGTTGGAGACCATTTGAATTTTTGCTTATGGAATTGTAAATCTTGCAATGATTTTTTTTATTTGTTCAACCAGAGTGGACAGACTTCGTGCTTCTCTTCCGTTCGGTTTTCATGCCAGCCACTAGGGATGCCAGGTAATATTTTGTGAAATCTGTTCGCAGCCTATATAAAAATCTTTGGAAATCTAACTTATATATGCTTATCAAGTGTAATAAGAATGTAATAGACATTTCCACAATGCTATATTGAACGTAACCAGGTATTAAATCATAGTTTGGATAAATGAGAAAGGCACAATTGCACCACTAGTTGGATTAAAACTGGTTTTTAGTTTTTGCAAGAGGCAAAAATTGAGCGCAGAGTCAAAAATTGAGAAACTTGTGCTAGTCTGTGCATTATAACAGAAAACTGTGGAAAGCTGTGCAATTTTAAAAATCTTCAGATAGTTTGTAGCTTACTTGGCATAGAAGAAAGGTTAGTAGACATGGGTAAGACAGTTTTTTTGTCGTTTCTGATGCCAAGAATTGGAATTCGGCACTTGCAAGTTCGTACCCAGGCGTGCAGAGAAAAACTGAAGTTCACCATAATGAGCATAACCACGATGCACTTCATTTCTGTAATAACCACCGCAGTTGGACATAAGATTTTTGTGCTAAAATCACAAATGATATCCTTACACAATAACATGGACCGAAAAGTTTATGCGTACATTTCAAAATGGTTTTAATTGAAATCGCCGATCAATCATGTTGGTGCTGGAAACGACAGCTAACAACATTGTTTACTACATCTTCATGCATGTTTGCTTCGATTTCAGTATGCAAACAAAGTTGTTCGCTGTCATTTTTCTTCCCCGCAGCTTTCTGCACGCTTACCTCCCTCCTCACCTAGTTACTGCCAAAGACGAATCACCTTAGAACTCTAAGCGCCTTGGCCTTGACCATTCGGTTTCACTGATAACTATGCTGTGTATGAAAACGAGATGGCAACAAAGATTTTAGGTAATCTCTGGTAGACTACTGTTCAGCGAACATCATAGTAGACGGAACTCTTCAGGAATATCACACTCCCGTAGACGGAACTCTTCAGGAATATCACACTCCCCAGCCATAGCAAATAATTGACGAGGCTGAATCCCTCTAATGGATATAGACTCGTCATCTTTATCTTTTTGCGTTTCTCATATAGAAAGGTTATGGAATCGCTCTAAAAATCGTCAACCTAATCCCTGCCCGGAGAGCCGAATGTCATATGCCATTCGACTCAGTTCGTCGAGGTCGGAAAATGTCTGCGTGTGTTTTTTACAAGGGAGAATACAATTTACGTACTTACCCAGTACACGTGCTATTATTAGATGCCAAGCTACCACACGGGGTGTACTGGGGTGTGTCGGGCTCTCATGGTGACGTCGCCATGATTAGGTAATACTGACTAAACTCCATTGGGCACCGCCATTGTTCCCCCCGGTATTACTTCTGGGGGGATGGATGTACTTGATGTACTCACTCACTCTCGCTCACGCGTTCATACGTCCTGTATGAGGCTTACTTGGGAGCTCTCACACCTTGATTCACTCCACATGAGGCTTACTTTTGTGCTCACCTTTTTCGTTCCTTGCGAGGCTGACTTATCTGCTCACCTTTTTCATTCCTTGCTAGGCTTACTTTTGTGCTCACCTCTAACATATCATGTGAGGCTGACTTTTGTGCTCACCCTTAACATACCGTGTGAGACTGACTTGGATGCTCGCCCTTTCGCTCCTCTGCCACGCCACGAGGCATCGATAGCAAAGTCCCAACATACTACGCTACGACCCTCCCATCTTGGCATGAGGCAGTCCACATATACGCCTATACATTCGCTCTTCTGCCTTGCTTCGGGGTGGCTGGGTTTACCCATTACGCGGTTGCCAATCGCTGCTCCAAACCTGCCTCAGGATGAACGGGAAGATGTCTGTGTGTATGTGTCACCTTTGTTTCTCAGAAATGGCTTGACCGATTTGCACAAACTTAGGTAAAAAAGGTACAACCTTCCCATCGGCTGCTATTGAATATGTTAATTGGATGTCTGGTTCCGGACTTATGGGTTGAAGAGTGCGACCACACAGCAAATTCCCATATAAACTGAAATGAAAAATTCTCAAAGGGGGGAGTAAGGGAAAATTTTAAAATCGAATTTGTATTTTGGATGCCAAATGACTTTAAAATGCATGAAACGTTGAGATTCGATGTAATCTCGAAAACAATAATTTTGACGAGGATTGACTTTTTTGACTTTGGCACATTTTTGCCTTTCTCCAAAGGTTATGTAATCGCTCTAAAAATCGTCACCTGTAATCCCGGAGAGCCAAAATTTTTTTTATCTTGTATAAGCTTAGGTAGGAGTATGCAGTAAGGGGTTGCTACTTTAAAATTATAACTAGTTGAAAATATCTTAAGGTTCAAGTTACCTTTTTTAAGCATGTGTTAGAATTGAACGCTTGGTAGTGTACGTAGGAAAATTTGTGTTCAGCTTTGCCACCGGATTATCCATTTAAACCTTTTTAAAACTCTAAAAGAAGAATATCAGTCGATTTATTAGATCATCACGATTCAATTCATGCAAAATAACTGCTGGAAAAACCATCGGCTTAGCTAAACGGTGCTTTTGAAAAAGTGGCTGTGGTTTTTTCATTGCGCAGTTGTGCTGCGTACCCCAGCTCGGTGTGGTAGTGTGATAAAAAATCACAGCCACTTTTTCAAAAGCACCATCCAGCTAAGCCGATGGTTTTCCCAGCAGGTATTTTGCATGAATTAAATCGTGATGATCTAATAAATCGACTGATATTCTTCTTTTAGAGTTTTGAAAAGGTTTAAATGGATAATCTGGTGGCAAAGCTGAACACAATTTTTCTTACGCACACTACCAAGCCTTGAGGTAACTTGAGCCTTAACGGATCTTCCTCCTTGATTCGCCGCTGGTTTCAAGCGATGTTTCAGTGTCGACACATAGTATATCAAAATCGTAGCTGTCGATCCATTGTATGTACTATGTGCAACTCGTACTGAATATGTAATATACATTTCCACCTTTGTATTGAACATAATGAGCCATGGAATCGTAGTTTGGACAAATGAGTAAGGCACAATTGCACCACTAGGTGGATTAAAACAAGTTTTTATTATTTATCTGCCTGTGTCATCAATCGAGCACGAGACCTGTCAAAAGCATTTAATCTGAAGAAAATCGCTTCGAAGCCTTCTCGAGCGAGGCCAACTGACAGGTCTCGTGGTCGATTGGTATGACTCTGATAAATAAATGGTATACAAACGATAGAAATGGCGTGTCTTTAACTAGAGGGATTCAGCGTCGCTACAAATAATGGTAATAATCCATGACGTTTTATTTGCTTTCGCATGTTTCTTGACATTATCTATTTTTGATTGCACTTTCGTTTTTCGTACCAAATACGAGCAATCACAGAGAACAGACGTCCATCTTCAGCATTCAACTTGTGTAAAATCTCTAACGCACAGAGAACAGACATCCATGATCGAACAAAATTATTTAAAAAATGTGTGTAAACATTTGAATTAATATACGATAAACACTAGCGCCGCCATACCAACCTATCCGAACTATCCGTCAAATCCATTCCGGAACCGGTTCGAAGTCCTGAATGGATTCAATATGGAATCTAGCTCCGGAACCGGTTCGGACTTCCAGCATGAATTCCAGCTCAAATGCATCAACCGATAGAGTCGGAATCGGTTGTTTTCTTTGAGCAAGATTCCATACTGAATCCATTCGATTTCGAACCGGTTCCGGAATGGATTTGACGGATAGTTGGGATAGGTTGGTGTGGCTGCGCTAGTGTTTATCGTATATTAATTCAAATGTTTACACACGTTTTTTAAATATTTTTGTTCGATCATGGATGTCTGTTCTCTGTGGAGCAATGTTAGAAAGAACTACCAGCTCTTTTTTCAAAGAGGACAAGTAGAGCTGAAGCTTCATATGCATGTACTTTCATTTAGAAGTAAAGAGGTCTGAACTTGTAATTCTAATAACCAAACCTGTAACCTGTAAGCATTTCAAATTCGTTGTGCAGTAAATTAATTTTTGCATTGTTCAATTCTTGACGCATTTATAAACAGGTAGAATAATATTAATGAATTTCAAAAAGTAATATGTAGGAGCATGTGAGCGACGACTATTCCTACACTACTGGTTCGCAATTCTTACAGTTGGGAAAACGACGATTCGAAGTTAAACTATAAGGATATATGGAGTGGGCTGATGAACTTTTTTCCGGCTGATATGGGTAGAAACAGACGAGATTGTAATTAGTCCAGTTTTTGAGATTGGCCATTGGTCAAGTAAGATTCAGATTTTCATAATAGTAATTTAATTGTATATCGTAGGTTTTAAAATAATCTATCGGTGCCATCGATTCAATGACTCAATTTTACGACGTCCTCGTTTGACCAAAACTCAAAGAAAGTCGAAGAAGACCAGCTCTCTTCGACAATAGCCGTCAACTCTACTACCGTTCCAGCCACGGATCGTTTGCAAACTATACGGCAGGTCACTGAACGTGAAAGGCAGAACATGGCTGGCGTCCAAAAGGGGCTAACCCACATTTTTTCCGAAATCGACATTTATGCTTTTTTTATAGTTGTAAGTAATCCACGTGTACTGCCATTTAAGAATTTTGAAAATATTTTTTAGATTTTTTGCTATTAGCAGTCAAAGTTGACAATGGAGTACTAGCTTGCGTCCAAAAGGGGTTAACCGCAAATTGAGCTTTACGGAAATTCAAGTTTTCTCGTTCGTTTTCCGAGGTTTTAAGAAAAAGTAGGCAATCGATTCGCAATCAGTAAATTTTGTGTTGTAGCTCACATATCGGTGAACTCGATATAATACTGTTTTTAGTTAGATTGTATTGTACGTTGGCGTTTCGGCCCACACAATCGTTCCTGAAGGTAAGGGCCGCTCATACACTTGCTATGTATGGCTATTTTCTAACTAATATATATTTCTTGCACAAATGTATATTATTGAGCAATGGGGAATTAAGAGAAAAACGGTAAATTGTGGTCGGAAAGTTAAAAAAAGGGGAATCAATTATTATCTTTCGTTATAGAGTTGTAGTATCTTCGGAAAAGTTGTTGTATGGCATTTAGTGCTTTATTTGGTTTAATCACACTAGTTCGGAATTCAGTCGATAGGGCGGCGCTGTTATCAACTTTTTAATAAAGCTAGATAGATTGGTGGTGTCTTCGAGAAACTTGTAGTTCCTATAATTTTGAACATATCTTCTGAAGATGCAAACTTTGTAGGTTCTGTGCGTTTTGAGATAGAGAAGCTTTTAGTTAAAACATTTACTTACAGATTCAAAAATGCGCGATGGTTCAAAATCTGTATGATCTACAAAGTTGGAGTCTTCAGAAGATATACAAATACCTTATATACAACTTTGCTGTAGATACCATCTTTCTATCTCGGTTCATTAAAAAGTTGATAACAGCGCCACCCTAGCGACCGAATTCAGAACTAATATGAAATGATCAAGTAAATGGTAGATGCCACACAACAATTTTGCCAAAGACACCATAACTCTAAAACGAAAGATAAGCAAATGATGTGTGAATTGTGGGTTAGCCCCTTTTGAACTCCAGGTATTCCCGGAGTGAGCCCCCCGAATTACGAAAATGCTCGTGAATTGAAAAGTAGTACATATAATGACCTTATTTTTTCTAGACAACATGGGTCAATGAACTACTAATAAAATAATGTATTTTTACAATAAGAACAATATTAATTTGAAAATGTGGAAGTTTTCTCCCATTTCCTGTAAAAGATGAAAAATGTGAGTTAGCTCCGTTTGGACGCCAGCATCACTTGTCTCCAATAATTTGGGACAATGTTTGCCTCGATCAACTAATGAAATAAATTGAACGAGCGTCTCTTGTCAGGTTCTGTCACATATTTCAACAAGTTTAACTTAATTCTGTCTGGCCTTGGGGCTTTATTGTTACATAAAAATAGAGCAAGTGACAACTCCCCCATCGAACAAGGTTCAGTACGGGGGCGGAATCCGGGCGAATCATCTTGGCGAAATCGAATATTCAACGATTTGGATATTCAAAGCTTTCGTTAGTACTGTTCCGGAACGAGTCACAAATCGTACTCATCGATTTTTCTCTCGTGAGTTCTTCAACGAGCCGGCGCCAATAACTACGTTTTTTGACTTTCATCAAACTCTTCATTTGCGTTTCTAACATCACGTACAGTCGGGTAACCCGTGTGAGCACTCTTTACCCCACCATAGGTTGAAAGACTGTCCGCGTGAGTTGGTGCCTGGTTTGAATCTTGATGTCGAGAATTAGGCTCAAATCAATCCCAAAAACCCGTACTCTTCCTCAGTAGGAAGCACTTATGTGGACTCGATTTAATTAGGTATCGCGGATGCCACATTGAAACATTGATTATATTCGGCAGCCCTGAACTGTTAGCAATAGTAATTACGATTGGGAGATGGTCGCTACCATATGAAACGGGGATTACCTTACACGTGCAATCTAACCATAGCGATGTCACAGGGTTTTTATTATCGTCTGGTGTCACACTCCGGCCATAGTATCTAGGAAATGTATGTGTAGAAGCGCCTGTGAAAACGTCTGTTGCCTTCCCTCAAGCAATGGATTTGGCCATGGAGTGGTATAGCGTGAAAAAGGTCCAGGTGGTGTCCAAGGAGACAAACCCTCCCAACACGTCAGTACTTCGCCCTATAGAAAAATATTCAGTAAGCGTCAAGCGGAATCTCAAGAAGACGCGAAAGACAACTGTCAGATGCAGCTCAAGGTAAACTGGCGTTCTGTAGCGAGTAAAGTGACCAAGGAGGCTGAGCAAAACTTGATGGAAGGAGTTAAACGAAAGGGCTGAATAATTTTCTTTATTCTGTATGAATTTAATTTGCAAAAAACATGACTTGATTTGTTAATAAAAAATTTGACCGATTTACACACATTCTGGTTTGAATAATTTTTGCTCGTAGCACCCTTTACTGCTCAATTACTGTGCGAAAAGAATGCAATGGCTTTTAAGACAACATATGTAGCAAAAAGTTATTTAAAATCGGTGATATACTATGCTGGTGCACCTTCTCTGAAAAACTATCGACGAACCGCCACCAATAACCGTGACCCACACATTATTAAAAGCACCGTCAGTATCTAGAAATACAAACACGCTAGATTGCTTGAGAGAAATGACTTTTTCGATGTTATAAACAAGGTCGTGGAGTATGCTCGTCCAATATACATATCCAGTATCAAACGGATACGGATTCTTCATTCTAATTGATAGCGTAACTGTAACTGTAACTGTAATTTTCATAGCAATCAACATCCATCAGCGGCGTCTAATTCACTGAGTTCGCCTAACCTTTCGATTGGGAACTCCACTCTTTCGATCATCGTGTCGGTAGTAAATATACAAAAAGTACCATTTATTCGTCATCAAAGTAAATTTCGTATAAATAATGTTATTTGCCCAAACTACCAGACAGTAGCGTCATCGTATCATCAATACGGTCATCGATTCGCAAATAACCCCTTCCTGCAAGAACCACTCTAAATTGCACAAACTACATTCGGTCTGATGAGTCGAGAACTAGAAGCAATTGACCAAGAGGAAAGAGAGAAAAAAAACTGATCCGTAAACCGAAACTTGACACTGAATTAATGTGGTTGTTTCTATTTATCACCTGCTGTTATATCAATCGACAGGCACCCGGCAGCCGTAAACGTCAGAACGAAATTTGGATGGAGTGCGACAAGATGCGGCCCTCTACCCGGAACGATATGAATGCAAAGACGCGTGTCTTTCAACGCCGATGGTCGCTCTAGGTCGCCGCTAGTGCGTAGGTCGTAGGCGTTTTCATGATGAGGAAGCAGGAGCAGATCAATCGTATGTTCCGAAGACAACCCGCACCCATTCAAGGCATCAGTGACTGAGAGCGAGAGAATCTAATGTTTGTCACTAGACATTAACATAATGCGATGCACTCAATCAGATTTAAATTATTTGAATATTTATCGACATAACGTACATAACTCAGGGCGAAATAGTGTTAGCAACTTGACTGGTAAACTAGAGATTTAAAAATATCCAACCAAAAACTTTTTATTATAAATCTGAAGGCCAACCCTTAACTGACGAATCTTATTACAAAAGCAAAACGTTGTCATAATAACCACGCATCAGAACATAACAGGCTAACGGTTTGATCAAGAATTGTTCATGAGCTAATCAACCCTCTGCAAATTCTGACGACACGAAAGCTAGACGGATGTTTAACTTCAACCTGATGCCCGGATTGGTGACTGAGATGAGCAAATAAATAAAAATAAGATGCTAATTTATATGGATTATCATAAAAACGTGTCCAAACGCCGAAAGCGACAATAATCTTTACCAGCAAATTAGGTAAAATCCGTTGGCAGACGGACGCCTGAGCATGTATCGCTGATAGTCTAAAATATTATGTTATGACCGCGCAGACCTCTCACGATTGATTGGGAATGGTCAAGCGCCACCGTATTTTCCGAGCATCAACAAAAACTGCAAAAGGCCGGTTTTAGAATCCGTGTTACGTTTTCAAGGAAATACCTTGCAGGATATTAACCTTGCAGCAAATGTCATCAAGGCCGCGTCATTGATATTAGTAGAAAACTGATATAATATTTATGTATGTATGAAAACAAGGTGACTCATACTTCTAAAAGATTTTTTTTCGGATGTATCCTAGGTAGGCACTTTTGAATTTCTGTAAAAAGTTTTTAAAATATCTTTTCGGTACACGTGAAACTAAGAAACGCTCCTAGAGACAGAACATTTTCAGTCGGTAGCAAACTGCATTCAAGCTTTTATCGATCAACTTTTTGGCAAGTTTACTTGTATAAAACTTTGTATGCCATATAAAGTGCTGTGCAAGATTTATTCTATACTATTTTTACTCGCATGGAATGCAGTGCTGTCAGTAGCAGTACCGATTTCTCATTTTTATTGGTACGGATTATAGACTTTAGGGGAAAATGATTTATTTTGTTTTGCCAAAGGAGACACGAGGAGTTTTTTCGGCGCAGCAAGATTCAGAGCGCTATTCGACGTGCAATTCATCGCAATATCTCTGCTAGTAGTATAAATACATTTGGTAACATCTCAAAATATTATCAAATTGATTGACAAAGTATATTTGACATGAAATTTTGGTGCTCAGATGCTTTTTAGTTAGACAATGGTCCAACTAACGAAGGTCCAGTTTAAAAGTGACCAACCGTGTCGTATGTAATTCTTAGTGTTCTTTAATTTGATGGCATTGTAAGGGAACACGTATCAGCAGTTGATGCTAATCTAGCAGACATTTCTTTGGACTAATCAAACTAATTTCTTTGTTTGTTAGTGTTTATTCGACCAATACGTATGGTCTTGTCAGTGTGAAATGATGACTGTTAATTCATGTATAAGGGTTGAGAATTGACAGTTCGCGAAAAAAAATCAGAAGCTATTTACCAATTTGCAGCAGTCATATCAGCACGAAGAACATATGTTTCATTGTCAAATTCATTGGCTTATTTTTAGTCCAATAAATCAATTACATCAAATCGATTAAATTAGTTGTTCTCATTATATTAAATACTTTTATTTGCTTTGAAGTAGTTCATGCACGATATTATTGATAGTCATGGTAACCACATTTCTTCTTGAGTGTAAAAAATTTCCAGCTTGATTATTGACGTAAAAGGTGACTGGTTAGTTTCTTTTCGTTCTTTTTGTCTTCAATCTTGTTCTAGTAATTATTGTAAACATTAGTGTCATCGGTTGTATATTCGACATATAAAGCTCGTCGTTTCAGGTATTTCGGTAGTGCTTACCCAAGTAACAATTGAAGTTTTATACATTTATAGATTGCTACAAATGCAATCTAAATTTAAGTGTGGCTATAAAACTGCCATAAAACCTCAATTGCTAATAGGGCATTAAATACCGTTTAAAATGCGCTTCACTTAGCAACGCGCACAAATAGTGACATCCGAGCAAATTTTACAGGGCGATTTCGGATAGCGGGGTTGAGCTGTTCGTTTTATTTAAACAATTCAAGCAAACATTGCCCAATCAATCATAAGTTCATATAAGACAGGGATGCTTAAGTTTTTCATTTTAAATATTTTTCCGAACAGTGCAATTTTTAATAGCGGTTTAATCTGCTTCTAAATTTCAAACGAAAGCTTTAAGGTTGGCTAAGAACTTAATGTGAACATTGAAGAGTACTTTTAAGTATTATCCGAACTTTTGGGTGCTTGGATGGTTTTCGTTCCGTCGTGGCGGCACTTTGCACAAAAAGCATGAAAATCGGTGAAAGATGACTTGATAACAATGCACAGAAACTGGATTATAACATATTACTTATGAACGTTTGGAAAACATTCTGGAATGAATCTAATGGTGATCCACAAATGTAAAGTGTGCGTCAATGGATTTATCGATCTCTGACATTTTTTTCTATTGCTTATTTCATGTACAGTAGTCTGGCGAACGTACTTTCTGAGTATAATAAAATTTTTACGAGCTCTAGTGGAAGCGGCAGCTTTGGCTAATCGTTTCTGCTTGAAGACTTGTAGATTTGCTTGACATATGATAGCCATTTGGGTCTGTTCATCTTCAAAGTTTTTGCATTTTCCCCATCTTGTTGCGCAGTAGGTAGCCACATAAGAGAACTTCATTTGATAGTCGTACGGATTTATGAAACGTACAGGAATCATCAGTTAATTTTTGCCTTTCTCATATAAGGAAGGCTACGTAATCACTCTGAAACTCGACTTTTCACTCTTGACATGGAGTGTCGAGTGTTATATACCATTAGATTGAGTTTGTCGATATCTGAAAATGTCTGTATGTTTTTATAGTAAGGTTAAATGGCTTCGAAAGTGCATTGGAACTACGTGGGACTCACTTTCGTGCCTAACTACTAAAACAGTCCTTACTTTTCTTCTAGTAGAATAGTCCATAAATCCTACTCAATGGGCAAACACTAGTTGGCGAGGTCAGTTCAGCGATACCGCATGGAGTGCAACTTCTGATTCGCTGCTTCCGATTCGCTTAACACTCGACGACTCCCCGCTGGTGCTTCACTCGACCTACTCGATGTAGTCGCTGGTGGTGGAACTTCGGTCTAATGATTCCAGATGATTCGTGACCCCCTGTACTATGGCGCCTCAGCTAAAGGTGTGGTTGCTCTCACCATCTTCCCTTTAGCATAATTGACGTGACTTTAAAAGTTCCAGTCGATGAAATATTCTCAGCAAATGAGCGATTGCTATCCAGCTAGCACTGTTGAAAGCATTCTTAACGTCTAAGGTAACCACCACTCAATAGCGATATCATTTTCTCTGCTGCCTCCGCAGCTTCCACAACTGTTCGAATCTCATCCACTGTATCCCTGCCTATAAGGAAGCCGAATTGCATGACAGGCAATACTCAAGCTCCGTGTACTTGCTTAGCCTGTTCATGATTACTCTCTCTCTCTAACAGTTTCCGACTGTACCCTACCCATGATGGCATATTTGTCCCGTTTTCTATGGGATTTCCTATCTTTATGGGACTGGTATACGATCATGGGCAGTACCAGGGGACATATTGACCTATACTATCATCTTGGGTTCTTCTTCACTTCTGTGGCTTTCGCCATCTCGATGAGCTGTTTGTCGGTAATTTGAGCTTTATCATAATCATCCTCCTCAGTATACGATAAAAATTGTTTCATGTTGCGGGAAAAACGTTTCGATGATGACCTTCATCTTCTCCAGCCACCTTTCCGGTAGTGCAGCAGGGCCTTTTATCTTTGCCATGGCAACTCTGTAGGCGTCTCCCCGAGAGTTCGCGTTGGCTTTGTGGCAAAGATCCTCAATGCAGGCTTTCTTGCTCAGCTTGATTACTTTGTTGAGAGTGGTTCATGCAGCACGTTTCCCTCTTTCAGTCATCCCGTGCCCTCTGACTTCTTCTCCAAGCTCAGAGGCAACTTATACGTAGATCGGTCAATTGTTGTATGTCACCAGGTATCTGTTTCTCGGTTTCCCATTCCTCGGTATGGTCGCATTGCATGCCCTCGGTAGTACTGTCGTTAACTGGTTCGCATATAGGTTGAAGAGGATGCCCTCAAATTTGAGTTCTTCGACGGAGCACGTCCTTGTGAAAGATCACTGTTCTCCACTTTCACTCGTTTATATGTCTCCCACGTTGTTCAAACTGTGTAATGCTACCAATGCTGTACCAGATCGCTTGATGGTCGATGTGGGTGTCTCCTGGCACATTTTCAGTTAATCTTTCCTGTTTCACCAAGGCTATAAAAATTGACATCGATAATAAATCGCCAGGAGTCTGATTTGAATTCAGATTGTTTCCTTATAAAAATTGATTTCAAGTGCAACAGCGAAGCGAAAAATCGAGTACAACGTACCCTTATTCATCCTATTATTTGAGCTAATGCGCTGAATAGAGATAGCAGACACTGCTCTAACTCATGTGTTCAAGTGGGTGGGATGAATAGAGGAGCTAAGATGAATTAGGGCGCAGTAAATATCCAGCAATATCGCTTTCTAGTGATGATGGCTGTATTAAATAAGACAATATTATTACAAACGTAGTTGAACACAACCATTTGTATACTTCAGCTTAAAACTAACTGAAAATAGTAGCATTGCTGTTCATTGCACCAACTTTAAAAAATACGTTTTTTAAATATTTTAAATATTTTATTCCAAACTTGAACGATAAAAAAGTTATATTAAACGGCGAGATCCGGCAAAGTTTCTGAAGAAGTATTACAAAACAAGATTCCAGCTATCCGAACAACATTTGAACTCTTCCGATCTTGTCCGATCCACAAATTCCAAGCGATTTGAAAATATTGATTTTTTTTACTAATTTAAGGTACACCGAAATGCTGTAGGGATAAATACTATGTTGAGAAAAATGTATCACTATTATTCATAGACACAAGCGTCCCTTCCACCTCTCCCTTTCCATTGAGTATCTGTTTGTGCAACTAGAAAAAACAAATGTAGTCGCAAAGATGTTCTCGAGATTACTAGTATTCGAAAGGATATAGAAAATTGACCTCTGCACTGGTCGGTGGATAGATTCCAAATTGCTCCAAAAACTAGTTAATGTCTATTTTTAGTTTATATTAAGGCAAAATAACAACAATAGCAGCAGTAAATAGTTTTAGCCAGGATTCGACCCCAGTTACTCCTCAATTCCTAACCACAATTGTTGCGTTTAAAGTAACAGATTTTGTAACATGCAGGGATGGCTGAAAGCCTTTCTACTAATGGGTCGACCACCGGACGAATAATTTATGGGGCCAGAGACTTACACTCTGTGCCGCCACATCAGTACACAAGCGTTGAGAAAAGTTAGGCATTCCTATGAGAACACACTAAAAAAAATTCACGAAAATATGAGTATTTTCACACTAACTCTCTCATCGAGACATCGGAACGCAACTCGGAATCGTGCAGTCAACGGTGAGTCGTGTGATTAAACGTCACTACCAAAGCATCGAACGGAGAGAGAAATGTGGTCAGAATGGATGTTCTATTAGTGATTAGGATCACAAGCGTGTAGTGAAAGCGTTTAAGCGGAATCCTAATGCTTCGGTCAGGAATGTGGCCAAAAAGTTGAATATGCCCAAGTCTTTCCTTCAGAGAGCTAAGAACCGGGGGGACTGCATACGTACAAAGTTTAGAAGGCTCCAAATCGTGACGAACGGCGTGGGAAAGTCACGGGCCCGGATACTGTACACCCAGATGCCTCATTGCCTCATCATGATGATGAGACTTACGTCAAGGCGGACTTACGGCAGCTTCCGGGGCTACTCTTCTTCACCTCCCAGCACAAGTTTGATTTTCCGGAGAAAGTAAGGAAACAGAAACCTTCAAAGTTTGCCAATAATTTGGCATGATTTGGCAAGAAAACCTTTCATGTGGCAAACGGAGTGCGCCGTTCGTGACTAGAGTAAACGGAGAGATCTAACTCAAGGAGTGTCTGCAAAAGCATCTGCTTCCTCTGTTGAAGCAACACGCGGGCCCCATGATTTTCTGTCCGGATTTAGCTTCTTGCCACTATTCAAATGTTGTTGGAGTGGTACGAAGCCAACGGGGTCACTTTCGCACCTAAGAACATGAGTCCCCCCCCAAACGCACCGGAACTCATCGAAAAATACTGGGAAATTATGAAGGAGGTACGACAGAAGCATCCCAACTAGGTCAAATCTGAGGAAGACATGAAGAAAAAGTGGGTGTCCGTAGGGGAGAGTGGGTACGCTTATAATGTGTAAATCTGAATACTATGTCCTTTCAGTAATATGAACAGTTTTTTAAATCATGCCAAAACGAGGTTTTTGTAAAAAGGTGTGGTAACTTGATCCCCCGCCTACTAGGGCTAAAGAAACAAAGAACACTATGACTAATAGATACGAAAGTTTAGCTAATCACCTACCCTGACAAATTAATTAATAAGACTTAATGCACGACAAACTTTAACCACAGTACAAAGTCAAGATTTTGCGGTAAATCAGTGCTGTTTAACTGGTTTTTCCAACCTTCAATAACTTATAACATAATTTGTTCGCGGAAAAAAGATTTTTGATCAATTAATAATGCCAGGCAGAGTTAAAAATATTCTAATTCATTGAATGAAAATTGATCATATTCAGCCACATTCATTTTCAATATTCAGTGACGCAGCTGAAAACGTCAAACGAACAATCCGCCCATTCATCCATGCAGATTTTCATTCGTCTCCGATTATTACACGAAGCGACCGTACAGCAGAGAATCAAACGAATCAAAGTAGGCCCTGGCACAAGGTAAGCGATGATGATTGTTGTTTCATATGCTTTACCGGCATTTGAAAACATTTTCCTTGATAATTAGTGAAATGAATATATTGTACGATATTCAACTGAATGAATAACATGGATATTTGAATGAATATTTTTTCTATTCACCGCGAGTCGCATCAGGTTCATTTTCAGCCATCAAAAAAGAGCTTCGATTATTTGTAACTCTGATGCCAGGTGCTTTATGAAAATGACGTTTTTCTATTTCTATACATTTCGAAAGTGTTTGAGAGAGCTAATGATAGGGATCAAGAATACCCAGTGTTACAGGGATCAAAGAAACCTGTTGTATGAAGTGAACAAAATTTAAATTTGTTGTATGTGTTGTGAAACTTTTTATTCGAAAAACGTGTTTTTCTAGACAAAAGCCCCAAGAAAGTAATTGTACTAGAAAATATTCATATATAATTTTGTTCGACAATCTCATACAACCGCTCAAAAAATTTACAAAAAGATCTTCAAGATGGATTTTAACACATATTTTCTAAAATATTATACAACTTTTTCAAATCAAACGTTGTACATTAGATTTGTTTTTCAAACATCATAAGCGACTAAATATTTAATTTTCTTGTTATATTTTGATAACTTTTTGTGCATAGATTATGAGTTATGGCCAGGGAATCAAATATCCCCAAGGATCAAGTGTCCTCACTCTCCCCTACAGAAGAAACTGCAACCAGATGTTATACAGAACCTAAGAAGTGGAGTTCAGCCTAAGAAAAAGGATCGGCGATGTTGGCCACCCTTTATTAGATGCCTTTGCAGACATTACACTGAACATTATCAAATGATTAACGAGGTTTCTAATAGTTCTAATAGTTTCCATATATCTACTGCTCGTACCTATGATTAGTCATTAGCATCTGGACACAAACAACTACGTTGTATTTCATGAAACAGTTCACGGAATAAAATATTGTATTTAAACCATGAAATAAATTTCAGTTGCATGAAAGTGAAAATGATTGGGAAAATCTTCTAAATTTTCTAACATATTCAAAATCAAGAAAGAGCTAGTTCAGGATTCTGATTTTCGTGAAATTGTTCATGTACAAATATCAAGATCATGGTTTCAACGTGAAAAAAGCACTTTTTTTACTATTTTTTTAGAACATTGCGAACCCTATGTTAAGTTTTTGAGATAATTTTTCGATTAAGGGTGTATACTCATAAAAAGGCAGAATTTTTCATGAAAAAATGAAATTTTTATTTAAATGAGTAAAAAATCGCTTGATTGAAAAATTATCTCAAGAACTCAACGTAGGGGTTAGGTATTTTTAACTTAGAGTGTGTATGCAAAGTTTGAAAGAAATCGGTTAAGTAGTTTTCGAATGACAGGTAACACTGCAAATCATGTTTTCCAGAGATGTTTTACAAAAGGCTTCGTCGCCGAGTCACTTTTCGATATTTTTGCATAGAAAAATTACATCATATTATTGAAATGATACACTATAATGTACAATTATTTTGATCAATTTGCTTCACGCAATGTTCTAAAAAAATCACAAAAAAGTGTTTTTTTTCACGAATCAAAATTTATTTTATGAGCAATATTCATAAAGTTGTGAACTAGTTCACTGACAGAAAAACGATTTGGTAATGGCATGGGTTTACCCTATGGCGTAAAAGAAGTTTACAAAAAAAAAACGAACGATCTCCATAAGTAAAATCGTAAGTCCTGTTTTACTTACGTAAAAATTAATCAGAATTCATAGCACTTTGTTCACGAATCTGGGAACGATTGTTTTTTTCCGTGCGGTATCTTCAACATGTATACAATGGAAGAAAAGCGAATGATCGGAAACTAAGTGAACTGATATCATAGTAGTTTGCTTTGTTTTGGTAAAAGCAAGCATAATGAGAATTTTAGAGTTCGTTAATAATCGATGTGGGAAAAAAGTTTCGGCGGCGCGCCGCTGGCCTATCGTTCGTTGTCGGTGTACATTCAAATTTACCGGCTGCGGCACAATGACGCGGTGGCGCACACGTCTACATCGTTTTTTATGCCCGGTGCAGTTCGATTATAGAATTAACTGTACAATTCTGACAAGAATTGAGCATGTGTGTGATTTTGAAGTGCAATTATACGCGAAACTGACGTTCAATTTGCAACGCTCGCTGATTATTTCAAAAGCAACACGCAGTTGGGAGTTATTTCCAAGATTACTAAGGACTTCAACGACCCGCATTGTTTAAAGGCACTGTACTGTTCACTCGTCCGTCCTATTTTCGAAAACGCCTCAGTGATCTGGTGTCCGCATCAAGTAACGCGATGCATTAGAATCGAACGTGTGCAGAGACGTTTTGTGCGCATGGCACTAAGAAATGTACCGTGGTATGATCCAGTTAATTCGCCACCATATCCGGATAGGTGTCAACTGTTGGGAATCGATACGTTGCAGCGCCGGGGAAAAATACAGCAAGTGCTGGTAGGGCAAAACTGATTAACGGTGAGATGGATGCTCCAGAGTTTCGATTGGAAGTTAATTTTCGGATTCCAAATAGAACATTACGAAAT
Organism: Topomyia yanbarensis; assembly: GCF_030247195.1. Classification (NCBI taxonomy): domain Eukaryota; kingdom Metazoa; phylum Arthropoda; class Insecta; order Diptera; family Culicidae; genus Topomyia; species Topomyia yanbarensis. Next base: position 253,759,122 of record NC_080672.1, read on the forward strand.
ACAATAATGCTTCAGCAAAGATTTCATCGTACCTTGTTTGGATCCAACGAACCGATTACCGCATGCAATCGGACATTCACCGCAGTGGGAGAGTTTTTTGAGTTTAATGAGTTGTCCAGTCGCTTCTTTAATAAGAGGTTTGTTCCAGTACATGGAAGTTACTCCCTGTTGCTCCGGAGCAAAAAATTCTTGCTCCTTTTCACTCCGGTTTGCCACCAGAAGAAGAAAAAAGAGAAGAAGATAGTACAGGAATGATTTTCTCCCTGTTTGCTCCGGAGTACTTCCAGTTTCTCCTGGTACTGGAACAAACCTAAGATTAGCCGGTCTACTGTAGATGTATTGTTACTTATAACTATTTATAATTCTATCTGTCCATTTAGACTCCAAAGTCCGATTAATACAATTAAGTTAAATAAATACATAAAAAATATGACCCGGGAAATCCCCGGCGTCCGAATCATTCCAAATTCTGAGAAAGAGAGCGCGAAAACACAACTCCACAACAATCCGCTTCGCATGTACAAGCAATGTTCAAACCTGTTGCGTTCGAGATCCCACATGAAAGCACGTGTTTGCTTTTGTCTTTATTTATCTTATATCCGTGAGCTAGTGACTAGCAGATTGTAGGCATTCAGCTTTAAAAAACATAATTCAACTTGGAAAGGCTACGCAACCGGGGGCAAGTCTGAACCTGTAGTGACGAAAGCAAATCCATAACATTCGCCTTCGACCAGCATGAGTCATCACTGACGTCACCAACCTTCTCTATCCCGGAGCGATTAGCACAGTGCCATGAGAATAGGTGGTTCAGGTAGGTATTTAGATATATACATTGCTATTATATGTGAGTAGAGAAAATGACTCTGGGAATAGTGTATAGATAGCTACCTGTTTAAGTCTAGTACTCAAATGTTTGTTTCTTCGTTTCACTCCGTACGCTACACTGATCCTATGCTGTCATGGCGAGACACGAACAGAAAACAATTTCAAGATAAATATGGCGCCAAAAATGGAACCGGTTCTTCCGAAAGGACGGATACATATGCATTCTTCTGATAAGATATAGAATTCTTTCATAACTGGTTATGCATTACAGTCAAGCTATGTACACGTCACCGAGAAGCGAAACTTTATTTTTTCTCTGTGAGGCGAACGGACATTTGTGTCACAACAGCATTTATGTATATGTACTGACATTAGTTTAATATTCTGCAGTTTCGTAAATCTTATCTATGCACATGATAGACCTTTGCCATTACTCTCTATGGCTTAAACCTCGTCTCTCTTCGCCACTTCTTTTTATGGGTTATGTGATGAGGTGCTTCCTTGTGCCTACTTCGTTAACAAAAAAAAACATGCTAAGGAATGTCGCTTATTTCCTTTATCCACTTTCCGGCCACATTGCGCGCTCCATCAAGCTTCACAGCTTGTTGATATATTCACGTGGTATATGTGCTTATTCGAAGTACAGGGTCAGAACCGAAACGACGCACAGTGGCGGATCTTCGAACAAAAGTTGGACAAAACCGAAAATATTGCCCAATTTGACTGGATATCACAAGTTAAGCTAATTTTGAGCTGCTGTGTTCATTTTTAATGTTAAAAACCAGAAAAAATAGATATATTTTTCCATACAGTGTTATCAAATCTTTCTTATGTTTATGATTCCATGCTCATGATAGATTTTCTTTTACTGATCACTTAGGGTGATGAGCCTATTTGCGCCATGTTTCTATTATCACCCTACCCATTTGAAGCCGTTGGTTAGAGCAGTGTCTGTCATCTTTGTTCAACGCATTGAGTCAAATGGTAGCGCAACAATAGGGGCACTCGATTCGAGTTTTCATTGTGCTCAAACACGAGAATTTTACTGTTTTCAACGCATTTGTGTTATTATATTGGTTCTTAACAACGAAGCAAAGCGATTGATGTCAATTTTTACGCATTCCATTGATTGTAAGGCAAGAAATTACCGAATTAATGAGGCACCTTGCTTAGTATGGTGAAAATAGGCTCATCACCCTATATCAGTAAAAGAAAATCTATCATGTTCTCCAGTTTTTATGATAGTATCGATGTATGTGACCAGCAAAAAAAAATTTGCCCGACTTTTGTTGGAAGATCCACCACTGTGCAACGATTTGATGCTAGACTGGGTGTACACTAGAGTGGGACACGGTTATATGAAAAAAATAAAATTTTGCTCCGAGTAACTTTTTGGGTCCCATTTAGCTCACAGAATATCTCTGCAAATTTTAAGCTTGAGCTTGAGCTTGTGCGACCACCCCTTGCTGCTACTCCGTTATCGATTGGGACTAGCTGAAGTAGCACAGGGAATCAGTAGATAATTATGCTTGGGAATAGCGAAACATCTTTCAATGTGCAACTCCTGGTAATCCTAAAGTGTTTTTATCAATACCGGCGCCGACAAGGCCCGAACGTAGATCGCGGAAGGAAAGGAAAGGAATTGTTTGTCCAATTCTTGCTTTTGCTAGAGGCCGTATATACTACTGCGTACTCCACAAGTATTACGGGAGGAGGATATTTTTGTTAGTACGAGTATAGAAGTTGGATCTACTTCTTCTTTACCGACGTCAGAGAGGTGATTCCAACTACCTGGACTAGATATCGATCCACCGATTTCATGGACCGGGAACCAATGGCTTTACTTCCCTTCCGAAGGAAGACGTGACCACAGATTTTTTCACCTCAGAAAAATCTCAACGACCTCGGCTGGGTTTGAACCCAGGCCAACTGGAATGAGTGGCGGTCATGCTAACCACTCAACCACCGGCGCCGTCATCTCTGCAAATTTTAAGCTTGATCGGTGCGCCCACGGTTTAAAGTTTACATGGGATTTCGTGTGGAAAATTGTCTTTGGCTAAATAATTAATAATAATTCCAAGAGTCCTATAAATTGATGTCTAATTTTTATAGGATATTTGTCAAGGAAACAAAGTCTAAAAGACCGCAAAACTATCTGATAGAAAAAGTTATTAAGCAAAAAGCGATTGATTTTCTGAAAATTGATGAAAATTTCACTTTTCTTAGCATTACTGCTGCATTAAGAGAAGATCAAAACTAAATTGCATATACACTCAGGTTTTTTTACACGGTTTTTTTCGCGGTACTTTTCACATGGATTTTTGAATTTGCATGGTTTTCATTTACGCGGATTATTTACGGGGTTTTCATTTATGCGATTTTTTAATTCACGTGGTTTTCATTTACGCGGATTTTTGAATTTACGCGGTAACCATTACCAAGATTTCCATCAACGGGGAATCTTAAATTTACGTGGTCTTCATTTACGCGGATTTTGAAATTTACGAGGTTTTCATTTACGCGAATTTTTGAATTTACGCTGTTTTCATTTACGCGGGTTTTGAAATTTACGCGGTTTTCATTTACGCGGCCTGTATCCCCCGCTTAAAAAACCTGACAACCAACAGCAGTTGTGCTAGAAAAAATGGATATTTTAACAATCGTCAGAGCATCAATCGGTTTCTGTTTAATAACTTTTTTCATCAGATCGTTTCGTGGTTTTCGAGACTTTGTATGTATGTACTCAAAAAAGGGTATTTGATTACTTCAATTCCAATTCCATTAACGCTTCGCCATTCTTTTTATTAATGTAATTATAGTAATTTTTTAAAGTTAACGCATCTGGCTGGATCTACTTCGGTTGTGTCTCTAGAGCCGGAATACTAACTAGAACCAGCCAGCATTCCGGATCTTTTTACGGTCGAAAGTATTGGGTAGCACACATTTAAAGTTGTACTGTATGCATGATAATCTTTACACCATTGGGCAGCGCAAAAATTTTAACTAACATTTCCATTTATTAAAAGGATGGTATCCTAATGTCTAAAATTATGTTAATCAATTTGTTTACCCCAAATACGTCCTCAATACGCTTCCGGAACACACGACCGATTATAATAATAAAGTCCGGATCTGTACCGTACCTTCAGATACGAGTCAATGTTTTGCTGAGAATTGATCAATTTTAATAACGTTAAGCCTTGGCATTCACGATGCGCCACAATAGATAATTCACACATATCCTACGCTCATTGCTATTTAAACCACACACTAACAGACTATGAAGGAATTGACTAAAAATTATCGGCAATTTTCCCAGAACACTAGTGTCCACACGGTCCCAAACATCATTGGCTGGTGGGTTACCCGCCAGGCTTGGGAACAATTTTTCACTACTGGTCTATCCCCTACATGCTTGTTCATATGTCAGTGGCGCCATAAATGTAAAAGCGGCCACAGTCCCAACTATAAATATATTTTAAATGACCATTAAAGCGGGCGAAGCATTGTTTCGAGCGTTATGTCTGTTAGTCTGTGTTTAAACCTCAAAACTATACAGTCTCAGAGGCCCGTCGGAATACAAATTTAATGAACTAGTAAATATTAATAGAAATGATCAAACGTTTCGGGGTTTCATTCTCTCACTGATAAAACGATAAAAAAGGCTTACAAGGCTTTTCAACATGGGGAGAAGCCGTTATAGGCTTTTATGACTGAAACAGAAAAATTCGGAAAATTTCCTCAAAGGTGGCATCGTTCTGTGTGAGAATGGGCCAAAAAGGAACACAGTTCAAATTATTCTTGAATTACGACCACAACATAAATTGAAGCAGACTTCCAATTATGACAGTATATTCAAGAATACTATCTTCATATCCAGAAAATAATTCGAAAGATCTGTTTGCGAACGACTAAACACTAAAATACAGACAGCATAAAAAAATGGTCTTATCCAGATTTTTTTCCAATTTGGGAATTTTGCATAGTACCAGGCGTTTGGTTCTCTCAAACCAAAAGACGGTTTCGATCCACATTCCTCGTCGGCAAACAGAACTTCTGTGCATCACTGTCGATCAGCCAGTTGTTTAAACGTGACGTTTTGGATTTTAGTGTCTAACTAGCGCCAATTTGGCACTGGTTTAGACTTATCTAACTAGCATTAAGATGTTATTTACTGACGAGGTTTTAGCAGGTTTCTAGACCTTACTATAAAAACACATATATACAACATTGCCGAATGGTATAAGGTACTGTGAAATTTTGACGATGCACATTCAACTAATTATACGATTGATTGCGTATTTCACACCAAATTGGACTGTCACACAAGTGTGATAGTCTTCTTCAATGTGTGATAGAAGAGCAGTTTCGCGTCAGATCGCTTCGCACATTATCTTCAGTGCACAAATTCTTTGATTTATAATAATTAATCATGTGTTATAAATCAAGGAATAAGTGCACGGAATAATTCCAAGCGAACCAGCTTGAACGTTTATTTTATCACACTCATCACTATCACACATGTGTGATAGTCCAATTTGTTTTTAAATGTGCAATAAAATCAAGCGGAAGCACCTCAATTGTTTTCCTCTTTAAATTACAATTTATCTCTGGATTCCAAAAATAACTCGTATCCCCAGTGTATTTCGCATAAATTGAATAACCTGTCCTGGGCAGGTTATTTTTGACGAGATTCTTGACGATTTGAAGTATAACTTTTCAAAAACCGATTTTCCTGGACTCAACAACTAACTGCAAACGATTGACTGTGTGACTTTGCTCAATAACGCAACCGATGTAAATGACGCAGTAGAAAAGTTCTCATCGATCCTGACCCATCAGTTTGAAATGTATGTCCCAGCACCGCGTTCAAAACCAAAACCACTTAGGTCCAATCGACGTCTCCGCCCTAGTAACAATTGAAGTTTTATAGCACTCTTGAAGCCCTTCTTAAAACTTAGAATGTACTTGTAGTGTGCTATAAAACCAGAATTGCTACTTGGGCGAGAACTTAAACGACTGAGGGCAGCCGCGCTTCGGCACTACACCAACCGACGAAATCCCAATACAAAGCGGGAATTCATATATGCTAGCAACAATTACAAAGCTTATAACCGCTTCCTCTACTCTCGGCATGTGTTACAAACACAATCTGACCTTGAGCGAAATCCCAAACTTTTCTGGTCTTTTGTAAATGAGAAGCGTAAAGAGAGTGGACTTCCTTCTAGTATGACTTTCGCAAATGAAACTTCTAGCACGACTCGCGGCATCTGCAACCTGTTTGCAAAACATTTTTCGAGTACTTTGAGACAGTTCCGACTACTCCATAACAGGTTGAAATCGGACTACGAAATGTTCCCAGGGATGTGATGAACCTAGGTAACATCAATTTTATGGAGGAAGACATTGTTACTGCTATTGATCAATTGAAATTTTCGACATCGGCTGATTCCTGCCATTATTTTAAAAAGATGTGCGGTTGCCCTTTCCGCTCCCCTAAAGCTGATTTTTAATCTATCGTTGTCGCAAGGGACGTTTCCTCTGTGTTGGAAAAAATCGGTTATGTTTCCTGTCTTTAAAAAAGGTGATAAGCAGGACATAGCAAATTATCGGGGCATAACCTCTCTCTGTGCAAGGTCCAAGTTATTTGAAATTCTAGTAAGCAATGTATTGTTCCGGGAAGCCATAACATATATATCTACAGATAAACACGGGTTCTTCCCAGGTAGATCCACATCCACGAATTTAACACAATTCAATTCACATTGAATTAAATGAATTCAATGCGGAGCTCAAGTGGACATTATTTATATAGATCTCAAAGCAGCGTTCGATCGTGTTGATCACTCGCTCCTATTGGCGAAGATAGAAAGATTGGGTGCCTCACTCAACTTCACTGAGTGGCTTAAATCAGAACTTGTAGGCCGTACCTTATCCGTCAAACTAGGAAATGGCGAGTCACATAACTTCATAAATTTATCAGGTGTGCCCCAGGGTAGTAAACTTGGACCCTTGCTGTTATCCTTGTTCTTCAATGACGTTTGTAATATACTTCAAACAGGATGCAAACTTATCTATGCAGATGACCTTAAACTGTTTCTTATTGTGCGATCTGAATTGAACTGCATTGAACTACAGCGACAACTAAATGAATTTTGTAACTGGTGTACTCGAAATCGGTTGACTATCAGTGTATCCAAATGCTCAGTAATTTCTTTCACGCGCAGAAAAAATCCAATTTTGTGGTGTTATACTATCTCAGGGAAACTACTGGATAGAGTGTTAGTTGTCAGGTTGGTGTACAGCTGGATTCTAAATTGACGTTTAGAGATCACTATTACCACATCATTGCGAAAGCCAACCGGAACCTTGGTTTTATCATTAGAATAGCCAAAGAGTTTACTGACCCATGCTGCTTGAGAGCACTGCACTTCTCTCTTGTACGCTCCATCCTGAAAGCTTCAGCTGTCATTTGGTGCCCGTACGCAAATGTCTGGATTACCAGAATTGAATCTATACAAACTAAGTTTCTTCGATATGATCTTAACACCCTGCCATGGCGCAACCCGATAGAGTTTCCACCTAACATTGAACGCTGTCGTCTGCTCGACATGGACCCTCTTTCAAAAAGGCGAAATATATCCAGAGTCGTGTTTGTAAGAAAAGTTCTAACTGGTGAAATAGATACCCCAAATATACTTTCTCAGATTAATGTGAGTGCCCCTAGAAGTTTAAGATCGTGGGATTTTTTAAGACTTGACTATTAAAGTACTGATTATGGACAGAATGAACCCATAAAGCAGACCCTGTTCACTTTGACAAAATTCAGTCTTCAGTTCAGTAACGCCATCGAACGAGTTCACATAGAACTAATCATATGCCCATTTCACACACTCAGGAAAGGAGCACATCCTTCTGAAGCGGTAAAGAATGGCGGGTAGCAACTGGAAAAAGCATGCTGAAAGTGTCTGTTTGAAAAGTACTTTTCGGTTCTCGTTTTCATCCTGCTGCCAATACAGATTGGAGAGATCGATAGAAAAAGTCAGTCGGTCGGTGCGCGCATTATTTTTTTTACATAATGAAGTGATCGGTCAGTTCCTTAAAGATCCAAACGCCGATATCTTTCTATTATTATATGCTGCCTCCAAAATCTGTAGCACTTTAATAGCCTTGGCCTATTTTGAATTTAATTTCCTTTAGAAATGTTCACTATTAACGATATGTTCGAAGATTTTATGAATGATAGAAACAGTTCCCCACATAAAAATCATAGTTTGCCTCATTAGTACAATATATTTCCCAAAAAAGTAGTAGTATTTGGAAATCGTAATTTCTGCACTCAACATTACATGAATATAATATTTGAGATATCGTTTATTAGAATACGATTCTCACAAACGCAAGCCTCATAGCCATTTAAAGTGCTACTCAGCTAAACCCATTTCGTGAACTGGTACGGAATTCTGGAATACACACAGCAAAATAATTTTGTCCCGAAAATATGCATCATCGCATCTGGTTGTTGCATATGACAGTTATTCCACAGAGAACAGACGTCCATCTTCAGCATTCGACTTGTGTAAAATCTCTAACGGTTTCGAAGGTAGTTGGGATATCCAAACCAGTTGCGCTACTGTCGTCATGTTTTTGTGGCTGAGTTCGACTGAATTGACAGCGGTTATTCCTCTACCCAGTTAAACTAGTCCGGAACCGGTTCGGACTTCCAGCATGAATTCCAGCTCAAATGCATTAACCGATAGAGTCGGAATCGGTTGTTTTCTTTGAGCAAGATTCCATACTGAATCCATTCAGGATTTTGAACCGGTTCCGGAATGGATTTGACGGATAGTTGGGATAGGTTGGTGTGGCGGCGCTAGTGGTTATCGTTTATTAATTCAAATGTTTACACTCGTTTTTTAAATATTTTTGTTCGATTATGGATGTCTGTTCTCTGTGGTTATTCTCTATCAGGATGAGATATGCAGAAAATAGGGGAACAAAATGGCAACCTTCAATCCCATCGTTAAAATCTAGCAGTGCACACAGAAAAAGACAGATTGGCTCGGCTAGATCAAAAATTTGACAGTTTCGCTGGCTCAAGATGGCGTCTCAGCATATCTCTTTCTGCAGGATAACTAGCATATGATTAAGTTTGATTTTTTTTTGTGTTTCGAATTCATCTCGACAGTAACTAGCACCAACTGGGTGCCTAGTTAGACAATGTATCTAAACTAGTACCAGGTCATGTCCCGGGAAGCAAAAGCAGAAGCTCTGGTTTGCTGACGAAAAACCGAAAACGAACTCTTGTATTATGGCTAGGGGGCCAAACGCCTGGCATTATGCAATATTAATTCCCAATAGGTAAAATTGGATTAAACCAATTTGCGCATTGAGGGCACAAAACCTATCTTAAATTAAGTTTGATTTTTTTTTGTGTTTCGAATTCATCTCGTCAGTAAATAGTACCACCGAGTTAGACGATGTATCCAAACTAGTACCCACGTTAGCACTAGTTAGGCACATAAAAAATCCAAACAGTTCACACGATATATGTGAACGTCTAAGCAACTGGGACATCACCCGGGATAAGTTTCCAATTCGAAACACAAAAAAATCAAACTTAATTTAAATTAAGTTTTGTGCCCTTAATGCGCAATATGATGTTGGGTTTATTTATTTTGCTGCTTTTAAAATTTAAAATTTAGGTGAGCCTTTATAATAAACAACGCATAATGCTATATTTCAATCACTAATTCGAACCACCTCGGCACAGTAGCGAATCGCAAGGCCTCTGTTTCTAGTGATCTCTACATACACATTTCATACCAGTCCTTTCAAATATTTTGTTGTTGAAAATCTATATTATCCTAATAAAATAAATTGAAATTGGCTGTATACAGTGATAAAAAAAAGTTTGATAATTTTGCGCATTCAAGAGTTTGGAGCATCGTTTATTATAAACAATCCATTCTAGGGGCAGATCACTTGTGATGCATTTTTAAAATCAGCTAAATTAAATGCATTTCTTTCCATCAAAACAGACATTCGTAATGTATTTTGCGTTGCGTGCAGTGTATTTTGCGTTGCGTGTAAGACGTCAAAACCCTACAAAAAATCAGCCCTACATTCAACAAAACGTCGAACAATGTGAATCAGCGTAGGACGTTTGTTAAACAAAATTTTCTGCGAGGGAGTGCAAAGTTGATGCAAAAATGGAAATTAAATGCATTTTTTCTAATTTGATGCAAATTTGTTATACATTTCTAGAGTGATCTGCCCCTAGCATCCATTGCATTTCATGCAATAATCTTACTACAGCATGTTTCAACTGTTATGTAAATGGTTTATCAATATTGATGTGGTACGATTGACAATAATTTAGATAAGAAATGTTAAAAAATGGCTCCCCGAATAGAAATGTACAGTAACAAAACTATGATTTTCACTGTGACAGTACATTAATTTTACAATAATTTACAGTAAATTCTAGTGTTTGGCTATAATACAAAAACAATAAATTTTAACGTTTCTACAGTAAATTTCAATGTAAAATCGACTTTTACAGTAAAAAAGGGGGGTGGTTATGTATCTTAACATTAAAAAAATCGATTTTTTTCCATACATTTTTTTCTCGAAAACAGTAAAATTTAATGTGAATTTATTGTATCAATTTTTTGCTGAACAGTAAAGTTGATTGTTACAATAAATTCTATTGTAAATCTACTGCGAGAATACCGCGTCCAACAATGTTGAAACAGTAATAACTATAATATTTATTGTTTTATGATTGTTTGTAGGGTAAATGCTATTGTAAAATTCTATCCGGGTCCATGGAGGAGCAGACGTATTTGTTTTAGAATTGTTCTAAACAAGAAAATCTGTATAAATGGCAGCTTTGTTCAATACCGACTTGCGGTAGCCATGCGTGATGAAACGAACTACCTCTCACTCGAGCAGGAATGCACACACACAACTACTATATGGCAATGAAAAACACCCCTAGCCTCAACGGCAACCAATCAGCGGCAGTGGAAATGACGTCTCATGCTATTTTTAGATACATGATTCATGAAAAACAGCCCGTAGTGCTAAAATCGCTTCAATCGTGTTTCAACCATTGAGCAGTGAACAGTGTACTTGTGTGTCGTAATTCATACATTTTGTCTTCAATTTTTTTTTTTGCTGTGTCGCTGGTGGTACTGCTATTATTCCAATAAGGAAACCCGGGAACAAATAACAAATTGTAGTGAACGTGGTCGTTTTTCTGTGATTGCAAAATAGAAATAATTTTGTTTCCAACCTCCTGGCACGGATTACGGAGGCGGTTAGGAAAGTGTGAATTGTGAAATTTTCTCGAATGAATTTCGTTGTTTACCCACAGTAATCGTGACAAAGGGGTGTACTGGGTGTACTAGATGGATATTTACTGGTATTGGTACGAATAAAGACAAAGTTATGCGCGAGCTTTTATCAATAATGTTCAAAGTAAGCAATTGATTTTTTGTCGGCTGACAATCCTAAATAAATAATTGATGAGTCCTTGAGACAACCAACAGCAGTGAGTTCTACAGAATAAAGTCAAAACGCAACATCTCAACGAAGCAAGCGGCATCAATAAAACAAATCAAGTGACCTTAGAGTGGAAAGACGAAGCATAGATTGATAAATAAATACATTTTATTAACAGTTTGCCTTGAGAACGATTACGTCTTTTTTTACTGCCGAGCAAACTTGTGCTGGCGTCGTATTGTAGTGTGAGTGGTCTAAGTGGAACTTCATTGACGAAGGCAAAAACAAACAAGTGTCTGGTTTGGTTTTGGGAATAACAGTTTGTCACAACTGCCCAAATCCAATTGAGAAAGCATTCAAAATGAGAAATACCGTCAACAATAACAGTATGGAATCATTCTACGAGGATAGTAATGCCCAGTACGTGCCAGCCACGAGCCAGGCACAGGCTAACACCGGAAATGGATTAAAACGACCTGCAACCCTGGAGCTGAATCCGGGAAAAAGTCGCAAAGCACGATTCAATGCTTCGGTGACGGCACCTCCCGTGCTGACCTCGCCAGATCTGTTGAAACTAGTCTCGCCGGAACTGGAAAAGATAATCATCAACAACGCTGCCCTACCCACGCCGACGCCAGGCAGTATCCTATATCCCACAAAGGTAAGCTGGCAAAAACACGTCAGGTCGTAAAATCGCTTGGTTTATTGTATTTGAAGGGGTACTCGAACTTTAATGCTAATTTATGCCGTTTGGAATACATCCACATGCCATACGGTCGTATATAGGTGACGGACGATTCCAAAATACTTTCGGGTCCGATGGATGTGTGTGCGAAAGCGTGCTGCTCTTGTGGCACATGGCACTGCTCGCAAATTAGTACTGTCGCTGTTTCTTTGTGGGGGGACTGTGCAATGTCTTGAAGGTGTGGCGTATAATGTATGGCAAATGAAGGTTGGATTTTGAATTTCGGTAGACACTCATTAATCGATGACAGTAATGTATGTCCACTTACAATATTGTGCGCCATCGCTTTGCTTTTTTTTTCTTTTTGCGAGTATGATACAACTGATTAGTTTGACGAAGCAAGTAGGAAAAAGTTCGCTGTTATGGACTCTGCAGATAAGATGGAACTGCAGTGCTTACAAGCTGCAAAATGCAATAAAAGTGTAATGATATTATAACATTTTTGGAAGATTTCAAAAGGTTTTAAAAGATACTGTTATGATCAGATATGCGAAATATCAAATATTCAAACAAACTATTTTCTTTTTATATTTTGGACTGAAGAAAATAACAATTAAAGTCTAAAAACCGTTGATTTCGAGAATTATTTCAAGGTTAACATGATGTACAGTTGAGTAGAGAAAAAACAGAAACAATGTTATCACTTAAAATATAGAAACATTTTTTGAAATTTAAATCATGTTAACGCAAATGACGATATTGTGTCTCTTTTTCACAACCTAAAAGACATTTACTTCATTTTTTCAATTTAGATTACTATATTGATACAATATGAGCACAAGTAACGGCTTGTGTGCCATTTGCTAGCTGTTCATTAATGGCGGGTCAAGGCTTGTTAATTTTTCTAGGTCTGGATGCATAAGTATTGCAAGGTTGGCGCTGATTCTAATCAAGTAACAACCAATTAGGGTATGTCATAAATGTAATGAATAGTGTGCAAAATCAGTAAGGTTAAAAGTGTAACAAAAGTACCCATTTACATTTAATGCCGACCCGAACCTGAGAATTTCAAAATTTTCAAACCCGACCGAAAATTTATAGTTTGAGAAACTCGACTTGGATACTAAGGATCGACCAATGATCTCTAATATTTTTAATTTTGGGCACCCAAGCTGACTCATCTAAGAATTATAGAATCACTCGAACCTGAAGTAGCACTGCCGGAGTATTGAGACTGAAATATAATATCAATGTCGGCTAATGTACAGTTTTCTTGAAAAGACATTCAGCACGTTCCAAAAAAACCCCTAAAGTATTTGAATTTTCATTTGATTGCTTATTTTTTTGGCGTATCCACACATACCGCCAAGTTGGCGGATTTTCTGCGCAATATATTTTTGTCTCTAAAAAATGGAGACAGCGGATCAATCGTTTTAATAAAATTCAGAGATGTTACCAAAAGTCTGCCCTTTCATGCCACGTGTTCTATTCATGTTGTAAGTTGGGGTTTGCCCACTACTCGGGTTCTTGTTTGCCCGGCGTACCCTTCTTTTCAGGGCGGCCTAGGTGCCTCTACAGAATTTCGGATTTTCGTAACACAACAAACTAACGGAATACCAACAAATAAATTTAATTTTACCGTGTTTATTTTCCACTGTCACTCTCCTCCACCGTCCGTTTAACTGCTGCTGCTACTGGCGGGTTCCCTCCGGCCGGGACAACAACGGCCGTGTATTTGGATTGTTTCCGTCGGCTGCTCCGGCAGCGGTCCTTTTCGATTAGCTAGGGAGGTGAGCAAGGCTCTTTTGTTGGAACCTCCCAAGCGACAGGGCGACTAATCGCCGGGTCCACTCACTCCCCGTGAATGACCCTGGTAGATACCGCAGTAAACTACCTCAGGTGGATCCGTTGTCCTACCTGCTTCGCCCTCCTTTGCGATTAACTGTGGAGGAGAGCAATGCTCGTTCGGCTGATCCTCCACAGTGAGGGCGGCGTGGTATCACGGGGTCCTTTGTAGTTAGCCGGGGGAAGCGAGTGGCTCCTTTGCAATTAGCTTCCCTTCTCCGGCGACCCAAAACCACAAACTTACGCGCCCGAACCACGGGCCGGCACTTTCGACAGGAATCTACCGTCGCACACGCGCACTAAACTTTTCGTTACGGTGGCGGGAAACTGTCCCGAGAAAAAACAATCTTCTGGACGTCTGATCACTACCGTGGTTCGTCGCTTTCTAACCTTTTCACGATGGCCGCCTTTTCCACTCACCCAAAACAAACACCAAAACCAGCACCAAAAAAAACAGTACCGCCGCATAGCTGTCATCGCTATGTGCAGCATATCCAGCACACTTATTGCAGCAAGAGGAGAGCGGTGGCCTACCTAAGCCCTATGTTATTTATACAGAAACGTAAAACAAAAATTATCTAACCTATCTGTACGAATAAAACCGTTCACAAACGCGAAAATTAACAAAAATTTACAACTAAATGTGAACGGTACCGAACAGCGGTGAGCATAATTTTACGTAAACAATACACTCTACGGAGTGTATACGCAAAAAAAGGGTATATTTCCACCCAGTGCAAAATTGTTACCCTGGCGGGTTACAATCTCGCCCACACCGGGTGGAAAAAAATTGGAAACAATTTTTTTCTAACCTAACACCTAACACCGATACAATAATAATACGCAATGAATAAATAAATAAATAAACAAAGAAAAACTAACTACACCTAATTATTTCTTCCGCAATTTATCAAAATTCATCAAAAAAAAAATAATCGACCGGGTGTCCTCATTGGTGAAAAGTTTGCCTGTGTTTGGTCCGATAATACTGACAGCATACGCGAAGCGAGAGGTTGTCAGCCATCGTCATTACTCGGTTATGGGTTGAACCCTAAATCCAATCCGAAAACAAGATCGGTAACAACTCGATATTCCTAAAATTCTGCAAGTGACATTGACAATTTTCAATCTTCCAACTTGCAGGGGAACGGTTGTCGGCATTATTTTGTTCGTTTTTTTTCCTCGACTGTCCAGAAATGCCTCGTGTTCTTACGGTACCAGTACTACACGCCTGTGTTGGGGTTTCTATCCAAAAACATTCATACAATTATCCCATTCATTCATCCTCAATCACTGGCCTACTCGATCATTCACATTCCGATAAGCACTTCGAATTAACCCCAAAACAATTTTATCTTATCATTCACACATGCATTCATTCCTTCAATATGATTCTGCACTCAAACATTCACACATACCATACCGCTTAACACGTCATCGTTTCTCCCACTCACAGACATTCCGAACAAAATGTTTGTATATTCGTCCCTTTTCGCCTCAAAACGCTTCGTATATGGCAAAAGAAACGTTTGAGAGGGACCAAAGAATGTCTTTCGCATAATTTAAACAGATCAAAATGATTCCCGCTGGGATCAAACGAACCACCCCAGGTTTAACCACAAACCCAAAATTATGCGAAATGAAATTTTATTCGATTCGAAATCGAAGACGCGAGGCGCTTTTTACCCCATTCGCTCTTCCACTCACACTACTCTGATCCAAATCGGGCTACACCTGCATGATGCAGAGCATTGATGCGAACATCGGGGAAACTGTCAAAATTGATGATGATATTTTCATCCATCTGAATGGATGAATGAATCATCCTCAAAATATAAATAAAAATAAAACAGTTCGCGAAATCGGTTCGCAAACTGTTTTTATTATTCCGTTTACGGTCGGTCCCGGAGTAGTGGAACCACTCACGCGAACGAAGTGTTCCCGGCGAAGAGGGGAAAGGTGTTTTTTTTTATATAGTGATTAGTGACCCAAATAAGGAGATATTTTATATAATTTAGTGCACCCGTAGGTGCGAGTGTTCCCCACAGAAAGGGGTTTTTGGAAAATTTTATGTTGCCGAACACGGCAGAAGAATGATGTGTATGCATCCGGCGGTGAAAAGACGGTATGATAGGTTCGTTTTGTTTCTTCCAAACACTGGTACTGCTTTGGTAAGAAAATTTTGTTTACCGTAACCGTTTCGACCGCCGGAGCAAAGCAAATTAGTGGATAATTTGGTTACCTCACTGCGCGAGTGGGGCGCAAAAGAATTTTTTTGTATTTGTTTGCCGAACACGGCAGGTAGTGTATTTAGATGCGTCCGGTGCCCGGGAGAACGGCACGGTATAAGATTAGTGTTTTTTTTTAATAGAGTATTCCACCCTACCGTAGTCGTCATCGGGGCCGGAGCATATATTTCGTGCGAGTGTTTGTTTATCACACTGCGTGAGTGTGGCTCTGAAAAATTGCAAGAAGGTGTTGAAGAACCTTCTCGCGGCAGAGTTGGTCTTCCACAATAAAAATAGAGAAGACGGAGAAATGTTTATTGTTTTTTTATTCGGACCAAAGTCCGTGTTGTTGCCGTCGGGAACTGACGGCTGCTTTTGGAAAACTCCCAAGTGGGTAATCCATATAAAAGCATACCGTCAGTCCACAGACGGCACGGAAAAGTTTTTATGCTGGTTTAAGGAGATTTGCTGGCCAAACTCCGAGATTTTTACCTGCTAAATCCTCCAGCTCGTAGGAGGATACACCTTTTTTTGAGACAATTTTTGCCGGTAAGTATTGTGGTCCAAGTTTAGCATTGTAAGACTCGAGTGCATTCGACAACTTCATGTTTCGACGGTACACCATTTGTCCCGTTTCAAAAGGTTTGGAGAACTTTCGATGACGCAAGTTGTACTGATGTCGAATGCCCTCGCTTGCCTTTGCCAAACTTTTGACCACAATCTCCCGGATTTTGTCTATCTGTTGGTGTCTTGTTTCTAGGTCACCCTCACCGGAAATCCTGCTGAAGTCATCGGCAGATGCCATTTCACACCCGTGTATAATGAAATGAGGACTAAACCCAGTGGAGGAATGAACGGTAGTATTTAGGATGCGCTCCACATCACTGATGTGGACATCCCAGTTGCGCTGCTCGGTTCGAGCATATGCCCGGATTGCGGTGTTTATCGAGCGATTTGTTCGCTCCACTGGGTTAGCCTGCGAATGATAGCGGGAGTTCAGCCAATGTTTGACGCTGGTTTCTTTTATGAATTGACTGAACTCCTTCGAGGTGAAAGTGGAGGCATTGTCGCTTAGCAGAATTTCCGGGCTACCATGGCGATTGAACCACTGTTCGCGCAGTATCGTACAGAGTGACGTACTGGCGATTTTGCGAACGGGGGTTAACATGACGTACTTGCTGAAGACGTCGAGGACGACAAGCAAGTGTTGATTGCCACGTTTGCTTTTTGGAAGAGGACCAATATAGTCCACAGAAACCATTCGCCATGGTGCATTAGTCGCACGCGACTTACCCATTTCGGGCTGGACTGGGACGAAAGGAGCTTTGATTTCCTTGCACGTCCCACATTCTCGAATAAACTTTCGAACTTCCGATCCCATACGAGGCCAGTAATATCGCAACTGCACTTCGTGGATCGTTTTATCGTATCCCACGTGAAGCAAATTTTCGTGGGTACGTTGGATCAAATCTTGACGGAACTCGGGTGCTGGGACGAGTTTCCAACTAAACCGCGAGTCGCACGGAACAACTTTCGAGTTTACATACTTGAAAAGTTGATCATTTTCTACTTTGAAGTCGGCATAGTCATCAGGATTTTGGATAACTTTGGACTTCATGGAACAGTACCAGTCTGAGGTGGACAAAGCGGAAACGGCTGCTACGGCCCGGGATAACGCATCTGGAACGACATTGTCCTTGCCTTTCCGATGCTCAATAGACATGTCATAGAGTTGCAATTCTAAACTCCAACGACTCAAACGTGAACTGGTTTTCCATTTAGTCTTCAGTATCCATGTAATCGCTGACGAATCAGTGACCAGTCGAAAATGATAACCTTCCAAGTAACCTCGAAAGTGTTCAACCGCCATTATCACCGCCAGACCTTCCTTTTCAGTTGCATGATAGTTCCTTTGGGGAGTGGTCAGTTTGTGCGAAAAGTAAGCAACTACTTTCTCACCCTCGGGATACTCCTGCACCAGAACAGCAGCGACTGCTACGTCACTAGCGTCTGTCTGAAGAATGAATTCTTTGGAGAAGTCTGGTGGGACTAAAACTGGAGGAGTGACTAGAAGTTCCTTAATTTTGAGGAACGCGAGTTCTGCCTCGGAGTTCCAAACTAAGCTCTTGGTTTTCGTTTTGAGCAGATCGGTCAAGGGAGCGGTGACCTCACTGAACCGATCAATGAAACGGCGGTAATAACCGCACATCCCGAGGAAACGACGAAGTTTCGTCACGGTAACCGGTCTCTCGTAGTCGAGAATCGGCTGAATTTTGTCAGGATTGACCTTGAGTCCGTCCCGATTCAACAAATAACCAAGAAACTTTAGTTCGGGGACTCCAAAACGGGATTTTTCCAAATTGATGGTTAGATTGGCTCTTGCTAGACAATCGGCCACTGCTTTGAGCAACTGTATGTGATGCTCGAACGTTTCGCTTACCACGATGATGTCATCTAGGTAGACGAAAACGTAAGGTTCCCATTTACCTCGTCCTAGAACCTGGTCCATCAGTCGCGCCAGAGTAGCGGGGCTGTTGACGAGACCAAATGGTAGACGGGTAAATTGGAACATACCCCTGCCGGGAACACTGAAAGCGGTATATTTGCGACTATCCTTAGCCAGGGGTACCTGGAGAAAGGCCTCCTTCAAGTCTATGGTAGACAGGTACTTCGCCTTGGGTAAGCCGCCCAATATTCGCCCAGGGTGGGGCAGAGGGTATGCATCCCGTACAGTACGCTCATTGAGAGGCCTAGCGTCTAGACAAAGGCGGATTGAGTCGTCTGGTTTCGTGACCGCCACAATATTAAGCGACCAATCCGAATCAGACTCCTCGATAATTCCCATAGACCGCCATCGGTCAACCTCTTCCCAGACCTTTGACAGTTTCTTTGGGCTCATGTGATAAGGATATTGGCAAACGGGTGCCGCACCTTGGAATTCATCTTTGATGACAATCCTGTGCTCTGTGAATGAGGTTGGGCTTAGCTTTCCGGGCTCTACTGCCTGGAAACACTTCTTTACTTCTTCTACGCGCGCTAACTGTTCCGAAGTGAGTATCGACTCACGCGGTACTTCATCTTCTTCATCGTCTTCTGATTCCTGACCTGAGTTCAACAGAGCACAGTTTTGTATCTCAGGAGAAATCCCAAAGGCGCGCCAAAAGTCCATACCTAGAATGGAGTTGACGGTCAGATGCTCTACTACAAGAGTGCATAGGACCTTTGTCAAATTTTGAAAAGTATACGGGAGATACGCTTGTCCAATGATTGGTAAGGATTGACCATTTGCAGAACGTAGTTCGAATGGTCGTTCCAGCCTTTTCAAGGGACTTTTCGAAAACTTTCGGTATAGCTTTTTAGTTATAATTGTGGCGTTACTACCACTGTCGAGCAAGGCTTTGAAGGATTTGCCGTACACAGCGACTATTGCAAATGGACGGTTATCGAACGGGTCGTCAAGGACGATGGTTTCGACGGACAATGAATTATCATAGTCCTCATCACGAGCCGGTCGAAAACTGTCGTAAATCTGGGGATTAATAATGAGTTGTTCTTTGGAGCGCTGCTTTACTGCCAACTGCGACTTCAGTTGGTTCTGATCCCGTTTTTTAAGCAGTAAGGGCAACGAGAAACATCAAAACCTTTAAATCCGCACACTATGCAGAAGACCCGCCTTGGTTTCCGGCATTCCTCATATTCGTGTCCTTTGTCTCCACAATTGTAGCAGACGCCGAGCACTGGAGGACGATGCTTTTCCACCAAATATTCTAGGCACATCATAGGTTTCTGCGATGGTTCGATCGGTTTTTGATTGTTTCCCTCGAGATTCTTGCCATCCTGATTCCCTTGCTGTTTCTTTTTCTGGTTGTCAGGAGGCTTGTTTGAATCAAGACCTGCCGGTTTGGCATTCTTGCTCCAAAACGTTTTGGATTTTGCGTTGCCGTTATTCTGTCCACCTCCCTTTTGGTTTTGATTATTTTGTTTTTGTTTGTTTTGTGGTGGATTATCAAAATAAGCAGCAACTTCCCGAGAAGAACCGAAAACTTTCTGATAAATCGGCGTCTTGGAGGCGTCGATCGATTTACCAAGACTCATCAATTCTGAAAGCGTGTTCACTGGCCTGAGAATCAGCATTTGTTTATAATCGGCTTTCATGTTCCGCTTGAGCACGTCGAGTTTTTCGCTCGGTGCCATTGGAACCGTCATAGCACGAAATATTTTTTCCATTTCCAGGAAATATTCCTGGAAAGATTCGTTACGCATCTGCCGGCGCTGGAGAGCCTTCATCTTGAGCGTAGCATCAAGTTCAGGATGTACAAAATTTACCTTGAGCTCGCATACAAGATGGTTCCAGTTGAACAACCGGTTTTGCGCACGCATAGCCTGATACCAGGTCAAAGCATTGCCAGTGAACAAATGCATCGCAGAATTGAAAAGTTCGTCTTCGCACATTTGCTCACACGCAGCGTAACTCGCTACGGTGTCCAAGAATTCATTTAGTCCCGTTCCTTCATCAGTTCCAGCATACTTCCGAATTTTCCAATCAGCGACGCGCTGCGGGTTACGCGAGTAATTCCTGGGGGCCACCATCGATCCGTTTCCCGCATTGGTGGATATCGAAAAGTTCGGATATGATGGTCCCGCCAGCTGTTCGGTCAATTCAGGAACGTAAGGCTGGTTCTGAGTTTGGTACGGGGCTGTGAATCCAGTATTCTGTTTCGGTTTCTCGATAGGAAGTGATGGACATAGATTTTGTTGACCCGAGAATCCTCGCTTCAACACAAATTGATCGGGACTGGGCGCCAGTGTTGGGCGAGGAATCTCTGGTGTATCAATTGAATCGGGTACGTCCATCAAACGCAAATCTTCCAGATCGGTCTGCAGATCCTTCTCGGAAGCACTTTCCTTCTGATGTACTAGTGCCCGAAGTTCATTGACGGATTCACGAAGTGAGACAACTTCTTGAACCGTCTTTCTCAAAACTGACGAAATTGTTGTCAGTGAAGCAATCCCGCCCATTAGCGTTTCGGTAGCTTTTGAAAAAGCATCAGACCCCTGAGACGCTAGGGCTTTATTATCGTCGGATTGCTGTCGCAATTGTCGAATCTCGTCCCTCATCTCGCACAAGACACGCAACAGGTCGTCTCCTACGAGCTGTTTGGAAAGAGATCCTTCGTTATCGGAAGGATTGGATCCCTGTGGAATTGCAGGTACGTCTGTACTCAGCAAATCTCCCAAAATCTCTCCATCCTCCCCTTCTTGGTTGTCATGAGGAAGTGCTGCCTGTTCGTCACTGAAATGACTGGCATAAACTGCTAGAACTTCCTCCAGCAACCCCGAAATTTCCTGGTTGACCTCCCCTGCCGCATAATTTCGGATAACCTGGAGCCTAGACCCCAAATGAAGCAACCGTGTTCGGTAAATCTCCTTGTTTGGGCACCGGTACTGGAGATCTTCCTTGATTGTTAGTAATTTACCAAGGCAGATCTCCTTTTCTTCACCCACGTCACCCCGGAAATTGCGTACTAATTCCCTCCGAGACGACCGCTCATGCGACAAAATTCCCCGAAGACGCCGCTGCCGCTGGACACCCGAAAGATCCGAATCAGGAGAGATAAAAATGCTTCGAGATACCAACTCAAAATCCAGCTCATCGAAATGTAAATGATCGACGCGCATGAACACACACGCTTGGTTGAATTTCTCCAACGCCATCATAACTTGCGCTATATTGGAAGAAATCACCAAGACACAAAGCATGTAAGTACTGACACGGTATTATTTCTGATTTTTCGCCCACTAACGATTCCCTTAAAATTTCAGGAAATCAAGCTGCTCCAAAAATGTCTCAAACCGGATTGAGAATACAAGGCGATTGGCCACCGCAACCGAATAAATGACAACAACCTTCAAACTACTCGTCCGGCAGACCAAACACAAACAACGCAATCCACAAATTCGGACAAAAATAAAAAGGAAAAAACAAAAAATCGAAAAAATACGCCAACAAATGTAAATAAATAAATAATACGACCGCGGAACAATATTGCGGAAGAAACCTCACCGACTGTTCTACGAAAATCCTAGATTTAGTAGAAGCACCCCACACTCCGGAAGAAAAAAATATTTTCCAAAATAGGAAAATATTTTTTTCAGTGTGTTTTGCGCTGTGCGCCAAATGTAAGTTGGGGTTTGCCCACTACTCGGGTTCTTGTTTGCCCGGCGTACCCTTCTTTTCAGGGCGGCCTAGGTGCCTCTACAGAATTTCGGATTTTCGTAACACAACAAACTAACGGAATACCAACAAATAAATTTAATTTTACCGTGTTTATTTTCCACTGTCACTCTCCTCCACCGTCCGTTTAACTGCTGCTGCTACTGGCGGGTTCCCTCCGGCCGGGACAACAACGGCCGTGTATTTGGATTGTTTCCGTCGGCTGCTCCGGCAGCGGTCCTTTTCGATTAGCTAGGGAGGTGAGCAAGGCTCTTTTGTTGGAACCTCCCAAGCGACAGGGCGACTAATCGCCGGGTCCACTCACTCCCCGTGAATGACCCTGGTAGATACCGCAGTAAACTACCTCAGGTGGATCCGTTGTCCTACCTGCTTCGCCCTCCTTTGCGATTAACTGTGGAGGAGAGCAATGCTCGTTCGGCTGATCCTCCACAGTGAGGGCGGCGTGGTATCACGGGGTCCTTTGTAGTTAGCCGGGGGAAGCGAGTGGCTCCTTTGCAATTAGCTTCCCTTCTCCGGCGACCCAAAACCACAAACTTACGCGCCCGAACCACGGGCCGGCACTTTCGACAGGAATCTACCGTCGCACACGCGCACTAAACTTTTCGTTACGGTGGCGGGAAACTGTCCCGAGAAAAAACAATCTTCTGGACGTCTGATCACTACCGTGGTTCGTCGCTTTCTAACCTTTTCACGATGGCCGCCTTTTCCACTCACCCAAAACAAACACCAAAACCAGCACCAAAAAAACAGTACCGCCGCATAGCTGTCATCGCTATGTGCAGCATATCCAGCACACTTATTGCAGCAAGAGGAGAGCGGTGGCCTACCTAAGCCCTATGTTATTTATACAGAAACGTAAAACAAAAATTATCTAACCTATCTGTACGAATAAAACCGTTCACAAACGCGAAAATTAACAAAAATTTACAACTAAATGTGAACGGTACCGAACAGCGGTGAGCATAATTTTACGTAAACAATACACTCTACGGAGTGTATACGCAAAAAAAGGGTATATTTCCACCCAGTGCAAAATTGTTACCCTGGCGGGTTACAATGTATATCTACCTACATCAAAACGGTAACAAAAAAAACTGAAAACACTACCAACTAGCCCCGGTCTCCCCTACTATTCATCCGCACGTATGTGATGTCGCGTGTAACCGTGTGGTAACCTGCATGTTAGTGTGTGTTCAGATGCTAGAAGACAGTGAGTTCCGCTGTATGTATGAATGTAGAGACCTAGGTTGCTAGGACCAAGAGTAGAGACTTCCGGACGTGACCATGATTCATGATCGCGCGAATACTGGCATTTGTAGGTTCACGTTTGAGACAACGTTTGTGTATTTTTAAGTGCTAGGCGGTTCACTTTATTATCGGGGTGTTATCATGTTATGCCGATGAGACACAGCGAAGCCGGTATAACAGAACTTCTACTCAAACGGAACATAACGTACATTCATACATTCATCAGTCGTTTGATTCGAAATACAAATTGTGTTTTTGTTTTGGAATTTAGCGTCAAGCCGGGGCTAAATTAGTCCAGCAATAAGTTAGTGTCGGTTTCTGACTAAAAGAAGCTTAAAAGCACCCGTGATTTTATAAAGTTAGGATTTATGCTCTTCATGTACAAAGAGTGGTTTCACCAAAAAATTTCGCCCTAGGGAGAAATTTTGGTGCTCACCCAAATTTTTTTCCTTAGGGATTATTTGTTTTGGCTATACAGTCTTCGGTTTCCAAAAGCACTATTTTATCTTTATCCGACGTATCGGTTCGTTTGGATCCTTCTTCAAGGATGCTAAAACTGTCGGTTCCTTGCTATCGGCCAACAGCAAAGAAGAACCATAGCAACGTAATTTACTAGATAGACTGTACTAATTGTAGGTGTTCGTACATAGGAATGACTAGCACAATGTTAAAAAACCGTATCAGTGGTCATCGGTCCAACATGAGAAAAACTTACAACGCTTCCTGATGCGAGGTACACCCACGAAGATAAACTCAGGTTTTTTACACGGGGGATACGTGCCGCGTAAAAACCACGTTAATTGGAAAATCCTCGTAAAAACCGCGTTAATTCGAAAATTCGCGTATAAAAACCTTCAGCAAAAACAGAATATTTTTGGAAGTTATTTTGTACAGATTTCGCAGTCTTTTTGAATGCAAAAGACAGACTTTTTCTTGAAAAGAATTCTAAGTCCTTTTAAATGCAAAGAATTTTGGCAGTTTTTTTGAGCGGATTTCACAATTAACCGGGTCTGGAAGGCTTCTTACGACCCGCTCCTCAACAACATGGATATTTTCGAAACGGGCTTGACTGGTAGGTGCCGGAAATTAATTTTTGATGCCATTTGTATGTCCAAGGGAGCCACCTTCGGTTTGGTGAAATTCGATAACCCATGCGATATGGGTATTTTCGGGATGGTCTTGACGATTGAGTGCAAGAAATTTATGTTTGAGGCCATTTTGAAATCCAAGATGGCGACTTCCGGTTTAACGAAATTAGCTATAACTCAATCAATATAGGTGTTTTAGCAATGGTCTTAACGAGCAGATGCCAGAAATTGATTTTTGATGACATTTTGAAATCCAAGATGGCGATTTCCGGTTTAACGAAATTCTCTATAATCCATCAAGAGGAGGAGGTTCCAAAAATTGATCCTTGAGGCCATTTTGATACCCAACTTTCGGTTTAGTGAAATAACTATAACCTAATCAATATGGGTATTTTTGGAAGTTGTAGTGCAAATAGTTTTAATTAAACAGTTGATTTTACTTGAATTTAGTGTTGCGTTAAATTTGAATCGATTGAAACCCCCAACTCAAACCACAACCTTCTTTTTCTCTTCTCACTTCCAATCTCACCACACTCTTTTGGTTCAACACATAAAAATATTTTGCGTTTCGCTGGTTTATAATTAGATCTTATATTCGAGCACGTTTTGGATGGTTTCCCAGCTTTTTCATGCGGGAATTCCGGTAAACCGGATGTCGCCGTCCAGGATTTTAAAATACCGTGAAACGTCGACCGTTGTCTTTACCCGCGTAAAAAACTTGCAAAAAATCACGCAAAAAATCACGCAAAAAACGCACAAAAAACTGAGTGTACAGCGATAGCTTGCATAAGAGAGAAAACAGCACTGATAGATCACGCAGCCGAAACGGGACACACTTTCCGACCAGACAACCAAAAAATAATCGATCGTTCATTCAAAGTCAATAATCTGCCAATCCTAGAAAGTTGCCACATTAGAAACACACAACACACCAAACGAGCGCAGTCACAGATAATCTTCATGTAGTTTATGCTAGGGTTCCGGACCAAACAGCAGAACACACATTCAGCCTTATTCTACATTACGATGGATCGCTTTTTTGAACGAATGTCATTTGCATTCTCAATAACGACAACAAAATCATATGGGAGCCTGCTTCGATCGAACCACATTCGTTCGACAATGCAATCCGTCGTAATGCAGAATAAGGCTGATTATCGGTAAAAAAACATTAAAAATCAATGTAGAAGCAAGCATAACGAACTTCTTTTTAGAATCCTTGAAAAAGGTCCCACACAGACAAAAACGTCGAATGAAGACAAAATAGTATTTTTTAAACCGAAGACTAAACAATGTTGAATTTTAGCCACATTCCTTTCTCACCGCTTAGTCCTTGGGTCGATTCTGTAATAGACCTTGTAAAGAATTACCACGATCGCTATAAGGAGGTGTTAATGATGAATAAAATCTGTGCTAACGACCAACCAGACCGAACCAATTTTTGTCCGCCAAATTGCGTTGGTTTAAAATATAAGCAATACTGCCACATTCAAAATATGACGCTAACCAAGGCGAATGGAGAAGTTGAAATCTCAGCTCATTATTGAAATTATTAAATTTTAATTATGAGTTCAACCGATGTTAAAAGATGGATCTTCTTGGGCATCTCATGTTGTACAACACAGCAACTCAACAGAGAAATTCGATTTTTAATGAAAGGGAAGATTTGCAGCACTACTCGATTCCATCAGATAGTCAAGTTGGACATACACCTTACTTCTTTCTGTTATACGACATTGGAAGAACCTGATTCATTTAACAAAAATTCAAACCATTTTCGCGGCACCATCTAATTTATTTTTCTATTCTAATCACTTGCAGGCCACCACCGAGCAGGAACAATTTGCCAAAGGCTTCGACGAAGCTCTATTGTCCATGCACGAAAAAGACAACATCAACAAGATGCACCATAACAATAACAATAATAACAACAATATTAATAATAATAACAGCAGCAGCAACAGCGTCACCTCGATTGCAACGGTATCGAGCGTCTCCACCGCTACGACCACCACTCACAACACGATGAGCGGTGGTGACATCACCTATACCGATCTCGGTAAGTAACGTTGCACAACGCGCACCTAGCCTCGCCTCACCATTCCATCCGGAACGATTCGAGTCACAACAGGTGCGTGTAGTTGAACGAATAAATCATTGTTGGTATCGCTTTGCAGATAATTACCCAGGAGTTATCAAAGAGGAGCCTCAGATTGTGCCACAATCGCCACCGGTCAGCCCGATTGACATGGAGAACCAGGAGCGCATTAAGCTGGAACGTAAACGGCTGCGGAATCGCGTAGCCGCCTCCAAGTGCCGCAAACGGAAGCTGGAACGAATCTCCAAGCTCGAGGATAAGGTGAAAGACCTAAAAACGCAAAACACTGAACTGTGCAGTATCGTTTTCAACCTAAAGCAGCATGTAATCCAGTTGAAGCAACAGGTGATAGAGCACCATAACTCGGGGTGCACCATAACCTTGACGGGAAAATTCTAGACTAAACTTGTCCCTAACTTACCGTGATCAGTATCGATCGCTATGAGGAATTATTTATTTACATGCAATCTTGAATGAATACAGCTCTTTTCCTCTCTTCCCGTGTAGATTGTAAGCAATGGTCTAATCTAATAGAGCTAGCATACCGCTTAAACTACGACGAACAGAAATGCCTTACGAGTTGAAACGAGCGTTAGTGTTAACCATTAGACTGTAAGCAATTTCTTAGGAGTGTGCATATTATGAAGAAAAAAAACGCTTGATTATTTTCAGTTGTAAGGCGAAAAAACAAATGCGTAAAACAACACACAAACAAACAAGATTATTCTAGTCCTCGATAAAATGTTCGCAAACAATGAAATTGTAAGCGTTTATTTTTATATTTCACCATTGTAAAAATGAACTCCAATGTGTCATATTGTTCCAATCCGCTAGCGTACCAAGTATTGAGGATATTCGATTTTTGAATTGTTTGGAGAACAAAATTTAAATGCTAAGTAAATTATTATTTAATCTGTAACGACAAACATATAATTACGGCGTAAGAGCCAGCTATCAAAATTTTCCTCAAAGGGAAATTGCGGATAAATCGTTACTGATCGAACATAGTTCACAGTAGTTAATGAAAGAGAAAACTTTTTACTTTTGTTTACTACCAACATCTGTGATTGACGAGTAACGGTATGTCTGAAATTTCCACTCAACGTGAATATTGACAGTTGTCTTTTACGCCATAATCATACGTTTGTCGAATGTTGTTGTAGTAGTCATTGAAAAAAGTGAGCAATCTTAATATTTAAATGTTTACCGCTTGTTTTAGTTTATTAATTATGATTTTATTGCATTGTTTTAGTTTCACTCAATCAATCAACATAAACTATCTGTAAGCATCAGACATTTCGGAAAGCTTAATGGATGTATATATCTAAAGGTTATTTACAATAAAGTTTTTTTTAATTCAACTTGTAGTTATATTGCAAATTGCTTGCAAAATCACATTTTCATTAAATTGAGTATTTCACTTTTAATAATAGTAGTACAATGGAAGTAATTAACACCCAATTTCCCACACTACCTAGTTCGCCGAAATTTTAATAAGGGGTCTCAATATTGAAAACTTTGTGGTGTACCCTTGCTGCGAAACTGGCAGCACGGAACAATAAATATAGGGACAGAGAGAAATGAATCGGCATTCAGAAATAAACTGTCATACAAGTAACCCGTGCTTTATTCGTTCCTAGAAATCTCCCGTCCGAAACATATCGATCCCACAATTGGTGACCCCAACAGTCCCTCGCGAACCATAATTCAATATTAACTTTAGACAAGGGCTAATGAGATTTGTAAACAATCTTTTGTTTTGCTGATTTCTCTGAATTTGTTATAATTTCAACACAGAAAACATTTGAAAAGGCTGCTACGAAGGGCAAAGCTGTAGATTAATGTGCATTTTTCATTAAATTGCACTCGGTAGCGGAATAATGAGTGAAACAAGTTTGTTTACAAAAATCTCTTGAGCCCTTTTGAATAACTAATATTGAATTCTACCTGGAAACGACGCGTAACTAAAAACAGCAGTTTGTACGCAGAACGATCAGCAAGAGGCGGCTGCAACCGTAGCAGTCAAGTTGCCCGATTTTTGGAAATCGGATCCAAGTATGTGAATCGCCCAGGCCGAATCTCAGCGTTAACGGCGGTAGCCTCTCAAAACTAGCAGAAATGGGTGACAAGATGATGGATCTCGTTCCACACGCTGCCGCAGTAAAAGCACCCGAAAACGAAAACACACAATACCTTACTGATCAGATTGCCGCATTGACTGCCGAAATCCGTCGACTGAAGGCACGTCCAGAGGAAAATCGTTCGCGCTCAGCGTCTCGCAACCCGAACAACGAAGCCATCAGTTGGTTTCACCGTAAATACGTAAATACCGTAAACGCGGAAATACGGCTAAGGCACCGGCCTTAGCCCATACCAGTTCCGAAAGTCAAAAAAATTTCTCGCTCACCCGAAACCGGTGAGGTGAGCGCAACACATAGCCGCAGACTATAGATTTTCGACAGAACTTCCAACCCACGATTTCTCATCGATACTGGCTCCGATGTGTCAATCATACCAGCCTCGAGAAACGATAGAAGCCGCGGACCATCTCCTCTCCAGCTTAACGCCGCAAATGGAGCGAAAATTCGAACAAACGAAAATCAGTTGCTAGTAACCGACCTCGGATTACGTCGTAGACTCATCGAAACCTATGGCATTGATGGCATCAGATTTCGAAGTGGGGGCAGTTTTGCAACAATACGTAAACAAAGTTTGGAGGCTTTTGGGATTTTATTCGCAAAAACTTTCACCAGCACAACGGAAATATTCGGTGTTCGGTCGCGAGCCGGCCATTAAGCTCGCCGTGAAATACTTCAGACACCTCGTCGAAGACCGATCACCGTCCATTAATATACGCTTTGGATTTAAATTCTGTCGCACGGAATTCATTAGTAGCTTTACCAAAGATATCATGGCATATCAGCGGAAAAGATAATTTTGCAGCCGATGCGTTATCCAGAATAAAAACAGTCGGAGTACAGTACATTAATTTTCCTCCGTAAGCATTCGGTATCATTTTCTTGATTTTTGGCCATATGGTCGAAATCAACGGGTGAAGGGGCCTAACCTCTATAATCGAAACAAAAAAAACTTTGCCGAAGTACTTCCCAATCAGTGATGAGATTCCAAAGATTTCAAGAACTGTCTCCAGAAACGCTCAAGTGTGTTGCTTCAATACCAGTTTCATCATTGTTTATTACCGAGACTTGAAGACCGACGCGGATTCTCACGATTCCGCCGACACGACAACACTGAGGACTTCGAAGAAATCAAAGCGGACTTTCTTTTGATTAGCGGAGGACGGTGATTTGAACAGATTATAAATTTATTCGACCGATAGCGACACACGTCCAGATCGATGATCGGGTGTAAGGTAACTGGCTTTCAAATCTGTTGCTGATTACTTTATGTCACAGGTTATACAATGCATGTACCTTACCCAGACTAGACGAGCGAATATAAGAAATCGAGTTGATCGATAAATTCTAGGGTGTATCTAATCGTTTTAATTCAAACTTTTATCTCTAGCTTCAAGTTCAGTAATTTTACGTTATTTAGAGAAACTGCATATTTAAATTAAGGCAAATTTTCATCTAGTTTAAGTTTCATAGCATTAAATTTAATTTAAGTCTATTTAACACACCGGCCACCTTGAATTATATTTCAATACAAATATCTTATTGTAGTTTCCAAGATACACCAACTGCTCCTGAAGTGGTACAGATGCGACGAGAGTCTCATATCGACCCTGTGGAAGTAAATGGCGAGTTGATAGTTGTACCTTGTAGTTGTGCTGAATCGACTTCAATTGGCAATAAACATAGTCTGGAGATAGCACGCCTGGAGATCGACCCGGATGGCAACCGTACTGTCATCTAGATGCACGTCTACCACTCTCCCAATCGACCACTTCAACATTGGAAGCGAATCTTCTTGCAGTAGACCGATGGAACCGATATCCCAGTTGCGAGTAAACTTGGACCACTTGTATCGATGCTGAAGGGACGTCAGGTACTCACGATGCCATCGCTGCCAGAAGTGTTGCGTATACCGTTGAAGTCGTTCCCACATCCGCAACCGATTCTCAGGAACAACATCGGGTTCTGGCAGGGCGTTGAGCGGCCTCCCGATAAGAAAATGGCCCGGCGTAACAGCTGCATATCATTTGGGTCAGTTGATAGTGGTGTAATAAGCCTGGAATTCAAGCAGCCTTCAACTTGCTTGAGAATCGTGACGAGGGCTTCTTGCGGTAGGAAAGAGGTTCCGATGATTCGACGAAGGTGATATTTCATTGATTTAACACAGGCTTTCCAAAGCCCGCCGAAGTTCGGAGAACGAGCTGGGATGGAATCAAACTTTACTAGATGAGCTGATGCTTCGGTGTTGATGGCATATCGATGTTTTTATGAGAGAAACAAACGGCGAATTTTGCGATCGGCAGCAACAAAGTTTGTTGCGTTGTCGCAGGACACGTTCTGCGACCTACCACGCCTAGCTATGAAGCAGCTTCCGATGAATGCGGCTGTGGTTAACTCGCTGACAAGCTCCAAATGCGCCGCTTTCATGGCCATGCATACGAAGACTATTACGTACGATTTAGACGGCGCAGAACGGGTGCTTGGCGCTGAAGATAAAAAGGACCCGCAAAGTCAATTTCGACATTTTCTAAGGCGTAAGACTGTGTAACTTGGACAGCTGGTAGTGATCCCATTAGTTGCAAGAGCTGGTGTTGTGCCTTGACGCATGTTACACAGGAATGAACTACATCACGAATGAGATCCCGGCCACGCGATGGCCAGAAACGTTGACGAATCGTAACTAAGAGAATTTGAGGTCCACAGTGCACTTGTTGTCGATGGGTTGGTTCAGCAATCATGCGGGTTAGTGCATGCTTTCCTGGTAAGGCGAGAGGATACTTTGCATCCGTAGTAATTTCAGCATGCTTTAGCCGGCCACCAACTCGAACAAGGTTATCATGGAGAAAGAGGAGGAAGCGCAGCTTCGACTGATTTGAAACAGGTTGTCTATCCCTTAACACAGAAAGTTCTGGTGCAAAATATTCGTGCTGGATCCAACGAACGATGGAGAACAGATTCGTTGAGTTCATCCACCGTGATTAAACCGTTACGACACTGTGGCATTGGTGGCTGATTGGGATTGGGAATAGTCTACAAAGAACGCCAATTCATAAGAAAGTGGCGAACGACGAAAACAAAGAGAAAATTTCGGTTTCCTTCGCTGCAATGGGAAGGCTAATTCCTCTTCTAGTTTCAAGCTCCTTTTCCTTCGCACGACCAAACTGCTCTGGTGGCTCCGGCCAAGGTAGGTTTAGCGGAGCAAGCCACGACGATGCATTCCACCATAACGAGCTGTCAACGAGTAGTCCAACGTCCATACCCCTGGATATGAGATCGGCAGGCAGGGTTGTCCTGGTCGGGAGCGCGATGCCAGGTTCAGTGTGCAGTTATTTCCTGAATTTCAGCGACCCGATTGGCTACATATGTTTGCCATGTAGAAGGACTTGCAGACAACCAGTGCAAAACCATCATGGAATCGGTCCATATGAATGCCTTCTCCTGGAATCCATGTCTTCTCCTGGAATCCTATGCTGGCTCTGACGGATAGAAATAATTTTTAAAGATGCAAGGCAGCGCACAAGCTCCGAATTTATACGAAAATTTCGTGGGGTTTGTCCGAGACAAATTGAAGCCATTTTCATTATTTTCCAATGTTTGGCTTCAAGACTGGCATAACGTAATTATAAATAAATTGTATAAACGCTTTAAATTAATATTAAAACCAGCTGGAAAACGTAGTGAATTCATTGCGGGCAACTCATGTTTATGAAACGTTTGTACCTTAATATACCTCTCATGCGACCCACTCGATCTATGAACAATAAATGCAAAGTCATCAGAAGACACGGGGCAATTTACGACCAATTCCAGAATAATGCTCGGAAGACTTCAAATGTGCTTGAATAGTCTATAGAAAACCGAGTTTATGTAATTTGATGTGCCGCGTGGCAGGAATATTCACTAAAAAATTGTCGAAGGGTAGGGTCATGTCGCCATATCAGGCGTTTGAAGACCCCCTCACCCCCGTTACGTCTCGCTTGAATGTGTCTGGTGCAGGCATTGCATTTATCGCTCATATGAGTAAATGCGCCCGGATAGTTTGCTACTGCGACAATAAAAACTCACATTTTCACACGAAAAGTTATTGGTACTCACACAACTTCTCCGGATAAATACAACGTGTTATTTCTCCGGATAAATAAAACAGCCGGAGAATGAGTGAATGAGTTTATCACGGTATCCTTTTGGCGTTCCCTGCTTTGCTGCCGTTATTCCAAAACACGATAAAACAAGTCCATCATACTTCTTTGCCGCTTTTCTTTGTAATTAAGTGTATTTTTTGAAGCTTTTATTGATTTCCACGAAATTAAAATTTTATCACCTTCTCCGGTGAGAAGGAAAAAGTCAAATAAATTTCATCCGGAAAATCATTCTCACGCTATTTGTGGAGACGGAGAATTTTGCGACTCATCTTATCTCGGAAAAGTTGGACATCGGATAAGCTACTTCTCGCGTGAGTGAGAGAGAATTACAACCCCTGGTCTGGTGATACTCTCCCCAAGAGGTCTGGCAGAAGGTCTTTCGTAGGAATTCGCTTACTGAGCACTACTTCAGATTTATACACACGCGGATCTTGTTACACCACAATCAGCGAAGATTTCAAGCTATTGTTGGAGATATCTGCAGTTCTCAATTGAGCGAGCGGATGAGACGAAATATTTTTAAATTGTCTGTGAAGAACCGCTGTGGAGTCTTTAGTACTAAATACACGTCATTGAAGTAAAATAGAAACATCAACGGACCCAAGTAGCCTCCCTGGGCTATTACCCCTCACCCATTATCCCTCGATCCGTGAGCTAGGATCGAAACAAATGCAAAACTACCATTATTTCCAAATTTCTCCATTTTAACAATTGTCATATCCTGGTTCACTCTATCAAAAGCGGTAAATGGGATGTAAGTAATATCAGTTTGAGAGCGACTTTCCATATTACCTGTTATGTATGATGTTTGACATGGTAGGTTGGTCGCTGAAGTGGTTCCATAATCACCAGCTCGAGACAGTGCTAAATTAAGTTATTCAATGGTAGCTAATGTTGTCTCGCTTTTTTTATAAACTGGAAACATGTTCGCGGAATTCCAGCGAGATAGAAAAGTTTCACATGCAAGAGAGGATCGAAAGATTTCAAGATTTGAGTACTTTGGGGATTTGTTTCTCGTACTCTGCTTGAGATATAGTTTACCTCGGAGTTTACGTCGCAGTAATGGTTGCGGTCGGACGTAACTGCGACCTGTTCCAGAAAGAATCAGAAGACTTTGTGAGAAAAATTAGGCTTGGAGGATACAAACCAGGACAATTCAAGCGTTTTCTTAAACATTCCGGAACACCAGGACAGTCAGTTCAAAACCAGGACATCTCCTGGGAAATTAGGACGTATGGTCACCCTATTGTCGAAGGAAAAGTGTCCGGAATTACGGCGACCGGCCGTTAAGAAAAAAACTCTATGCTATATTTCATCCTAAGGAGGAAAATTTGGTAAACACCAAATTTTCCTTAGGGTGAAATATAGCATAGTGCTTTCGCATAGGCTTGCTAAGCCAAGACAAGTTTCGGCTTCACTGTGTCTCATCGACATAAACAGAACTTCTGCTTGAACGGGACATCACGTTTGATCAGTCTTTCGATTGAAACACAAAGTGTGTTTTAGTTTTAAGGGATTTGCGTCAAGCTGGCGCTAATCTATTCCGACAAAAAGTTAGTGTCGGTTTCTGATGAGGCGAAGCCGAAACGCAACTGTGTAAGAAAAAAAACTGTTTCCAAATGTTTTCAAATATGATTGCATTCATCACCGAATTTGATGCGCCGTGTGACAGGAATAATTCCTAGAATTTTTTATTTCGGAACCAGTTATAAAGTATCCCAATTCGTCGTAACGACTTCAAATGAGTTTTCATGGTTCATAAATTGAACATGATATGACAGAAATTGTCATTGTCATTTCTCAGCCCACACCCTGGCTGACGTTCATCCGCCCATCTAGACTCTGTCAGGATGAGGACCTACAAAGCCTAACTGTTCGTATGTGCTAGTCCGTATAGCAACCCAGTTCCTTCCACAAGCAAGCGCCGGCTGTTAACCAGTCCCACAAGTTTCAGATACATTACATAGAGGATAGAGACAGAAAATGAAGAGATAGTAGAGATTTTGGTTTGCTGAAACGAGACAAAGCAAAATAATTGTGATTACCCAGGTAACCAATAAGCATGCTGAATGCGTCTTAACGGCTACTTGATAAGCACATAAGTCGTTTTAAATGCTATTTAAAAGTCACTTTTGGCAAAATATACGGCTACATTACTGCTGTGCTATGAAAATGCTTTTTTACTACTGTTGTGCATTCAGAATGCTGCTTACTGCCAAGAAGTTTTTAAACAGTTTTTCAAATGCTGATTAACAACAGTTATGCATAACGAATGCCAGCATACTGCAAGAAGCATCCGGAATGCAAATTTTACGCTACTTTACTGCATACACTAATGCTTGTTGGCTACCTGGGTAGTATCGTATAATTATAATAAATAAGTAATCGATTTCTCATCTGTTGTTTGTTTCCTTGTTCGTAGTCTTTCTTCCCGTTCCTGATCTGTTTGGGCTATTGGCTTTCCGTTTCCTTGGCCGTCACGTTCTCTTGCACTGAGTTTCATATATTTTAGCAAGAGAAACAAATGAAAAGACAAAAAAATGAAGATAAATGTGAAATGCTCTCCTTCCATCAGACCCCGACCATAACACTTACCTTCTCTTTGCTTATCATTTTGGTACCATCCGGGAAGCACTTGGCCTTGTACCCATTGCTCTTCCACCATCATCGTTGTTTTCTCCATTTATCACTGGCGTCACACGTAATATTTGGGTACGGAAAATGATTTCCTGAGCAAACAATCAAATGAAAGAGGCCAGGTAATTAGTGCACTTTCTGCACCAGATATCATATCACATTTGTAGATACACATATTAAGTGTATCTACTATACGACATGATGGCCGAAAGGATACATAAGTAACCCAAGCTCCCCATGAACATGATATGACAGTAATGTTCACCAAAAGTTTCGTCCGAAAACCCGGATTCTGGAATAACCGGACTCGATTGTGTTACCGTGTGCATGGTTGACTTTACATGTTGGTATAATAACATTGTTTATAGAAAACACGATTTGATGTAATTTGAAGCGCCGCGTGACAGAAACACTCATTTAAATTTTTTGTCCGATGGACCGCAATCCGGGATGGGTCGTAAAGTTTTCCCGTGGGTCCGAAAAGTTTTGCGTGTATGTATTGTTCATAGATCATCGCTAAAGTGCCGCATGACAGCCGTATACAGCCTTACCAAGTCAATGGGAGCACATTACCCTCTCTAGTGTAGCCCAAACCAACGATCAACGATGAATAGACGAACCACTTCCGCTTCTACACGCATGCTTCCAACCTAGACGAGGTAGTGGACGTCAGATATGCGGAAAGGGTTGGATCTAGCACTTTGTTTTCTCGGTTATATTAGCCTCCCGCCAAGAAGGATCTTAATGTGAACCACTACGAGCACAACGCTTACGTTACTTGCGATCCGGTCCCCCGGGTGGCTCCATCAGGTTCATATGTAAACCGGACCCTACACGAGACAGAAATATTGTCAATAATATTGACAAAACTGCTTCAATCCATATGATTTATTGTCAATATTTCTGCTCGTGTAGGGTCCGCTTAACGCTCAGCAACATGTACGAACTCGATAAGGACCTTCGCCAATGGAGTGATATCTGCGCTATAATCTCATACAACAGACAGCTACGTCTGCTCACTGAGGTTCTATATAGAACGGAAAACCTGTGACAATATTCGATTAATAATAGGTTACATATCAAACCAAACCAATCGCACTCGAGTTCGCATACGCAAATAACTATTATAATCAAATTTGCACCCAAGGATCGCATCCAAATTGCTGGAAGTCTGCTAACTACTCGTAGCCGCAAGTTGCTTCTTGTTGTTGTCATTTTAAAGCGGAATTTATTTTTCTTGCACACATTGAAAACTTCATTTGTAAGTCAGTTAGTGCCAGCGCTACGATCGACCAGCAGACCTTCAGCAATCGATATACGGAGCTTGTGTGTAAACTTATTGGAGCAGAAGTGCCAATGGAACATACCTAAGCTGACCAACTCTGACGAAAAAATCCGTACACCATACCGCAACGAAGCGAAATCGTTCATCACGCTCAGGCAAACGGTTTTCATAGTGTACGGATTTTTTCGTCCGAGTTGTTTCGCTTAAACATACCCTATTCTATGATTTTCTGCTCGAAAGTACAAAAGTGACATCAAACTTATTATGGACACGCTATATTCTGCTAAACTCTAACCAATTTAATAAAACCTAGGACTTTTTGTGATCGCTAATTTATTATCGAATCATTGTGCTACAATGTGAGATTAGCCAATATCATGCTTACTTGACTAACCGAAAAACTGATAAACTGACTAATTTTATTTTGGAATGGAGCGGTTTACTTAGCATGTAAAGAAGCGATCATTTAGTTTGTGTGAATTTGTTAACATGGGAAACAATAGTTTGGACATTTACTACCGAGTGCTAAACG
Organism: Topomyia yanbarensis; assembly: GCF_030247195.1. Lineage (NCBI taxonomy): Eukaryota > Metazoa > Arthropoda > Insecta > Diptera > Culicidae > Topomyia > Topomyia yanbarensis. Next base: position 253,796,617 of record NC_080672.1, read on the forward strand.
AACTTAGTCGTCACTCGGATCTGGGGAATAAGAATGCACATTTAAGCCACGGTTGTCCGGCTGTTGGCGTAGAACTGCTGTGCGGAAACTACCAAAGTCAGCACGTAGATACAGGCCGCAATCCAGCAGTTATAAGCATTCTGGAAAATATAATCGAAACGAAATTATTCGATTGACGATCATATCTTAGGAATCTATACAAAAAACTACCTGGCTATAGGCTCGATCGGCCGCTGCGTAGAATTCCTGCGGAGTTGCATAATGAGGCTCCAGGGGAAGATCCTCAATCAAAGCCACGCTATGGATGAAGTAGAAGACACCCATCAGTAGCTGAAAGCATAGGACCAATGATGAGCTCACTAGGTTAAATCCAAGGACAAGGACCAAAATTTATATAAAAGAAATACTTACCAGCTGAATGATGCCCCAAACGGATACGATCAGTCCGCAAAGCGACAATTTAGGTCCACAAATCGGCATCTTGAAGCGAAATATCAGTTTTAATACCACCTAATCGTTAATATTTCAAATTTGCTGGAATATAGCAAATTACTGAAATGTGAACCGAAAATTGATCACAAGACTCTCCTAATGACCAGAAATTCAAAGCAAAGAAAAAGCTGTCAAACTCGTGAATCATGTGATAAGCGACCCACTGATAAAGCTATATGCACGGTTAAATAAAACAACCTGCAGAAAAGTTCTTTTAACTTACTTTTGAGTTGTGCGTCGCTTTCGCACTTATTAGTGTTGTCAAAAACAAAACGAGAGGTTCGACTCAGTCGAGGTCTTCCGTGGAGGAAGGTACTTTTGAGTTGTTTGGGGTGAACTCAAAATTAGGTAAATTCAACTTAAATTTGAGCATAAAAAACCTATCAATGAGTTGTAATTTTTGCCGTGGTTAAATGGAAACTACTTTCAACACGGTTTACCTAATTTTAAGTTCCCCCACGATACCACGAGATTGAGTCAAAGGAACTCAATTTTAGGTAGTTTTTTGTTTCCGTGTGGTATCTATATACTAGAGTCAATTGAACGTTCAAGAGACGCGTCAATTCAAAGTCTATCTGTGATAAAGTAAAGTCCCGAATAGAATTTTGCAATAACATTTACTCCTAAGACAAGACGTGGCAATAGGGGGGGGGCGTTTTTGTTCCAATTTTACGTCAGAATGGTCCAGCTCTAGAGGCAGATTACTTGTGATGCATTTTTAAAAATCAGCAAAATTAAATGCATTTCTTTCCATCAAGATAGAAATTCGTAATGGATTTTGCGTTGCGTGTAAGACATCAAAACCCTACAAAAAACAGCCTTACATTCAACAAAACATCGAACAAAGTTGATCAGCGTAGGACGATTGTTAAGTAATCTTTTCTGCGAGAAAGTGCAAAGATGATGCAAAAATGGAAATTAAATGCATATTTTTTAAGTTGATGCAAATTTGTTATACATTCCTAGAGTGATCTGCCACTAGGTCCAGCTACTGATTGGTTGATTCTGACTTTTTGTGCCGTACGCAATGTTACTGCAGGGATATCGAAATGATGTTTGGCAGTGTTGCTATATTTATAGGAAAAGATTATCAGTATTTTTGTCGAATGAAATTATCTTTAAAAAGTAAAAATAGCTAAATTCTCGACAAACATATGATTACGGCCTAAAAGCCAACTGTCAAAATCCACTTTGAATGGAAATTCCGAACAAACCGTTACACGCCAATCACAGATGTTGGTAGTAAACGAAAGAGGAAAGTTTTCTCTCGATTTTTCATTGAAAATTCCTGCTAATTATTGAAAAATTACTGTACTGTCACAATGAAAATCATGGTTTTGTTACTGTACATTTCTATTAGGGGTACCCATTAGTGCGTAGAAAACTACCCATTTTCAATAAAAGTGGAATAGCCCACTTAATGGGTAAAGAGCTTGTGCCTATTAATGAGAACAGAACTTGTACCACCGACAAACCGACATGACAGCCAGAACGATTTCGGTGAAAGTTTTTGGCAAATAATTTAAACTCGGAACAGTAGCTCCATCTGTATAATGAATTACACATTAATACTTAACGTGTCTCTCGTAAAATAACACTAATGTACTCTAGTAAAAGTCTGGACAAGACATATTCAAACGAGCAGAAGTTTTTCGAATTCAAATGAGCGGAGCATCACATATTAACGTTTCAAGTAGAAAGTATTGTGGTATTGACTGGCTTTATTCTCTAGTTAACTCCATGAAAAGTGAATCGAAAAAATTGAATCAACTTCAAGTCGGTTCCGACAGCATGAAGTACAAAGTCACTTTACGCTCGTCCGGACATGCTGCAGACTCAGGTGATTTGTATTCCAATGCCAAAAGACCCTGACTCCTGCGGTAGCAGGCAAAAGGTTAAGTCGTCGGGAAACTCAACACTTGCTTAAATGACCCTATTCCACGCTTTTCTAATCTTTCTTCCTTCAACTCCTTGCTCTCCCTTGACTACTATTGCTCTTAACATTGAAAAATATCCTTTACCTGCCAGTCCTTTGCTAATTAAATGCCGTTACAATACCTTCGGGATTTATTATCACATTGATTAATAAATAATTCCATTTCCACGAACGAAACGATTTACGATCGGACCATAGATCTTTCGTCGAAAATGCAGTGTATGCCATTTGCCCTGAATTACCTTATATTTTGTCAAATATCGATATATGTTTACAAAATTTAGTCAGCCCAACTTCTTTAAGCCAATTGCCTAGAAACTGTGGTTGTCTATTTCCCCTTGTCCAAATTTCCACTGGAGGAACTCTAGATACACAGAGTAGCTTCGATGATTATTAGAGAGTTGACTGGAAATTTCGTAACTCGTGCTGCCAAATGAACGTCCGTTTGACAGTACGAGTTACAAAATTTTGCGACGACTCTTTAATACTATCATGCCAATTTTGAAAATACAGTTTCATGTCAGTTTGTCGGTGTTTGTACGTCAACCTGGGTACGTTTTATCCATTATTTTTCGCAGAACAGTTACAATAAAATATGTAAAAATTACCCATTCATGGAAATGGAATGAAAAATATTGAAAATAGAATTATTTCTGAATTTAAAAATGCAGACATTATAAAACATCCTTTCACATTATTTCCCTCTCATGGAAGTATACGAATCTCGATATGGATGTTCTAAAACAAAAAAAAAAACTAAATAAAACCTGTCACTTGTTAGAATATCATTATTGGCTTCCAAAGCAGTCAAAATTGCGGAACTGGCGCATATTTACAACATCTTCAGTGGTTTAAACTCCCGTTGTTTTCGTAGCATTGCCGAAATGTTCCGGCACGGTTTCAGCTACCAGCCGATAATTTGCAGGTTCCAATTTACAGGATCAATATACCCATAGGCATTACCTCATCGAGAGGTTGTGACATGGATAAAAAGTTGGCAGCGATGCCACATGTTTTTGTGGAATGTCTGAAGAAGAATAATTAAAATGTCTGTAAAAGTCTGTAGATGGTTGTGTAAATCCTATTTACACAAGGTTATAACTTTAAAAGTGTGAAGGAATCACTCGAATTGTGAAGGAATCACTCGAATTCGGATCAAATTATTCTAGTGCAATTTTGTTAAACACTGTTACTCTTTTAAAAGTCTGTAGATTTCTGATTACGTCTGTAGGAGACCATCAAAAGTCTGTAAAATACAGACATGTCTGTAAATCTGGCATCGATGATTGTTGGAAACAAAAAAGTACCCATTTATTGTCAGCTCGAATAACTTCAGAAAATGGGCAATTTGAATACACAAATGGGTAAAGTTTTTTTGCAGTGCGGTTGAAAAGTAAATCATAATCAGCGTTGTCAGTCCATATATTGCTTGTGACACTAAAAACTGGATTGTAACCGCACTGCGCACTTGCTATTCTTCTATTAAATCCTTCTCATAGACTGGTTAGTTCGACCAAATACAAATGTATTTGGTTCGACCTAAGACAGGACAAGACAACTAGTAGGCGATTTCTGGAGCCAGCGTGGACCCCAAATGACGTCTTCGAATTTGACTAATGGGATACTGTTTTCGTTACCACAGGGCTCATTTCGCAGTGTTGGCATCATGATCAATGCAAGGTGCCTAATAAAATAATGTGAATTCGTCAATTCTGCCTCGTAAATGTTTGATATATTAAATAAAGCTGAATATTCGAATAAAGATTCGACGTTCACATAGCAAGATGGCGGAAGGGTGAGTCGAATAGATTTATGAATGTTGATTTTGTTCGTGCGGTCTGATATGATATGCTGGCCAGATTTGCTAGAAATATGTAGTGTTTGATATGGCGAAATGTTTGTTAATGAAGCGGACATTGTGTATTATAGCAACATATCTAAATATGAAAAAGAAATTGGTTGCACTGCCAACATCGCTAGCCGCATACAGTCAACTGTCATCAATTATTCAGCAGGGCACAAAAAAGCAAGAAACTCAAAAATAAGAAGCCAGTTGTCTCGTCTTGCCTTAGAGTTCGACAGGTCTGACTTAGAAAAACTCTAGTAAGAGAACTGCGGAGAGAAAAACAGCATTTTTGTCAACGTATGCCCCGGCATTGCATGGCAACACGTCCAATGTTATAAGAATAGGCAATGTTCGATTGGATTCGTTTTTGGACAGCTAAACGCGAATCCAATCGATCCAAAATGGAGTCTCCGCAGTTCTCTTTCTAGAGTTTTTCTAGTCTGACTATGAAAGTACCATCTCTATCACTTCAAATATACGTGTTTTGACAGCTCGCAGTTTTCAGTAGCAGTTTGATCACTCGCACTTTGCAAAGTGCGGAGTCCAGGTTGGTGGGAATATGTTTACATTTTTAGGTGGCTTTTACCTGACAATGAAGCCAAATCTACCTATCGAACGTGTCAGTGGCTACCTCAGCGTTGTCAGATGGTTTGATACAATATCGGTATAACTTTGAATAAGAAACGGTATTGTTATCGGTATGAACCGAGGACAAATCCAATTTCTAGATAAACAACAACCATCCTATATCGTTAATGCAAAAAAGTACCCTTTATTGTCATTATTTGACTGGTATCAATAATGAAACGCAACTAAGTATGAAATAAGGATTTGTGCCCTCCTGTATAAAGACTGGTTTTACCAACAAATTTTCACCCTAGTGAGAAATTTTGGTTTTTACCAAATTTTCCTCCTTAGGGTGAAATATAGCTTAATGAAATCTAGTTGGCGCGTCGATCAGATAAGTTTTATGTTAGAGAGCCAATGGATTGTAAGTGGTTTGAAAGCAAAAGAATTCACATTCGAATTTTTATCAGTATAGTTACCCTGAATTCCGGCTCGTTTCCGACTGAAATTTACTAAGTAGGCGGACACAAAAGCTGGAGAACTGGCAGCTCATATATCAGGAAGAAAACACTGGCATCCCATGTAAAGTCTCGCCAAAGAAGTTTAATTCGTTTCCATTACCAAACCCATAGCAATCAATGCATGCTAGCAACATACAAATCAAAACACAACGAACGTGTGAATTGTATTAACAGCATTCGCTTCTGTTTTAAAATTACATTTTTCTCGCATCAGGTCACTATGGTTTACAGCAATGCCAACCTTCCAGTTTAAACTGGATTCTTCCAGTTTTTTACAACATCCAGTCAAACTGACAATCCGGGTAATATTCCAGTTTTCTGAAATTTGAGCCAGTTTTATCCAGGTGTTTGTTTTATATTCAATTACTTAGTTTCAAGTCACAAAATTGTAACTTGATTAATTTAATTTTCAAGCGAGCGATGGGAAGATGGCGAGTACCCCAGAAAAAGTTTTTAATCCGCCGTAACACCCACCTGAACTCTTCTTATTGTGAGCAAAATGGTTATTCTATTGAGAGCAAAACGGTTCGGGATTGTACATTTTCATTCAATTTCAAATGAATTTTACATATTTGACACAATGTACATAAAGACAGTACATTGTGTCAAATATTTTGATGGACATTTGTTAAATACTCAGCTAGTAGCTATAGAGGTAGATCGAGGTTTTGTTGGCCGATTTCTCTTGCGCCAACATTTTATTCTTTATCGTAAGAACGGTTTAGGCGCATCCTCGAGTTTACGAAAATGTTTTCAAATTTAGGATTTTGCGCATGTGTAGATGGAGACCAACAATAAAACAAAATTCGAATGTAACTATAACAATTACAAGCAAATTCTAATGTTCTTATATTTTTTTTTAAATTTGGACGACAATATGAAACATTGAGTCGGTTGTTCAGTAAAAGATATGGAACATACGTGATTACTTAAAACTACGTTCATTGAATCGTTGACTTAAACTGTACAAGGATAAATTAGGTTTCTTTTCCGAGCATCCAGTTTTTTTTCAAGAAAGGTTCGTCTTTTTGAAAAAAAAAGTTGGCAACGCTGATGGTTTATCAGCCCTTTTCAAAAATTGCGTGGTATCGTCCGGCAGCTCTGTTCACTTCAACCATACAATTTTTAATGGGATGTTTATCTTATGAGTCGATTTTGACGTTTTGATATCTTCATCGTGCAGAAAAAGTAATATTTGTGAAGAATATCGCAACTTTAGTTGAAAATTACCTTTGTAGTCTCAATGAACTTCAATGTGTTATCCGTGCTCAACATAACATCCTTGCTGTCGAAATATTTAAACTATTTTCGAGCACTGCAGTTTTCAAGTCCGGGTATTGAATCGCCTGTCCTCGACGACGGAGAGGCAGAAAATATCGAAACGGACTATTTGTCACAGCAGCAGCAGCCTACGCAACAGATCGATTTTAGTGTCCTTTCAACCATCTGCTGCTTGCTTAAGGACATCGTAGAACCGTGGATCGAAACCTTTGGGCACAGTCCTCTTCAATTCACCGAATTTCAACTACACATCGGCAAAACATTTTTAATAATCCTATTCGTGAACCTATTGCTAATTGCGTTTTACTGGAGAAAGTACGGCAGCATCATCACCGATCGTTTTATTCGTCCAAGTAAGTATTTATCGATTTTCATTGTTTCTATTGATGAATCATCGTGAACGACTTCGAAGAAAAAAATGATTTTTGTGTTTATAGGCACTGCTAAAGAAATTGAGGAACTGAAACTTTCCGTTGCCCGGCTGAAACTTCCAAAGGAGCATAGCCCGAGGATTTAAAAAGTGATGTCCAACTCAAAAAATAAGATAAAAAACTTCTTCCTTAAACAGAAATTAAAATTTGGCGCACCTGGACCGGGTCGAAAGCTGAACTCTGAAGCACCTCCACCTAGCTCTTCTCGTTCCAAATCATCTGGTTCAGCATCAAAAGAAGTTTACATTCCGCCAAAGCGAAAAGAATTGTCGGCCGAAGCGAAGGCAGCTGCCGAGGCTGCGTTGTCACGTGTCCAAAATAGGGACAAAAAAGAATTCAACACATCTCTAGCGGCCATTCAGGCTCAAGTTCGACGAGAACTCGAAGCTGAACGTAAAGCGAAAGAATTAGCCGAACAAGGGCCAGCCGCAGGAGAGAGTACAGCGTCTACCGAAGACGAACGGAAAGATCTGGCAGTGCAGGGCGTGTACTTCCGTTGTCCTTTGATAAGCGAAGAAGTACTACCTCGGGCTGAATGGAAAGTGAAAATCAAGAATTTTTTGTACGAACAGCTAGAGATCGAGAAAGGTCTTTCAGCATGCCTAATAATCTACAACTGTAATCCCAAAGAGAAAGTTGAAACCTGCGTGGAGACGTTGATCAAATGTTTGGAGAACATTATAAATCACCCGAGTGAAGAGAAGTATAAAAAGATACGCATGACCAATCGGATGTTCTGCGACAAGATAAAAGTATGCGAAGGGGCGCTGGAATTCCTACATTCAGCTGGATTTGCAGAGATAGTTATCGATGACGAACCTTACCTGATTTGGTCCGAGGAAAATATTGAGCCCGATAAATCTTTAGATGTTCTTGTCGATGCACTAAAATGTTCAGAACCTTTTCATCTGGAACTGGACCGCAACATTCAAGTTCTGCTTCCGTCACAAGTGCGGAAAACTAACCTGCCACCAGATTTCTTTCGCATCTCACTAGAAGAAATCAAGCGAGAGCAGCAATTACGCAGCGAAGCACTAGAGCAAACGCAAATTCTCAAAACCAAAGCCATGCGCGAGAAGGAAGAACTTCGGGTCGTCAATCGCTATAAATTCTCGCTCATCAGGATTCGTTTCCCGAACGGCGTATACTTGCAGGGAACTTTTAATGTGTACGAAAAGCTTTTCCAGGTGTTCGAATTTGTGCAGTCATGTTTGATGCACGAAGCGGCAGAATTTGCCCTGGTTCTACCAACTGGTCAACGCTTCACGGATACCGATATGGAAAAATCGTTATTCGATTTGAGACTGGTGCCGAACATTGTTCTCAATTTCTCCTACGAAAATGAATCCCGTGAACTGAGCGATTTGCTGAAGGAAGACCTGATGCTGCTGATACAATCGTTCTAAACTCGAAAAGAAGGGTAGACATTTTGTTATTTTGTTTTTAGTATCCGTGTATTTTGGTCCGCACATTGTGTCGTTTTTTTTTCATACATGCAGTTTAACACCTCAAAAATGTAAAAAAAATTATTTAAAATATATTTTGTTGCGAAACATAGCTTTTCTTTTTTGACTGAAGAATCTTATTTCGCGCTTGAAATGCCGTGGTCTAGCATATTTTGGTATGTTGAAGCGTACACGTCGATCGGGTTGATCAAAGGCAAGCCTGAACTGGAACGTAGCATCGAAACCATTAGCAACCCACATGTGCCCAGAAATGTTGTTGGTACTGGGAGCACGGATATTGCAAGTACTGGGACACGGTGTATATATAAAATGACCTTATTACAAAAAAATAAGCATCGCTGAATTTTTCGCTATTCGATAGCAGACCTTTAGATTTTTAATTTAAGACTTGTTTGAAAATAATCCACCGAGGGTCGACGAACATTTTTATTTTTTCAGTTCAATGAGGGCGGCTAACTATCGCCAAAAGCGGAAGGGGCCAAAATAATCAATAATGCCATATGTATTCGATAACATATAAAATGGTTTCAATTTGAGTATATATTCCTTGTTTTGACGTGAGTTTTTGTTTTGTTTTGTTTTTATTTCAAGGGTTTTTAGGAACGTGTCCATTGGAACACAGAAAGAGAAAGAATGACCGGAACGATGAGAATTAAGAAACGGTGAAAATTCACCTTTTTATTGGAAGCACTGGGAAAAGATATGTCCTCAAGCAGGAATCGAACCTGCGATCTCCCAGTCTCTAGTTGGGTGCGTTAACCACTCCACCATCGAGGAACTGTGATGATGCTATTCCCGACGGTATTGTGATCACCGCCACAGCCTCCAATACCTACCAATTGATCTATCGACCCCCGTTTCTTCATTCTCACCGTTCCGGTCATTCTTTCTCTGTCTGTTTTCCAGTGGACACGTTCCTAAAATTATATTTGAGTGTTTTATTACAAGACTTATCATACATTTATATTAATAAATAAATCTAATCAATCGTGAATGTTATACTGGTTATAGCATCATTAAAGTTATCGCTTCTTATTCGAAAAAGTTGTTGATCATGGAATAAGATGGTAAATTCCACATATGGAAATTTTTTGCAAGATAGATGGAAATCCTTTTTATTTGACACCCAAAACGCCCACACTGGTCAAGTTAAGGTTGAGATATTGATCAATTAAAAATGGGACAAAGTTTCATGGTTTGAAAGCACTTACTAAAAATGCTATATCTCAGCATCCCGACCGAATTTTCACAATATTTATTCACGAAAACTTTTGTAATAAATAGTACTTTCCAATACATGCCTTTGGTTTAATGAAAAAAAAATGATTTGTGGGGATTTTCTTCAGAATTCACTAAAAAATATTGTTTTCGCTTTGTTTAATCATTGATCATTGATCGTTTTGTTCTGTCATTGATATAAGCACTTTTTGTGAAAAACTTTTAAATGGAATTTATTCTCAAAGGTCCACAGACAAATTAAAAAAAAAATTAAAAAATAATCGGACTTCGAAAAAATTACGAAAACCGCTTATATACGACAATTTTACTCAAAAATGGCCATTTTTCATAAATCGCATTTGTGGAACCTCTAGATAATTTTTTTAGAAACTTGATTTGTTCTACAAAAGTGCTTAAAATATGCTTATCTTTCATTATAGGATTGAGCTCCATGAATTTTCGTACATCGATTTTTTTGGGACAGCCTAATACCATAAACCATGATATTTAGCTTTGAACTGGAAAAAAATTGTTTTGAATCCCTCGGTGGATTGTTTCCGAATTAGTTTTAAATGAAAGGTAAAAGTTTCTTTCATCCAATAATGAACAATTCAGCTATGCTTATTTTTTTGTCATAATATTGTTCTATTATACACACCGTGGGGAGTACGGACATTGTTGGAACTTGGAGAGCGCATATACACGAGTAGGATTCACACGTTGAGATGGACGAAAGATTTAGAGTGTACAGAGGAAGAACCTAACACAGAAGAAGGAAAAATTTGGTTTATTCCAATACCAGGAGAAATTGGAAGTACTTCGGAGCAAACAGGGAGAAAATCATTCCGCCAACGGCAGAATCGGGCAGTTCATCCAAGTTTATCAAGCTTCGTTAGCTAGGGTGACCATATCAGACGAATAAAAAACCAGGACAGTCGAAAGGGGACTGCCTCCCCCGTTACCTCTCCATCAACTGTGCATTTTCCGTAGGTTTTCGGAATTTAAAATGTTCTGAGATATGGTAGGCCAGAAAGTCCTTTAGAATTCAATCACCGGCTACTTTTCGGATTTACACACACCCAGTTCTCGCTACACCACCTTCAGCGAAGGTTTCATGCTATTTTTGGAAAAATTGGCAATCCTGAATTAAGCGGATGATACAAAATATTTTGAGATTGTCTGTATTGAACCCGAGGAGTTTTCAGCACTAAATACACGTCATTGAAGTAAAGCAGAAACATCAACGGTCTCAAGTAGCTTCTATCCGCTATTCCTGATGTAAAAATAAGTACTTGGCAATCTCTATCTCTCGATCGAAGAGCTAGGACAGCTACAAATCTACCGTTTATTCCAAATTTAATTTTTTTTTCGATTGTTATCAAACAGGGTATAAGTTGGTGTAATTCAAATCAGTTTGACAGCGACATTTAGGTACTACTTGCATTGATCCTGAAGTTCCATAATCACCAGCTCGAGTGAGCACTCAATGAAGTTATTACACGTTAAATATTGATGTTTCACCATTTCCCGTTTTAAAGATTGGAAGCATATTCGCGGATTTCCAGCAAAAACGAAAAATGATACTGGCCAGATAACTCTAGCAAAAGTGTTACCGAAACGTCGATGTGTCTTCTCAGAGACCAAAGGAAATTCTTCAGGTCCCAGATTGAACGACGAATTGAACTGAGAAGAAGCTCGTTTCATCGTCATTGATATCGGCCAGAGTTTGGTCCACAACTGGAAACGGTTGGATTTATTAGGTTGACAAATATCATTGCAATTTCTATGTATGAAAAGGAAGTTGAAAAGAGAAATAACGAGGCATTTTTGAAGAAAAACGCTTCGAATACTATAATTGGGACATTCGAGTGTATTAAGCTTTGTTCGTCGTATTCTGGTCGGTCGTAACTGCGAGTTGGACAAGAGTGAATACAGCGTAGACACAATATTGATAAATATTTTAGCCTTACAGGAGAAAAACCAGGACAAATCAAACGTTTTTCTCAACTTTGCAGGACATCAGGACAGTCAGTGAAAAACCAGGACATGTCCTGGGAAACCAAGACGTATGGTCACCCTACGTTAGCAATATCTCATGGTTAACAGTGTCGAATGCAGCATAAAGATCTGTGTAGATCGTGTCCACCTGCAGTTGTTTGGACATTTTTTCTGTACAAGAGGATGTGAAGGAGACCGACTCCACCGATCGACCGGGAAAGAATCCGTGCTGACAAGTGCTTATGTAATGTTTACTAGTAGAAAACAGCACCTAGTTGATAAGCGATTCGAAAATTTTTGAGTCGACTCTCAGCGAAGTGATTCTCCGGTAGTTATCGATGTTGCTTTTGACACCTTTCTTATGTACCGGAACAACACTTCTAATCATCGGGACAATTTTGCTGTTTTTTTCAGATCAGCTGAAGGTATAGCACTTAGCTCTGGAGCATAAGACGATTTCGTTTTTTGTATTGCAGAGAGAACCGATTGTTCTGAAATGGTGAATACATCCATATCCACCGCACAAACGGGAACATCACGGGACGCGTTGTTGAGCTCGATGACAGTTCGCGTATCAGCCGTGAGGACACTCGAGAAGTAGCTGACAAATAGGGAGTACTTTGTCGCCGTCGTAGTCGCTACTTCGCCATTGTAGACCATCCTAGACGGAAGACCCGTTTTCTTTCTCTTCGTATTAACAAAAGTCCAAAAGCCCTTCGGATTTCGAACACACTTAAGGAGAAATTGATTATAGAGATCAACCGCAACATCTACATCCACTTGATCAAGTAGTACACTCCAGTCAATCAGCAATAGTGAGTGGCGTAGAGCTACTAGATCAGTTTTGAGAAAATTACGACAAGTCACAGCTAAAGCTCACAGATAGGACAAGTTCAGAGTCCACGGAGGCATCCTTCGTTACCAAACGTACTTCAACGTACGTCGATGCCGGTAATTATAAGCGAGTCCAACCAAGCGGAAACCAACCTAAAACCAGCTGCAGTAAGCGTTACCCACAACCCACAGGTAAAACTTAATCCCCCGTAGAATCAGGTAAGCCACCACATAATAGCAGAGAGAGAGAGAGAGAGCGTCAGCTGCGTGAACGCACATCGGAGGTGCTTGCGGAAAATAATTTTTTGTAGATGAAAACGCGGTCGGAAACGTCAGAAAAGTTTTGTACGCGGTAGTTTAAGGACTCATGTCTTTGCAAGTGATGTTTTTCGCACATTAGCAATCCGTTTAGAAACCTAACGTTTAGTTTTCACCGGATCCACCTTCATTGGAAAAGAAGTTTTTCGGCGGCCATTGTGCTTTTTTCGCTCACTTTACTTATGCGGTCACACAGCCGTAAGTTGAGAGTGTGTTGGTAACTAATCGCTGCGGAAGATGTTACACTCTAAATAACACATTGTGATAATATTATTCATGGCAAGGGACACCTATACAGCCTGTGGACTGAGAGAACCATCCAAAAACTAAGTAAGCAAGTAATATACTTCACCAGGAAATTATCGACTATGGGTACTTCTGTGAGAAATGTACCGTACTAGGAACTCATTCAGAAACAAACGTCGTCCTCCTCTACCCGATCTCACCGAAGTCAACGAAACTATTTATTATCGAGCTCTCAAAACAGCTGGAAAGACTAAACTGAGCCAGCTGCGAATCGTGTAACTTCGAAAAAGCAACTCCATAAATTAAGAAACCGAATTCAATTGTCAGATCAACTCCGAGAACGACAGACGGTGCAAAGTGCTTTGGTTAATGCCCTAGAAACAAAGCTTGAGGTGATCGAATCTGGCGCAAAACTTGCTAATACCTGTCTCCAAAGTGCAAACAAATACAAAATCGCAATTAATAAGATACCCTACTGAGTTGAAGAAAACATCAAAGATCTTGTGCTGGATGTTTTGAATTTTTTGGGCGCCAACGAACCAGCGTCACACGTTGCCGACTGTTTCAGAGTACCGGTTAAGTCCTCCCAGTGGAGTGACCGCTCCATTACACCAACTATCATCGTCGTTTTCAATCATAAAGAGGTGAAGGAAAAGGTTGTGAAGCTATATTTCGAAAACTACAAACAAGCTAAACTGCGCAAACTTCAGTCCAGACTTGCCGTGGATCATAGATATACTCTGAATGAAGCCTTCAGGATGCACAATCTTGCACAAAAATAAAGCAATATAGTATAAATAAAACAATATAACAAACATAAAACGCTAGTCGACTCGTTGTTTGTCTGGAACGACGCTATTTCTGTTCGTTTGCCTCATCAGAAAAACTACATCTGATCGAAATCAACCCCAATCAACTCCTGCAGCTAAACACGTCTTGCTAGGATTCAGCAAACGAGTCTTTGATTTTTTTCGACGCTATGTCCACCGATATTTTAGACATTACTAGCTGCAACACATAAAATGGCACAATTAAGCAACGTGATCATGACTAACTAACGGCAATCGCCTGCGAATTGCGCAATTAAACGTCCGCGGAATTGAAAGACACATCGACTGAGTTAAATTAATTTTAGACCAAAAACAGTACCACTTCTTCTGACTCAGCGAGACAAAGCTCAAAGCTAGCTCCCCAATTGGACCAGTTAATGTGAATAGTCCGAATCTGAAAGATCACCCAGCACGCTCCATGACACCTAATTAGTGTTATCATCGCAAAATTTGTTTTTTTGAATTTTCAAAGCTCCCCCCCCCCCTCTCATGTTGTGACAAATATCAAAGTAAGCTCAAATGCTAAATTTCACATCATTTGGACCATTCCAGACCCCACTTCGCTTAAATTTTTTGAAATGTGTGCTATGGGAATATATGGAGGAAAAATATATATATTTAATATATTAAATATATATATTTTACTTTTGAAGTAGCACTCAGAAATTACAATTCCCACCTCTTTTTAAAGAATTACCATAGTATTTCAATGGAGATATTTCTGTTTCTCGAAAAATACCAGAAAGTGGGGCACTGGGTCATTTTGCCCCCAAAATCCCCTAGTCGCAATAATTTTTCTGCTCCGTTATGCAAATCATACATATTTTGCATTTTTCTAATGTGAAAAAATCTCAGAAACCAAACGAAACTATTTTGACCTTTGTCCGAAAACGAGAATGGGGGCTTTTGTTATGGGGCCTTTTGTCAACCATATTAAATTTTATCATTTTCTCGTTTATATTATTCTTCAATCGATTTTCATAAAATGTAACTTGTTGAACATGGAAAATCCTCAGGAACAAAATCAAAATAGATTCGTTACCGGTAAAATTGATAAACATCACATTTTCTGACATTTAGTCTCGAATTCACATTTTAATCTTTTAATCGCACATATTAACTCAATTTAATAATAAATTCTTTTACTACTTTTAGTGTAAGATACGCTTTGGAATCACATGAGAAAAGTTTCATTCCTGGAATTCATTTGTAGAGTTAATGTTCAAAAAATTGATGTTTCTGAATTGTACTAGTAACGAATCGATTTTTGTTTTATTCCTGTATTTTCCACGTTCAACAAGTTACATTTTATGAAAATCGATTGAAGAATAATAGAGATATATGAACGAGGAAATGATAAAATTAAATATGAATGACAAAAGGCCCTATAACACTAACTTCTCGTATTCGGACAAAGGTCAAAAAGACTCCGCTCGATTACTGAAACTTTTTCACATTAGAAAAATTGCAAAATTGGCATGATTTGCATCACGGAGCAGAAAAATTATTAAAAATAGGGGATTTTGGGGCTAAACTGAGCCAGTATCAAACTTTCCCGTATTTTTCAAGAAACAAAATACTAAGGTAATATTCTCTAAAAAGAGGTGTGAATTGTAATTTTTTGAGTGCTACTTCAAAAGTTATAGCATTTAATATATTTTTCTTCCATATTTTCCCATTTCCACGAGATTGAGTCAAAAGTACTCAATTTTAGGTAGTTTTTCGGTGGCGTGTTGGTTTTTTATTACCCAAGGTTTGCGTTTGACTCAATGCCAGAGTTGCCACCATTTTTCGAAGAAAATCTGGCAGTTCAACTAAAAATGTCTGGCAAAATCTGTCACTTCACACCAACCTCAAAGCCATCGAAATTTGGCATACACTTTGGTCTTCATAGAGCGTGTATTAATCGAATATGACCCAGATTTCCAAAATTTGTTTGTAACAACTTCTATAATTTAAAAATCTGATATAATAAGAGATGTGACTTTTGTTGGAAGCTTAAAAATACTCTGATTGTTCCAGATAAATTTGGAATAATGGAATCCCCACTGGGGTGTGACGTAGAATTCAGACTATCTGGCAAAATTTAAAAAATCTGTAAAAATGTCAGGCTTGAACGAATATCTGTTCAGTTGGGAAAAATCTGGAAGATTCCAGATAAATTGGGAACATTGCAACGCTGCTCAATGCGATAAATACTTCCCAAAAAAGTTCGACAGGAATCAATTAAACATGAATTCATGCGTGTTTTTTGAAAAGGGCCAATAAGCATACTGTCAAAATTCACTTTGAAGGGAAATTCCGGACAAACCATTAATCGCAGATTATAAGTCATAGCAGTAGACGACAGAGAAAACTTTTCTCTTTCATAAAATGTTAACATCAATTCTCGGCGAGTTACGGTTTGTCCGGAATTTTCTCTCAAAGTGAATTTTGACAGCATGCTTATTGGCCGTTTACAAAAAACACGCGAGAATTGTTTCCAACGAGAAATTGATGTTTTTATTATTGTTACACCTCGAGTATTTGATTACGGAATTTGGAGCGGGAAATGGTGTCGGATTTTAATCACGGATAATTTTCTAGCGTCATCTCTCCAAAACGTGAAAATAAAACTTAGATACTTGTATAAAATACCAGGCATAGATTTCCAAACATAATAAAAACATCAATTTCCCCGTTCATGTTGAATTGTATACTAGTAACGTAGAGAAGTTTAGCTCAGGCAAAAAACTTCGTTGCTAAGAACACTAATTCGACCATCACAACGTTGAAACCATGTGTATATCTAGGGTTACCAAATGGGCTGAAAGCGAAATAAGGACATCTTGAATTTTGACCGAGACTAATGTGGTTTTCGTTTGAGGCGAAACTGAGTCAGTTCCTAACCCCAACTGCTGTCAAAATGTATGAACTGACAGCAGTTGGGGTTAGAACCTGACTCAGTTTCAGGTTCAAGCGAAATCGCCATAACAAATTTTCCTCATCTTTGACTAAATGTGTTTGGTTGAGTGGTGTTAAGAAAAGATTTCCAATATTTTTTTTAGAACAGCGCTTTTTTGTTCTTCTGGGGTCCTAAGAAACTATGCAGAATATTAGGTCATGGCTTCCCGTGTTACATTTAAAAATTTGTGTGGATATTAGTACGAGAATTCCTATTTCATTTTCATTTCCAAAAATCAAAGTTTTTTCTTAAGTATAGAACTTATTGATTAAAGTCCTTGAAGTAACTAAGATATTTGCCGTCTGTGCTACAAAGTGATGGCTGTTTAATATTCGATGATTCGAATTAGAGGACAAATCTTTTTTTTTCTGTCAGCGCTCAACAAGATGAGAAACATGAAAAGTCAATGTTTTTGAATAATTAATCTGAACATAACAAATGAAAAGACTATAAGGAAGTGAACATTTAAAATGGCGAGTAAAATATTTCATTCGCTTGAGTGAATTTAATCTAATTGATTTCAAATATAACATGGATTGAGATTAAAACTAAGGAAATTTGAAGTAAAATTAAGGACGCTTTCCCAAATCATCGAAATTAAGGACATGTCCTTTAAAATAAGGACGGTTGGTAACCCTAGTATATCTATTACGAAAAAATCGACGTAGACCTGACTAGACTAGCTCTTCCAAACAAAACTCTTCCTATCTGACTATTGTAGTCAACCCTAGTAACAATTGTGGTTTTATGATAGTTTTGTAGCCACTGATTAAACTTAGATTGCAATTGTAGTGTGCTATAAAACTTCAATTGTTACTTAGGAAAGGAGCTAAATACATTATAAATAGAAAAATAACGTTGAGCGTAAAAACACAATAGAAAAGCTATCCAATAACTGATGCATGTTGTATCTCGACGCCTACCGCCAGTACAAACCGTGCTGTAGCAACGATTGCCGCTAGTACCTCCAAACTAAAAACTAGCAACACCAATAAATAAGCAAGCGTCTTTTAAGACGGATATATAATAGAGAACAGGAAGAAAGAACTGTGAATCAAGAAAGCATTGGCAATGGTAGTAAACATTTTGATTGGCCTGATGTCACGACAGGCCCATGTGTTTCGTCTAACTACTGAGAACTATTGGAACAACTGTTAAAGCATTAATTGCAAATAGAAGTCAACTTTCAATCCAAAATTCAAAGTACCAATAAATTGATTGGTTACAGCACCGAAGGGTTATGTTACGTTTCAATTGAATTATTTTGTTTAACCTGTGTAGTTATAAACGGACAATTGTTTTCTTTGTTAATTCTCGAACAGCACATACTAAGCCTTAAAGGGGGTTGTCGTGAAGCTAAATCCTTATCAGGGGATGGTTGGTTTTTTAACGAAATGCTACGATATTTAAGGATGCAGCCCTATGTAATTTTAATTAGTTATTTTACCTTAGTTGAGGTTTCACAACAGGTTGATGTATACAAACAATAAACAAAAAACAAATTTCAGGGCGAAGTACGTTCAATAAAGCTGTAAAGCGACAATCTCCAAGTCAATCCCCTACGCAAAACAGCATCTCATCTCAGCAATCAGGTAGCAGCGAAATGCAGCGCAAGTTTCGCTCAACTCGCTCAGCACAAGCAGAGCCTACGTGATTACATAGCACAACAGAAATGAAGGATATCAGATCATCCAATCCAAAATTGCTTTCTTCTGCCGGCGCCATACGAGCGTAACTTCCACCTATACTCACATACTAAACAAATGTGTTCGACTCCAATTACGAGGGTAGGTCAAAGCGATCGTCAAAGTTTTGCTCATTTTTCATTGCACGAGTATATTAATTAAACAGGTAAACAAGAATCTTATTCAATGTTTACCTTTCGATTTATCTTTTCATTTATGATACCATCCGATTTTGATCAACAGATGTGTCATCAGTTAGCACACATTTTCGGGGTGTCAATATTTTCGCATTGCAACCCGGTGGTACTGTCGATAGGCCTTTTTTGTTTACCGTACTGATCAGTAGATGTGTTTGCCGAATCAATAGGGGTGTGGTGTTCATCGAATTGTCTTTTAATTAGTAGTCTGATAAAACAAACTATCGGAGAAAATTTCCAATCCTGTTCATGTGGAGCCAAGAGGAGTTGACAACAGAAACTGTTAATTTGTGAATTTGGCGGAATTATGACCTGCTGAAGTTGCGCTAAAGTTTAGCACATTAGAATGAAATTTGATTCTAACTTATGTGGGAATAACCGCAAAAATTAAAAAAAAAAACTTGGAAGGAAAGTCTCCACGAAATACTAGTTATATTATGATTAGAATTCCTTTAAAACTTTCATTTAGTTCTTCTTTATTGTTTAAAAAATTTTACATGATGTGAGCTACCGGATAGTGTGGTACCTAAGAGTGTGATACTATCTTTGTCAGATACTACACCCACACCATGCATGTAATGCCTATGAGAATCTGATATGCGTACGTAATGTTTTTGTTCATGTATGATGGGCTGACATCACCACCCACTCACGTTAGTACATACAGTTCATTCCGTTGATGCCGTTACTTATGTGTTTTAAGCTGCTTTTAGCAAAAAATACAAAACGTGTTACATATTGTCCATAGCATCCTTATCGAATAATGATATTTGATACGATCAAAAATTGAGTTATCTTTCAGGAAAGGCACTCATATTTTGTTTTGGTTTTAATAAACATCTGTGTTGGTGTCAGGAGGGTCGTCTCTTCATCTTGCGTGTAGTGTAGGTTCGATTCCAGTGTTTGCGATTGTATCAGTCATGCACGTCATCTGATTTTCATCGTCGTATGTGTAAATGTAAATAAAGAGAGTATGGGGAGAAACGGGTTCCATTATATTATTTTGAATCAATAAACCATTTTCGAAAATCAGAGACGTATGAGCTAATCTTGTCGAAAAACCTGCTGACAAACTGATAAAAGGCTACTGTACAACTCGGAAATTTGATCGCGGGATTTTGTTCCCCGTGTGTTTCAAGTTGTGGATGGATTTTCGATTTTACATGACGGAAAAAAGTCTTCACAAAGAGTCAAGTTTCCCGAAATGTAAACTCAATCGTGAAAAACGTCACCTATTTTAAAAATTCTTCACACAAAAAATCCAACCGGAAAAAAATTCAACATGAGTTGTTTTTGACTGATCATATGATGTTTGTATGATAGTTTGAAGAGAAAATATTCCGTGATCAAAATCCTGCGCAAAGTTTTGATTAAATTTGATCACCTCGGAAATGGCGAATTTGGGCACGAGATTTTTACACAAAATCTTTGTTTTACATATTACCTCAGAATGCTCTAGAAAACACTTTACTCTAGATTAAATACAACATAAATACAAAAAAGTGGGGAAAACTTTTTTTCCTGGTAAATTTTAAACGAAAGTAGCAGAGATAGAATATTTTTTACTCCACCTTTATTCCCCTAAACTCTTGTACGAACCGAAAATGGGTGCTTTTATTGAAATGTAAACTTTTCACACAATACCTGACTTTTTATAAATCACCTAGCCATGTCTTTACAAACTCCAAGGGAAAGGGAATGTTAGTAAGGAAGATAGGCGAACCCACATAATCAACAAAGATATTATGGATGTTTGATTTTGTTAGCAAAAAAGGAAAATAGAAAATATAATTTAGAGGAAATTTGACTTAATTGTTTATTATTTAATAACATGATAATATGATAATAACATAATACGGCAATATGATAACTTGGTAATATGACAATGTTTTAATATGGGTATATAAAAATAGTATAGCGCGATTATATAAAAATATGTTGCAAAATGTGAAGCAGAACGTACACGCCGAAGAATCAGATCTTTTTTAAAAAACAAAACGTTTAGTTGAATTTCAAACTTGACGAATGACGGTTTCAAACTGAAATAGGCGTTTCTCGAAAACACCTATTTGGTTTAGTTCAACAAATACTTCTGTTTGCATTTTAAATAGAAACATTGTTGAAACAAAATAAAATTTGTTAGATTTAACAGTTCTCTTTGTTAAAAACTAACAAAATGTTTGTTTGATTTCAACTAAATTTGAGATGTTCTCTCCTTCGGTTAATACTAAAGATTTTTTTGTTTCTTCGAACCTGTTTGTTAGGTAAAACTTATCATGCTTTTGTTGTTTCAAGCAAAATATTTGTTGAAACTATTGAAAAGCCAACAAATGAATTTGTTGGTAATTTCAAGCAACGGTTTGGTTAAATCAAACCTGAATCTTGTTTGTCACTATATCAAACGGGAAAATTGATAATTAAAACCAAAATTTGCATGTTCTTACAATTTTTTTCTGCGTGTAACAGGCCCCAGTAAACTTGTATTTGTGCTTGTATTTGTATTTATCTTATGTGCATTTCGAGCCTCAATGGTGTCTTAATTCTAAACTTATTACTAACACTTAAATTGTTACAAAAAATCGTTAAAGTAATAATATCAATGAACTCAAAAAAAAAAAAAACAATGGTACAACACATAATAAAGGAATCAACCGAAGATAGCGAGTCCATTGAAGGTTCTGGAAAATCGAAGACGCAGAGTTTGGCGAGACATTATAGTCGAAGTCTGAAGCGACCCGGTTGAAGATCCATTATAGGCCAGTAATGGCTCCATGCATACTATAATTAGTACGCCGAAGTGGTAATCGGAGCATAACCCAAGTAACCATAAGCATTAAGCCATTGCACTATATTGACTATACATTTGCACTAATGTTGCATTAAAACTCTATTACAGCATTAACAATGCAATAAAGCTCTACATTAGCATTAATAATGCATAACTGCACAGCCGACATATAGCATTATCGCTTGTTCTATATGCGTATATAAATAGGGTTGCCACCTCTGGAGAGGCTGTGACCCGGAGATTTTCACTGAACTAGGGATGGTGTATTTTGAGTGGAACTAGTCAGAAATTGGAATCAAAGCAAATGTTTGTCATTTTATAGCACTTTAATTGCTTTTTATTACTACGTTAAAGTAAAGCTGTTTGAGAATGGTTTTATCGGTTTAATCTGGTGTAATATTTCACTTCCCCAACTATGTGCCAAGAATATAACAGCACCAGCTACACTCGCTGTCGCTGGATAAGTCGAACGAGCATTGCTCTCCTCCACAACTAACAGGAAAAGGAGAGCAAATGAGGCAGTGCAGCGGCATCACATGGGGAGCACTATGTGGTGTCGCTTATTCATCACCAGTGGTCGAAACAAAGGGCGAAAACTCACCTCCCTAGCAGACAGTTAAGGGTCGCTGCAGGAGTAGTAACCCAAGTAGCAATTGCAACTTGTTGAAAGTTTTAAATGTTGCACAACTGCTACAGAATATTTTTTATTGTTGGATATATTTGAAAATAATTTCTACGGGTTTTTAAACTGATTGTGCAACTATGTAACTACAGAGCTGGCCAATAGTGTTAAGTATGCAAACATCAATAACAGTTGTGAAACTAATCAGAAACTTTGCTAACTTGCACAAACAGTCTAACAAGTTGCAAATGCCTCTTTGTTTGCCATTCCACCCTAAAACAGAACTGTCCAACTACCCAGTGCTCGACAAATGGCACAGCTATTGTTTTCATTATTTTGCTGCAATTAGGAACATGTTGCACAACATACAAACAAAGTGCGCTTTTTCCATAACATAGTTGTTACCAAAAGAGTTACAAATACTATACAGTAACAAAGCGTGCTACTTGGGAACAACACCGGAAGAACTCGTTGACCTAGTCAGTTGGATTAGAACAAATCTGTCATACTATGGTGCTGCTGGTGATAAGCACTACTAACAATGAAGTGATTTGGTAAACTTGCACCAAAAATATCTTTTTACATTATTTTAAGCGACTTAGCGGGATGCATCCTAATGGTCTTATGCTAGAAAAGGCGAAATATAGTGCTATGAATGCGCAGAGATTGACAACTCGTTTCTGCTGTACTAATGCTATTTTATACCACCAGCATGCAAATGTCAAATTTGAAAGCCTATCATTGGAACTACTAATACTATTAAAAATCTTCAGTTGGCTGTCATTGTCCGCCATAGTTTTAAACCATTTCTTATGTTTCCTTTCGGTATGATGAGCAAAAAGGAAAAAAATTAAAATAAAATGTTCTGTTTAAAACCGTGATTGACTCTCTTCTGATGCATTGTAATGACTATCTTTAATGGGTTTTCGTTCTCACATGATATAAATGGTTTATGAAGACTACCATCAATAAATCTCGAACTGAGGTATCTTGCCTCGTCCTTCACGATAAGTGCGCTGCGTTTGCTTCCTAGATTATATTGGATATGTTCGATTGAAATGAAATATGCCGAATATAATCTTCAAGAAGAGTTGCATAACAAATAAACCCACAGCGTTACAATAGCATTATACCGGCTTTTTATTTGCTCTATAATGGCACTAAATGCACTTGTAAAGCTTACATGCTTTAAATATCCTTGAAACATGTACGCGTTATATCAGCTTTATATACTCATATAGAGCAAGCGATAATGCTATATGTCGGCTATGCAGTTATGCATTATTGATGCTAATATAGAGCTTTATTGCATTGTTAATGCTGTAATAGAGTATTAATGCAACATCAGTGCAAATGTATAACCAATATAGTACAATGGCCTAATGCTTATGGTTACTTGGGAACTTTGGTTGGTCATTAGTGATCTAAACCCCCACATCCAAGTAATGTTGAATCCATTTGAATTCTTTTGGACATCATGGTGTTACCAGTATATATGGGAATTTGCTGTGCGACCGCACTCTTCAAGCCATAACTACCTTTCAGATGAAATTTGTGAAAATCGGTTCAGCCATGTATGAGAAAATTGTGTTTGTTTAAATGATAGTTTTCGGTCTCGATGAACTGAATCGAATGGTATATGACACTCGGCCCTCCGAGCCTTGGTTGTAAAGTCGATTTTTGAGTGATTGCATAGCCTTTCTTTATACGAGAAAGGCAAATATCGGCTATGGCCTAGGGGCACTCTAGGAGTGTGTTGAATGTTGGGCTAAATTTTTGTAGGGTTTTGACGTCTTACACGCAGGCGCAAAATACATTATGAATTTCTTTTTCTATGGAAAGAAATGCATTTAATTTCGCTGATTTTTAAAAATTCATCAGAAGTGATCTGCCCCTAGGCTATGGCCCAAAAAGACGATTTTTGACAAAAACATTTTTTTCAAGATACAGTCGTGATTCGCTGGTTGGGCCACACCTATGTCCAACTAACAAATTTGATTCGTTAGTTGGACCGACTGACAGATGTCAAAAACTCTTCAAAGGAGACGTTAGGAGTGTAATTGCATCTATTCACATCTCTAATAATTGTCAGATTGATTGACAAAGTAAATTTGATATAAGATTTTGACATTCAGATGCTTTTTAGTTGGACAATGGTCCAACTAGCGAAGGTCCAACTAAAAAACAGTCCAGTTAAAAAGTGCCGACCAGCGAATCGCGACTGTAATATAAAATCTCGACGTTTCATGTATTTTAGAAATATTTAGCATCGGAAATACGAATTCGATTTCGGAAATTTCATGGGGTTAGTTCCGGATTATATCGGAATTTCATATGTGACCGGACGGCTCAGTTTATATTTTCGGAACCATACAACCGATCCAAATATACCTTGCACATGGGATTAAGCATGTGAAAATCTGCCCAAACATCCCCGATTAACTGATGTAAGCTTGTTAATTTTGATAAGTGGCCACTTTCCCGTGTCACTTCCGGAACTGTCTATGATGGTCAATGTGGTTAACGAGACTTCGGTTGGTCGTCAATGCTTTGAACTGCAAATGCAAGCTGTTTGACACACATTATAGCGAAATTTTTACCTTTTTTGCATTCCGATCTCGCGGTTTGAATCGAAATTTTCTATGTTCAAATAGCAGTTTACGGGGTTGTGAAAGCTTTCATTTGAGACTAAGTTTGATCCGGCCATCTCCGAGATACCGACGTATTTGTTATTCTAAATTTGGATTCTTCCACCGGGATCAAAGCTACATTGAATGACTGTTAGTGACCTAGAACTACAAATCACATGGTGTGGTCACATTTTTGAAAAAAAAATCACCTTTATACATTCATCGCAGTATCCGTTGAAATTGGCAATTTCTGCGTGATAGTACTCATCACCCTGTAGTTCCGAAACTAGAAATCGGATCCACACAAAATTCAATAGCAGCTGATGGAACTGTTGTACCTTTCATTTAAGATTAAGTTTGTGAAAATCGGTTTAGCAAATTCCGGGAAACCGATGTGGACAAATTATAGCAAAATTTTCTATGTAACCATACTCTTCAATTCATAACTCCGGAACCAGATGTCGGATCAATATACATACATACACACATATATACATATGCACAGACATTTTCCGATCTCGGCGAATTAAGTCGAATGGTATTTGAGAATCGGTCCTTCGAGTCTCGAGTCGAAAGTCGGTTTTTGGAGCAATTGCATAACCTTTCTATATGAGAAAGGCAAAACGTAATTTTGATTATAAAAAATGCTGCCTAGATGCTATCATGTGATAAAATGTCGATTTTTTTTTCTTTTATCAAAAAGTATTATAAAACCTATTTATTTAAAAAAAATAGAAAAAAAGGTACCTTGAGAATATTTTTATAAATTTTCTTAGAGATCTGAGCAACAGATAGAAAGCTACAGCGCTTCGAAGTGCGCTTCCTCTACCAAAAGCAACTGTAATTTGAAATTTAAACTCGATTTTCTCAACCAATATTCTTATTTTTTCATTTATTCATAAATAATTTTTCTCGTTCCTTAAGGGTGGGATAAGAGTTTCTTTCAGCGTGAAAAAACACTGTTTTTGCGTACTCAGTTGTGTTTCGGCTTCGCGTCATCAGAAACCGACACTAACTTATTGTCGGAACAGATTAGCCAACGACACGACTAGACACTAGCATTCCAAAACTGTATCGCAAATCTGACTACCCCTCAGTGACTCAGGTAACTGGTACTGTCAAATTTCAAATTACACGACAAAATGCATGAAACTAGCAACACTCTGGAATCCGTTATTTATTTCAAATAACGAAGGGAAAAATAAAATGACAACAAAACAAACCCAAAGTTTTACAGAGGAATTTATCTTTCCCGTTAGCCCTTGCCTTAATGTACAGTAAAACGTGTTAAGATTACATAAAATGCTGATTGTTGTAACCAGCAGTGGTAAAATGTTTGGCATTGACAACATCAGTGGTAAGCAGCACTGGGTTTGATACCTTCCGGAGATAACCAGTTTCGGCAATGGGCAAAATATGAAACTGTTGGTTCTGGCAGTACAATGCGTTATCCTTGGTAGAGATAAACGTACTAAAAATGGAATAATCTATCAGTTCAATCCAATCACTGGACAACCCGTAAACGGAGGAATCATTCAGTTGCCGTACAAAATTCAGCAGATAACTCTTCTGCACGAGACAGGGCCAGACTTTTTGAAAGGTTTGCTTATTCTGGATGAGAAAAACGAAGCTCACGTATTACCGGAAAGTTCTGCCAAGTACGCTAACAACGTCTACATCTTCAGCGCTGATCGTGAAACTACCACAATCAGGGGATATTTAATTGAATTCCGCTCTGGGAAGCTTAGTACGATTCCAATGTGGACCGTAAATCTCGGGGGAGCAGGAAAGGGACAAAATTATTGCAATCGAAGGTAAAAATCCAATTGAACCTATGCACTCACAAGGTCGCGTTTTAGCCGATCGATCGGTGATGTACAAGTACATCAACCCCAATCTGGTAGCGGTGGCAACTCATGGGCCAGACAACATACATAAATGTAGGTGACATGGTGTGAGTTTTCTATCGTACATCGAGTACTAAAAGATTTCTTTTCAGACATTTTGAACATTCATCTTTTGGACGTCGTATCAGGATCTATTGTATTTTCCATTTCACACAAACGCGTTCGACCACCGCTGCACATGGTGCACTCTGAAAACTGGCTCGTATATTCCTACTATAATGACAAAGTTCGCCGAACAGAGATCTGTAGGTACAAAATGTACGTACTATACACGTTTTATTTCATTTTTTTTTCTATTTGTAGCATCCCTTGAACTGTACGAAGGCAAAACCCAAACCAATAGCACCGCGTGGAGTTCATTGGATGCCCCTCCGCTGCCAATGGTGGAGCGACAAACATACATTTTACCAGTAGCCGTCGCTTCAATGTAAGAAACAATTACCGAGAAGGGCATTACAAATAAACATGTTCTCAGTAAGTAAATCTTCCTGTATATATAATTAGCTGACATCAACCAACACATTTAATAATTTACAGTCGGCCTTAGTACCGGTGCAATAGCTGAAATGTCCTGGGCATTATTGGATCCTAGGCGCCCAGTGACATCGCCCGAAAAAGCCCGTGAAGAAGGCATCATTCCATACATGCCCGAGTTGCCGATGCCTCACGAGATAATCATCAACTACAACCAGACGATTGCAAACATGAAGGGCATCTACACTGCTCCGTCAGGTCTGGAAAGTTCGTGCCTTGTGTTCGCTCACGGTTTGGACATATTCGTTACCAGAGTTGCTCCTTCGAAAACGTTCGATCTGTTGAAGGAGGATTTCGATTACTTTCTAATCACGGTCGTACTTGTGCTACTCTCTAGCACGTCTTATATTGTGAAGCTCTTCGCCTCGAGGAAAGCTGTCAAGCAAGCGTGGAAATAAAAGGATAATGATAATAATTTAACATATGCGCATCAGTGATATCTCGAAGACAGTAATAGGATATTTACACTTTAAATTATGCATTATGTTGAATGTATCTTTTCATCCAACTTCGTCACATTCTCGGAGTTCTCTGCAAGGTGGTTTTGGACTGGGAACAGCATCTGTTTTTTTTTTCTTTTTAAATAAGAGTACAAACAAAACATCTGGAGAAGCAACAGTAAAACTGTCGACTATTGCCGCATCCCGAGAGCGGATAGTCAGAAAACCAATCACAGGTAGAAAATAATTGCAGCTATGTTGATCTATAACAACGAATTGATTTTTCGAACTAATAATAGTGGGTCGAAAAAGATTACATATGTAAAATTCGTCCTAAAGGAGTTGGATTGATTTGCAGTCTTCTACAATGTTGTATAACAAAAATATAATTCTTTGTTTCAACTTCGAACACGTTGGTCCGATAGCTAAACTTGTCCGATTTGACTCAAATTTAGAGTAGAAACTTCCAATGGAACTTGGAATCAACTCAGGAACGGGTCGATTAAGGTTGCACAGAGATTGGGCAAAAATCGAAAACGAAAAAAGCAGTTTTTTCCACACCGTTTGTTAGATCTTCATAAAAATTAATCAGCTTATGTAGAATGTTGTTACAGTACTGCACACGCTGTGGAAAAAACTGCTTTTTTCGTTTTAGCTTTTCACCCCTTCTCTGTTGAACCTTAAGTTTTCAAAAGATCGCTTTTTTCTGAGCAGTCTGGTGTGCATTAGGGTGGGGCAAAATGATAGTTTTTTCAGCACAGCACTTTTTTGGTTACTTTTGGGGTTCCAAACAACTGTGCAAAATTTGGGGTCGATTGGTGTTGACCCGGCGTAGCGCATTGCGTTTATTAAATTATGGAGATTAGTATGGGAAAACCTACATTTTTGCATTTTTAATTCTACAGACTACAATTCTTCCTTTAGTATGCAAATGAAATATAATGAAATATAATCAATGCAATCCTCTGACATATCAACTCGACATCAGTTGATTCAGTCTGTAACGTAACTTTTATTGATAAAATGCTAGATTATCTCGAGATAGACGATATACGCTTTGCTCTTCGACATCGACGTTTCAACCAACGAATATTGATAGTTGGTACACCTCGACACTTTCAGTTCGAGCCTCTTTCTACTCGGATTTTCTGTCGGTAAGAGTAGTTTTCTGTTCCCTTTATTAAATAATATAGAAAAGGTTTTTTTTCTTGTTGATCATTTTATGCTGAGATATTACAATAAATTGTATAACTTGAATTGAGTTTTCGCGCAAGCTAATCAAAACTGATCATCCATCATGAATGGCTCCAACATATGCTCCTCTTTCGGCTGCGTTAATCCACCGGTTAGCGAGATTTCCACTGCAAGCGCTGGCGTTGGATATAACTGCTGATGATGTACACCCAAAAGAAGCTGACTTTCCCATTGCCGACGGAAGGGCAGCAGTGATACTTGAAATAGTCGTGGTCGGTTGAGCGGAGGACTGTCAGGAACTGGCTCCTACTTTTTTGTTCCGTTTGATGGCAATGACATACCGCTGAGTAACATATAATGGTGGCGAGTAATCGTCCGCGTACGTAGGATCCTCAAAAAGTACTTCATATTCTTCATTGGCTGTCTGCGGAAGTTGATTAATAACTGCTTTATAAAAGCAGGTAGTTTGTGGATATAGTGCCAATACGGTTGTCCCTTTAGGGAAAACTGCCTGTCCATCTGTTTCCGGATTAGCTCTCATAAGAGGAAGCGGAACAATACGGCGCTTACTCAAAATGTGTCGATCCTTTTGCTCTTCATCAATATCGTCCACTTCGTACTTGTTGGCAGACGAGATGTACTACTTCGGCAAGTATCCAATTTTCTTCATCTTCGAGACCTTTAACATGAGCGGCAACCATGTCACCCGGTTTTGCAACGTAAGTACTATCAGCCGGAACGCTACCACAAAGCGGTGAAATTTTTTCTCCAGGTTTACTGACACAGAGTGGTAGCGTTTGAGCCGAAATCTGTAGCATTTTCATAAGCGCACCTCTTCGGATTGTTTCTTTATTTCCCGCATTTACGATGTTGGGTTCGTTTCTCTTCCGCTCATTCTCTATTTCAACAATAACCGATTTAAGCGCACGGAGTCGTTCCTACCCAAATGAAATGTTACGTATACTAAAAATTAAGAATTTCGCTTCGTTCTCATGATTTACCTGTACTTGAAGTATCGCTTGTTCAGCAGTTAGCGGCATATTTATTGGACACCAACTTTTTTCAAAATAACTTCCTTATCAATGCGAACGTCCGTACAAAATGCAACTGTTTTATTATTAAATATTTAATAAGTTAATTCATGGGGAACGCTGAATTAATCAAAAGCTTTACGGAATCAATATGGTTGCTATACAGCAACAGAAAATCAAATAAACAAAGAAGTGTTGCTGAAGAATTCTTTTTTTAACTGTTTCGGGGGGGTGACTTAATGAACTGGTAACTGGCGGTAAACTACTCGGACACTTTTTCATCAGAAAGTTACATGAAGTTTCAGGTCGTGTCGTTGGATTAGCACCGGCTTGACGCAAATCCCTTAAAACTAAAACACACTTTGTGTTTCAATCGAACGACTGATCAAACGTGATGTCCCGTTTGAGCAGAAGTTCTGTTTATGCCGATGAGACACAGTGAAGCCGAAACTTGTCTTGGCTTATAAAATTATAAGCCAGGCTTATAAATATAGCATACTGTTTTTGCGAATTTTGGGTGAAGCAAATTGATCAAAACTTTTGTACATTATACTGCATCATTTCAATAACAGTCTGTAATTTTCCCATGCAAAAATATTGACAAGCGACTCGGTGACGAAGCTTTTTATAGAATGTCTCTGGAAAACACGATTTGCGGTGTTAACTTCCATTCAAAAACTACTTAACTGATTTATTTCAAACTTTACTTACACTTTCGGTGTAAAGAATACCTAACCCCTACGTTGTTTTTTTCGCTGGAACCCTTACCCCCTTAACGATTTCTTTTTTATGCTACATGTTTTATTGCAATTTTTAGAGTTAAAAGCATCGTTTTTTAGGAAAAACGTTCCCGCATGCAGGAAGAAAAATTATTTATTCAAATAATCGTTAAGGTACGAAGAATACTCCTATAGTAAGGGAATGCTTTGAATTTTAGAATTCTGATTGATCTGCTTGACTTCCATCGTGATCACCGCAAGCCTCCTAAATTAAAAAGTGTATCGGCGGAAAGACCCTAACTTCACTAATTATAAATATTTTTTTAAGCTAATTCTTGTTTTTTCGCTGAAAAAAGTAGTATTAAAAAGCTCTAACTTTGATTTAACAAAGCCAAAATTCCAACTTTCCTCATTTTCTCTATTACCCCTTAATATGTCGCCAAGAAAAAAAACTGAAAATGCATATATGTTTTTGCTCTACAGAAACTTACTGAACAGAACAAGCAAACGAATAAAATTTTAATTGACGAATCGAACGGCACTGCCCGTACGGCTCCGATGGCCCAGTAGAAAGATATTCCCGTTCGTGTGCGCACTCCATGTTTACTCTATTCATTCATACCCCGGCCGCATAAGACTATCGGTTGCCGTGTGGCGATGGCACAGTTGCTACAAACTCGTCCCAGCGAGCAGTTCTAACTTTTACAATCTCAACTTAGCAGTCCAGGTTTCAATTTGTTCATTGTTTGGCAGATATCTTCACCGAACGAAGCCTAGAAGTGTGTTGAAAAACAATTAAACTATCTCCAGCCAGCCAGTTTCGAGAAAAGTTATAAGTGTAGGTAGAAGAGAAATTCAGCTGATTTGCCCTCGATGCTCAAATCAGTAGTGAGTTTGACAAACCGCAAATCTATCGCGAGAGACCATAGAAATAGCATGAGTGAAGGAGTTTCTGATATATTTTGATAGCGAGCAAACCGTGTCGAGTGACGAACAAAGCGAGTTTGGCTTTGAGAAAGTTTTCCCTGAAGCTAATTACGTAAAACAAGTCAGCTAATTGTAAGAAGAAAACAAAAATGTTATCCACGTTGATCCGGGCTGGACCACTGCAGGCTGCAGTTGGCCGTCAGCTGATTCGTTCGGTCGAGTCTCCAAATGCACTGCAGCATGTCCGGGCAATCACCAAAAGTAGCGAGGTTAACAATTCCGACTTTATGACCATGCGGGAAAACCAGACCCAGAAAGTGAGCCGCGACTATGAGAGCAAAATTCAGATAAGACTGAAGAAAGTTTCGAGGTAAGTGGTCCTGGTTTATCAATTTCAAACCGATTTCTTTCGTTTCGTGACCTCATTTCGTGAACAGGTAATTTTAAATATCACGTTTATCAGTTTGCCGTTTTTCAAACGATGATAAAAGGAAGTGTTCGATTGAAGCGGGTCCAAAATATTTTCACCATGGGATAATTTTCAAATCATAACAAAAAGGGTACCATAGCGGACTGGCTGCTAGTCACGTCGGATGGTACTGCTAGTAAAAGTACGCACACACACGCATGAACCACGAGATTGCGCAATACGCAACACCCATTCGGAAGCATGGTGTTATGCTAGGCGAGGCGTGTTTGGTATCTGTGGAATCATTCAATGGTTTTCCAACACATTCCATATGATCGTCTTCCTCAAGCTGGATTTGTTTGTCTGCGACAGTGTTGTTCTAAAAATAGGTTCTCCAATCAAAGCAAAAAACGGCCCGTCGATTGTTTTTGACCGGCGTAGTCCAAAGTTCGAAATGATCCGAGACTGGTTTTTGTCACCACCTGAAGAAACTTATTTCTTTCTTGCCTCGTCTCCTTTCACTGACTGGGGGAAATTATTATAGTTTTTTGGTTCGTATTGAGCAGGTACAAATGTGAGCGAGAATGGCTTTTGCCTACCGGCATGTTGCGGAATGCACGCTTCAATGCTGCACCGCACTGATGGTACGTCCTTTGTTTGTGCTACAGAGTTTAAAAAGTATTGTAAAGTATTCAAATGTTTTTATCATTGGATATACATAATTATTTTTAAATTCGTTGGATTCAGATCATATAGATGAAACATGATTCGATTTTTACGGACAACCACCTAAACTGGTTCAGTTGTTTCTCTTGAAACATAAACTGTACATTCAATACACATAGGTTGTTGACCATACCGTCGTTTATCTATTTTAGTACCACACATATGAGGTCTTACTGAGCGGAAAGCAATAGCACATACGGTAGTTTGTCGATAATAATTCGCAAACCGTTTCACGTATTCGATTCCTGGTTTCAGTATCTGAAAAACATACTTACCATTGTGAAATAACATCATCATATACTTTAGGGTGGGACACACTTGTATGGAAAAACGTAAACTGGGCTGCATCAAGTCAGCACAATTCTTTATTGGTTCCATTTAGGGTCACAAAAAACTGGGATCGATTGGCTAGGCGTAGCGCACTGCGTTTGAAATTTAATATTAGAGCTGCGTACGTGGTTAGAATCATATCTATCCAACCGCCAGCAAATAATCAAATTCAAAGGAAAGCAATCTAATCCAATTGAAGTCACCTCAGGAGTTCCACAAGGCTCTCATTTAGGACCTCTATTGTTTATTTTATATGTGAACGATATTTCCTTCCTTCTCAAAAAACTGAAAGTACTAATCTATGCCGATGACATGAAACTTTACTTGGAGATAAGAAATGCCGAGGATATTGATACATTCCAAAACGAAATTCTAGTTTTCCACACGTGGTGTCAAAAAAGCCTCCTACAGCTAAACGTGAAAAAATGCAATTCAATCACTTTTAGTCGAAAACGACAAACATCGAATGTTGTGATTACCTTAGGAAGACAGACTGTAGCAAAATGTGAAAGAATTAGGGATTTAGGCGTTATATTAGATTCCAAGTTAAATTTTATTGATCATTATAACACAATTATTCACAAAGCTAACAACATGCTCAGTTTTATAAAACGCTTTAGTTATCATTTTGTAGATCCGTATACAATCAAAACATTATATATTGCTTATGTTAGGTCGATATTGGAATATTGCAGCATCGTTTGGTGCCCTTTTTCAAGCACACATGAAGAAAGAATAGAATCTGTACAAAAACAATTCATATTATTTGCCCTTCGTAAACTAGGTTGGATAGCATTTCCTTTGCCATCTTATGAAGCACGCTGCATGCTTATCAATATACAAACATTGAAGGAACGTCGTGAATTTGCAATGCTTTCGTTCATTAATAATATCGTCTCGCATCGTATTGATTCAGCCGAAATTTTATCCAAATTGAACTTTTATGCACCTTCTCGACAGCTACGAAACCGAAGCATATTCTCAATAACTCCATATCGCACAAATTATGCAAAATATGGCCCTATAAATCGAATGATGGCTGTTTATAACCGCTATTGCGAATCAATTGATTTTACAATGTCCAAACTAAAACTCACACAATATTTTATACATAAAAGAAATTCTAACGCATAAGAAAATGATTCTGTAAAAGCTGAAATTGTTTTATTTATAATAAAATTACGTATATATATATTTTAGTAAATAAGAAAAATGTAAACATTACTGTAACTATACCAGTCTACATCGATTGACGAAATAAATAAATAAATAAATAAATAAATAAATAAATAAATAGCTTTTTAAAATGTTATAGTCCGAATTGAATGCAAAATCTTAGTTTTTTTACCACACTGCCAATGTACCAATGGTAGTTTGTAACAAATTCAATATGACAGTTTTAAATATAGGCGCATAACACGCATCCCCAGATCTCCTGCACGTCGAAGTGCATTAGATCTATCTCTGTTCGACATCACTTCGGTTAAACTGCACGTGGAAGGTTGTACCTGATCCTCACGATAGTTATCATTTGTCAGTCGTTATTTCAAAGAACAGCGAATTGGCCCTCACGAATTCAATCAATGTTCCTTATGACATGACAATAAATATTGATTGGAAAATATACGAAGCATTAATTTCCATTTCTCTTGCTTCTACGGAAGAGCTACCCCCTCCCGAAGAATATGAAATCCTAAATGGACAGCTTCCAAATCCTTGGTGGGGCAAAGAGTGCTCTATTGTGTATGAAGCTAAACAAATTGCTTACAAAAAAAGAGGTATACGTAAGACCTTTGAAAATTTAATGATCTTGAAAAACAAATTTGACAGTCTACGTCGTGCTAAAAAGTCTAGTTATTGGAGACGCTTCGTTGATAACTTGTCAAGAGAAACATCAACGAGTACTCTTTGAAACACAGTCAGAAGAAAGAGGTATCGAAACATGACTAATAAAAGCGAAGACCTTTCTAATCGCTGGACATTTAATAGCTCATGACAGTGATAAAATTTTCAATTGTACTCCTCTCATGCAACAATAATGCTTCGGGTCGAGACCGAATGAAATTCAACGTGGAGAAGAATCTGCCTGACCTAGCAAAAAAAAACGCTTGTTGAATTTATTCAACAAGTTCCTTGAGCAGTACATTGACCCGTGTGACTGGAGACAAGTGAGAGTTATCGCAATTCCAAAACCGGGAAAATAAGCCTCTGATCATAATTCGTATCGACCAATTGCAACGATATTCTGTATGAGGAAATTTTTGGAAAAATATCCTTCGACGTCTCGACAGTTGGGTTGGGCTTATTATCAGATACCCAGTTTGGTTTTAGGAGGGGAAAGGCAACGAATGATTGCTGGCGCTACTTTCGTCAGAAATCCAACTCACTTATGCAAAAAAGAACAAATGGCGTCTGTGTTCTTAGACATAAAAGGAGCATTCAACTCAGTTTCCATTGATGTCCTCTCGGAGAAACTACATCAATGTGGCCTTTAACCGATATAAAATAATTATTTATACAATTTCTTGTCAAAAAAGCACATGCATTTTTCTAACGGCGATTTGGCAACATAATGAATAAGTTACATAGGCCTTCCACAAGGCTCTTGTCATAAATTTACAACAACCGTTGCAAGATAGCTTGGATAATTTATCAAGGACTTTAAAGTTGGGTATCGATTTCTCTACGGAGGAAACAGAGTTGATCGTTTTTTTTTCAAGAAAGCATGATCCAGCTCAGCTTCAGTTGGTTGGTGGAACGTCCTGACTTTCATATACCTTGGAATTTGCTTTAATTTACAGGCACATGGGGAGGCCACATTAGGTATTTAATAACGAAGTGCCAACAAAGGACAAAGGGTGGGGTGCTCATCCAAGTGACCTGAAAAGATTGTTTCAAACAACGATACTTTCAGTAATGGAATCCCGATCAGAACGACATAACAGAAAGATATCAAATTTATATCTCATGTTGATATTTATTACTCACTGTGTTATTTTTGTGATATCCCTATCAGCAAGGCAAGCAAACTTATATCAAGATTATATCTTCTGGTGTTATCATTGAACTGCTAATATGATTTTAATGTACGCATATAACGGTGATGTTATAATATATTACAAATTCTTTCACAATTATCTTTGAACGCTAACTGTAAACTGTAAATGACCAGTTGGTTACCCAGCCCCAATAAACAAATCAATCGATCAACTGTGAATGATTGTTATATTACACAAATGATCGTCTATTTGCTAATACGCTGAAGCCTCTTTTTATGCGTATTTATCCAACTTTTTAAAGCAAATTTTCGAAGTTTTTATTGATTTCCTTATATTTGCGTTTTCCACATGGACATTCAAAGTTCCACGATTTTGAGAATAGATAAGTTTTAGATGCAAGAGGTCCGAAAACTTGAAAATAAGGTGTTTAACTTACTTGGTTGCATTTTGATTAAGAGGTTACCTATTTTCTGAGACACTCGTCTGACACGCAATTTCGAATATGTGGCTTATGATTTCAATGTTGAAGCCTTTATTCAAAAAGTTTTGGAATCTTAAAGTTATCAACAAACTATTCTAAAGAATATAATTTTCATATAAAACTTATTTTAAAGAAGGTGCAGGAAGTATCAAGCACTCCAGATGAAATAAAGAAACGTGGATTCAAATAAAAAAGCATTTTTAAACTATTTGTTATGGTTTAGTCAAATGATTCTATAAATAATTTTCTTTTAATTAATTGTGCATACTGCGAAAACGAATTTTCAGAACTTAAAAAACTGTTTGATATATACTGATTTTCACAATACCGTTATGAATTTTGAGGATCTTCGAGGATCTTCAGTCCTATTTTTCCAATTTCTGCGGGTTTTTCATAAACAACCGAAACTTGTCCAGTTTGTGGGTATCTGATTTCGTGCGTTCTCCGAATTACCAAAGCATTGTATTTTTTTTATTTCAACCCCCGCATAAAAATGTGTGAGTTTAAGATTGTTGTATCTTTTCATTCCACCTAAGACAGTTTGACATTTACAGTGAATTAACAATTAATTAACAAAGTTTCGTAATAATCAAGATACTTGATTCATTTTGTAGGAAGTTAAAAAAGGAATGATGCGACCTGTTCAAATTGTTGAAAGATTAATATTTGTGAGTATGCTGCATAAAGCTATCAATATTTCAAAATGGCCTAGAAATCTCTGAATAAATACACATCCCAGCTGGTATTATTGTTTGCTGTTACAATTTAAATATGGGTTTTAGAAAGTGCTTGAAATAGCTAAAAACTTTTATGTAAAAATATTGAATAATTTCCTCCTTAAAACTAAATAAAATTTAGAAAAGAAAATGTATTTTAGAAAACATGAAATATTCTAAAATTCGTCACACCGAAGAATCCTCAACAATTTCTCGAATTTTATGATTACCTGTTATAATATTCGCAGTTGATAGATTGAACTATTGTAAAAAATTATTGTATTTCTGCGAATTTATTAGATGTGAGATAATTGTACTGGTTTGCTTAATCTTCCCCATTTTAAAAATGCCAATAACAAAACCCCAAAAGCGACTTTACTTGAAATCTCAAAATGCAAGCCTCAAAACTTTGGTATTTGTTTCTTTGAATCTATTCGAAATCATAAGTAACATTTGTCGTATTCTCCGTAAAATAATGTAGGTAAATTATCCGCTAACCCGATCAGAAAGAAATAACAAAATTATTACAGACTGAGTTACTATGTTATGATAACAAGTTGTGTTATAACTTCCAATGTGTGCGTTATAACAGTTATAACAGTCCAATGTGTGCGTTCTGGAAACATCTTCTGCATCTATAATCGTTTTGCCCTTGACGAATGCGTAGAATATTATGCTAACATTAAACATCGGTCGAAAGCAACGTCGTTGGTTCATGCAGGAAACATCCCCATCAAACTCAGAAAACCCAGGTTCAAATCGCTTTATCCACTAATAGCAATCAGCGTGTCATATATTCATAATAACAATTAGCCAGCATGTATGCAATCATTTGACAAAACTATAGAAAGCTTTTGCTACATGAAGCTTTTTGCTTCCAAACGAAAAGCGCCTTAATGTATGCTATATTTTTCTATTCTATTCTATTTTTAAACTTGCACGCTAAATTCGCTGATACTATACAATAGGTAATAAAAGCTATATTGGCCGTGGGAGAACTTAACAAATTTTGTTATAATTCTGATAGAAGCCTATCCCAGGTTGTCATATTTTTGATATATACTAGAAGAATTTCTGTTATGTTTTCTGTTATTTTACCAACTAACGAGACCAAAGTTATAACACAATTTGTTATCATAACATAGTAACTCAGTCTGTAATAATTTTGTTATTTCTTTCTGATCGGGATATGGGGGTGCTGTTTCCCTTCAGCTGCGAACACTCACATTATTAAACTGGAACGAATACACAACAACGATATTGTTTACGCATTGCCTTAGGTTCCATGCAGTTGATCCATACGATGAGTCTGGAAGTATTAGCGGGAGTTTACGCTTTAAAGCCCGGTTCTGGGATCACCTATCAAGAAAATGTTATCAATTCACCCTAGTATAGGTCAACATCCATTGCTCTATTGCGGTCGATGAGGAATCTGATAATTTAGCCAAGATTGGTGTACTAGATGGTGAAATATATGAAAGACCCATCGCTTTCCATGAATTTTATAGCGCTTCTCGTCACAGGACGCTTGTTGGTTGGTAAACGTCTTGGGACAATGGAGATCTGGGATGATGGCTACACTCAATTATCCCTAAAGTATCAACGAGGGCATGGTACAAAGGATTGGGTGTAAGTCGAGACTACACCCGTGTGATGTATAGGCTCATGTCCAATCATTTTACTTTAGATGCGCATCTTCACCGTATTGAGCTCGCAGACAGTAATCTTTGTGCTTGTGGAGAGGTTTCCCAAGACATTTAGCATGTTGTTTGGTCGTGCACTGAATATTGTGAAGCTCGATCCCAATTAGTAGTATCTTTACAAGTCCGAGGAAGACCAATCCATGTTCCTGTTAGAGACATCTTGGCTTACCGCGATCCTCTATACATAGAACTTATCCATAATTTTTTTTAAAAACAGTGGTTGTCATAATTAAAATAGATTCATCACCTTAT
Organism: Topomyia yanbarensis; assembly: GCF_030247195.1. Lineage (NCBI taxonomy): Eukaryota > Metazoa > Arthropoda > Insecta > Diptera > Culicidae > Topomyia > Topomyia yanbarensis. The sequence continues at coordinate 253,835,835 of NC_080672.1, forward strand.
ACTCTCATCCTAGGCTAATCATTCATCAATTAAAGTGCCCTATAATATTCAGTTTTATTCCAAGCTCAGACAATAGCAGAAAAAATGTAAATAAATGCACTAAAAATATTAGATCATTATGAAATTATAATGCTTCCTGAGGGTGCTAGTGTAGGTAGTAGTGCAAAAGAATTAACATTTGAACTTCAGAACTCAAGTGATATCAAAGAGGATAAAATTCTGGTTTCTTGACATAGACTTCTTACTTCCAAGTGTGCCTATAAAAGATTTAATTAACCTATTAGAGGATTGGTTACTTTAACAAAATAGCAACAGTGTATGTAAAAGCAAAGTAAGATCTTCCAATTCAAGATGGCAGAATATACTTTTTCATAAGTACATGCCTTAACTACTAAGGATATTAAAATTCAACGTCAAATCTCCAACCCTTGGAAACTAGACGTACTTTTACGTCAAAGTTATCAGAATATTTTAAAGTAGTTATCGCATGTATATATGAAGCATGGGTTTGAACATGTTTACCGAATCATGGATGACTTGAGTCTCTTGGAATGCTCGAGTCGCTTAAACGTTGCTACACGAACGTGACAATTGAGCATTTGCTTAGTTTTAAAACTTTTCTGTTGAGATGACAACACGTACTATAGCTGCTCAGTTTTCTATAAAGAAAATTCCGTATCCGTTGAATCCCGTACCCGACGATAAACGTTCATGACGTATTGGCGAAATAATGTCGGGACTCTTGTAATTTGATATTGATGTCATCGAAACAAAGAAAAATATTACTGGGCCGAGATGGCTTACTTGCGGGTTGCCGACGGAAGCGCAGAATGGAGTAGATAGACTGTTTTCGAGACTGATTTGAATTAGATTTCCATCGAGATAGGATTGAAACAAACGAAGAAGTGGTTCATAGATACCGAGTGTCTGTAGCTTGAATATTGCCACATAATGGTTGATTTTGCAGTCTGTCGGCTAATCCATCGAATGTGTATCTTGTGAAGAAGAGCAGATTGGTCGTCGGTGCTTGGATATTAAAGCAACCATGTTCAATCGTTTTGATACGGCCGTTCGACACAGTAATAAGGTTGGCTTTGTTTCCCCCTTTATTAACTGGAAACATGCCGGCCGCTTTCCAACAGGGAGAAAATTTTTCAGAAGTGAGAGATTGTTTGAAGACTCGTCGAAATGGTTTAAACAACTCACTAAATATCGGCAACCTCAAATACATATGATGATAGAATAGCAGACTGTGACCGGGGACTCGAGAAACGCCTTATCGGCTGCGTTGATTTGCAGAATGCGAATGCAGTACGCTTCTTTTTTTGGCACGCTCCGATTTTGGTAACATTCTTGTTGTACATAATTAGTCTTAGGTAACAGTGTAACTAGTGTCTGACGGAATCAATTTTTAAAGTAGGACCCAGAGTCTGAGCACATTAAGAGAACAGACGAATGCGCTACCCTGCATAATAAGACTAGTTCTGGAGGAAATTTTTAATAGAACCTTAGTAACATTGTCAGCCTCTTTCTCTTTCGATTATTACGACGTCACTACAAAACTTGGGATCCAATTTTCAGTACATATCGAAAGCTGACCACTAGAGTGGGACACGGTTATATGAATGAAATAAATTTTTGCTCCGAGCAACATTTTGGGTTACATTTAGGTCCAAAAACCATCATGCAAATTCTTAGCTCGAGCGGTGAAACTATACTTTTGCGTCCATGGTTTAAAGTTTATATGGGAATCCGCATGGAAAAATTTATTTTCACAAAATAATTTCTCCAGGAGTCTCCCATTACCTCTTAAAAATAAATCGATATGTGGTTTTAGTAGGAAATTTAACAGTGAAACAATGTCTGTGTAAAAAGTTATTAAACATAAACCGATTGATGCTTTGACGATTGATAAAAAAAATCTATATGATATGTTACACTTCCGTAATGAGGGGCATTGCACTCGAGAAGTACGCGAAGATTGTGAGAATTCTACTGGACGCGCGACGACTGAAGTTGATAAAAACATGAATAAAATTGAATTTGCTTATTTTTTTCTTCCATCTAATTTCATTTAACATGAGATTAAAAATACTTGAAACATCTTGAAGTCGTAAATAGAAAATCCAAACTTTAAAAATAAGGTTCCATTTTTGGCACGCTCCGGTTTTGGCAACTGATAAAAATAAAATTGTTGCCAAAATGGAATCCTACTATACAACAATATGCAAAAAAAAATATTCTCTTTATAATTTCTGTTTTTTTATACAAGATTATAGATAATGGGTATGAGAATATGAATTAAGCAAGACATAAGAATAGGGTTCGTCGCGGTTGCGGTAATTACCGCAACCGCGCGGTATTTACCGCACCCGCACCGCAAAATCTGCGGTGCGGTGAGACTCTTTTTCCCGCAGATGCGGTGCGGGATTCACAATTCACAAACTAACCATTTCAAATACATAAAATGCAAGATCCAAATAGAGACAAAATTATTAGATCATTTAAAAACAATAAATTTGTACTCTTAAATCCAAATTAAAAGTGCATCACTTCTCCCGATTTCTGTTGGTAATCGTGGAATTGTGAATCGTTTTCGATATCAATTTTTCAATTGCGAATTTTGACTAATTTAAAGGAATTAGAGATGAACTAATTATGCTGGGACTTAAACACAACCCAAAGAATATAATTATCTTCGTCAAACCAAACGAATTTGCAATAATTGGCAGTAAAGGATACAAATGTATGAAAGCGTCCAAAATAAGGAGGGGTCCAAATTTGGATGATTATTCTATCATTCGTTCATCAGTATCGTATTTCTATCTTCTTTGATTGCTGTGTAAATTCAATGTGAATTTTTCTACAGTCAATTTTAATGGACTCTTTCTCAAAAAGTATGCTACATAACTTCTTTTCGCGTACTTCCATTCAAATTTACTATAATTTTCTACCAAATTAAGTCCTAATATTTTTCAGTTGAGACTATTTTGTAGCTTTTTTGAAGCTTTTTTGCCAAATACCACATAGTTTGACTCCCGTTCACTGCAAATGAAGTTTTTGCCTTTGGCTTATTGGCAAAATATTAGAGGAAAATACATTAAATGCTAAAACTTTCGAACTAGCCTTAGGAAAATTACACTTCATACATTTTCAAAGGGAGCAATCTTAGTTGTTGAATGAGAATACATCTGTTTCTTGAAGAATGTTGAAGTTAGAGTTTTGAGATATATTGTCCGTAAACCCCCTATTTTTAAAAATCATTTCTGTTGTATGCTACAAATCATACATTTTTTGCAGTTTTTCTAATGTTCAATAATTCTGTACCGGTTGACCTGATTAGATGTAATGTATAGAGCAATTTTTTCGTCAAATATGGCGCCGTTCTTATTGATGAAATACAATATGTTTTTATTTCACTGTATTGGAATATATGCGCTACTATATAGAAGTACTGGTATTTTTATTGGTGAAATTCCTTTAAGAATGAAAGGTGGTTTTACTACGTAAATGCGAAAATCATACATTTTATTTTCATATGTCAAAAGTATTGAAAATATGAAAATTTAAAGAAAAAAATATGCAACTTCATTTCTTATTACATTTTTATTCCTCTTTTTCAATTAACTGAAGGGTTGCTAAAATAAAAGTTTTCCTATTACTGCAGTAGAACGTTTTTGAATGTATAATGTTTGCCTTAAAATGAACGGAATTTTATTAATAGAAAATGAAAAAGTTGATTTTTTCATAAACAATACATTCTGAGGAGTCTCTTAAAGTTAAATTTCGTGTGAATAAAAATAACATTTTATTATATACTGTTACACAAATGAACAATTTTCCAACACTATTTTTTAAAAATATAAAAATTTTACCGCATTTACCGCATTACCGCGCGGTGCGGTGCGGTAAATAAAGTGCGGTTGCGGTTTTATTATTTTTTTGCGGTTGCGGTGCGGACAATCCATTTACCGCCCACATCCGCACCGCGACGAACCCTAATTTCATTCATCTAGTTTTAGAGCTCAAGGCCAAGCACGTATGGTACATTTACATATTTCGATCACTAGATGGTTGAGAGAATTGGAACTGTATTTATTTACGTTAACACGAAGGTCAAGTTCGATAAGTTGGAAATCAACAAAGACTAAAAATAACCTAGGATGAAGCGTAACGCGTAAAGAAAGTTATACTTCTATTGAAAGTACCAATTAGTAAACTGCGCATCGTGCAATGCTGCTGCAAATGTGCGAATAAATACAGACGAGTGAAAACGTTTGAAATTCACGCCGCCTCGAATCGACTCTTTCGCTACAAATCGACCCGTTGGAACATCAAAATATTTTCATCCGGCATCATTCGCAGAAGGTAGCTGGCAATAATAAACTCTATAACCCACACAACGCAAAGTGTAAACATCACGCATCCAGGGCATGGCTGTACTCTTTTGATATTTTTCGTATTATTGGTTTTTATCGCATCATTCTTGTTTCGTTTGCTTACTCACAAATGGCGAAGATGCGGTAAAATTTACAGCAAAAAAGCATTTCGAATAGGGTTGATGTACGGTGATTTGTCTTTTTTCAGATATAAAAACATTTTACTTGAGTCATAACTCTTGCCTTACTTCGGAAGGGAACAGAAACCTTCTATAATTGAACTAAAAAACTAAAATAAATAATAAAACCACTAAATTGTTGTGAAAAGTTTTTGAAAATATCAACTCCTAATACATACATATTGTAGTTGTACCCTAAAGCTTAGCCATAGGAATACTTTATACACGGTCGATTCTCCGTCTGCCACAGGTCACTTTATATGCGCACGAGGAATCATCCACTAGACGCGTGATTTCTTCTGCTTGACTTGGTATTCAAATTTCAATCTACACGCCTAAAACTCGCAATGACTTTTCTCGGCGATGGCGATTTCACCCAACAGCATCGTCAATAACATCTTTCTTACAATGTCAACCTATTCTAAGAATGTTAATTTTGAAATGTCTGGCAAAAATTAACACCAATTCCACTGCCCGGCCACCTGTGATCGATCTGCGATGATGTGACTGACCGATTTGAAACCTATCGCTCGAGGCTCTTTTGCTAACTCACAGCTGGCTGCGCAGTGGAATTCAAAAGCGGGACACCCGAGGATCACTTTGCGGCCATAGAGTGAAACTTGAAAAACTAGATTTGACTTCTCGTCGTAAACTGGTGGACGTTTGCATTGGCTCATCAGTTGCCACTCTGGTGCTAAGGATAAATAGATAGAAGACACCGGCTCGAAAACAAGTCGCTCGACTGCTTGTTACAAACCAGTCGTGCGTAGAAGAATAATAATATTTCGCATTCCCGTGTCGTGATATAAAAACCAAGAACATAGTGCCTTCAGAACAACTTCTGTTGTTGTTTTGATGCTTATATTTAGCACGCCACGCACCCCTTATAGCCATAGCGATACAGGGAAAATGCGCCGTATTCTAATTCGCAGCCTACGCCTGATCGGGAATCGGGAGGTGTGTTCTGCTTGCTAGCTACAATTTTTGCAATGACGCAGTTCCAGTCAGTGTGTTGTTTTCATTGTATGTTTGATTTTGTTTCTAGAACGCCATTAGCAAACATGTTGACTATAGAAAGCAAGATCATCTGATACCGACGGCCTAGTTGGACCTCCTGTAGAGAGGTGAAGTACGGTTGTCAGATAAGGAAAACCAGGCAAATAATAAGTGAAAAATATACACATCGGTATCTTACGCTTCATGTGTACAATTTTATGATCAGGATGGTTGATATTTTTTCATTGCAACTGAGCTGTGTACCTTGTAAACAAGACTACGTGCCAAGCTACGTGCTATTGTTACCGTCCTATTTTTTATCCTTTTTGCCAAGGCTGACAACTTATACCGAAAAATCTTCGATACGGTGTTGATTGCGTGCGTGTGGGTTTTTGGTCAGTTACTACATTGGTTTACCTCGATTGTTGAATGATTTGGATCCACTAGAAATCTAATTTATTACAATGGCTAGCATTACAATCGACTTTCCGTGGAAGACTCCTCTACTGATCAATTAGCAATGAATTCAACTTCGAATGCAAATTAAAATAATTACCGTAAAGCGGGGTGAAGCAATCATTACATATTTTTAGACGCAACACGTTTTTTTCAAGTTTAATATTTTTATACCATGTACTGATTTATGAAGAACAAGATGGGATGGTATTACCAGAAATTGTCCGCTTACTATTTTTCCAAAAAAATAAAAATTACAATTTGAAGTTTACCTTCATTAAGTTCACGATGTCAAAGTTTTTCATTCATTTATTCATGTTTAAACAAATTCTGAAAAGATACTCATCGTTAAGTAATCGTGGCGCTGTTTATAGTCCTGCACTTCAAGTACTGTGTAATACATAATCCCATGTACTTATGTTGCATTACATTCTGTTTCGTTCACGTTAAGCGTTAAATTTTCGAGCATGTTAGAGTAAAGAGCCCATTTTAGTCGTATAAGGGAGGGTACCTCACCATTTCAATAATTACTCGGAATACAATTTATGCAATGCGTATGAATTGGCACCAGTATCTTTGCTTTCCAATGCGTTGAATAAAGATGCTAGCGCTGCGCTAACCACCGGCTTCACATGGTTAGGGCGAAAATAGGCTCATTACGCTAGGTGAAGTTTTTAAATTTCAACATTTTTGTTATTTAGAGCTAGTTCAAAGCTATTCCGCGAATGACTAGATTTTTCGATAGCGCGCGAAAAGAACTTTCCGTGGCCGTATCTACAATATACGTAAGCACAAACAAAATTTGTTCTTTTTTGTTTATTTACTTCGGAATTTCACCTGAAGAATCTCGAAAATTCTCTTTTACACGATCTTATTAAATTAAAAAATAAAACATGATAAGTGAAACCATCAGCAGTGGTCTCCCCTACTATAAATTAGAAGTCAATAATTAAACAACCAAAGCACTAGAGAATTACTCCTTAACTTTGGTAATTTGCGTTCTGATGTAGTCCAAAATATAAACCCTCTGAATTCGCTTATGTTGAAGTAACTAGAAGAAAAAAAGTTTTTGATTTTTATTCGCCCAGGTGCCCAACACCGCCTCTAGGCGGCCTACTTATTTTAAGGCTTTAATGAAAAATCCATTGCTTACATGAATTATCAACATTATTTTCGTTTTTCTCATCACAAAACCCACCTACAAAAGTTTTTCAAGCCAAATAAAAATTTGGGTACTAGAGGGTTACCTACTAAAATTGTTTCGTTTCAGCGGTTTATCAATTAACAATGAGTTTCATATATTTTAATACGTTGAAGTGTTGAATATAGAAATATATTACGAATTTAAGCTCGAAATAATTGCGAACTAGATTCACATAAAAATGTTTTTAAAATAAACAAGCTCCTAAAATCGATTGGGCGCATCCGACTCCAAAGAAAAATAAAAACTCTCTTGGAATTTATTATTCTTGCTAAAATCTAAGATTTTTTTTGTTGTATAAGAAACAGATGCAGGAAAAGTAAAATTTCGGATTTTTTAAATTTCGTACTGAAAAGCCGAACGATATACTAATAAAGTTTAATAAATCAGTATTTTATTTGTTTAGAATAAAACTCATTTCAAATTTGAATGATTATGTAGACTATTCTAGCTAAATTAGCAATCTACGAAAAAAGTTTCGAGTGATCAACGCCACCCAATGATCAAAGTCACCCCGTTTTACGATATTAGAATTACAGAAAAATCAACACGCAACTAATTAACAACCGTTATCTAAAGGACACATAAAAAGCTAAATCTATGCTTTACACTAGAATAGTACTAGTAGACACATTCCACGCACTTGTATCGCTTACCTCATGAAAATAAATCTGCTAATATAAGTAAAAGTTGTTCTGTAATATGTTGGTATAGGTTTAACGCTCCCAAATCACAGATATATAGAAAAATTTTTAAAAGAATTTTATGACGGTCGTCAATGAAAACCAGTAATACGTTTATGATCCGTTTTTAATAATTGAATTGATTTTTTCGTACCACAACGGCAGGTTTGCAATAAAATTGATTTGAAGTAATCTTAAATGCCATTTTATTGTTTACATATTGTACAAAGATTTCATCTTTGGACGCAGATTTATTGAGTGAGAAGATCGCCGTATAAATGGGGGGCAAAGTTGACCATTTTTGCGTTGTCCCCATGACGCAAAAATCATGTCATTAAGGGGGAGGCCTACCTTATAATATCGGAAAATAATCGAGTTTTTATTACATCTATCAATAGATAAACTATATAAGGATAAATCATTAACGATTTCAGAATAGAGTTCGAAGTGATTTCAAAGATATAGAATGGAACGCATTAGAATGCCAAACAAGTATGAGAGCGCACGGAAGAATTTGGTCATAGGGAATAACACTCACTCGTCCTCCTTAAAAATTCTTTCAAATTGACCGGATCATTATTGACCACTTCGAATGAACCACGAATTGTCGTTTCGGAAATTCTTCTACATAAATCAAACATCGTAGTTTAACGCAGTTTTTTAGTGTTTTTATAGCACGTTAAAGTCTTGAGGATACGCATTTATCAGAATTCGCCAATAAAAGATAAAATTTCACGAGATTCTCCAGTATTCTACATTTAGGTAAATCAATCACAAGTCGGTTAGGTAACCCATAGGACCGCAATTGTGTGAAATTTTTTAACGAATTTTTTTTGTACTGTAATATATCTAAATTTTCAAAAAGCTATTCCCTTCTTTTCCAAAAATCGGCTACATTTTAATTAATTTCCACAATCATCACTATTAAGTGTCGTCTTGCAGATCTATGAGTAGAAACGCTTGTACAAACGCCAGAGGTTGAACTGGAAGAGTGATATTCTCTTTCGAATGTTTACTTCAACCGTATTACTGGTTTTTCTCGACAACATTATATACAATATGTAAATATAATAACTGCTTGACTGAGTATAATTGTTTGACAGTCTTACCTTTGTTGAGTTGCTTCAGAGTCACATCTGTTTATGTTTAACGCAACAAGAAAACAAATATTGAATTACCCTAGTGACGTTTTTTAATCTGCCCTAATCAACAGTCATTTTTATTTTTAAGATTTTATAATGTCAAAAAACAAAGTCAGCGCACTCTATTGTCCCCCATCATGCAAATAGAATTGTATCCCTAGTTTTAAAACACCGGTTAAAATTTTCTTGAATATTTGTTCCCCCTTTTGTGTACCAAACTATATTGTTAGTTTTAAGATAACTGTAAATATTTCCTAAAAAACTATTGCTATTGAATTCCCTCCTTTAAAATTTTTCATAAAAAAAAATCTTTTGCCCCCTCTCTTGTATATAGAATCTTATTTCTAGTCTTAAGATAGCTGTAAAATTTTTCTCTTTTTTATAAAAAAAATATTTCAACATTGTAACCTCCTAGCTTTAAAATATCCAAAATGTAAAAACAAAAGAGTTTGGCACCGTCAAGCTAACGCATTTGTGCCTATCAAATAAACGAAATGAATAAAAAAAAGTCAGCGCACCAAGATTAGTCACCCTAATAACAGTTAATTTTATTTCATATATTTTCCGATGTCAATAATGTATTCAACTTAACAAAACTACTTGAAACCACCTTTTTCGAACCATTAGAAAGTGGCGATTGTGGTCTACAATCTCTTCTATACCAGGCCACATTGTGGTATGCAGTGTGTCCTGTTTTAAATCCATATTAATTTGGTTTCTAAATATCATTTGTCAAACACATGAAGGTTAAACTAGAAATACATCTGGTTTGGTATGTCAAATCTTTATTTTGAATTATTCACAGGTTAGAGGTAATATACATCGCTTTGTTTGAGCTTCAACAAACACTTCAGTCGCGTTAGAGGACAACATTTCATATGCGACTGTTTGTGTTCATTTTGGTGTTGTCCCCTAACGCAGCGTGTGCAACGGTCGTGAAAAAAAATCGCGAGGGCTCAAAAATCTAAGTATACATTGTTCTGTGACTATCGATGATTAAATTCCTAGAACAAATGGATGCTCTAAAATTTAAGATAGAGCAGTTTTTTGATAAATACAAGTGTAGGTTGAAAAATCAATATTTTGCTCTGTTCTCTTCTAACGCGAAATTTTCACCTCTCAGAATGGGGGTAGGCGTAGCGTAGTTGGTAAATCGATTGCCTTGTACGCAGCACACCTGGGTTCGAGCCCCGACCCCGCACATATGGTTAGAAATTTTCATCAGAGATTTTTCTAACACAAAGATGCGAATGACCTAAAGGTTAAAACCTCTATAATCGAAATAAAAAAAACCTCTCAGAATGAAAGGAAAACCTGAAAAACATCGAACCCATAACATTAACGTTGTGTTAGGACTTTTAACGCTGGAATGTGTTAGTAGCGTCTTATAATCAGTGCTGAGCTTCATCACGGTACTGATGGCCAACCTACTAGACAAAAGAGAATGAAACGGTTAGCTATCAAAACTATAGACGCTGAATCCCTCTGGATAAAGACTCGCCATCTCTATCTTATTCTTATTATTTATCTGTAAGTGTCATCCTAATCGAGCACGAGACCTGTCAAAAGCCCCCAATACGAAGAAAATCGCTTCGAATCCTTCTGGAACGAGGGCCACTGACAGGTCTCGTGCTCAATTGGAATGACACTGACGGATTAATGACAAACAAACGATAGATATGTCGAGTTTTTATCCAGAGAGATTCAGCGTCGTTAGTCAAAACAGTAAGCAATGCTTATTGAGTTACGGTTCTCACCCCAATGAATTGACAACAATAAGACGATTCTCTTCTGAACCTTTCACTCATTGAAATCATTACTGAGAGGAATGGAAACTGATCATCATTTTAATTACAATATAAATACGATTATGCCGGTCATCTTATTACAAACAACGAGCTAATATTAACAATCAGGCAGTTTTACACAAATAGCTTTACATAAAAGAAACAGTAAGGTGGAGGAAAAATCAACAAAGCACCTCATGCTACCTGAATACAATAGACTGCTAATATTTCTATTACCATACCGATACAAAATAAATGGTACTCAATCTGTCTATAACGTCAATACGCTCTCTAGTGCACGACTTTTGTGAGAGATAGTTAACTGAAATACTATGCGAGGAAAATGGAAATGAAATAACGGTCATTTTTGTGGTGATACAGTTATTTCGTATTTACCGCCACAATTCAAAGACAATCGTGAGATTGCACAGCACTGCTTATAATACTCCCAATCGGTTGTCGTTTTCAACAATTCTAAAAGGATCAAATCCGTAAACAAGCACCATATCTTTAGACTGGTGCAGTGTCTAAAATCATAATTTATGAATTCTTTTAAGTACATTAAGCCCGGTCGCAGTTACGAACAACTGTACAATTTCACTGGAATTTAAATGATTGCATGGTGCTACAGCCATTTTGTGCTCTAAAAGCAGAATACCAGTCGATTTATTAGATAGCCATTATTCAAATTCTACAAAATAGTTGCTGGCAGACTATCGACCTACCTGAATCGTGCTTTTGAAAACGTAACTGTGTTTTTGTAACACTACCACACTGTGGGTAATGCAAGTGCACAACAAAAAATCCACTGCTACTTTTTTAAAAACACCTTTCAGCTAGGTCCTTTTTCAAGCAACTATTTTGCATAGTGTGGAACAGGGCTATCTTATAAATTGGCTGGTATTGTTCTTTTAAAGTTTAGTAAAGTTTTAAAGTTTTAATCGGGTGATCAGAAACATAACAATAAGATTTTGAAAACCATATCTCGCGTTGTTACTTGTTATAATTTTCTGTTATTTTAACTACTAACGAGACCAAATCTATAACGTAATCTGTTACGAAAATTTTGTGTTATAATCTTGTTATTTAATTTTGATCGGGAAAGCTGAACACATGTTATATTATTATACACGCTAAACCGAAGTTTCCTCTTTTCGCTACGGGGTTAATTACATAATTTCCATTAAAAGATACAGTAATGTTTCGATTATATATCTATATATGTATCCATGTATCTGTGTATATCCATATGTATATTAGGGTGGGACAAAAAATAGATTCCAGCTCCGAGTAACTTTTTAGGTACCATTTTGGTCCTAGAACAACTGTGCAAATTCTTAGCTCGATCGGTGAAACTATATTTTTGCGCCCACTGTTTAAAGTTTACATAGGATTTTGTATGGGAAAGTTAACTTTTACAAAATAATTCCTCCAGGAGTCGCCCATTACTTCCTGAAAATAAATCGTTATATGGCTTGTATAGGAAATTAAACAAAGAAAAAAGTCTCGAAAACCACGAATCGATCTGATGCTCGAAAAAAAAGTTATTAAGCAGAAACCGATTGATGCTCTGACGATTGATAAAATATTCATTTTTTCTAGCACCACTGCTGTTGGTTGTCCAATTATACGCAATTTTGTTTTAATCCTCTCTTAACGTATCTAAATCGTTTATCTATACTATTTGGCCATTTCGCAAGGTTTTGAGGGATAAATTGAGGCTTCTTTTGCACATAATAAGAGAAAGTTAAAAAATTTGTATATAATAAAACCGTCAGAAGCAGTGATGCTATGAAAAGTGAAATTTTCATCAATCTTCAGGGCATCAATCGGTTTTTGCTTAATAACTTTTTCCACAAGCATCAGATCGTTTTGCAGCCCTAATAAAAATAAATTATACACAATCTTTAACCCATATAGTGCAACCATTTCACATATTGTTTGGATTATACCCCGAATAGGTCGTTAGGTTCTTTAATCATACGATGTTTATTAGGAAGTCTAGACTTTGTTTCCTTGACAAATTTCCTATAAAAATCAGACATCTGTTTATTTTTAGGAGAGAACGGGCGACTCTTGGAAGAATTAATTTGCAAAGGACAATTTTCCCATACGAAATCCCATGTAAACTTTAAACCGTGGGCGCAAAAATATAGTTTCACCGATCGAGCTAAAAACTTGCAGAGTTGTTCTGGGAGCTAAATGGGACCCAAAAAGTTACTCGGAGCCAAATTTTATTTTTTTCATGTAACCATGCCCACTCTAATGTTTTTGTACTAGACTGGTTCAATTTTTGACTTTTAGCTCCACCAGGCTCTACTCATTCCTTTTATGGCCCTTAGTAATTGTGCAAATTTTGGTACCGATCGATTGCGTCTACGGACCCTCCAAAAATTTCAAAGTTTGTATGGAAATTAGTATGGAAAATCGGGTAAAATTGGAAATAAATTCATAAAAAATCATCTCATCAATCAATTCATGAGAACACTATATATTTCTAAAGGTATTCTTCTACTGAATACATTCAGGGCCGGCGGATAGCGTGGGTAGTATGGGTAATACTACCTACTCGAAAATAACCGAGTGGGTAATTACCCACTCGAAATTTATGACATTTTCATAAATCTGAAATCTGCCACGTATGTATCTCGGGCACACATTTGAAAATATCGATGCACAACAACTTCATTTACACAAACACACTGCAAGTGATTTAATGTAAATGTAATGCAAGTGTGTGTATTGCGAAAATGAGACAAATCCCCATTCTATTACCCTCACCCTATGCTTACTACCCACTCGTGCTAAAAGTGTAACACCGGCCCTGAATACATTCGTGGAACATTGTGAGTTTGTAAAAATTCACTGAGAAAAGTTATTAACTAAAGAAGCAGCATAACTTCAAAACAAGTGGATTTTATTATTAATCATAGCAACCCTGTTTGAATAGCTCCTTCGTTATACAAAATGTGAACTAGGCTAACCAGCCACCGCTCCCGTATTGCAGATTCAGCTATTCAAACAGGGTTGCTAGGATTAATAATAAAATCCACTTGTTTTGAAGTCATGCTGCTTCTTTAGTTAATAACTTTTCTCAGCGAATTTTTACAAACTTGTAATGTTCCACGAATGTATTCAGTAGAAGAATATCTTTAGAAATATATAGTGTTCTCATGAGTTGATTGATGAGGTGATTTTTTATGAATTTATTTTGTTTTAACCGATTTTCCATACTAATTTCCATATAAACTTTGAAATTTTTGGAAGGTCCGTAGACGCAACCGATCGATACCAAAATTTGCACAATTACTAAGGGCCATAAAAGGAATCAGTAGAGCCTGGTGGAGCTAAAAGACAAAAATTGAACCAGTCTAATATTTACGTGTCTATGCAATGCATGCATATGTAAATCAGTATGTATATATTGAAATGAATATATATATATATATATATATATATATATATATGCATGTACTTGTATATTGTTTTATACATATATACATCTATCCTTATATATTTATAACTAGGCGTGATGTAATCGAAACATTACTGTACTTGAATAGTAACCGCTATAGTTGTGTTACAATAATATTTATACCAATATGAGATCATACAAGGGTTACTTTTCGTAAATAACGGAGAGTTTCAATTCACCATGTGTTTCTGTTGAAGAAAACAAAACCCAAAATTATGGAGAGAAAATTATTTTCCCACTTTTGAAAACACGGTAATGATAGAATTGAAAAAATATTAATGGCTTCAATAAAAAATGCTATTTAAAAAAAAGCATTTGAAAGATATGTCTGCAAGCTGTTTTGTTTTGTTTGCAAACATCGCTATCGCTCAACGTGCAACCTTCGTCTACTGCGTGTCAATTTTTTTTTGAAGAACAAAACAAAAACTTTATTTAACTACTCCACAACAACGTTGGAAAAAACTTGAGTAAACAGCTTCGCTCATGCAGATATGGAAACATAACTGCGTTTGTATTGTGGGTAACATTTGAATAGGTTCCAACGACGATGTTTATACGATAGGTGATCTGTTTAAAAAATCGGCAACGTATACTGCCCATGATCGCAAATCAATCCCATAAACATAGGAACTCCCATAGAAAATGGGACAAATATGCGAACATGAGCAGCATAGTCGTTGGTTTTCAGCCTCGAAGCATACACAATTTTATCACATAGAATAGACATCCGTCTTGAGCGTAAAAGTTGTGTTAAGTTTAAAGGCAATATTCAAAGGTAGTTGGGATTTATTTTATTTTTTAAATTTTATTTTAATATTTATTTGTTAATAGATGTCTGTTCTCTGGTCTTAGATAAGACTATTTCCAACAAAAAAATTGACCAAGTCTATTATAGTCTTGTCAAACAGGTGACAAAATAAATGACATATGTAACAGTTGTAATTTTACGGTGAAAGTGCCGCTGCTATGGACGCTAGGTAAAAAGTGCACTTTTCGTTTCTTACAAACTGAACAATTCAATGAAAATTTCATGATACAATATCATTTATAGAAGCTTTCAAACGCTTTCAAACGTGCCCTTTCCTGGAACTGCCAATGAGGAAGGGTTGATATCAGTGGCGGATCCAGAGGAGGGTCTTCCCGAGCAAATACTCATGGGTTCAAACACCACACAGCCCCTTGAAAAGACCTTAAACATGGTCCGTGCCAAAATTGCCAACCATCAAGGCACCATAAAATGGTCTCAATAACCCATAAAAACACCAACATATGGTGTTTTATATGGGACCTACCGGACCATGGTAATGGTGTTTTCATGGGTTGAACCCATTTCAAACACCCATGTCAACCCCCATGAGCATGGGGGTATTATGGACTTTCCGTTTGCTCGGGTTGGCGGTCTGGACCCCCTCCGAATTTTTTTTACTTGCTGAGAAATTTTAAATTAGTTTCAATTTTATATTAGTTTCAAACTCAAAATTATTCCAAACAAAATTTGACCAACAAAACTGATTCTCATTGAATAAGGTTATTACGAATTGTACAATGTTCATTTTGAAAATTGAAACTTCAGACCGCTCCGAAATTTTTTTCTGGGTCCGCCCCTGGTTGATATTTCCTGTAATTGCACCAATTCTGAATATAAAATTGTGAAAAGTAAGCTTTTTGCCCCAGAAAGGCTCATGGATAATCACGTGTCCATTTCATGCTACTTGTTTACACTTTTCGGCCTTTTCTCTAAACTAGTTACGCAGGAAGCTTTATTGTGACACGTAAAAAAACTGATTATTTGAGCTTAAATATCGATCGCCCAGATTACTACGATATCCGAAGTAAGCGTACGATTTATTGGTATATAATTATCAAGGTCAAATAGCCGGCTCTCCGAGTGCAAATAGATTGATGTGTTTTGTTACAGCGCACACCTCAATCACATGCAGATTATTGTGTGAAAAGGCTAAGTGCGCGCGATGCTCATAATATCAACTCACCACGTGTTACTTCACCGGGATACATACGAAATTTGCAAAGCAAATTAATGAATAGCAAATAGGTTGTTTTTAATTTAAAACGCTTAGCTCCCCGCGTCATTCTAGTGTGTTTAATCGGTGTTTATCTGATTTCAATATTGTATGTAATCCCATAAGGGAGAAGACCATGCTATTCGTAGACCCAGGTGCTATTCGTTGGGTATCTGTTTTCTGTAAATAGTTCAATCTAAGAGATCAGAGATTGTGGTACCGAAAATACTTCTCATTACACACCGACCAATAACAAACAATGTTTTGAATTGCCGCAAAGGTCAAAGCACTTTACAGTCCACAGTTTACAAATATTCGTTTATTACTCTTTAGGGAACGAATCTCGCGAAATCTTATCATTGCCTCAATATAAAAATGGCAGCCTATTTACACGATAACCGCGCAAAATTAGCTGTTTAGTCATATTCTATTGCGGCAAGAACCTTATGGCAAAACGTAAACTTTTCGGACGATAACAAGAAGCCCTACATAGCCTTGAAACAGGGAGGACATTTGGCGACGGTGGAAGTTTTTCGGTTATCTTCATTTTTTAAACTGATAAGTGGATTTACTTAGTTGAATACGTTGTAGATACTATTTTTTGTTTTCGTTTGATTGCAAAGGAATGTAATCAATCAACTTTTTTCGAACGTTTGTCACAGGACTAGAATTCTGGTCACGAAGCCAAATTCCATCGAAGATCATGCAGTTATATAACATTTGTTTCTATTTCCTTTCACAGAACACTCTCGACGCTGAATCACACCGTACCGGAGGCGGTCACACAAACCGTTGTCTCGAAATCCGAGAGCCGCGAGTTTATGGCCGTGTTTCCCGATCTAGTCCGTGATTTGACTGAGTATGTTAATAAGTACGATGGCAAAGTGGCTGCCAAGTGGTTTGCCCGGTCCCTGCAATACAATGTACCTCAGGGAAAGAAGAACCGTGGATTGGCTGCCGTTCTGGCTTACCGGATGCTCGCCAAGCCGGAAGAGCTGACCCCGGAGAATATTCGACGTGCACATTATCTCGGATGGTGTATCGAAATGGTAAGTGGCGACGCTAAGATCGATAGGTGTACGCTAGTTGGGTTTCAGCGAATGTTACTTGTCACGCTTCTCATGACAGCAATTGTCTATATTTACTTGAAAATTTGTAAATAGTTACCAACCTAAAAATAGAACCGTAAATCACTCCAACTGTGTTTGGAAAACATATAGGGTAATGAGCCTATTTGCACCATGTTTCTATTATCACCCTACCCATTTGCAGCCGTTGGTTAGAGCAGTGTCTGCCATCTTTGTTCAACGCATTGAGTCAAATGGTAGCGCAACAATAGGGGCACTCGATTCGAGTTTTCATTGTGCTCAAACACGAGAATTTTACTGTTTTCAACGCATTTGTGTTATTATATTGGTTCTTAACAACGAAGCAAAGCGGTTCATGTCAATTTTTACGCATTCCATTGATTGTAAGGCAAGAAATTACCGAATTAGTGAGGCACCTTGCTTAGTATGGTGAAAATAGGCTCATCACCCTACATATTAGTATAGGTATCTCGTTATCTCGGGTAAGATTATTGCTTATCAGTGTTCGGCCCGACTGACGAGTTGAGTAACGTTTGTATTTTGTACAATTCACATGCTAATTCAACAGGCAAACACAAACCGTGTCAGGCGACGGGAAGCTGCTGATAATGACTTTCCTCATTCGACGGCGGTCAACGGTTTCCACTCCTTACAGGGGTGCTGTCAATTTATTATTGAAATAGCCAACTATGACCAAATGACGTCAATCGTGCTTTATGTGGTTATCGCTAATTTGTCTGCGCGGCTAACCTTTTGTATTCTCGCTCTGATTGCAGTTCCAGTCGTTCTTCCTGCTCTGTGACGATGTAATGGATGGAAGCATAACACGTCGTGGTCAGCCCTGCTGGTACAGAGTAGAGGACGTGAAGCTAACCGCCATCAACGACGCTCTTATGATTGATGCGGCCATCTTCCATGTGCTGAAGAAACAGTTTGGCGATCAACCCTACTACACAAAGCTGGTGGAAATGTTCAATGATATAAAGTTCATTACCACCGTTGGTCAATCATTGGACCTCCAGTCAGCAAAGCTAGATGTCACCAAATACACGATGGATCTGTACAAATCAATCGTTTCCCATAAGACTGCCTACTATACATTTTATCTGCCAGTGGCACTTGCCATGCACATGACTGGGTAAGTAATTTCGACCCTTGAACCCTTGAATATTCAACCATGAATTCGTAGACCAACTGAATGATAACAGACTGGCGCATCTATTTGCGAATGTACGTTTTCGAGGAACTTTTAATCTCAAACATTAGGCATCAATTTACGATTTTCATGTAATCTTTGTTTCAAAGTTAAGGTATTGCCATTTTTTAATTAATCTTGAGATAATGACTAAGACTGGTGCTGGTGCCTTATGCAAGCATGTGATAGCAACCAAAATAACCAAGCATTCCATTGAGAAGCCATAAATATAAAAATTAACACACTACCAAGCCGTCATGTGGAACTCGACCCACTTTCCATAAATGGCATTTTCAATATTCACTCGCATTTTGACCGATGGTTCGTTTTCTTTCTCTATTTCTAGCTTCACTGATCCGGAAGTGTTCCGCCAAACCAGAACGATCCTCCTGGAAATTGGCCAATTCTTCCAAGCTCAGGACGATTTTCTCGATTGCTTCGGTGATCCAGCGGTAACCGGCAAAGTTGGTACCGACATCGAGGAAGGCAAGTGTACATGGTTGGCGGTAGTGTGCATGCAGCGAGCCTCCGACGATCAGAAAGAGATCATGAAAGAGTGCTACGGTTCTAGTGGTAAGTTAAGCCGGGGCCCCCGTATCCGTTCAAACGGTATCTAAGCTTTTTTTTTTATTTTATAGATCCCGCAAAGGTAGCACGAGTTAAGAAGCTGTACGAGGAGCTAGGTCTGCCAATGACCTATTCAATATATGAGGAAGAATCATACGGCATTATCAAGACTCACATTCAGCAAATATCCCGAGGTCTTCCGCATGAGCTATTCTTCAAGATCATGGAGAAAATATACAAACGAGATTGTTAAATACCTCAGAATTTGTCAATTCGATCTAAATCGGACTTATTGCAACAGACACAATAATTGTAGGCATTTAAGAACCTATGATAATACTATATTCTTAGCTGTAACATTTTGTAGGACTGGCTTTTCTGTAGTGATAGAAAGGGAAAAGCGTAATTTATATGGTTAGGGTTTTCAGAAAATCTCGACCGTCATTGGAATTACTTAATTGTTCATTGAAACACTAAATACATACATGTGATGTGTATCGTGTCACTTTCCTGAATGAATTTGTATTTTGGTATGTTTTACTCAAAACGTTGTATCGCATTTCACATCTTTAAGCAATTCAAGTTTGATCAAAACTAATAAACATTGAATACATAAGTTGTTCGAATATTGATATTTTCTCTCAATGAGTTATATGCAGTTTTTTATGTTAATGATAATTTACATGAAACATAAAAGAATACAAAGCAGTTTACGAATAAGGACAAACGATAACTGATTGATATATTTAGAGTTAGGCTACTATTGATGCATGAAGTCATTTTGAAAATACAGTATAATTGAAAAAAAAAAGTTTTTGTTTGTTTATCACATCAGCTTTAGCTATCTTCGCCGGACGGCCGCTACCGGCCTTCCACTTCACGCTCAGGGATGTCAGGATCCGCCAAAGTGTACTCACGGGCACGTTTTCGTCTCGAAAGTGGTCTACCGTAAACTTTTTTCCGCGATGACCATGCGTTTCGTAAAACCGTACAACACGCTCGCGGAGTGCTTGCTGTTTCGACGCCATCTTTTATTGAACTGACAGCACCCGATCGAACAGAAACATGCCGCCCATTTCTAGGGAGTCCAGAGAACGATTCTCTTGGAGAGAAAAAAATTTAGGCTCTTTACTTTAAATACAGAAAGGTATTGAAATCATTCTCATTTTTTATTGAACACCCGTTATGAGCTTTTTTCTATAGTTCTATGGTTAAATGTATGGACAATCGGAAATGGAAAATCAAAATTTAACAAAAATGTTCACAGTTGCTCTGCAAACCTCAAAATTTAAGACCGTACAGTTTTTTTATTACGAACAAGTTTGTTCAAAGTTGCATGATTGGTGGTTACAGGACAATGCTATTTACCGAGTAAAAGTATTATTGAAAATGTCCTATTTTAAGCATGTGCGAGAAAAAGGCTGCACCTAACATTATATTACAATAACTTTTCACCATAAACTCGGATCGATTTGCGGTCTAATGCAAAGCTCATCCTTTTATCTTTAGCTATACATCTGTAGATTTTAGGATACACGAAATGATGCTGGCATTTTTTGATGTTTCTATTGCCAATATTTCATATATTTTTACACACACACATAAAAAATCTTGTGAGTAAACCACAAGCATCTGTACAAGTTTATGTTTGGAATGCGGCTTTTGCAGCTTTGTACTATACGATTGAGCGGTGTTCCAAAAAAGTCTGTCTGTCTTCTCTTTTCGCCCTGAACAGAAACAAAAAATTCCGTTTCGTTAGATGTGTGTCGATGCCCAGCAAAAAGTAACCCCGCTGCAGCAAATTATGTTCCTGTGCATTTTTCTAAATGTCCCGTAAGACCAGCTATTGAGGAAGTGAAAAAATTACTAAAAGTGCAGATGGAGCTCTAGCAGAAGTGAACACATATAGAGGAGATCGCGGCTTGTCAGAACATCTCGAACCGGGACATTGGGTGATCAATCTCGGGCCCGAAGGGAGCCCAATAGTTGAGCTCTGGCAGAACAGTAATCGGCGCATGTCCAGACAATATGTTCGATATTGTGGTAACAGTCGACATAAGCGCAGATACCGTTATTCACGAGCCCAATACGTCGGAGATGAGCGTCGAAATGATAAAATTTAGCCATTTCCCATTGCTCGAAGGTGTCTGCCAATTTTCTAGCAAGGGCAATACAAGGGAACCCAAACTAAAATAATCTTGCACGATCTTAGAGACAAAACACGCAGGATCTCCCATATTTTCCACAGAAAATATAGAAGATGCTTTCTAGGTGCCATTGAACAGAGAGCTTCTATTGAGCAACCCAAGGATATACTGAATTGCAGCAAGTTCTGTGACGTAAACTGAAGAACAATGAGAGGGTGAGGCGATGAGGTTTTGATTGGGTACATTCAGTCCAGTGGAGTGGTCGAGGCTTGACCCGTCGGTGTAATATATCTTGTTTTAGTCGACTTCTCGAAGTTTACTAAGATAGATGCTGGGGTTCATTTTCGGACGTATGTGATCCGGGATTCCACAAATCTCGTGTCGAAGAAAACAGTTGAATCAGAAGCATGGGGGGATTGACACGGTTGGGATAATATGAAGAAGGATTGATATTTTGTGCTATGTTATCGAAGTACAAGAACATAAAGCCTCTCGAAATTTGCAATTACTAACCGGTTCAAGATATTGTATCGGATGAGAAATCGACGTGAGAAGTACCAATATCGATTTATCAGTGGAAGGACGTCCGCCAGCAGTTCTGGGCTCATTGTATTAGTACGACTAGCTCAGTTTTCTCCGTGGAGAACTCGCTACCCAGTTGGTGGGCCCAAACAGACAAATTGTCCAAGGTATCTTGCAATGGTCCTTGCAAATCTACCGTTTTGGGATCTGTGATAGAGACCACACCGTCATCTGCAAGCTGCCTTAGTGCACAGGAATCGACAAAACGTTCGTCAATCTTATTCAGGTAAATGTTGTAGAGTAGGGGGCTAAGAAATGAGCTCTGGGGAACAACTATGTAGCTAATTCGTGATGTCGATAAATCACCATGCGAAAAATGCATGTGTTTTTCAGGCAACAAGTTTAGCAAAAAGTTGTTTAGAGTCGGTGAAAGACCATGCTGGTGCAGCTTCTCAGAAAGAATTTTGATAGAAACTGATTCAAAAGCCCCCTTAATATCCAAAAAAGCCGATGCCATGTGCTCTTTGCTAGCATAGGCCAATTGAATTTCCGTTGAGAGCAACGCAAGACAATCGTTCATCCCTTTGCGAAAGCCAAATTGTGTATCTGACAGTTAGCCATTTGCTTCGACCCAATTGTCGAGGTTAAACAAGATTATTTTCTCGAACAATTTTCGGATACAGGACAGCATTGCAATCGGTCGATGCGAGCTGTGATCGGAGGCAGGTTTTCCCGGTTTTTGGACGGCGTGGCCTTTATTTGCCTCTAGCCATGAGGAATAATGTTATCCTCAAGAAATAAGTTAAATTTGATTCTGTCTGACCCTGAAGCTTTATTGTTACTTGACAAAAGAGCAAGCTCCACCATCGAAAACGGTGTTTCATTCGCGTTGTTGTGAGGGGACGCGGAGCGGTAGATCTTCTGTGTTGTGGTGAAATGCGGACGAGCCTTCTTCGCGAAATCGAAAATTTCACGTTCTCGTTAGTACTGTTTCGGTTTCGTAAGCGTCGGACCGTGCTCCAAAGGGTACTCATCAATGTTTCTCTCGTTAGCCCGTCAACGAACCGGCGCCAGTAGCTACGTTTGTTGGCTTTCATCAAACTCTTCATTTGCGTTTCTAACATCGTGATGTCGACAGCTATGTCGATAGCTAGCGGGTAGCCCGTCTTCCCGGCAGGTGTTATACGCAGCGGCCTTCTACACGTACATATCTGAGCACTCTTCGTCCCACCATGGGTTGGGAGGTCGTCCGCGAGAATTCGCATCTGGTTGGTGTATCGCGGTGTCGAGAATCGAGCCAGCCAGGAATTCGTATTATTCCTTTGGAGGAACTTCTTGTGTGGACTTGATTTTGCCGGACATCGACATGTAGCTCTTCCAATCAATATTTCGTGTGAGGTCATACGAAACATCGATTCTACTCTGTGGCCCTGAACCGTAAGCATAATTAGTTACGATTGGTAGATGGTCGCTGCCGTGGGAATCAGAGACTACGTTCCACATGCAATCTAACCGCAGCGATGTCGAGCAGAGGGACAAGTCTAAGGTGTTCGGGCGCACTGGAGGGGCAGGAACCCGTGTCATTTATCCCGTGTTCAAAATGGTCATATTGAAGTTGTCGCTAAGCTTATGGAGTGAGGTAGATCGAATATCGTCATGAAGGCAACCCCATGCTGTACCGTGAAAGTTAAAATCACCTTAAAACTAGCATTTGTGCAGGGAGGAGTTCCGCAATATCGCCAAGCCGTCGGTGGCTAACTAACGCTCTAGAGGGATATAGGTGGAAGCAATGAAAAGGTCTTTGGGTTTATTTTTGGTTTGGCAAGCAACAACTTCAATGCCTGGTGCCGAGGGGAGGTCGATTCGATTGAAAAATAGCTTTTTGACCCCAAAAGTACTTCTCCGTAAGAGCCATTTTGATCCAAGTGAATAATATTAAAATCGTGGAAGTTGGGGTCTATTTCTGGAGTAAGCCGTGTTTCGCATAATGCTAATGCATCACATTATTTAGTATATACACTCTGTACTCATTCGTAAAGGGCCCGCAGCCAGTAATTGCGTTTGCCTGATTCAAACTCTTTACCACTACCCAAAGCTTAGCAGGGTGAATTTTCGATATTTCTGTAACGCCGAATATCGTTTCATCAGAACTCGAGAAATCTGCACTTTGTGTCTTTGGCCCGGTAGAAGATCACGTAAGGCCCGGTGGCCGAGCATGGATAAACCTTGAGTCGGGGAGCAGTTCTATCGCGGATAACAAGAAGAGCTACCGTGAGTAAGGAACACCCTGACTGATCATCTACAAAAAAGGAAAAAATGCGCATGAAACAATAAAGCCCAGCTTGCTATGTGGGCATGACATCGAACAAGTTAAAAACCAGAATATGCAATCATCGATCCAATGTGAAAAACTACATGAGCTATGGACTGGTGGTTTATAAGCGGAAGACGAAGAAGTGACTAGATTGAGTGAGAGGACGGCACTTCTAGACCACTGCGTAACGAAGCACCACGATTTTGACTTCAATCGGGTAGAGGTATTGGACAGCACATGGAAGAGACAAAATTTAGCTATACTCGAAACATGCCACGTAAACGTAAACACACCACACACAGTATATAAACGCACTGACACAGACAATATGAGTAACATGTATGCAGGGGTTTTACACTAGAGAGGGGCACGATCACTGATTATGAGTACCGCTGTGATCAAAACAAAAGTGGATACAGAAACAGCAAACACAAAATAGATTTTTTCGTTACCACCTATAATATTTCTTGCATATTTCACCTTCAGAACAGCTAAATATGACAATTGCACCAATATACGAAGGTGTGCTTGACGATAACACGGTAACTAGCTTAGTAAGTGTTTAGGTTAATCAATGTTTCTTGTAATGTAATTTTGACTAAGTGTAACGTTTTGTAGATTGCTTGAGAAAGGCGCCATACATGCCGCCGAAACGTCGGATGAAAAGTAAATATTCCGTTTGTTAAATATTTCAAAGACTGGAAGCCGAACATAACCCCTAAAAAGAACTCCACCAACAGTCGTCAGTTCTCTCATAAAGTAGAAATTTTTAACATAATGTGCCGTCGCGGAGAAACTGGAACCCAATAACACACCAATGACATTTTGTTACGAGACTCCATATAATGGCAAACAATGAAAACAATCCTACATTAAAAAAGTACCAATTGCACAAATAGGTGGATTAAAAAAAAATTAATATTTTGTTTTCCTGCCAAAGAACCTTCCATCGAAAATAACTCAAAATCAAATAAACCTGTCATGTCGTTCTTGATTTATGCGATAATACAAGGAAACCATTTCATTTTTATACATATCCAGCAAAAGGTGTATATATGAGAAAAGCACAATTGTACTGATGGGTGGATTAAGAAAATTTCAGTATTTTATTTTTATTCCAGAAAACCTTCCACAGAAAGTAACCAACAACATAACGCAAAAATCAATGCAATCCGTCATGTCGTTCTTGAGGTTAAGCGATAACATACGGAAATCATTTCATTTAACTGAAAAACCCGTAACTGGCATAAACCGGCAATATGTTTTTCGGTTTTCTCATCACAAAAACAGACTATTTAAGTTTTTTGAAGTGAAACAAAATGCCCAAATTAGAGGGTTAATTAGCATTAACTCAATGTTGTCTTTCGGCGAAGACTACATATTAAGAAGAATCTCTTCTTTCCTTCCCCTATACAAACGAGAAGCGACAGAGGTTACAGCGCCTCTATTGGAGGAAGGTAGTGAGCTTAATATAAAAGTGTATATGTGTGTGTGCATCACTATGGGAAGTACCACCTTTTCCCGCAAGTGGCCTTGCTGTTACTGTCTCCAGATTCTGGACAGAGTTGCCAGTCTTCTTGATAGGCAGTCTTCGTTTTCGGCTAACCTATTTTATCATGGAGGTGTGTGTGTGTGAAGAGGATAAATAACCTACAAGCGAACCACTCCCAGCCTATATTGGTATGCCTATTAAATGGTGGTGATTGTGATGAGAGAGAGGCGGTTTTGAAGAGGGTATATAAGGTGGACGTTTGAGAGGGATCTGTTAGGGGGCTTTGAGGGGAGGTGGCTACATGGTGGGAGGGACATGTGTAACCGTTGGTTCCATTGCTTAGGTTTTTGTTGTAAATATTATTTGTTTGTTTGTAGAACCTTCAGGTGTTTAGTACTAAATACACAAAAACAGCAAGCAGGGTAGTGAAAGGGTGCGTACTGCTGTAAGCTGTCAGTTCGTCTCAATGAGTACACCGAGATAAAATAACTAATGAATTCCATAAGAATCACTTATGATTCGGCGCCACAAGTATCCTATATGAAAATCATAAGTTTGACTTATGACTCGGAGGAAAAAATGGCCATCGAGTCACTTAGAATTTTCATAAGTCATGCTAATGAAATTTTTAAGCCATCTTTATACCTTTCATGCTACTGTGCTTATGTAAATCATCATGCTTGAATATAAATTTAATAAATGAGATGTTATGAAATCCATAGATATATTATATGGCGCTAGTTCGAGAAAATATTAACTCAGCATCATATTTTTAATTTTATAACATATATTTTTTATTTAAACGAATTAATTCACATGAATAAGGAAGACTTATCTCTAGTTTGATGTTTTGATGAGTTTGTGCTGTCTCAAAATATTTCCAATAAGCTGTAAATGAACGGAAAAGAAGTCTTGAAGGTTTGAGAAAATTCAATACATTTCTTATGAAAGTAATGTAAAATATGGAGCAATGCGTTACGAAGAATATTTACTCACATTTCTCCAAATTTGAAAAAAAGAACATTAAATTTAATCAACTTCCAAAAATGCCTAGTTTCCTATTTTCACTGATTTCATATGGTAAAATTATGACATTTGCACAATAATACGATTATGAACATCATTACATACGTCTATAAATTCCATAGGGCGAACTTATGAAATGCATAAGCATTCAATGAAATCAAAATTGTGTAGCTTCATAAGTTGCGACTTATGAAATTCTTAAGTTGATTTGCGTCAGTGTAAGTGAACCACCTCATATGGAGACGCGAGATACTGAAAATTATAAATGGTTTTCGGATAATATTTTGGAGGGAAATTAAACAGAATTTTATAAAAGGGCCAGTAGTGCATAACTCTGACCTGGGAGTGGGCGTAGCGTATTGGTAAATCGATTGCCTTGTACGCAGCGCACCTGGGTTCGAGTCCCGACCCCGCACATAGGGTTAGAAATTTTTCCTAAGAGATTTTTCTAACCCGAAGAGGCGAATGACCTTAAGGTTAAAACCTCTATAATTGAAATAAAAAAAAAAAAAAAAAAAAAAAAAAAAAAAAAAAAAAAACTCTGACCTCTTTAAAAATCAGGCGTCCGTGTGCTTCAGTTCGGTTCTCACTGGTGAAGTTTATTATACCCCCTCCCTCTTCGGGGCGGGAAGAAAGTTTTAAAAAGTGTTGCGATCGTTCAGGTAATTTAGTATTTTACCATGAAGGAGCGATCATATTATTTAGTAACCTTGTGCTCCAAATATCTTCACCAGGACCTCTTAGCGCGACTTCAGATCGTTCAGCACACGGTTCGGCTCGTGAATCCGGGAGGATTCCGTGCCTAACTCGTAAAGGATTACCGTACGTCATCCAGCGCTGCGCGCCATCGTTACGTACCCTCGGGCAAAGGCCCTAATCGAAAAGGAGGGTCCCCTCTCGGTGGTGGCCATTGCGGTTAGCCGCGGTCACGCCGATGCTCCCCAAGGAGGGAAGATGCCTGCCTGGATCCAAGCCAGCAACGCCCGCTGGTCCGTCCAACTGCCATCTGGATCACCATCGTACCGGGGCCTTCATCCGGCCAGTTTCGCCAATGTCCGTGAGGGGATTTCGCCCGTTGGCTTCGTCAGCGTCGCGACGCTCATCAACGGAAGCAGCAACAGTACGGTACGTTGAGTGATAGAGTAGTGTACACGCCACAATTAGACACAAATTATTAATAACATCCCACACCCACACACTACAAATACACCTCAATAAAAACTGTGATAAAAAAGTGAATGTTCTTAGATCTTTGTTCTTGATCCGCGTAGCCCTTGATTACCCGGTAGCTAGCCGACCCTGCGATACCAGCAATAGAGTCGCTTCTACCG
Organism: Topomyia yanbarensis; assembly: GCF_030247195.1. Lineage (NCBI taxonomy): Eukaryota > Metazoa > Arthropoda > Insecta > Diptera > Culicidae > Topomyia > Topomyia yanbarensis. The sequence goes on from NC_080672.1 coordinate 253,863,836, forward strand.
TAGAGCCTTGTTAAACGTTCAGTCACACATGACTTGACTCATACATGGGGGTGACTTGAGGGGGTTCAGGGAAGGGTGTATAATGTGGGGAGGAGGGGGGGTTCAACCCCTCACCGCATACTCCTACCTTTAAAGGTCAAAACAAATTTGCGCCGGGCCGGGATAAGGTTGTTGATTTTCAGAGTGATTGCATAACCTTTCTATATGAGAAAGGCAACAAGTTAGCCTGCACAAAAATAATTACGCTGTACAAGATTTTATCAGCAGTGTTAAGAGGAAGTTGCATGCATTTAGACATGGCTGTTAAATTGAATAAAACAAACATGAAAAAAGTTTAATAATATTTTTTTTCATGCCCAAAAAGTTTGAAAACAGACGATTGAATGGGTGAATTTCGACGAACCTTTTCTTGAGATGCAGTTTGATTCCGTACACCCGGAAATACATCACAAACTCTTGATATACACATCAATTGAATCAAGAAAATTGTGAATCGTTGAAAAAGTTTGATTAAAAACATCTGAAATGTTACAATTTACTCACATCATCTTGAATAATCGGGAATGATAAAAAGACACGGTATCAAATAGAAACTTTTTCTTTCATTCAATATTAAACAACTACAAATGTGATTCATTTTTTATTGAAACTTTCTTCCTCGAAATAAGAGTGACAGAATATTACAGGGACCGGTTAGTGGCATCCGAAAATATCAATTAGCTTTAAAAACTAAACCTCGTCGCTGTCGTTCGGAGTGGAACAAATGCAAAGTTAGCTCTGTAGCCTGAAACAAACTGTTTCCATTAATCAATCGATCTAGCTGATCAAATCTGGAGAGGCTTGACGCACTACCGGAAAATGTCGTTCCTTGAAATGAAGGTTTACAGATTTAGTTGTTCGGGAGTAATTAATTTATGTCGAGTGACGAGGGCACTAAAGATTGAAAAATATTGATTTTCTTTTTTTTTCTTTCTCTTCCGAAACAACGATGGATAGAACAATTGAATTCATAAAAAGAAAAATGAGAGACGATAAGATCGCAAGCAAACGTTTGTTGGCCTTTCGACGTCTTTTGTTTGCATGATGCGTGATATAATGTTTTCAGTTATTTTTCTTGATCCTTGTTTAATGCTAGAAAGATTGTTAAAGCAGCATTTTCTTACGATGAGTAAATTTTTCGGATTTTAATTGTTATTTACTATAGATTTTTGTTTGTCCTGGTTTTCTTTAATTACTCTTAGTCTGTTCACTTAAGTACGCTAAATATCTGTTTGTCTTCACTTGTTTTTTTTTCTATATAGGATGATCGTTTAACAGAAAAGTTTATACTGCTAAGTTATGTGTACATATACACACTATTCATTGTGTACACACTGTGGCTGTTTGTTTTGCTTTAATTTCCACTGTAAGTATTCACATTTAAACACGATTACGATTGTTTCTCTTTTTTTTTTTTTATTTTCACAAACTTAAGCATATGTTTTTCAAATATTTACTCCCACTTGTGTCTGTGTCGTTTTTTGTGATTTTATATGTATATAATTTTATTTACCTCTCTTTCCAACTGTTTACTGTTATAGTTAGGTTATAGTTCTTCTATTCTCTATACGTATAGCTACATTTGTTTGCATCATTCGACCAATCCTTTTTTCCCCTATTCTTGGATGGAAGGAAAGCTGTACATCTAATCTGTTTATCCCATGCACATTTCGCGTCATTGTTGTGAAAATAGTGTTTGTGCTATATGCGGTATGTCCAACACCCATTGGGGCAGTTGTCATTGAAACTTAAGTGGTTGAAATGAGTTATGCATTAAACATAAGAGTATTTCCAAGAACAAGAAATATATGCGCTAACCATCAGTCATTGGACATGCAGTGTGGAAATCTAAGTAACCACTGACAGTTCGTGTAGCTGCCGAAACATCCATTAACCACGTGGTGTCAATCATAGCTGGAAACATGTGCAATGACATCAGCGACACAGTGGCAACGCAACTGTGTCGACAATTGTTTCAAAAATAATCGAAGTCTGGAAATTCTCATCCAAAGTCAAACTATGTCGTGCATCCTAATAAATCTATACATAAATGCACATGTTTAATCTGTTCGTGTACAACCGTCTAATGACCTTGTTTTCAAACGGTCTGGAAACTTGTTCATTTCTCGAAAACAGTATTCCACTGACTGTTGGCAGCATCCACCCACTACCTCATACAACACCGCAAACGATCTGAGGGCATGGCTTATGAATATCCTTCCACATCCCATCACCGCAAAGCGCGTCACAGCAATGTCAAGCGTTGGTAACGAGATTTTCCTCCACTACCTCTCACTTCCACCCGAAGACCCATCGAGTCGCTTTGTTTCCTGTTTGCGATGAGTTTTGCACTCCGTGTACTACTTTTCGTTTCCTTCTGCAACGTGTCACACAATTTTATTAACTACGATTCTAACTCCTCCTTCATTTTTCTCCTCCTTTCTGCTCGGGGGGTTTGCTTTAAATGTGTTGGATATCGGCGTCAGTTTTTTGCCACTTTAATATCAAATTAATGTACCGGTCATATAAATATATATACTAAGTTCAGTTTTTCCCTATTGTTTAGCATTTGCATTTTCAATACTTTTTAGCTGACGTTGAATTACCGCGCTTCCCTTCTTGCTGTTTATGTTTTACATTATTTTTTTCTGTGTTCTCCTTGCAAACAATGTTAGTACTGATATAATTACCGCTTGATGCTATTAAATTTAATGTTAAATTCCAATTTGATGTATTTTTACACTTTTCATTTTTGTTAGACTTGCTTACCACTTACGCGCTAGTGTTACGTCTAGGTGTGTCAAAAAAACAAAAAACGTAGTCTGCCTCTCACAAACAATGAGCAACGAATTCATTTCAATAAAAACAAACACAATCAAAATCTTTTCTCCAAACGTGGGGTAATCGTATATAAAATAAAAATCATATATTAAAACTAATGATTAATTAAAAGGAAATCGTGTTTAATGGCGAGTGGCTTAACCGTTCCTCTCACCGCGTTTTGTTTATTATGAATAAAAGAATAGCTATTACTCGTTTACATCCTTTTACTTGTATCACAAAATTATTTTGATTTTACATCTTTCGACTATATTTTCTCTCTGCTCGCTACTTTGTAAAGTAACTAAAATCTACAACTTAGAACTCGATTAACACAATCACCATTGTTTCGGAAAACGTTTTTTCGTCAAATTTCCTAAACAATTGTTGAAAAGTTTCATCTTTGTCGGTGTTTTACTTAAACATGGGGAAGCTAGAATCGTATGTGCGTGCGCCTGTGTGTTTCTATCTGTGTATCTGTGTGAGAGTGTGAGTTTGCCAGTGTTAGTGCAAAACTTGATCCCGCTAAGTGAAAAGCACTGCTGCTGCTGCTGCTGCCTCACTGCAAAACTCACCGGATCATTCGATATGGACGGTTTCAAGTTAACCAACAATACCTGTGCTTACCTTAAACCTGTGCAGATCTAGTTTACTGAGGCGTTTGTTTTAAAACCGAGATTTTTTGTTTCTTTAGGGGAGAGTTGCTGTTGCTCTAATAATAGAATATGTTATGGCGCTTTCTGGCTTGGTATGCGTAATCGTATTGCACGTTGCATATCTATAGGAACCTAAACTGAAATACATACTGCAAAACGAAGCAGGCGTTGTTTTCGGAGCATTAGATTGGTTTGTAATGTAAAAACCATTTTTGGGAAAATTGCCTCTAGAGTGGGAAAGAATTATAACCTACGATAAAATGCAGTCTCGGTGAATTGGCAGCAGAAAATTTCATCATAATGAGAGTTCTATTAGAACGTAACTAGATAGGTACTCTTATACACATACATATGTGCAACGATCTACTACTGCACTAAACTTATAGTACCTGTTCGCATCTTTCAGAGGAGGCCGTCGTGAAGCAAACTCTTCACGAATCAATTAGCGGATGTAATATTGTTTTACATTTTGACGACTCTAAAAATACCCTTTTTGTTGTGCATAAAACAATGGTACGCAAACAATGTTCCCAGCATATTCGAAATTTAATTTTTTTCCAAAGCGTCAAACCCTTTTTAGTTTAGGAACCAATTTTTCAAACTATACTCGGTGATTGTCAGAGTTGGGCGATAAACTAGGGGTTAGATGGCATCAAAAAGATTGACTTGCTTAGGAGATAACAGAAGGACTTCTTACCTCGTGAAATCGTTAACCAGTGCGTCCCGAATGGAGTTAGGAAAAGTATAATGAAATTATATACGATCGCGCGAAGCTCCCGAGCGTTGCGAGTAGGTCGGCGTTTTCGTTGCCAGGGATCCCGCATACGTCCTGTGGCCCAGCATATGGTGATGAGAGGTTATCGATTACGGGCGCCGCACTCGCTTCGGCAAACCGAGATTTCGATGCTAGGGGACGTTGAGTACTATGAATGGTGAAGGCGTGCCCGCGGAGGCATAGAAGAACCAGGAAATTTCTCGTCAATCGTGTATTTTCGGTTTCTCACACTTTTTTGAATTTTCGAAAGTACAGAATGAATATTGGGTATATGATTCATCGTTATCCCGAGTATCCTGGACTCTTTCTTCAACGAGACAATGGATCCGTTTGAAGTACGGTTATAAGTAATACGCACACTTCCTTCAGGAGAACCGCTAACAGGGGTTCGCAAGCTCAATAAAAAGAACATTACGGCTGATACCGAACCTTGGATGAATGCATTTTTCACTATACAAATATCAGATGTACTGCTACAGATACTATTTTGAAAACTGCGATTGTCGAATAATAATCGAATATAATATCCAAGGTAATGAAGCTGCCGAAGAACTCCTCGCGCTAAACAGTATTGTATCCTTTGCCGATATCAAGCGCCGTACAACCGGCGCGGAATCCATCCTCTATTGCTTGCCCAAGGGGTTCTCCAAGAGAACCAAGATAGATACCGGTGCCTGCGCCCTTTCAATATGTCAACTGACGTTGATCTAATACCTTCCGTTGCTCGGGAATCGCAACCAGCCTGCGATTAACCAATCTTTCAAAGGTTTTCCCGATGTATGGTAGATCTGAAGTCTTTAGAAGATCTCGTCCATAGAATCCATTTTGGAATAAGTTTAGCAAGCATCTCGAAGTTGTACTGCAAACAGTACCTATGTGACGATTAACAGGGTTCGACAGATAATATGGAATGTCGTGGTTAGAAGGAAGATTTTTACACCAAACTATCTGCGCGTTCGATAAAGTTACATCACACTAGCAAAAATCGGGAATTTTGGAATGTGCGGTTGTGTTTTCAAGAGATTTTAAACTACCCCACAAACCGAAAGGTAGCGATTGTCATTGGAGATTTCCAGGCACCAACCTTTTTGTCCTATAACCCAAAGAAACCACTTGGGACCATTCATGTTTCTGCTGTATTGCAATGATGTACATTAGTTCTGAAAACACCACATGCTTCACAATTGAATAGCCTCAAGCCTAGTTGATATAGCACATACCGTACTATTAACAACTTACTAATGTAAAACATTAAACTTTTTTGCTTTATCACGAAGCTGATTCAGACTGTAACACTGTTGGAAACACGTTGCAGTCTGACAACAGCTCTGTGGCGACCGTAATTGGTTCTCTTGGAAGCTAGTCGCCGGTGAAATGTATATCATAGAGTTCGAATAAGGGCTTGAAAAAAACCATGCGTTCGAGAATTTAAAATCAACTTACTCTGGCAGACAGTAAATCAGGGATGAATAGGGTTCAAGAGCATTCATTCGTAGCTCGGTAGTAGTTGAAATCCGTTTTATCATGAGATGACGAAGAGCAAAGCATTAGACAGCCTCGATTCTGTCAACTCAAACAGCAGAACAATATTCTAGTGTTGAACGTACCAATTTTATGCTATCCGGAAGATTAACCCTTAGATGCCATATCCACAATTTTTGTGGTTTGAATGTTAGTGCCAAAGCCACGTTGTCTCCTGGATCCTTGACGTGAGAGAGTCTTGGAATGCTCGAGTCGCACAAATGGTAAGTGAACTGGACCGGACGATATTTCCCTGCAAACGTGACGTTTGAGCTGAGTAAAAAAAAACAATTAATTGTTCTGTTCAGATTACCACACATACTGAAACTGGTTAGACTTTCGGCATTTCTTGGATCCCGTATCCATCAATAAATCTTCATGTTGTCAACATAGAATTAAGCATAGCATTAATGCTGACGATGAGTTTCCTTCAATCGAGATAGGACTGAAAACAACATGGACTTGTCCATGAATAACGAGTTTGTCTAGCTTGGCTATTGCGATATCATGACTGATGTTGTCGAAGGCCATAGGGTAGATTCATATAAATAGCATCAATTTGCAGTTCGCTAGCGAATACTACAGCTGCGTACTAATAGAATAGAATGCCACTTCATGCCGTATATAGAACACCGTACAAAAGGTTGTATGTTAAGAAACCAACACTAGCTCATTTAAAGGTGTTTGGTTGCACAGCATTCGTTCACATCCCCGATGCTAAGCGATCTAACTTGAACAGTAATGCGAAGAAACTGTTGTACCTGGGCCACTGCAATGATAGAAAGGTCGCGATACTCGATTTGCGGAGCTTCAGGAGGAGTCACCAAAGTCGGGTGGGTGCTCCCCACCAGAAGAACATGTTGAAGTTGAGATCACAACCGACGTTACCAAGAATCGAAGAAAGGCTACTGGTCCTGTGTAGGCAAGATACCAGGATAATTCAAAGGAAGAAGATTTTTTTCGGGTGGGATAATGAACAGGAGCAACTCGACCAAACGGAAGCGCCAGTGCGCGATCAAAAGCGAAGCACCAGAGGTGTACTACCAAGGCGGTTGGTAGGAAGTGGTAATACAGGAATAAGAAAAAGCATGACAGAGTTAGAAATGTGTGTCGTTTCAAAGCCCGGCTTGTAACGAGAGGGTTCTCGCAGAAATTCGGGGTTGGTTTGACGCCGTCTTTGCGAAGTTACGGATTCTCCTAACGGTTGATGGTGAAATGAAGTTTTTCGTTCATCATCTGGATGTTAAGAGTGTTTAGCTGCATGAAAAGCTCATGGAAGAAGCATACATACAGCAACCTAAAGGTTTTGGTGTTCCTGGAAAGGAGAAGTTCGTGTGTCAGCTCGAGCATAGGCTTTATGGCTTGAGGCAAGTCGCGCGGGTGTGGAACGAGATTTTCAGCACGATGTTGAAGGTCCTTGGTTTCACACAATCAGTATCAGATCCATGTATGTATGTGTAAAGACTGCCTGATGGTGAATTCGTTTACCTTTTAATCTATGTCGATGACATAATCGTGGTGACAAGCACAACTTGACGTCATTGGTAGAAGCTAGTCAATTTCTCGGTTTAAGAGTAACCAAAGATGAGGAAGGATGGATCAGAACGTGTTTATTAATGTACTTGCGCAACGATTTGGTCTAGTAAATGCGAAAGATTCGAATATTCCTCTCGATTCTGCATACCACCGTAGTCGAGTGAATAGTTCGTAGATGGATACGAACAGGCAAGATCACAGTATGGTGGAAGCGCTGCTATATATTGCAGTGAATATGCGTCCGGAAATTGCGGCGAGTGTATCGATTCTAAGCAGACAGGTTTAGCAAACCGACTGAGTTGAACTAAAACGTGTTGTGAGATACCTGCTTAAGACTCGTAGCTACAAGTCGAAGCTGAGAAGAGCGACGGTTTAGTACTTACTGGGTACTGCGATTGGAGTAGCGATCCGGGTATCTGTTCCAACTGGGAAAGGCTACAATTTTCTGTGCAAGTCGCAAACAAACCAGCGTTTCTTTGTCCAGCACGGAGGTCGAATACATGGCGTGCCGTGAGTTGGTCTGACTCAGATAGCTACTTGATGAGATGGGAGCACAACAACGAAACCAACTTTCGTAATGGAGGATAATTGTAGTTGTACCGATTTTATGGAGACTGAAGTCAAGTCCAGAGCATATAGACACCAGGCTCCACTACACCAACAATCTTGTCGTTAAACTGTTCTACAATACTGTGCTACCGAGGACATGACTGCAGACATCCTTACGAAACCTTTGGGTTCGGTGAAACAGTAATATAAAATGGGGCGATGCTTTTAGTAACGCCGCGACTGCATCGCATTGTCCCTACGGTTAGTTCCGGCTGTTCCGTTTTGAGGGAACTGCTAAACCTGTTCGTTGGAAACCGAGTTTCCCCTTCAAATATGTGATCATGGGTAGAATATGCTATACTATCACTAGTAAAAAACAAACAATTAACCAGTCGTTTGGTTAAAATTAAAAAAAAAATCTCCATTCGCGATAGGCGCACAGGACAGATCATCGTTCCTTACTTCTGAGTAAGTCTCCTGATCATCTGGCATTAATAACGCCCTAATCAGCGTAAAATCCAGTTATCGTCATTAGAAAACAAAAAGCGGCATCGACCGACATGCTTGCTTTAGATGACCACAAAAGCTGCTCTGCATAAAATGCTAATTCAATCTAGTATTTAGAGATTCTTGAACGCTTCAAACCGTGTTAATTGATAATGAATTGAATGTCTATGTTGGTGTAACCAGTTTGTCGAACCGAAATGAGCTGGATTATATGAGCTGAGATGGAGAAGAAAGACATACGAACAATGAACGCCGTCCCTGGCTATACACAGCAAAAAAAAGTCGTGTAACTTCACGTCTTGCCAGACGCACATAAAAGGAGCGTCCCAATTCACATAAATTTACATGTAATTACATGTAAAAAAGTGAGATGTTCGGCTTTTCCTAGGTCATTCAGCCTAAGTTTTACATCAAAAGAGTCACAATATTTAATCAAAAGAGTCACAATATCATAACATGTAAAATCCTAATATCGGATGGAAAAATACGTCTTTACGTTGTTTACGTCAAATGTAATTTTCATTTTTTCTAAGAGTGTACATATGGAAATGCGTTGGCATCTAGAATGGATGGAAAGCACATTATTTCGAGATTTTTTTCCTGACATTTTTTAGCTACTTCCCAATGCTTTCATAATTTAGTTATCGCTTAAGCAATCAATCGAATGGCTTGAGAAAAACCATGACTCAACGATAATTGTAAGTATAGGGTCGATAACCCGTCAAAAAATTCTTTCTGATAACTCAATCCATTTCTTGATTTCTGCTCAAAACGCAAACTTGAACGCTTGTTGTGTTGTGAGCAAACGTTTCAGCTTTCTAGCATTCTTCAAAGGCATTAAATTTGGAACATTTTTCAGGAACAAGTCATTTGAACCGGAGTTTTAAAAAAGTGCATTCAGTCAAGTGAAGTTGGAAAACCAATGTAACACACATGTCCAGCTTTTTACAGTTTTCCAGCGTTCATAAGGGCGAATCTCTCAGCATCAGATTGTGTCACCAGCGAACAGAATAGCAAAAAAATAATCCCCCTCAAAAGTTTCATGCTACAACAACTTCCAGCATAATCTCGACTCTCGAGCACACGACGAGAGCGCTTCTGTACATTTTATCGGGTATCACGACATCAAATTATGAAACAAAACTGAACGCATAAAAATTTTAACTAAATACATCAACTAGGTCCTCTCATCCACTGTATTCAGTGGCTCATCCTGGCTGGAATGAATCGGTTGCTCTTGAATTAATTTTCTCTTCTGAATCGAGTACGGAATAAAGCACTGTATACAACGATCATGGAAGTTATAATTTGTGTTGCGAATCGTTACCATTCCTGTGAAACAGAGAGACAGGCACGGTGTAGTAAAGGAGCATGGTTTAAATTTCGATGGCAAATTGCCGTCAGTAGCAGCACAACAATTATTATTCGAGTGCACGGAATACAAATTTTAATGTGCCCCATTATGAAGTGGTGATAATGCTCTGCTTGTTCGTTTCAGAATCCACATACTCAATTCGAAACAGATTTCTGAACAGGTGGGTATATGCGAAAACGGAGCATTTAAAGGATATAACTGGAAATAAGGCTTGTACTACTTGCATGCATACCCATTAATAATTGTTATATTTGAGTAATTTGTGGTTTATGAGATAAACGACACGCAGTGGCAACCGGTACTTATACGAAGCAGCTGCTTTTGTACAAAATAGGTAATATATTAAGACACCAGAATGGGTGTTGTACAGTAGTGGAGTATTAATTTTGCAAAATACTTTTAGTAAAAAAATCGCAAATCATTCATACAACATCGGCTGAAACAAAGCCTAGCAACATAAGATGTCCAACAACCTTCGGAATATAAAACACTATTTTTGCTGCCAATTCCCCGAGGAGCAATTTCTCAACCTGTCGGCTACCGTTGCTGTGTGTCATGCAATCGTTTCGATGTGAGAGAACCGACTAGCCTGTTTTCTATCAGCAGCACGTAATTAGCCTATGTTTCTACATCAGTTTGTATGTTATAGGTATGTTGCAGTTTTCCGATGCCTGCCTTCACCAAAAATTTATTCAATATCATAAGCTTTGCTTTTGTTTTCTTTCCCTGTTCAGTTCATGCCTCAAAAACGGTGCCAGCGTAAGGACTGGGGGGTAACTGAGCAAATAAAGATGACAGAACTTCCCACTCTTCATATTCCCGCACGGACACTTTGCCTGTTTATTTGCCTCACACTGGGTTTGTCGATTCCGGTAGAATTTTTATCCTGTTGATGTGTGTGTATGTGTGTATGTGTGAGTGCGTATGTGTGTTTTTGAATCTATGTACGTGTCATCACTATTGTTCGCTAGTTAATAATGCATATAGATCGGCTACCACTTGCTTCCCCCAACGCCTACTGTGTGCACACATGATGAGCCGGTTCTCGGTTGACGGCTGCCGACCGGCTTTTTATTCCGATTCCGACCACTGCTGCTGTCCATTATTCTGCTACTGTTTTATCTAGAGGCGTTTTTTGTGTATGCGCGTGTTTGTCTGCTTGTGTCTGTTGGTGTGTACATACATACATACTGTATAGGTTGGAAAGTGGATGGCAATTTTGCTTGTTTTCACATTTGTTGTTTGTTTTAATAATTTTAAAATATGCAATAAATTTTCCATAATTTAAAACTTTTGATACATTCATTTAGCTGAAACGAGATAGAAACAAGAGAGGAAGAAAACATTAGGATCGGACTATCACGGAGTGCGAGCGTGTGTAAATAATTGCATTAATTTCAATTTTGCACAATTAGCTACACGTTTTAGAGCCCGCATGATTAATAACGCTTTATGGCATACGTTATCATATAGAATTATAATTAGCATAAATTTATCTTTCCGCGCGATTGAGCCGTTGTGCTGTAGTGCTTAAGCGCCAAATTAGACAGTTATGATGTTTGATAATATCCGGAGGATTAATTTAACCGAAATGCCATTGTATGAGATTGTTATACTATTATAGGGACATTCGATCCATCCGCTGCGCATTATTTCAGTTTTTGATAACGCTTTAGTTTCTTTAATTCTCATCACATGAATAGTGTGATTGGACCTTTTCTAATTATACATTACATTGGATTGATTTGAAAATGTTAGTCCCATTTTATCGCAGCGCTAGCGGTCTGCGAATAAAAGTTTTAATAAAAATTGCAGTCTGCCAATCATTTATACACACCCATTTTTTCGTCGAATGTCTTCACAGTCGTGCTGACTTTATATCAAGATGCCCAAAGTTCCGAAATTTCTATTAGATTGGCGCTCTGTAATAACCAAGGACTAACAGTTATAATTCCTTTCTGTACTTTAAATGGGTTTGTGCATTAGTGTATTTGGCCCTATGTCACAATCTGTCAGATATCACTTCAATAATTTTTTTTAAGCAATTTCTTCGACAAAGTTATTGGGCTTAGAATTTCCAACGAGAATCTCAGACATGAGCTGCTTAGATCAGAGCGGCTAATTATCAACAGGTTTGTTTAAACTTCAAGGTGGAACAAATCTCAAATCATGCCCTACTATGTTCAATTCGGAGTTGTTAGTTGCATCATTCATTCAAACAGCCGAGCTGCTCAAACATTTTCCATTCATTTTTAATTTCAATGACCCTGTGAACATCTCTACTGGGGTATTGACTAGGATTTTCAAACAAAACTACTCTGTACATACTTCTTACTGTTCATGTATGTCGGAATCAAAATTATGTGATCTGATACCTATCTGTATTCCCAATACAACCCAATAAACCCACTGAGAACAAATCGTCGCTGTTGTGCTATCTTATGACAAACGCCATTTTGGGGTAAACTGAGTTAGATATGCCACATCACGTGTCTAAAAAATCTCTACAATGTGGCGTTTACAGAATTTTGATATTCTGCTTGTTTACTGAGATATAGCAAAAAACATAATGAGAAATTTTGAATTTTTTGCTTCAAATGACTGTGTCTAGGGATTAACTCATGGTATCTTGATATATAAGATGTTTTTATGTGTAAAACTCTCTAAAGAACACAATGGCATAATAACTTTCAAAACAAAATTACACGAATTGTGAGAAAAATGTAGTTTTAGTTTTAAACTGGAAATATAGCATATTTGGCAACACTGTAACCAAAAATAACTATTTTTGCTAGATTCTCTAACTTATTTCCTTCAAAATGCATCTCACCCATTGTGTATAGGCCAAACTAAATCAAGGATATGAATAAAAGTTAATAATTGATGATTTTTTTCTATGGAAAATTTTCCATGCACGGTTATGACACGTGTGAATACGACTTTTGTTTACATTTATAGTCAAAACTCGCAACATAGTCTACCGATCTTCATAATATTTAAGAGATTTATAAAGAATAGATTGAAGCATCAATTGTCTTCATTGAATTGTTTATACCATTTATAATTTTCAAGATATTCAATCTCAAACTTTAAAAATCGTTTTTCTCGAAATGAGCTAAATGGGCTTGTCATAGGATAGCACAACAGCGACGAAATGCCTGAGTGGTGGCAAGAAAGTACAGGCTAACATTATGAACAATATCTGATATCATCGTAAAAGTAACGCAAAAGTGACATCTTTACGCATGGGTACACTTTGCCAGGGCCAGGAGTCCCGGGATTTTTGGGGCCCCGAACTTCGTATGAATATAAAATCACCCTGAGGCCTATATTTAAAAACAATAGTTGCACTCAATTGTATATAAAACTTTAGCGTGTGGGTAAGAATGGAACGTTAGCAGCTCGGATTCTCACATTGTACCATATCCCGTGTGAACAAGCCGTTTAGAGAGCATCAGATAACCAAACGGAGTGATAGTAGCGGTAGAAAACAAGGCATTGCATGCCCAGAACGATGTTGAACCAATTCAAACGTCAATCCAACAATTCGATTCAAGTTTCAATTTATTTTGAGCAAAAACAATGAAACGTACGTACAACACGTACAGAAAGTTTGAAAAGCACCGAAAAGGACCAGTAACCAGAGCAATGTTGGAACATGCACAAGGGAGTTGTACAGAACGTGAAAGCAGAATATGTCGAAATTTGAGACAATATCCTTGTTTGGAAAGCGATCCGCAGATGTAGCAAATATTCAGTGGTTCATTAGATCAGGGACCGTCGACGGAAAAATCTTCATTGTTATTTTCGTAAAATCTGATAAAAGTTTAAAAATCCCTTTTCAAAAGTGTGATTGGAAATGTTTACCCAAATCGACTATCCCTTTACTTTAAATCTGATTAAAGGAATCAAGGTAAACATGCATGCCTTTAAGAATATTTGAGGACCGCCGGATATTCGGTGGGATATATTGTGTGTACAATTGTTTTTTTATTGGTCCCAATATTTTTCCCACGAAATATTTATATGAACATTCGAGGGTGTTCCCAATCAAAGTATGTTTTAGAGGGAGTTAGGGAGAGGAATGTTTTGAGCGGTTTAAATTGTCTAAAACTTATTTTTTGCTTATATAATTGGGTCAATTAGCCAATAATCATATTAAAAATCAACATTAGATAACATTTTCCTAATTTTTCATTGCGGAATATTTGAAAATGGGCAAGTTACAGTGAATCTCTGGACCACACCGAAAAAATCGGTAAACATCATATCTTAAAATCTACTATTGCGTTGTCTTTTCGACTGTTTTACGTGTCTGGCAATAAAATTAATTCTACCGCTTAAATTAATAAGATCGAATAATTTCGATGTTTCATTATGAAAGCATTTTTAAAAGAACTTCACATAACTATTAAGATATTGAACATTTGTACTTTCGAATGGTGAAATTGCTACTTATTGCTAATTTTCAAATTTCTGTCGGTCTCATTCCGCACCTATCGCCGACAGCAGAGAGGCGACTGCCTCATCTTAACGCAAGGCTTGACATTTAACCACCGCCGCCATTTTCGAAATACCAACTTGTTGAATAGGTAGACTGGTATGTTTTTGAGAGTACTGGAACTGTAGAGCTGGGTTCTCGGAAGGGTTTTCTGTCAGAATCACTCACTACAATTGCAGACGAGACAGTAAATGTCACCCACTAAAACACTGCTTAAGGCCAATTCCTGCGGCCCGTGCTTCTGATTGTGACATTGAGGGTACGGTTCAGATATACGTATAGGTACGGTTCGGGTATAGAGTCTTTAGGATCGTATGGAAGAGCCTATATTTGTTTGCGCTTGAGGTAGTTTTGATCAGATTATAAGTTAGTTGGGGTAGAGGATGGGGTAGAGATTTTCGGACGTGACCGATTCATGATCGCACGAACACGGACGTTTATAAGTTCACGTTTAAGACCGCGTTTGTAAAGTGCCAAAACATTCATTTTATCACAGAGGTGTTAACAAGTTTGCGAGATCGTGAGCGTAGGTCAGCGTAGATGATCACGAAGGGCTCAAGCGTTTGTGTGTTAACATGTTTGTCGCATATGCTAGTACCGTGTTTGATTTCGCATGCATAAAATTTGATTTTGTAACCATGTGGTCATTTGATACTTAATTTTCAGTGTGCGGGTTAGAGACTAGAAAAGTGTGAGTTCCCCCGTATCACTAGAGTTCATGTCGCCATATTGTTGTCTAGTGGATATGAGCGTTTTTTTGATTAGGCCGACTGAATGAATGGGCCTAGGTTGCTAAGACCGAGTGACCGATTGTTGATGGCGCGAACACGGCCGTTTGCGGCTTCATGTTTAAGACCTCATTTGTATATTTATAAGTAAGGTTAATATAATGACGGATCATCAAATGAACCTACTTTCTACTGAGTAAAAAAAGAATAGGCAATTCCGATACAGTAAAATATTTTTGAATCCGTACCAGCCGTCCAGCCAAAACGAAAAATACATTCGACCATAAACATATCGATACACTTGCACATTTTCCAGGCGGCATAGCAATTACAGTGAAAACCCGTTTTTATCAGCCCCTTGGCGAATTTTAAGCTGATAAAATAGGGATATTGATAAAATCTGGACATATATTTCTTTGTCTTTTTAATAAACTGAAGCTCTTAAAATATTCTTCTTTGGTTCTTAGACATAGCCTTGCAAACTTTTCTGATTATTTACTTTAAGTTACCCTTAAGGGGGTCTGATAGCGCAAAATTTAAAAAAAAATGATATTTTTATTTTTGCATTTTTCGGATCTCTAAGATAAGGAAAATATACGCAAGAAAGGATTTACTCGAATTCAACTTGGTTCGTCTGCTAGAGCTCATAAAACTACCAACTATCAATTTTCAAATGAAGCTGATAAAATCGGGTAAAAAGCTGATAAAATCGGGTCTCCACAGTATATCATGATGATTTGATGTTAGACGTACGCACATACTTAATAACCGAAACGTCGGAGTTGAAGCGAATCATTGTTTTTGCTACTACCATAGACTGCAAAGCCGAAAAAAGTCTATTCGTATATTCAGTACTTACAGTTGAAAAGTTCACATTTACTGAAACACATAATTTTCGTGGCATTATCATGTTTGGATACAAATCATATATATATATATATATATATATATATATATATATATATATATATATATATATATATATATATATATATATATATATATATATATATATATATATATATATATATATATATATATATATATATATATATATATATATATATATATATATATATATATATATATATATATATATATATATATATATATATATATATATATATATATATATATACAAGTTGAAAATCCTTTTTTTTAATAGTTATTTGAGCAAATTTCAAGGATAACAGTTTTATTGTCGCATAACTTTAGTGCGGTGAATCTACTACTACAACTATTGGCACACCTTAACTATAGGAGCACCCGAATGAATCCTCGCCATTGTTATGGTTTATCTCGAGCATATTTCCAGTGAAAGGACATTTATTAGCTTTAGGTCAAAGTGAAGAGGACTCAAAAAATCTATCGAAAATACAACCGAAAAACAGTCAAAATTTTTGCTTCCATATTTTGACCGATGCCGATGAAAAAGTGGTATGGTCCTCTGAAAAAGCAATATTTGTCTTAACGTTAATGAAATATGATAGCTACTGACATTGAATATCCTCAGTCTTAAAAAATTTAGATATAATATGTAAAAACATCATGACGTATTCAAGAAATAAGCAAGCGCAATGCGCTTCGTTTTAAATTACACATAATTATGAAGTACGAACGAAAAAGTAATCTGGATAAGGTTCAAATAATGGGCGATTAACCCACCCTACTCCATCACTCCTCCTTCTTGACTTCTACTCTTCATTCTCAAGCGACGTCTTACAACTATGAAGGTCAGATTACACCGTCCGGAGGTCCATTACACTGTACACAGCAAATCGAAATCGAAAAATCGAAGAAAAGGGAATCGTCTAACATCATTACTAGTTCGTCTTCATCCGTTACTCCCATCGAAGTGGATTTGATAAACAACGTCCGGAATGTTGCCCTATATCAGACAACACTGGATTCAATGAACAATAATAATTAAAAACCTCGACATTGATTACAGACAAAACAATGGATTGATCGACCGAAGTCCGAACGTAGCATTATATCTGCAGCGACATCCGCAGAGCACTCCGAAGAATCACAATAGTGGCAACCTTAGCGCCAGTTCTGTTTCCTCCACAAATACAGTAGCATTCTCGAAGCGAAGTAAGAAGGAGAAATCAACTTCCCAGCAAACAACCGCCACCTTGCAGCAGTCCCAATTGATCGAAAATATACTGGATGACGTACACGGAGCGCGAGTATTCTCGACAGTAGATTTGGAGAATGAGTTCTTCCATGTTCCCGTCGATTAAGGAAGTCGCAATTTTACACTTTCGTTAATCCGTTCGGACAATACGATTTTCTCGCAACACAGTTTGAACTTAGCACTTGTCCAACCGTATTTTAACCCCCGGAAGTCGGGCACATGGCCCATTAAATGAGCAGCCGCCGATGCCTTAAAACGATTTCAGTACTTTTCCAGAGCAGCGTGCACTCAGTGCACTAGCGCGGCTGCCGGAAGGTTAACGATATATCAACGATATGTTCCGTGATCAGATAAACGAAAGGTGGTTATGGTCTACATAGACGACCTACTGATTCCAGCTAAAAAGTGCAGAAAGCATTGGATAAACTGGCATTGGTGTTGCATGTAGCAGAACGACACAGTCTGAAAATAAAGTGGTCAAAATGCCAGCTACTCATGCATAATATCAAGTACTTGGGATACCAAGTCGAAGGTGGAGAAATAATACTGACGATGAACAAGAGAGCAGCGGTGAAAAAGTTTTGTGGATCCCAAGAATTTTAAAGAGGCTCAGCGGTATCTGGAGTTGACAAGATACTTTCGAAAAAATTATCGAAAACTACTTAAAAATTGCCAAGCTTTTAACTGATCTTTTGAAAACAAGCAGATTTTGTTTTGGTTCGAAACAGAAGGTGTCCGTGGAAATGTTGAAAGAGGCGCTATCCTCAAGGCCAACCTTGGTATTGTATCATCCACTAGAAATTTGCGAACTACATACCGATGCAAGTAAGGTATGGTATTCTGCTACAGAAAGTACTAGAAGACGGTAGATTCTATCTCATCCACTATTATAGTAGAAAAACTTCATTTGCAGAATCTAACCACCCAACGTACGAGCTGGACATCTTAGCCATTGTTGCAGCCTTGAAATAGTTCAGACTTTACTTACTTGGAATCCCGTTCACAATTATATTCGATTGTTCTGCGTTCAAAATACGAGAATTGTTGTTAGGGCGCTTTTGATAGAGGAGTGCATATAGATGTGTTAAGCCGAAGTTCAGGGCATGTTGATGCGTTAGGCCGAAGGCAGTTTGATTGTTGAAAAACTACGTGATCGAGCAGGTTAAGGCGAATCAGAGGACTGGCGAAAAACTTCAGGCCGTCACGAAGATTCTAGAAACGAGCGATTACGGCGACTACTAATTAAACCATGGCGTATTGTACAAGCAGTATAAGGGTGATGAAATCCATGTAGATCCAAAGATAATGCAAAATACAGTAATTCGACAGGCTCACGAGCAGGTGCGCTTCAAGCTAAACAAAATGACTGATCTTATTCACGAAATTTGTGTGGCTGTACCCCAGAACAACAGTTAAAGAAGTGTTACAACAACAAAAATTGGAGCTTCAAAAAATTTCCTTCGGGAACCAGGACCAGGTGGAGCTGCCTTCTCGTCGGTGGCCTGTTAGGAAGATTGTGAAACTGAGAGAATTCAAATTCGCACAAATAGTTTTCAGTCGCGCGCGTGTTTTGTGTACTAGAACCACTAGATTTAAAAAACCATTTACAAAAACAATCACTGCCTTCAGAAATGTGAGAGATCTTTGTAGTTTTTGCAGACATTGAACACAACTACGAATGAATCATATATTTATTTTAAAAAAATATTATATTGAATCTAAATGAAGGTCATTGACAATTAAAAGAGTGAAATTGTAACGGATCACATCTACAATTGGCCCGATTTTCAACACATCTTTCTTTAGGTCTAGATGTAAGGAGGCAATTGCAAGTATTTTATAAACAGAACACACCACAAAATATACTCACATTGTAGAGTTGTCCCATTCCAACTGGCTGACGTTCTTGTAGCGCCCGTTGATAACCTCTTCGTCCTCGGAGTCGGAATTTTCCGACTCGGAGCTCTCGTCCGACAGATGGTCATTCTGCATCGGATTGATGGTGATGGTCAGAGCTGAATCATCCCAGTCCAGCTGCTGCTCGGCGGCCACCTTCGCGCAGGGCTGGTGCTTATCCAGATTCCGCGTTTGGCTTGCTCCATTGCCGCTTCCGCCGCTATTGTTCCGCAGGCGGGCGATTCCGACACCGCAGATCAACAGCACGAACGATGCACAGATTACCACGATCAACATGGTCGAGTGGGACGAGGCCAGCTGCCCCTTCTCGTGTGCCAGGTTGTGCACCTTGGACTGCGATTCCTGGATGTCGTGTGAGTGGAGCATCGCATGTGCGTATTGATTTGTATCTGAAGGTGAGAATAATAATTGCGTTCTTTATTTATTATTCGGTTATGATCACTCATGAAATCTTAGAGATGCAAAAAGCAATTTTATTGGTTGACCCTCTTTTGCCAGTATAAAAACCGAAAAAAAAACTTACCGTGTGAATCCGCAGCGATGGCAGCACTAGAATGTCCGTCGATGGCTGCAGTCGGTACTACGGACGGCACGGCCAGCAGAACGTTGGGTGCGGTGGAAGCGGACGTGGGTTGCTGTTTCGGATGCAGCACCGTTAGCGTCAGTGTGTACTCGGCACTTCGGAAGTGATCATCTACCTGTGAGCAGGTAAGCTTGAACACCCGGTTCAAATAGTAGGCTGGCTTTTTATTGATGTACACCAGCGACTTCAAGATGTGCTGATAGTTTTCGATGGTATCGTAACCGATCATTTCCACCCCGTCCTTGCTGATTTTTGTTTTGATGTCAAATTTGAACAGTGACTCATCGGTACCTTCCTTATCGTCGATGGTGATTTCCTCGTGGTCCGGGTTGAGACTAGGGAACACGTTGACGTTGCAAGCGTCAAGTTTTTGCAGGGCTGGGCGGATTTCCTGGCCCGTGTAGATACTGATGTTGATCTGGGCTAGAATTTTGACACCATCTTTGATATCTGGGTAGGATACAAGGTGATTTGAGTTGCCAGTGATGACTATCTGCGGTTTTTGGTCAATAGTTAGTGGTTTGTCGACAAGAATTTTGTTGTATAGTGTGGCCGAGGGCGTCACTGGTGGCGTGGAGACGTTCGATGATGTTACCATGATGTATGTATCGATTGTTGGTAATCGAATAGCTTTTTTGTTAGGACAGCTGACAGTTGTCATGATTTGGATGTTGCGGCGGCCAATAGTTGGATTGTCTTTGCCGTTTATGTACTGAATTTGTTGAAGCAGTTGCTCTATGTTGCTCTTGTTGCTACCTTCGATAATGATCTTGTTCATCTGCGTGTTGGTTTGGATTTGTTGTTCGGGTTCTAAATAGTGGTCTGCTGGAGGAAGCAATTTTTCTGCACAATCTGTTCCGCAGCGAATCTGGTTTGTAGTAAGGATCTTTTTCAAAGATATTTTGATCTGGGAAATATCACCGCTGAATCCATGTTTCAGACGATTTTCAGAACCCTGATAGCAGGCTCCAATAGACAGAGTAGTGTTGATACCATGAGCAGCATGTAATGGCCAATCATCGATAACTTCTGGATTACTGTGTCGATCTTCGACATTGCTCTCAAACTTTACTCCATCAACGTAAAGATCAACCTTGGGTAGGTCTACATTGATTGTATAGTGATGCCACTCATTGTCGCAAACCTGAGGAATCTTCCAGCGCCATTCCGCCGGGCTGAAAATGTTCAGGTCACCATCGTTGAAGTTTTTGCGCAGCAATAAGATTAACCTACAGTTTCTCACAAACAAAGCCATATGATGGCGGTTCATTTTATGATCATCAGCACTGCAAATGATATGCTCCTTGGTATGTTTATCGTTTGAATTGATGCTGTGATGTCGGAACATAGTCATGACACTGAACTGATGGGATGCAAAGTCCTGAGATTTAATTACGTTCTTCGGGATGATAGCGCCGGAACTACCATCGAAGTGAAAAATTGATTCAGTGCCCTCGTCGTAAACCAGATCCTTGGTCCACTCGGTGTTCTTCTGTAACAAGTCAACCATACCGGTTTCAGTTCGTTCTTCCTCGCTGAGCTTCTGTAGACAATGACTCGCATCGCGGTCACAGCCAAACGAGATGTGTTTGGTTTTGAGCGAAACCGACGATTGGACAACCATGTCTTCGCCTTTGCACTGCATATCACACAGCTCGAGATGAACCTTTGGGAATAACGAAACACTCTCCATCGAGTTGGCAATATAATCGATTCGTTCGGCAACTCCCATGACGTGCGCCTCGCACACCCGGCGCACTCGGATGTTAACCATAACAGGAGCTGACTGTTTCATCGCACAATCGTAGGCCACCACCGACAGGATGTGGTTGTGGGATGCTTTGTGTGACAGAGGCTCGGTGTTCCGGATCGAGCCCTCGTTATCGATCGTGAACGGTTGGTCACTGGTCAGAATCTCGTACTTACACACATCGCCAAACAGTGGCGTACAATCTTTGTCTGTCGCTTCCACTCGGATGATTTCCTGATACAGTCGGCCCTCGTCCACCTGTTTGAAAATTGGAAAAAAAAGGAAATTGGAGCGTTATTAATGTCTAATCGAATTACTAGCGGCATAGCGTGTTCGGTGTACTGAATGTAATTTAAAGGTCATGTTGAAGTAGAAAAATATATACTGGCATTTGAGTACGGTACAAATCAATACAATTTCTACGGCAAGACTTCTATCAGTAGAGTATACTATTCTAATTCTTAAAGAAGCTTAAGTTATATAATATAAATCATTCAAATCGAGCGAGGTGAACTCTGATTTCAACAACCTCCCGTAAAATCTAGGAATTTAATACTTATCCGCTTTAAGGGGGGAAGGATCAGGTATCTACAGTGAATAAAAAATCACCTTCATAAAAATTTTGCCATGCATGAAAATGTTATTTTCTACAGTCAATTTACATACAATTATTCAACATTTGATTTTTTATTGCAGAATATTGAAAATTGGATGAGTGACAGTGACTAATTAGGAGGCACCAATTCTTCTTCACATAATTACTTAGGTAACTTTTTACATGTGCAGACGCTTTACCCAGATATCTTAACTAGTCCATTTGTGGTCTTCTTTCGGCCCAAGACTAAATCGCTGAATCTTCTACAGATTTCTAAAGACCTGACAGAATGGTTCTCGCTGTGACCGAAATTTCAAAGGTCCGCTCGGACAAGGTAAAGATTTTGTTAGCCAGCTCATAGCAAGCAAACGATATTGCTAGCTTCTTCACGCGAGATTATAATGTATATATTCCAGCTGTAAGGGTAGAAACTGAAGGTGTTTTCAACGATGAGAATTTGAGATGCGAGGATCTGCTGCAGTATGGGGTTGGCTGTTTTACAAACCGCTTACTTGAGCCGGTGAAAATACTGGATTGTAAACGTTTTAATTCACTGTTAATTGCAGGAGAAAGTTTGAAAATATTATGACCCACAAGAGGAAACATGTACTAGGGTACCTAGAAGTTATAGAAAGATGAGGAACATTTCCTTTTCAAAACTTCCTTGAACAGGCCAGAAGGCGTCCCGCGACGGGACTCCAAAGGTGACGTCTCGTAAACATGCTGTAATCAAACCGAAGCCAGCAGCTCCTGGTCCAGGGGGACTAAGATCACAGCATATCCTGGAACTCTAAACACCGACTGTCGGTTCTCGCGGTAAAGAGGGCCAAGTCTGGTTTTGCCAGGAGACATGCCGTGGACTTGAGTGATTCGTAGTTATGCTGCCCAAGCTCGACCCCCATCAGCAGAAGACAAAAGTTAAGTCCGTAAGGTATTAAGCCTGTTTTAATGACCCTGCCACCTCTAGTTTTCCGATATGTATACTTCACAACCTTGCTCTCACTTGAGTAAAATGGCTCTAAGTTTCCCTACCCAGTAATCTCTAGCTAATTGAATGTCGTAAAAATGTAAAAAAGAAAATGTGACTACATAGTCGAAAAAAAAGGAAAACAAAGTTTAATATAATTCGTCGGGATCGAGATACCCCCAACAAAGGAGTGCTTTTGGGTATTAAAAAGTGCCATTCTTTCTACAGAATTAACTTTCCTTCTATAACAGGTATTGAAGTCGTCGCTAGTCAAGTAAAAACCAAATGCAAAGAAAGACCTTTACATAGCTTCGACGACCATACGACATCCTAGAGTCCCTGATTGTAACTCGACAAGTTTTAGAAGACTTCAACTCTCACGGTATGGCATGGTATTGCTTCTATGGTGATATCTGGTCTTCCGTAATTCATGATCTTTGCGATAATTTCAATTTGGCCATTTAAACAGGGTGAAGTGACACGAATTCCTGTTATTCCAGCGCGCCCGAGCCCTTTTAAATTATCCCTCTGCTCAACTTCGTTGCGGTTAAATTGAACGCGGGAGGTAATCCCTAATACTCACGGTAGTGACCATCTGCCGATCGTAGTTTCAATCACCAACGACTCAAAGCCATCGGAATCAATCAATATTGCCGGTTGTCACGGTAAAGATAGATACGTCTACCTTTATCAAGGACACATGATAGTGAACTCGAGTGATTCGTAGTTATTCTGCCTAAGCTCGACCCTCATTATCAGAAGGCAAAAATTAAGCCCGCACGATATTAAGCCTGTTCTAATGACCCTGCCACTTCTAGTTTTCCGATCTGTTTACTTCACATCCTTGCTCTCACTTGAGTACTATGGCTCTAAGTTTCATAACTTTCCCTACCCAGTAATCTCTAGCTAATTGAATGTCATTAAAACGTAAAAAAGAAAATGTGACTAACATAGTCGAAATAAAAAAGGGGAAAAGAGAAAAAAAAATTGCGTATAACCTAACACGAATTATTGATGAGAAGAGCTACCCGATCAGAGTCTGACAACAAATTAAAAACTAAACTTGATATTGTGATGTTTGGCAAATGATTACTCCGGTTGTTGTCGTTTTGGTCGTTTTAACGGTTAAAATTTAAAAATGGAGAGCAGCAAAATTGTCCTATGACATCAAACAGAAAACTAATTCTGCCATCAGTGACAGTATAAAATTCTTTTACGAATCAAGGATAGCAAAATGAGATCAAAATTTGATATCATATTTAAAAAATCAAAAACTGACAGGAAAATAAGATTTCAATTTACTTAGCTAAGGTGGGTGCCCTAGGAGGTGACGTTTATGAAAGACGAATTTGCTTCCACGAATTTTTCAGTATTACTCATCAGAGAACCCTCGAAAGTTGGCAAAACTCGTGGAGCAATGGGGAGCTGGAAGGTGACTACATTCGATAGTCCCCAAGGTATCGATGAAACCTTGGTTCAAGGGGATGGATGTGGGTCGAGACTTCATTGTGTGATGTCCCGACTCATGGCAAACCATTACACACTGGATGCACATCTCTGACGTATTGGGCTCGTGGATAGTGGTGTCTGCCCTTGTGACGACGACTATCTCGACATCGAGCACATTGTCTGGGCGTGCACCGAGTACAGTTCCGCCAGGTCTCGGTTAATGGATACCCTGCGGGCCCAAGGAAGACCAACCAACGTCCCGGCGATCTCCTCTATATGTCCCTCGTTTACACCTTCTTAAAAACCATCAATATACAAATTTAACTTCCCCTTCTTATTTCTTATCATTCTCAGAAACGCTCTCTTCCACCTGTACCATATACCCACGAGGATTTTATGCGATTCCAAGGAGACACAAAACATCTCTGTCGAATGAGCCAACAAACACGCGACCTACAGTACGAACATCACACGCGCAACTCGAAGTGTTGCCAATCAACATCTGAGCCGTACTACGAAATCGAAACCCACCCAGCGTTCCAGTACATGATTCTTCCAGATGAAGGTCACCCGAGTCTGTAATCTATGGCGTTGAACTCCCGATGGCTGAAACTAAAAGTTCATAATTTTCTCCCCCTGTCATCTTTGTCCACCCTCCCACCCCTGACTCTTGTACCCAGAAGCATAACCCCTACCCCCCACCCCTCCGCCACAAATATCTTCCCGAAAAATTTAGCTCTTCCTGTCTCTTCTAGTTTTGACTATTATATTCCAAAATCTCATTGAAAATGCCCAGCTAACTAACTCTAATTAATCTCCCCGAATCTTTACAAAATTTAATCACACCCTTTAGTTATTCCTACTTTTAAGATAGTTGTAAAATTGACCCCCTTAGTTCAAAATAAGTTGCTCCAATAATCTCCCTGCTTAAAAAGTAAAACCTTATTGCCATAAAAACTAAGTGACCATCTAGCTCAATAGTCTGTTCAGAAGAATTGTAATACATGACACGAGTGATGTTTTGGCTAAATCTAATCATTATTTCACAAAAATGTATAGTTCGTGGGGACCGTGTACTGATACGTAACAATGCACTGCTAGGCCCCATGCAAAACCGGCTCAGACATCACTTCGTTAAAAGTTTAATAACTTCTTTTACAAAAGCCGGATTTACTAGCAGTATTCGACAAATTTGTATACAATTAAGTTGTCTTTCTTAGTTTCACTTACAGTGATAATACGATGCATATAGTACCACCTAACGGCGAAAATGCGAGTTAGTAGGTTCTCTTAGGTCGAAAAATCCCATACAAACTTCAGTCACGATGGTCCGGTAGCGAGACTTGTTCGATTTGCTTCAAATTTGGTACAAGTACTCCTGATGGGACTAGGAATCGACCAAGGGGTGAGCCTGTCGAGTTTTCGAAAATTCTTTATTTTTCTGGGCACTCTAGTGTCGCGTCCTCTCCTGATACCGTGAACGAAACACATGTTCCGATGGTGGAGTTCTCATTCGCTTTCTTGTCATATAACAATAAGGATCCAGGGCTAGAATCAAATTCAACCTGTTGGAGAATCTACCAAGCTCTGCCAAAATATGCTTGTTGAGTTTATTTAACCTTCCGGCAGTCTCGCTAGTGCACCGAGTGTATGCTGCTCTGAAAATGTAGCGAAATCGGTTTAGGGCTCCAGCGGCTGCTCGTTCAGCGGGCCATAAGCACGACTTCCGGGGGATTAATAAGTGTATTGAGACTAACATTGTGCCATACGATTAGAGACAAATGAGAGTCATCGTCACACAAAAATCAGAAAAACAAGCCACTGATCACAAATCGTATCGTCCGATTGAAATGTAGACCTGCATCCGAAGATGATTGAGATGATTCAGTTTTCAAAAGTTCATTATTTTGCTGTGCAGTCAACTGCACTTTGTTCTGCGAAGGTAGGTTAAAACATTTTCGACTTATATAGAGATACATTGAGATTAGGGCATGATGATAATAAGTAAAATTCTGGGCTGCTGGACGATTATATATATATATATTTTTACATTTCTTATAAAAGAAATGTATAGAATTCGCTCAAACTTTCAAGATTTTTTCCGAGGCCCGGAGGGCCGAGTCTTATATACCAATCGACTCAGCTCGACGATTTGGGACAATGTCTGTGTGTGTGTGTGTCTGTGTGTGTGTGTATGTAACGGACAAATTCTCATTCGTGTTTCTCAGCAATGGCTGAACCGATCTTATCCAAACCAATTTTAAATGAAAGAACTAAAAAACAGTATGAACGCTATTAATTTGTTTTTGATTCTGATGTTTAGTTTCCAAGATATGAATGTTTGAATGCGCAAAAATGGCGTTTTTTGCAGTTTTTTTAAATTATCTGCCGAAATTGACAATGTAGATTAACAATTTATATGTTTTTAGACAGCTTTAACGAATACCTTTCGAACAAGCTATAGATTGTTGAAATCGTACTATTATCAAAAGAGATATTTAACATTAAAGGCGGACGAAAGATTTTTATCATTTCCCATAGCCAGAAATATGACCAAAAACATGTAATCTATTATTAACGCCAAAACGGCTTATTTTAGGTCAATAGTATCTTCGGAGAATTTAATGGAGGCAATATGCCCTTTCTTTTGGTATTGTGCTTTTGCTGATTAATCCCCCTATGAGTGAGATATTTTCACAAATTTTTTTGGAAGTGATTATATCGAAATGATGCCTTCAGCAAATTTGTAGCTCTTACTATTGCGAATAACGTTACTGAAGACTTCAAATATCTATTTTGAATACTTTAAAAGTTATGGCTTGTTGTTTGTTGATTACTCTTTGTCGCTTATTTATTGTTCAATATAGTAATAATCCATTGAAATAAGCCAAACATTATTTCGATAAAACGAATTTTGTATTTCATTTTACTATATACAACCGCTAGAAATAATCACCGAACACTTCCAAGTTATCTGGAAGGAACTTGATAACTTATCAGTACAAAAATGTTCATTTGTGCGAACTTTCTGACTGCAATTTTGCTAACTTATAACCATCGGATCGCTCTGAAACATATCGGAAAATGAGAAACGAAATAAATAACTCCAAGCAACGGCGTAGCCAAGAGAAGGTTTTGGGGTTTAACACCATACAACCACCCCCCCCCCCCCCCCCCCCCACAACACCCAAAAAAAATTGGATTGAAGTTGAAAATTTATTGATGCAGACTGATTTAATTCAATATTACAATAACAATTATCTGATCCGTAGATTGATAACCTGTTGTTGTAAACATCATGAGGACTTTTGATAAATTGTCGGAATGGGGTCCTGATATGTAACTGATCTCTTGGTCTTGATTTCACAGTTGTCTAATAGCATCAATATCAAATTCCTGTCTGAAAACATTCCAATAGAAAATTCCAGAGTTCTGTAATCAATCATAATCCTCAGATTTATTTTCAAATTGATCTCGTTTTGGTAGAGATGTACTGTAATAAGGGTCTTTATTTAATAGGAAGCGAAGTTAAAATTGATTTAATTCTATGAAACATAGAACTGCTCAACAAAAAATGCATAAATTTCAACAATTGCTTAAAATGTTTTTGCCTTTTTCATTCACTCTAAAATTCGTCGATCTTATCCCGACCGGGAGGACCGAGTGTCATACGCTAATCGACTCAGTTCGTCGAGATCGGAAAATGTCTGTGTGTATGTATGTCTGTATGTATGTGTATGAATGTGTGTGTATGTGTGTATGTGGAAAAAATGTGACCTCTGTTAATCAGAGATGGCTGGATCGATTTGCACAAAGTTAGTCTCAAATGAAAGGTACAATCTTCCCATCGGCTGCTATTGAATTTTTTATTGATTGGACTTCCGGTTCCGGAGTTACGAGTTGAAGAGTGCAATCACACAACAAATTCCCATATAAACTGAAATGGAAAATTTTCAAAATCAAATTTGTATTTTTGATGCCAAATGACATTATAATGCATGAAACATTGAGATTTGATGTAAACTCGAAAAAATAACGTTTGACAAAAATTGATTTTTTGGACTTTGGTACTTATTTGCTCTGTTACTATTTTCTGAAAAATTAATTCTGCATAATTTTAAAACTTCAAAAATTACGGTTTCGGAATTATGCCGTTTAGACATTAAGATCGATTTTCACTAAACCCCCACCAATTGTAAAATTGGTATTGTAAAAAAACGTAAGGGCGATACTTCAATGCTGATAGGTGGGACCGAAAAAGTAAACAATCGCCAAAGGGACTATATACTATATATACAATCATTTTGTCAATTTCAATAGCAAACACAAATTTTAATTTAATAATTTCAAATACTTCATGAAGTTTTGGGTTTCGATCACTGAATCATGCAATCTAGGATGTAAAAAACACAATAGTTCTAAATTGGAAATAAAACCAAGTCTGGAAATATGCACTGTTGATTTTCTTTGAATGCACTATGAGTCACAAGGGCGATTTTTCGGTACAAAAATCAATAACTCCAAAACCGTTCATTTTAGAGAAATTATGTCTGAGAGAATATTTTTGGGGATTAAATTCGCTTTCTTTTAAAGTAAAATGTAGCTAGGGTGGTCCTCTCAAACATTCTTTTCGAAAAATTATTTTTCGAACAAAATGGTATAGCAAGGTACTTACTTCAGCAAAGTTGTAGAAAAATGTTTTTCAGTTAACATTTTCAAATGAATTAAAGTTATAGCACTATCGGTTTTTATGTTATAATTATTTTTATTCTTTAACTTGGGGTGTTTCTGAAAAAGTCAGTTTTTTAACTATAACTTTTTAAATAGTTAGTCTATCTTCATACTCTCTATGAAGCAATTTTAGTACTTTTCATTGAGCATATTTTATTACGATCATTTTTTTTAAAATAAAAATGATAGTTTTCAATGTCCTCTAACTCAGAAGGTTGCAAAAACTAGCAGCTAAATTTGTACTCTTTTGAAAGTGCA
The DNA here is from genome assembly GCF_030247195.1 of Topomyia yanbarensis. NCBI lineage: Eukaryota > Metazoa > Arthropoda > Insecta > Diptera > Culicidae > Topomyia > Topomyia yanbarensis. The sequence goes on from NC_080672.1 coordinate 253,893,233, forward strand.
TCAAAAATACTATAAAATATTTCAAAATCAAAGTCAGCATTTTTGCCCTTCGATGTCAAATATAAACAACAACACCACGAGTCGTGACAGTTTAATTGGTATCAATCTCATTCATGAATCGAATCGCAGTAGCCGACGACTGCTTTGATCAACGCGTGTAGTGCTTTGTATTATTAGTGCTGTTAAAATGGATAAAATAAAGTTGTTCGATCTCTGGAAAGTGGCCAAAGGTGAAAATAAAAATAAAATAAAAGTTGTGTTTGAGGAAACAATGAGATAATTTGATGTGGGACAAAATGAAAAAAAAAAGTTCACTCAGAACGCAAAAGCTGTAACAATTAAAACATGTAAAAGGTTTGATCAATTTTGGAAAGACAGTAATCGAATTGAAACGAAAGTGCTCGATAAAAATTCGAAATATTTTGAGAAGCCGTTAACAGTTCCTACAAAAGATTCAAACTGCACTTCCTCCCAAACCAGCATTCACAGAAATTCGTCGCTTACTTAGAACAGAATGAAGGGTAATCCTTAATTCATTTGCTTTTTAAGGCAAAATGCGCTACATTTTATATTATGTCAACACTTCCATTACCAACAAGTTTCATGAGCGAACAAGGAGCTGAGGCTCGGAACGATCGACTGAGTCACGGTAGAAATTGTTCAAGAGTCGCGAACATGGAAGATGTTTTCTTTAGAGCAATGGGCTCCTCTAATCCGGTTCATGCAGTTAGAAGATCCCGATACAGTAAACGCACTGAAATAAGTTCAATATTAAATGAGTTAGCACTTTGAGAAAAGAGACACGATTCAGATAACTATAACGACGACGATGCTGATGATGTTGATGATTGTGATTATAATAATTATGAGGATGACGATGATAATAAAGTAGTTACGTAGAATAGTAAAATAAATATCTGTCTGAGCCTAACGTTTTCAATATTTGTGTACATATATTTGACAAGCTCAAAAAATCATTTAACAACTCGACTTTTTGATCTAGTAAAGCAGGTTCTAAATGGCAATGACCAGACCCTTAAAAACAGCCGTATGCTGATGTCATTTAGTCATAATGTTGATGTCAACATTTTTCGCTGAATGACAAAAAAGCAAAAGTTGATTTTGAGATATTTTACAGTATTTTTGATGCACTTTCGAAAGAGAATTTAGCTGCTAGTTTTTGCAACCTTCTGAGTTAGAGGTCATTGAAAACTATCATTTTTATTTAAAAAAATGATCGTAATTCGATAACGAAAAATGATATCGATTCACATTCTTCAGCAGAAATATGCGCAATGAAAAGTACTAAAATTGCTTCATAGAGAGTATGAAGATAGACTAACTATTTAAAAAGTTATAGTTAAAAAACTGACTTTTTCAGAAACACTAAAATGACACCCTAAGATAAAGAAGAAAAATAATTATAGCATGAAAACCAATAATGCTTTATAGGTACTTACTTCAGCAAAGTTGTAGAAAAATGTTTTTCAAGTAACATTTTCAAATGCATCAAAGTTATAGCATTATTGCTATAACTTTGATGCATTTGAAAATGTTACTTGAAAAACATTTTTCTACAACTTTGCTGAAGTAAGTACCTTGCTACACCATTTAGTTCTGAACATAATTTTTCGAAAATAATGTTTGAGAGGACCACCCTAGCTACATTTTGCTTTAAAAGTAAGAAAATTTAATTTCCAAAAATATTCTTTCAGACATAATTTCTCTAAAATGAACGGTTTGGAAGTTATTGATTTTTGTACCGAAAAACCGCCCTTGTGACCCATAGTGGAATGGTGGGTTTTTTAAAGAAAAAGCGTTGATTTCTTAATTCTCAGTCGCGTTGGAAATTTGAGTAAAATATAAACTTCAATTCGATTAAAAAAAATCGATTTTTTTTTGGCTCAGTACAATATACATAACCCCTTTAGAAAAATCAGTTTTCCCACCACAATGCATTGATTGAGGAATTTAGATATTTTATTAACAGAGCATTAGCAATAATTCGTTTGTATGTCTATTTTATGGGCCATTTTTTCGCCTTCCCATTGATTTGGTTTGAGATTTCTAGCACTGATGTTGTCCTATGCTGATTTGAGTGATTCTCTGAGTCCTGCCACTATCCCATGTAGTATGTGTTATCAAAAACATCGCGAAGCATCAAGTTCTAAATGTTCTCAAACGATATAATATCCGAAGAGAGTGATAAGAGTTATAAGAAATGTCTCATCACACTGTTAGGTGGATTAAAAGCGTTTTCTTTGATTACGAGCTACTTCGAACTGAGATATTTAATTTATATAACCTTTTTTCCTACTGTGCAAAGTGTCATTAATGATGTTATACGTCCCATTGATAAGAAGGGGGTTTCATATTTGTATAGGGCGGTATTGGTTTCGACCAATTCATTCAATCAGTTGGTCTGAGTGCTTTGGCTTTGATAGCTTGTACTCTTATCATTGCCTTAAGAGTATTTCATAAAGTGAATGAGAGATAAAATTTTGCTTCAACACTAGATACAATTCAAGGTAATTTCTCGTAAATTGTTAGTAATAATTCAGAAAGAAATATTAACCCATAAATTTGCTCTAAAAATATCGAGTGTACACTGACTCGAATTCAAATGGGATTCGACGAAGGCAATGACGAAGTTCGTTTGACCTTGAATGCCAGCCTACTCATGAATAAACATTTCTGCCTCTGTTATTAGTATTTTGATAAAAAAAGCCACGCCAGACGCGTGCCGCCTAGCGGACTATTTGGTTGCTTTTTTCTTTGCGTTATACTTTTTTCCGAGTAGAACAGACTGCCGCTGATCGAAGTCTAAAATCAAGCTGACTGATGAGGAAAGCATCTCAGGGCGTGGGAGTAAATTCACTTCGAAAGCAGGAGTGAAAAAGTTAAACCAGAGATCAAACCTTTGACCCAAGATGTTCGTATAATGTGTAAAACATATTTAGGTTGAGTTGCCATATTTGTAGGACTAACGCTTTTTATTGAACTGAAATGACATGTTAGGTCCGTCGAAATGGTTTGTTCGATGTGAAAAATTTAAATAAGATCAAAAGAATATATTATATCAGAACATATGTACATATACTGTTCTGCTGATTCTGAAACATGCTGAATTGCCGATGAACTTCGTGAAGAAAAAATATGAAATGCGCTCATTAAATCGAGAAATTATAATAGCCCTTAGGAGATTGCTATTATAAAAATGTTACGCAACTGTTTGATAGAGACAGAGTATCAATAGACGATTAGGTCTGGGCGTCACAACAGAAATTAAAAATTGTCTCGCACGAATATTGAAGGGGGCTGTCTCATAAAGAATGGGAAAAAACATGATTTTGATTGCATATACCATCCAACAATGTGTGTAAAACTTGAGGTTGAAATTCGAAAAATTGCGGAAATTATAGTTATAATCACACCATGTTCGACAATGCCACACAAACTTCCTATTCGTTCGAGTAACATCTTAATTTGGAAACCATTGAATGGCTCTAGAGCTTTTCAATCGGTTTTGATACGGTACATCGCTGCTAAGCGGCCACAAATTTCTGATTAAATGAATTATTACTGACTGTCGCCAAAAACAGGAAGGGTCGAAATAACTCTGCCAAAGCTACAGTCACGCCATATTTATTCGATAAAATATGAAATGGTTTAAATTTGAAAGTTTCTTTGCAAAACTTGTACATTAGCATTAATAAATAAATATATCACGACGCAAAAAAAAAGAAACTGGCGTGCTTTTCAAGTGATCTATTAAAGAATATATTTTGTTATTTATTTATAAAGGTTCAAACCTCATGGATAATTTTGGTTATTGCTTCGCTAGGTGTACTAAATATTGATTTATGGTTGTCTAGGATCATTGTTGGATCAGTTGTCTAGTTAGCAGTGGAACCCGAGCAAAGCCATGCATCAAAATTATAGCAATTAAGTATCATATTTAGATGTCAACATCAAATTGATATCAGTTTGAACTTTTTGATATGACATCATATTTTGATATCATTTTGCTATGATTACATATTTTGCGTTTCTTAGATTTTTTTGTTTATATTTCTTTGGCAAAACATCAAATTGATTACATATTTTGTTATCAATTAAATATTTCAACATCGCAATGAGGTTTCAACTTGCTCTTACTGATAGCATAAAAAGTTTTCTGTTTGATGTCACAGGACAATTTATCTGCTCTCGAAACGATAACAATCTGAGCAATCATTACCTGCTACATCTCAATTTGATTTCACACTCTGCTCGGGAAGACTGTTTGTCAGTGTGTGTTGTGGTACATCCATTTTCTTTAGTAGTTTTGGCGCATGGTTTGCCGTAGTGTGCCGTCTGGTTGCAAAACTGGCACATGGAAGTCTGTCCAGGGTATGTGCATAGCGTTCTTTGAATTTAGGTGATATCTTGAGTAAATTTGAATTCGAAGATCAAGTAAGAAGGCATAGCTTGCTTTAGTTGCATTATGACCATACGAGCACCATTGAGAATGCCAGGGAAAAAGTGTCTCCATGTGTCATTCGTAACGGAATCTACTTCTCCGTATTACGAAATTAATTCTTTAATGTTCTTGTAGCTGGTGCGCGGTGCCAAATCATGTAGGCAATTTTCAGTCAAATCCTCGTCCAAGGGAATCTTGATTTTACTGTTGTCTTATTTTTTACTGCTGTCGTATTCGGCATCGCATACTACAGTACTACTATATAGTACTATATTTTTAGTATGATGTAGTTGAATGTGGATCACTACTACAAAATCAAGCTCCATTTTCACCTTTGACAGCTGTTCCACCTCGCGCACTGTAGATCTTCATCGAGTTTGCGTAAAGTCGATCCCGACAGTATTCTCCTTAGTGGGCACAACATTTTTTCGGCATTTTCTGTACTCCAAAATTAGTTGCGCTGTCGTTCTTTAACCGATCTTAGGGCAACTATAACTGTTTTAGGACAACTATATGAAGATAGCAATTGTATTACGGGGTTTTCATATGAATATGAAATTTCTCTGCGTTTTAATGAAAAGTCGCATCTAACGGCCTATCAATCATCAAAATCGGCTGAACAGTGCCAGAATTATTCAAATGTTACTGTATTAGAAATTTGCTCGCATGAACTTTTAACTGGACGGTAAAAATAAAAATTTGCACCGTCAAGCATTCTTGCCTTGCAAAAGAACAAATTGATAAATTTTTTTTCAAAAAATCGATTTGTGTAGGGGAACACGGGGAGACTTGACCAAGCGCAAAATCCTATTTTTGGCTATGGCGTCTTCTATTCGATTCTCAAATTTTTTTCAAAAATATTTTTATACTTGTTTCGATCCCTTAAGGTAATTTTAAAAGTTTGGAATGAAAAATCCTTTCCTTACAAAAAATACTACGTGATTAATGAATTTGCATTAAATGATGTAATTTTTTATCAAACTTTGTATGGACATATCTACTCGACTACTAATTAATATAAAAATGCTAATATACCATCTTAATTCTTGTGAAGCAGTGAAATGATTTTACATAAATTGGAACATTGGAATAGTTACTACTAGAATTTGCATGACATTGAACACAATAAGTAATGTTGGTGAGACTTGACCAAGATTTTGTGGGGAGACTTGACCAAGTGGCAATTATGCTTTAGTATCTACTATTAATGTTAATCACGCAATAAAAAAAATCCCACCGCAAACAAAAGTCTTTATATTTTAGTATTAGTAAATAAAGTTAGCAATAGTAGGACTGATTGCGTGACGTGTGAACATGCAATGCAAGCAGTACAGTTAATCCTTAAAAAGAAATGCATTTAAAAAAATCGAAATTTATCGAATGCAACCCTTCTATATTTTTTTCTGCTACCTAAGGATCTCGATAATATGGAAAAAATAATTACAGTACAGGTATACCTCGATAGTACGTACCCTCGTTAGTACGTACCCTCGATAGCACGTACCCTCGATAGTACGTACATTTTGCCTCGATAGTACGTACACCTGCCATCAATTTTTTTTCCTTTGATTTTGTAAGCTTCAACGAAGTAGGACAACTTTTATGGAAATTCTATGGGTTTTCGAATACTTTAGAGAAGTTGTGTGCTACTCACAGTAGTTCTATAAAGTCCAGTAAAGTATTTCAAACTTTAAGTAAGTCATAAATTCATTGTAGGAATCAAACAAGTATAAACAAATCTGCAAGCTTTAGGGACGCCCTACAAGTTCCAGGAATGTCTTTTCTATTTTGGGAGACTGCTGACTTGCAAGGAGATCTTTTATTCTTCAGATAATTTGTAGGATAGTTATAGTTTGGTTTTGTCAAAATTCAGAGCATCTCAATGAACTTTAAGGATGATCTTCGAAGGTCATGTGGAATTTCAGTAATACTTAAAACTTTCTATACTAACAATTTCTATAGAAAACGGAGTGTTTTCACACATATTTTACCAACCTCGGGAAATTCTGCGACCTGAACATTTAGAAATATAACAGTTTCAGTAGGTTTTGTTAACGGCTATCGATGCTTCAGTCAAGCTGCTTCATGGAAATCCTACGATATTAAGTAGAATCTTAAGAAGCTCTGGAAAGTTTGCGAAGTTTCAAGAATATTCTAAGGATTTATGAAGAATATTTTAAACATCAGGGGGCGTCTGCAAATTTTATAAAATTCTATCAAACTTAAAAAAATGCCAAGTGCATTTCATGAAACTCACACCTAATTTCAACGAAGTATTTCGAGAAAACTTACAAAATTAGAAAAGTGACGAATATCAAAAAGCCTCTTCAAGCTTTAGGTACGGGACGTCCCACGTCTTACTAACTTTAAGGAAAATTGCAAAAATTTGAGACATTTTTCGAACATCAAAGAAGATTTTAGGCAATTTTGAAGGTTAATATCTAGAGCGGTGATAAAACGATTTTTGATGAGCGATCTGCAAACATTATGTACATAAAATTTGAGTGCTGAGTCCCATACATTCTAGGAGATACAATGTTTAGAATGGAATGGGTGAGATTCGCAAGACTAGCGACTTCGATGGAGGCTGCTGGTAGTACTTAAAGAGCTGAAAAAAATAAGTATTTTCTCAACACTTCGTTTGGGGATCTTGTGAGCGTGATTAAAAAAATGTATCCGCCATATTGGTGTGGTTCAAGAAATATTTCCTAGCTCAGTAAAACCTATCTTATGCAGTCAAAAACTGTGGTTATCATATCTTTTAGTTTATATGGCTACATTGTTTTAATGTAAAATCATATCTCCTTTGCAAATATATTTAAATATCCGTTTTCGGGGTTTTTAAAGTTCATTAACGACCAAAAACTGAAAGGAATAGAAACCAATCTGAAATCCTGTATGTATCTGAGAAGAATTATTATCGCGCCCACAAAACGGGAGTTTCTGTTTTTTTTAACCCACCAAATTTCGGTTCGTTCCCACAGTTTCAAAAATTATATTGTTATTATTACACGAATCAAATATACAAAAAACAATTCCTTCTGCTTCAGGCAGATCAAAAAATTAAGAAAATCTTTATGAAATTTATTTATGAATTTCAAGCAAGTCTTACGAATTTCAGAGATTCAGGATAGTTCTAGAATTTTAAAGAAGTGCTAAATAAAATTCTACAAAATTCCTAATAAATTTGCCGAAATGCTCAAGACATTGCTACCAATTTCAAAGGAACTTACGGGACCATGGAAATATTTTTACACTCCATTTTCAACCATCCTGGTTGATGGAAACCATAACATTAAAGATTAAGTACTTGGTGATAGGTCCGTTTATCACTAATAGGGTAATGAATTTAGAGATTAATATAACTTTTGTGAAGTTCCATTAAATATTAAACATAAAAAGTAATATTTTGAATTTTATTTTTGTGATTCGATAGTATGTACGTTTCGATAGTACGTACGCTAAACGAAGCGAAGGTGTACGTACTATCGAGGTATACCTGTATGTTTTATATCATTATTTTTTGTTATGATTTTTCAAAATTCTCTTGGTCATGTCTCCCCATGTTCCCCTACTCGACTGCGTCTACACTCAAAAGTATGTGTGTAAAACTTAAGTTGAAAGTTGTAAGAAAATAACAGAAGATATAATTATAGAATCCCAGTGTACACGAAAATGCTACACTAATCTCTTAAGAGCATAAGAGAGATGATCTCGCGATTTCGCCTAACCAAATAGGATAGATTTTCTTCGGGTTAATGTTTCTTAGTTTTGTTACAAGTCTCAAATTTCAAAGTGTAATTGATTTCAACGGCTTTTCTGGAGACCTCGAAACAACTTTCACAATCTTGGAATCAAATGGAATACCTGCACTGTGATGACCAACTTGAACTGCAGTTGATATTCAACAACAACAACAGTTTCCCTAAGATTTTGAGTTTTTTGTCTTTGCTCCAAAGTTTCAACTGGACGTTATTCCCTAATTACAGTTATGAATCGATTTCTTTTCGTGCAGAATTGAACTACATATTTTGTTTCCACTGTGTTTCGAAATGAATCAGCTGGTACCGAAGCACTTTGGAGTGCTCTGGTCAGGGATACCAGGTATATTGTCTTCAACGACAAGGATTCAGAATCGGCTATTGATTTTGAATTAGACGTCCCCAGATTTCCGAAAAAGTTGCCTTCAAAATTTAAAAAGTGTCTTCACAACATTTCAAATGTCTTCAAAATGAAGACATGTCTTTACATCTCGTCGCTTTTGTGCTATCTTATGACAAACGCCATTTTGGGGTAAACTGAGTTAGATATGCCACATTACTCGTCTAACGAATCTCTACAAGATGGCGTTTCCAGAATTTTGAAATTTTGCTTGGTTACTGAAATATAGCGAGAAAAGTGATTAGAAATTGTGAGTTTTTTGCTTCAAATCATTATATCTTGGGATTGGCTCAAGCTATAATGAAGTTTTAGTTGCTTTTATGTGTAAAAATGTCGTAGGAACATAATAATTTTTAAAAGAAACATACATTTATTAGGAGAAAAACGCAGTTTTATCTTTAAACTGGAAATATTGCCTATTTGGCAACACTCTAACCAAAAATAACTATTTTTTCTAGATTTCCTGAGTCATTTCCTTCTAAATACATCTAACCGATTGTTTATAGACCAAATTAAACCAAAAATATAAATAAAAGTTCATAATTGGTGATTATGACACGTCATACAAATTTTGTCATCAATACACACCTATGACACGTGTGAGTGCGACTTTTGTTTACATTTTTAGTGAAAACTCGCAACATAGTCAACCGATCTTCGTAATATTTGAGAGATTATTACAGAATAGGTAGAAGCATCAATTCTGTTCTCTGAATTGTTTCTATCATTTATAAGTTTCATGATATTCAATCTCAAACTTTAAAAATCGTTTTTCTCGAAATGTGCAAAATGGCGCTTGTCATAAGATAGCACAACAGCGACGATCTGGCATCGCTATCTCTGGTTTAATAAAACCATCTTTTTGTTTCCCAGGTAACTAACCTGAATCTTGCCTAAAATTATCCATTATTTCAAAAAGAAATATCCTTGCAATAGTTAAAGCTTAGCACGGACAATGCAGTAAAACGAGGAAAAATGTTAAAAATATCTAATTATTGAAATTACTTATATTCAAAATGGAGCAATTATGCGCAAGTTTTTCGCCGATCTAGTAGTATTTGCTCTTAAATTAATCAGGGTAAACCAGTTTTGAGAGGGACGGATTGAGAACATGATTTTTTTTTCTATTTTGAAAAGTTGGAAAATCGCGGATTTCTTTTTCTTTGTATCTAAGTTCTATTAAACTGATATTTTTACGAATACATGGATCTATCTGCGCCAAAATATGACCCTGACCTCGGTTTATTAAAAATATAGGATATTCGAGTCGTAACAATTCGGATCACTATAATGTCTGAAGATTTTGTTTCCGCGCACGAATTTTAATCAGCCAAGTAGAATTGAAAAACCTCTACCTTTGACAGTTAACAGTGTTGCCAAACTTTAGCAAACACACGCTACATGGGTACCAACTAATGCAGAAATTACTCGAGAACATTATGATATAGTATAATGCCCTTGATAAAGGATTTGAAAATATGAATTTTTAGGCTAAAATCATGAAATCTGCTATACAAAATAAGTAAGGATACATCATGAAATAAGTCAAGATATGTTTAGGTGTTGTAACGATTGGATACGGGAATTTTAACAGGTATTTACGGCTTTCAAGGGAAAAAGGCCACCAAAAACGGCCGAAACGTCGGGCAATTTATAAACCAATCGTTTGCCTAAATTTTACCGACTGAGAAGGCCGTAAACACCTGTTATAAGATAATTTGCCATTTCCAAGTGAACTGAAACTGAAAAAGAAGAGAATGTAATCACCAAAGGGTTGCAAAACTAATGGCGTTTTTGCTTGAGGAGAAACAAGGATAGCAAAATGAGATCAAAATTTGATGTCATATTTAGAAAATCCAAAACCGATAGCAAAATAAGATTTCAATTTGATGCTATTATCAAAATATGATTTCTACTTACTGTAATTTTAATGTTCGACTTTGCTCGGGATGTTGGCGCGGTAGTCTTTCATACAAGCCTTGTCGCCACTAACGTCATTTGCTTGCTTTAGACAGAATATCACAATTTTTAACTTATCTGGACGAACTTTCGGAATGTCTATTACTGTTGAATATGTATGTGTCAGTTCATTGAAAATCTTTAGAATACTTAGCGGATGATCTTTGATCCGAAAGAAGCTCAAATATGGTCCGACCGAGTTCAATCAATTTTGCTATACGAGAAGATGGAAGCTGGGTCTTTTCAGGATAGTTTATTCATGCCCGTGCCTAGATTCCAGCGCAAAGTTAAAATCGGCAAAACTTTTTATATGATTATCTATAAATGAGGAAACATCCGACTGCATTGTGACATTACTTTGACCCTCCAAATTTGCTGTCGAACTGAAACACCTGCTCCTCCAGATTGTGTCGACTGGTGTTATGCAATGTTTGTTGTGACAAAAACCTAAATGTTTTCAGTTTTTGAGTTACGGCGGATTATCATATCAACGAACAAAATAATAGTGAATCCTTGCGCATGGCTCAAAATAAAAAGTTTCCATTTTAAAGGCATAAACTTTTTTTTATTTTGATGACTCTATCATAAGTCAATTTTGTTTCGACCAAGCTTGCGGATTGCAACACTAAAAAAGTATGTCGTCTTTGTGCGTTAATGTCTCTGAAATGAACAAATATATGTTAAGGAAAAAAAATAACACACTTATAATAAAGTCCTCAAAATTAAAAGATAAGCCTTGAACAATTTTTTTAACCACCAGCATGATTTTGACCGTTGATATGATAATCTCACTTAATTGCTTAATTCATGGGAAGGAGCTTAATAGGCTATAATAAGTCGTTAAAGAAGAAATCTACAGATGTACTTAAAAAATAAGAAAAATAGCTTCAACTCTTAAGATTCAATTCTTAGTACAGTCTTGCAACATTGTGTACTTCTTTGTCTCGCGTAAAATCGATCGAAAGTATTTATTCGGTTTTCTCATCTACAACCTCACGAAGTTGGTAATATAATTTCTCTAGTAAATATTGCATCGAGAAATATTATTTCCCCCCTTTTTGACATCCTTCTCGACAGTGGTTTTCATCTTGTACTTCAGTGCGGAAACAAACTACTTCCCTGCATTGGTGCTGCTCGTGCTGCAGTTTTCATGCTGCGGTTCATAGGATCACCGACTGGTGGAAGAGCGATTATTTCGCTTCTTCTGTGCAACCGTTCGATATCGTTGTTAATCATCCGCTCAATTGCGCTGTAATTTTTTTTTCCACCCCGAGATCGTTGCTGGAAAACGCATTTTGTCTACTGGGTTTTACTGTGTTTTTACCTCTTTTCTCGATCTGTGCTGAAACAGCAGAGGCATGCATCCTTTAACATGTGCCTTGCAACCTCACCCAGCAACTCGTCGTAGAGCATCATTATCGAAACCGGAAGGCTGTCGCTTCTCTATACGTATACACATATACTTACCACCTACCTTCCCGGTGAAGAACCGTACACTACCTATACAGAACTCATCGCTCAGTCAGGCAGGCTGGCCGGAAGGAACAAAGCCAGATATTCCAACAATACCATATCGTCGTATCCAACGAGCGTCATCAACATTGAAGCACGCCCGTTGGTTCCACGTGGAAGAAAAATGAAGAATTTCAACGAGAATCTGAGAACCAAGACATTTTTCTTCAGCCCGTTTTCCTATACAAGGACTGACTGTGTTTTTGACTCTACTCTACGGGCTGCTGGCTGGCTTGAAAGGGATGCTATTTCAGGCTCGGGAGTGGGAATTGGAATTGGAGGACATTGAATTGGTTGCATCATATACACCAGAGGCTTTTGTGGTGTGACGACGGAAGTGGTGAAAATGGGTTTTTGATGAGGAAGTAAGCGTGGGATAGCACAAAAAAGGTAGAAAAGGCTTTCGAACGTGAGACGGCATTTCCTTCGGTGAAAAATATATACACTCGTTTCGACAAACAGACATTCACAACCACATAATACATATATGGTTGGTATCGAAAGGCATGGTTTTGATATCCACAATAATCCACGTGCTAACAATAGAGCGGGTATTGGGAAAAATGTTTACAAATAGAATTTTACAGGTGAGAAGTTTGGAATTTGGGACATCCGGGAAACTCTATTCCGGAACGTGTGAAAACATGATTTGGAATTTCAAATCGAACGAATTAGGGGCCATGCATAAATGACGTAGCATTTTGGGGGGTAGGGAGGGTATACCAAATTTGTGACGAAGTGTGACGAGGAGGAGGGTAGGGTCAGAAGTTGTGCGACGTAGCATTATGTTTAAAACCCATTGTTTAGAGAAAACAATTTAATGATCCTCCATTCCCAAGAGAAATGAATTTAAATTCCAAGTTACTTTTGATGCAGTTTTTCATGAGGTAAATTTTACGATTCGCAGAATTTAAATTTCAAGTTCGCAAAAATACGAAAAGATTTTGTCTGCGGATTTAACTTGCTACATTAGTTAGCTAATGTTGAATTAAATTTTCACTTCGGAATCAACCAAACTAAATTTAGTGATTTAGATGAACGTATGCTTCTTAGAATCATTGGCAGCTACAGGATTGAGAAAACTTCTCTTCGTGCTCCCCTTGACATATAAAATTCAAAACAAAACTATCAACACTATATTTGTGATGAAATGGGCTTGCACGTAATTTGATGTTATAATGAAAATATTGATAAAAGTCGTCAAACATTTCGAAAGGACATGTATTTAAAATAATTGAAAAGTATGTAATTTTTTTTTTCATCACTCGGTCGCTGTGCATGGGACGAGGGGGAGGGGGTAGGTAAATGCTACGTTATTTACGAGGGGGAGGTTAGAATTTTGTGACCAAATGCTACGAGGGGGGAGGGAGGGGTCAAAAATCGCTGAAAAAAAGCTACGTCATTTGTGTACGGCCCCTTACGGCAAATTTTCGTGACTTGCATGTTGCCGGCATTAAGGGTGGCACTCAATTTAGGAGAAAATGGGGTTTTACGTTCCAGTTAGTTTACTGTTGTCACAACTAATAACACAACCGCAAGGCTATATAAGGTTATATTGAATTTCATGATTAGGTGAAATGTGTTCAAGCAGTAAGTCTGTTTATTTGGTTTTTAACTAGCGGTTCAACCTGCTTGAGAATATAATGAGATAAGGCATTTTGTGTTTGGTTATTCTAGAGAAAATAACAAAAAATAGTCTGTTTTGTCTCGACCATTGAACATAAAACGCACGTCACGCGAAACGTACGTTTTTCCAGAAAAAAAGCATTCTTCGCCAGCAGAACGAGCTGCGGAAATAAAACAGTAATGAGATCCTCTTCCTCAATACTACCCGTTATCATGAAACACTTGATTGTGCATTAATATCCAGTAGCAGCTTGTCGGTTATCCACAAAGGGTGCACTCGAAGGGATGCTCAGACTTTATTAATCACACTTTTGCGTAATTTCCACATTTCAATGTAGAGCGCGATTGAAACAATTGTGCCTTTTTCCGCAGTTTGGCTCTGATTTTATTGCAGACCCATTTGATTTGATCCAGTCAAAACGTCGAGGGCATATCACCTTGCACATCTTTTGAATAATTAATCGACGTTTCGCTATAAATTGGAACGGTCATTTCATCCTTTACACGGATTGATTCAGATATTGATCCCAAGGGAGAAATCACTGCGAACAGTTGCTGCTCGATGTAAATTTGGTAAATAATTTACCTTTGATTGATCGTTATCAGTTAAACCTGTCCATGAAACTGCCAAATAATGTATTATTTACGAATGATAGTTCTCCGGGGGTGATGGGTTCCATGTTAGAGAGCGCTAGAAATAAAATATTTGACATTCGGTAGAGGAGTAACATATACTGATCAATTTCCAATTCACAGATTGCAATGGTGAATTGGTTTCAGATATAATTGACAAGCGACACTTAAAATAACCCAGCTGTCATTTTTATTGAAGGTCGGTTCCATGGCAGGATGAGAGAAAAAGTAATCGGCATTAACTAAAGGGTGTTACGATCAAAAATTGTTCGAACAAGAATCGGTTAAACTTTCTATTAAAAAAAATTGTTTTCTAAGTTCAATTCATCTTCTATGGATATATAAAAATCAATGTATGTTTGTATGTATGTATGTCCGCTAACTACTTCTCAACTACAAAGCCGCATAACAGTCCCAAATGTATTTACATCAGTTTTGAGTTAACCTTAAGGTTAGGTCTCATTTTTATTGTACTATCAAATAACGTACTGAAAATTCTTGATTTATTCAAAAATGTAGGTACAAAAACACTAATTAATGTCAGTTCCTTATGCAAAGTACCCGCATGCCAGTCCCATATGCACTTTGGATGAAAGCTACAACCAATAATTATCTGTTATATTTGTATTGAGTTATTTTTCGATTTTCGTGATCAAATGCACACAAATAAAACTGATTTGGGGGTGGTAGTGTAATTGTAAATTGTACACAGCTCACCTGGGTACAAAATAAAACAAAAATCTTATGGGCATGATGATTTTGCATATGGGACTGTTGTGCGTGTACCGGCAGTTCATCTGAAGTAGAATCAACATTGCTTGATGATAACTTTGTCCAAAAATAGCCACTAAATTTTGCACTCACGGAAAGCATAAGCAAAGTACTGAAAGAATGCAACACTTTATTTATTTTGATTATAGAGGTTTTAACCTTAGGGTCATTCGCCTTCGGGTTAGATAAATCTCTTTTGGAAAAATCTCTAACCCTATATGCGGGGTTTGGAAATCGAAGCTCACCTAGCTGCGCACAAGGCAATCGATTTACCAACTATGCCCGTCCCCGAATGCAACACTGTTATATAGGACGAACTGACGATGACACATAAAAAGAACCAATCAAATATTTTATTGCGTGGTCTTCGTCAAATTTTGCCCGTAATTTCACATCTATTGATGTATTTTTGTTGAAGAAAATATCGTTCCCAAAGAAATGGCTGCATCGAGAGTTTTAGTCGATAATGCAACATTTGAGCGATATTTTCCTAAATGTTCACTGAAAATAGTGAAAAATAGGCAAATTACAGCGAATCTTCAGGAGAAACATCGAAAAAATGCAATGTACACCATAACTTAAAATCTACTGAACCAAATTGTTTAAAATTTTGCACAATTCCTCTTCACATTATTGCATCATTAAAAATTATTACTATTTTTACAATAACAAGTTAGACGATTTGTTTTAACGAAAATCGCATTTTTAGCTTCAGAATGCTACGAAAAATTCAAATATGCAGAAAAAACGAAAGCATCGATCAATACCTGGAGCCGTGGAGAAGAACTGTGTATACCTTAAAAACGATCGGTCCAATATTTTCTGAGCTATGATGTAGACCACAAAACAAGTTTTCAACGAGACGACTCCGGAGACTCGCCATCATCGGCCCAACTCCCAGTATTTCGCTATGATACTTGAAGAAATATGTCTAAATTGTGCAATGATTATATGGAAAGTGAATGAATATACTAACACTCTCCGTAACATGAAAAAACTTTTAAAATGTGCCATTTTTCCGAATTAACCTTATCCACGCCCCCACCAATATTCCTTTTTGTCTTCGTATCATTGTGAATATAGAAATTTCCCCTAATATATGCATTCTTTTATTGAATGATTCCTATAAATTCGAATGATACCAACGGATTTCAAACGATTGGGTGTAGGAAAACCGACCAATTTATTTAATTTTGCTCAAGATAGCAAACAAAGAACATTGTCTACCCACAAGAATTAGATGATGTTTCTTCGTTGTAATAAAATAGTAAATTGTTATTTTAGATATACTTAAACTATTTAATTGGTCCTGATGGGTGTAGCGAAGCGCACCGGGTTACAGCTAGTACTGAGTAAAGAAAAAATGTTGACTCTAGCTTCTTTTTTCGCGAATGCGAATTTCCGTGCCTTACGGTTGAATTCTTCCATTAAGTTTAGCACAACTTTTTGGTCACTTTCCTCATCGCAGAACGCCAGTTTGTCTTGAACTTCAAATTTTCAGTGTTTTGCAATGAAAATTTAGGAAAATGTTGTTCAAATGTTGAATTATTGTATGAAAAGTGACTGAATAGATTCAGACAAACCTACCGAAAAGAACCTCCCCTCATAACAGACCGACAGGGTGCCCTTTAATGGCTAGTATGATTTGGCGTACCTTTTGCCATGTTAGGAGATACCGTGTTATTCCGGTATTCAGCGATTGCTACATCTTGCCATTATTGTCTACTAATAATTGAATGCCGCACATATTAGCGTTTTTTGGTAATAAATGTTTCATCTTATGACGCATTCAACGAGTTTTTGTGGTAATATTTTCTATACATAACGAAAAAAACAAATTTATGTTTTTTGTGCTACAATTTTTATGCTAGTCAGCTTTTTTTTGCCGGATCAGCTCCAAATTACGCTGATAAACAAGCACATACCCCCTTTTGGAGGCCTATTTCCGTAAACACACCACCAGCTTCGGTGGTAGCATAACATACATAGGTACTTCGCTTACGCATTTTATTTTCAGTGCGATGAAGAAGCGATTTATGGGAGATTAATATTCAATTACGCTTTATTCGGCTTTCACAAGAATCGCACAACACATGCGTAGGACCATGAAGAATTAATGGAAATAATGCGTAAAAACACGTACATACTGTCAGTATTCGTATAGTATGGTTCAAGCAGGAATTTAAAAGGCCTTTGGAAAAATATCTGAATAAAAACGCATGACTGCAAGATGGATTGCTAAACATTGTAATAAACTCTGATCCGATATCCCGTTTATAACCATGCATGTGCCGGCATAATAGTACTTGTGATAAAATGTCATTTTCATTCATTTGACGAATATACTGTACCGGATATGACTGTTCAACGATTTGAGAGAATTTATCCTGATTGCTTCCGTAGTACTTAAAAAATTTAAAATCAATGCATTTTCTGAATTGCTTTTTTAGGAGGAGTTTAAAGTTAATACCATACACAGCCTACAATACGTACAACTATTATTGTAATAACGGGTACAATGAACTCTTCTGTCTAATGGTGCTTACACACAACAGATCCGCAATGAATCATTTTTCACTCCCTAGAGAAAAAAATGGATAAACACATGTGTGCATGAAGGCACAACACCTAACTTAGAAAAGTTGGATTTCAAAGTTTCGTCTTTTATTCATCAGTAATTGACGTTAAATTGACTGTGCTCTATTTATCTTTAAGGAGAAAAATTAAATAAAAACCAACGTCTCTCTAAACAAGGTCCTACCAGGTGTCAAAACTGTTAGTGGTAGTGCTTTCTTATTCTTTCTTTTTGTTTGTTATATCTTACTTCTTCGAATCACACACACCAATACATGGTGTAGTTCAAGAAATGACATGACTTTTTTAAAAAACAAGAATTCATAATGAACTTTCAATTTTTTCGTGAATCCATTATCATGAAGTTCAAGGTAAAAAATTGCGGTCGTAATAAAGCGAAAAATCCGGAGATAACTTTTCACCGTTTTCCGGTGAATCCCGATTTGGGATTTTGTTCACAAGAATTGACGATCTCGAAATTAATGAAAGCACGAGAATTTGTAGCGTATGTATTTTAAAAGCATTGATTTAAGTTATATATTAATGTGTCGTGTTATTAAATTGTCTGAATGGATCTTTGGGTTTATTTTATTATTTATTTTATACAACATTGTTCTTATTCAATAATATTTTTGATCACTATAGAATGTTATCGAACCTAAAAAACTACAAGAGGCAGCCCTATGGGGTTGCACGAGGTGTAGACGTAGGACTATACTACTTAATGTAAAATATTTATTTTCTTAGTACATTTATAGTAATAATAAATCAAATATATTTCTTACGTATGGTTTAATCACAACCAATCAACATCGAGTATTACACATTGAACCAAACCTTCTTGGTTACCAGGTCATTTCATTTGTAGTAGGTGATCGAATCCGATTGAACTTATTTAAGAAGATCTGAAGAAAGAAGACAGAAAACTGTAACCGAACTAATATCTGGAACTAAACCTTCATGGCATAAGATTAGCTTGTAAAAACTTTTCGATTGTGTGTGGTGAAAAACCCGGACCAGTGAAGAAAAATCAAATTTTAGACAATATAATCACATTGCATGTATAGACCAGAATGCTTGGTCTAGTTATATTTTGCCATTATTGTAACTTTCCTAAAGTA
This sequence comes from Topomyia yanbarensis, assembly GCF_030247195.1. Taxonomy (NCBI): domain Eukaryota; kingdom Metazoa; phylum Arthropoda; class Insecta; order Diptera; family Culicidae; genus Topomyia; species Topomyia yanbarensis. The sequence continues at coordinate 253,912,052 of NC_080672.1, forward strand.
CGCATACAAATATAGCGAATGCAGTGGTCTTAATCATATATCGAAACTATAAATATACAAGAATCGAAAACAATTCTATATATGGACAAGATGCGTTTTTGCAACGGTTTTTCAAGTGGCAGTGTATTCATTCATAAATAGGCTTTGTAGTATGTACCTATTAGTAGAATCAAAATACTATAGGCTGAGTGGAAATGAATCACGTGAAGGGGAAATGAATTGATCGAACGTAAATAATAAACTTTCGTTGTGCAATTTAGTAACAAATTAGATCTAACTACCTACACATTCGACTCAAACGTTAAACCCAAGCGCACAAAGCTAAATGAATCAACGCTGATGACGATGGGTAGAGCGAAAGAGACAACTAATACCACGACTCTATGTTAACCGTGTTTGCAAATGGAGCTCGCATGTACAAACTATTTTGTGTACGAATGGTTATACATAAAAGTGTGCTGGAAACGAGCACATCATAAAAGATAGCATAGTGTTTGAACGGCAAGCACAGTCGCATTCACTGGGTAGCGTACCTCCACAGGCAGTATAACGGACTTCTAACTCAGCTACACTGGCTGTGAAAACACACAACGCAGTGACCTGCTTCGTCTGCCGCTCAACAGACAACTGAGCTGCACTGGCGAAATCCGTCCGTTTAAATAGTCGATGATGACGTCATTCATAGCAGCGTAGCGCGCTAAGTACACAAATCTGTCGTGCTGGACTAGGGAAGCGCTATCTTCTGTGTGTAAATGCGCGATATTTTGACTAGGTTGTTCATTATCTAAAATTTTTAATGCCATGATATCTAAAATCTTTGCGTTTATCTATTGGAATCTATTCTTAGAAGTATTTCGGGGCGATTTGTGCAAAAAATTTGAAAATTTATCGTGAGATGGCTGAATTACATGCGTTTAAAATTGGACCACTTTTCGTTACATACCATTTTTGTAGAATTTGCAACGCGCACCCCTGTATGGAAAACAAAGACGTAGTCCTACGTCAAAATAATACTAAAAAAGTCCTCTCTATTGCACAAGCTTCTTTTTTTGTTACTACCATCCCCACTATCATTATTGATCTGATGAGTAATTTATTGACATATTTGAAAAAAAACAAAGTTAACATTTTCTCAATTTCAAATATAATACTCCCCATATTAATTACTCTGAGGACAGCCGGTTCAATCTGACATTTGCGTGCTGGATCAATTTGATACGCTTTTTTTTTCTTTCCGCAGGTCCCGTCCCAGGTATTGATGACAAAGACGCGCCATTCACCCTTAGAAAAGGTCACACATACGAGCACAGCGACAGTTTTCGTTTTGACGCATGCTAGGACGTTCCTATATAAGGACTTTGAGCAAAAACAGACCCTGTTCACTTCGACAAAATTCAGTCTTCAGCTCAGCAACGCCATCGAACGTGTTTACATAGAACTAATCATCTACCCATTTCACACACCTATACTACTAAAGAGTATCGCAAAGCGCGCGCATATGTGAGAGCTGTCAGTTTTTTTCGTTTCGTCGCTCCAATGCACACGGCGCGTTTGTGAATATCGTTCCGTTCGCACCGACATGAGAGCGAAGAGAATGGTAGATAAAACGACATCATCAAAGAGAAAGGAGCACATCCTTCTGATGCGCATTAGCTAATCGGAAAAAAATGACGGGTAGCAACTGGAAAAAGTATACTGAAAGAGCCTGTTTGAAAAATATTTTTCGATTCTTGTTTTCATTCTGCGGCTACTAATACAGATTGGAGAGATCTATAGCCTAGTCCATAGCTGAGTCAGTCTTCCGGGACTCGCATTATATTTTTTTAATAATGAAGTGTTCAGTCAGTTCCTAAAAGATCTATACGCCGAATTCTTTCCTATTCCCTTGAAACCATTATTATATGCTGCCTCCAAAATCTGTAGCCCTTTAATAAATATTACAGTAAGAAGTAACTGGTTGGTCTTTTTGGATTTAATTGCCTTTGTATATGTTCACTATAAACGAAATGCTCGCATATTTCATGAACAGTTCTCCAAACGAACATTATAATCATTCCTCAAAGGTGCTTCCCAAATTTAGCTCCGATTAAGTACGAAAGGATTTCATTGGTTTTCCTATTGATCATTTCATTCCATTTGCCATTCTACTCACTCTCATTCCGGTGCGAAAAGAACCACATTTCCAAAAGCATCTGACATGCTAGCACAATTGCACGACGAAATTTGTACTAGTGCGTTCTGCTGGTTCAATGAGAACTCGAAAGATGGTGTTGGAATGACTAAATTGATGTTGACGAAGGTTTGTTCGTCTAATTTGACAGTGGGATATCTTGTACTTTATCATCTTTGGTAAAAACCAATTTTTCTCCATTATGGAGATAATGGTGCATATGGTATTGGTTTGGTAAACCTAGTTCCGATTTCAATAATTCTAGAGAAAATTTTCAATAGGACGTAAGTAACATTGGGAGCCTTTCTTTGATTACTTTCTCTTTCGTTTATTACGACGTCATTACAACACTTTGTACTGATTTTCCAGTACATATCGAAAACCAACGGTTTTTACTACAATATTATGCAAAGAGTAGAGTAGTAAACGTTGAAATGGCCGAGTAATTAACAGAAGAGAAAGACCTCAAAAAGAATCTCTCATTGTTACTTACGTCCTATTGAAAATTTTCTCTAGAATTCTTATCAACTCAATTATGCCGTTTCCTGTGAGACAACACGATTGACTAGAGGTTTGCTCAGAAGCAGGGTTACCATATTCACAGATTTTTCTGTAATGTCACAGATTTTTGTACAATTTTTGATCACAGATTCTTTTTCACAGATGAAAGATTTTTAGCATTTTAAGAAAATTTCACAGATTTTTGGAAATATTGCGATTTTTTACAGATTTTCTGGAAATTTTTCACAGATTTCTTTCCGTTTTAGGCATCACAGATGGTAAAAAGATTTTTTTTGACCAAAACACAGTTACCAATGTGGCATCCCTGCTCAAAAGTACATATAGTGCTTTCGTATTTGGAGCTAGCTTCAATCTTGCGCTAACATAGTCCTGTCACTAACTTAGTATCGCATTCAAGTAAATTGAAGGTGGTTCCTCTAACAATAGAATCTGGAATTTGTTCAACAAAAAACGTCAAACTTTATTCCTAGTTCTCAAACAATTTCACAGTGTATCCTCTAGTTTAAGAATTTTGAAAACGAAAAAATTGAGGATTTTTACGCAATGGGCGTTTGTTAAATAAACGAGTAGAAAAAATTGATTTTGTTCTTTCTTTCCAATAACAGCCATCGTCTTAGTCTGACAAAATTGAATCTGCTAGCAAATTTAAATTTCAAGTATAAAGAATCGAGAAGTGTTGAAACAAACCTTCATGTTCCTCACTAAAGTATGTGCATAAGTGTGGCGATCTGCATTGTTCCACAGTACCTGAACCATAATTCTTATGCGTTTCGATCAATGACGGATATAGCTCGAGTAGTCATTTAGACTAAGCTTTCATAACACTATAAAACGCTTTTGGGCTGGAACATCTAACGGTTAACAGTACAAACATTTTAAATTTACACCAGTCCAGGGATAGGGCTAATAACGCACGAAACCCATTTAGCGATTTTGTCCCATTCTCCCGAATGATCAACACTTACATAAGCCTACCTCGATGTAGACACCAAGCGAACGAACGGAAAATGCCGGCAAAAAAAAATCCAACCAGAGCCTAAATAGTGAACTAGTCGTAAATCTTTCGCGGGAACATTTAAGAGCGTTCTGATGTATCTATCCGTGTCAAATGGTTTCCAGTGTCGAACATCAAAAACCGCTTTTCGCTGTGCCCGTGTACCGTTATGCCGTGTCCCATTCCCGGGGTCGGCATCGTTATCGTAGTAGACCCTTCCAATCATCAGGTCGGATCAGCTTGCAGTGGCAATGAGGTGGGCGGTTGAAAATATGGCATGTGCCTTTCTAGCTGACAGCAACTGCACACAAACATTGATCGCTGTTGTAGCGCTGACAATGGTCCCATCACGTTGTTCGCTGCCTACTCTGATGTACGAACAATTTACGCCCAAAACTGCTGGCTCAGTGTCAAGAAGCCTCGTAAAGTTGACGATTAGTGTCTTTGTCAATGGATCCCCGATGGGTTCATGTTGTAGAAGAGGATTCTATTCGATGTGGTTCAACCAGAAGATCTAATAGTATCGGTTTTCTGCCATAATACCCAGTGGCATCATATCGCCATTGTCGACTTTTGCAACCCTCTTCTAAACGCATTACAAACTCGTGTGGTTTGTCTCTCAATGTTTTCATCTGGCAAGTCATAATAACTGTTGATGTACGGCAAAGTCTGCCCTAATGCCTGTGAGACTCCCTTTACAGTCAGCTGTGTGACGCTATAAAATAATAAAGATAAGTGAGGTGCAGTCGTTAAACGTATGATTCTACAGAGATTTAATGATGAGCGGACGGGGCGAGTGATGTAGTTTTACAACAGTTGGTATTATCAATTTTCAGTTCAATATATTTAATTTGCAAATCTTGTAATTAGAACAGTGTGAGAAAAAAAATTGACTCTGTTTTACGTATAGAAATAAACGATCAGCTACTATGTGATGAATAGTGATGAGTGATATCGACTAGCAACGTTATAATTATACTGTTTAATCACTGCGTCACAACCAGAATGAATTTTCAGTATTAGTATTAGGTCAACTTTCCACTACGACAATTTCGTTACAAGCTATGGCAGTAAATGATATTTTACTCTGATAAAAGAAGTAGAGATTGAATTTCATCCTAGCCAAGTCAGTTTCATATTTCACAAACTCGTTGCTATTCGATACATGTACGACGTACGTACCACAGAACAATATAAATGCCATTTCACAGTGACCAAGCCCAGATCAAAGCTCGTCTATGAAAACTATACGATTGGTTTGTTTGTATCAACTTTTTATGAAATAATTTCATTCGATTTTTTTAATTGCGTTGTGACGATGATGATGGCGGATTGCATACTGGCTTCATCATGTTTTTCTGCTAATTATCTAACAAAAGCTGCTTAAGAAATAGTAAGTAACAGTTCATACCATTCCAACACATACTAAAACCTCAACAGTGTGATAGCCACCATTGCCGACCGCCACCATCTCCATCGTTCACAAGGAAGGAGAAAGGATAGAATAGACGGGAAGTGTTGATGCTTTACCTACTTAACGGAAGGTAGACGACTCGTCAGATCCTTCCACAAATGTCGCGGAGTTGGAGGTTTAAAAGGTTTAGACCTAGTACAGGTTTAGAATTCGCTCCAAGCAAGCGATGTGACCTGTAAAGTATAGTTTGTTATCTAGTTGTTTAGTTAGTCTTTGTGTACACAGTCGCTCAAAAAAGAAAAAAATGAACTCTGGACAGCCGGCTACCGAGAGTTCAAATTACCTATGTTTTCTAAACAAAAGCAATTTGAACTCCAAACAGCCGGCCGTGGAAGTAAACCAGTTAACAAAAAAACGGACTGGTTCAATTTGCAGACATAGCCTTTCCATCAAAAGAGCGTAACCCGATACTTTTCGAATATTCCAGAGTCCATCAAGAAAATGTCCATTCCGGGAAGATACTTGATAGAATCTGGAATTGAACCCAATAGCTTCCATTTACGATAATTCTCGGTAAGACTCCTCCCGCCTGACCAAGACATCGGTACCACCAGGTGCTAAGGTAAGAAATGACGAGCCTCGTAGCAGTGCAGAGTCCGGTCGAATTATATCATCCACATCAGACCCCTTTATTGAAAGTTAACTATCACTAACCCAAGGCAATCAAGGGATATTCCTATCCGGAACATCCTAGATTGATCAGGAATTGAACCCGATATCTTGTTCTATCAGAAGGCATCATCAAGCCCCCTACTCAACGAACTAACTCCGTTATTGCCACTAAATCAGCAATAACCGAGATTAAATGAGACAAGTTAACACTAAGATTTATTTATTTTTTTGTGATATGCAGTTCACATTTATTTTACTATTTCACAAAGGTTTTGGATAATTGCGTTTTGAACACGTAAAGTATACGTGGAAAAATTTCTCCCGAAGAGTTTTAGCTATCGATAAAATTGATATCGAAAGCTGCAACCTCGAACAAACTAATAAACACTTAAACCGTTAGCTTCTAAATATTTTATATTGTGGAAGTGATAAAGTTAGAAATGATATTTTTTTCGATCCAGTGGACTCGACAGGAGTGATTTACTCCCACCCTCAACAGTATCAATAGTATATTTTCGAATTCCTTCATATGGTGGGAAAACGGAAGGATAAACTTTAGCTGATATGATTCATGGCCAAAGCGTGTATCAGTAGTCAGGGTGATGCTCGCCGTATGTATTTTTAACGCTTGCACTTCCTCGGCTATAGTTGTTCTTGGGTGCTTGTATAGTTCATATTTAACCCGGCCAACCAGGGGTTTGTTTTGACGATGTTTGATGACCACATTTGTGACTTAATTACTTTGTTGGTAAAGTAATTTATATTATAGGAAATTAAAATCGAATGCTATTTAAGTCTTATATCAAAATATGAACCTTGTATAAACCATTTCTATTTTTTAAAATCCATCCGTCTATTCATATTTGCAGATTGCAGTTCCACACGATTCATCACTACTATCATGCCAATTTGTGGATTAAAACTCTCGCTCTTTGGAATCATCGTTTCCATTTGGGGAATCGCTCAGTTGGTGAGTTGGATTATATGGACTTTTTTATAAAATAAATTGTTATTTTTTCAGTTCATAATGGGCCTTCTGTACCAAGAACGCTCCGTAGCATTAATTCACGACCTTCCAAAGGCGATTCATGACAAAGTATACAGCAGAGCAGAAGAATTCTACGCCGAATTCGACCGCCTTTTCGATGATGTAATAATTTTATTGTGAATTTTATGGTAGAGTTGTTGCAATAACGATTCGCATATCCTTTTCGTTCCAGTACACCTCCCAGTGTTGGATCGCTGTCTGCTTGTACATGGTAACGTTATTTTTTTCCTGCTACCAGTATTACGCCAACAGCCGTCTTATTGTTAGCAGTGGAAACTGATCAACCATAGTGATTCGAAAAAATACATTTAAACTGGTTGGGTGCCATGCATAAATGACGTAGCATTTTGGGGGGTAGGAAGGGTATACCAAATTTGTGACGAAGTGTGACGAGGGGGAGGGTAGGGTTAGAAGTTATGCGACGTAGCATTAAGTTTAAAACCCATTGTTTAGAGAAAACAATTTAATGATCCTTACTTTTGATGCGGCTTTTCATGAGGTAAATTTTACGATTCGCGGAATTACAAGATCGCAAAAATACGAAAAGATTTTGTATGCGGATTTAACTTGCTACATTAGTTAGCTAATGTAGCTAACTAGTAGACTTAGTTTGGAAGCTGACTTAAATTTTCACTTCGAATTCAACCAAACCAAATTTAGTAATTTAGATTAACGAATGGTTCTTAGAATCATTGGCAGCTGCACGATTGTGAACTGAGAGAACTTGTCTTCATGCTCCCCTTGAAATATAAAATTCAAAACAAAACTATCAACACATATTTGTCATGAAATGGGCTTATTTTGCACGCAATTTGCTATTATAATGAAAATGTTGATAAAAGTCGTCAAACATTTTGAAAGAACATGTATTTAAAATAATTGAAAAACATATGTAATTTTTTTTCATCTCCTGGGCGCTTTGCATGGGACGAGGGGGAGGGGGTAGGTAAATGCTAAGTTTTTTACGAGGGGGAGGTTGGAATTTTGTGACCAAATGCTACGAGGGGGAGGGAAGGGTTAAAAATCGCCGGAAAAAGCTACGTCATTTGTGTACGACCCCTTGTATAGATAAGCTGTTCATTCTCCACTTTTCTATGTGCTTTGAATTTTGTTATTTCCAATTATTCTAATCTAATTCATAACTGTATAAATATTATGCATAAACCAAATACTGATTCCTGATTTTATTCATAGATTTAGGAACATTATTCACATTTCGATGAGAATTAATTAATGATTCATTACATCTTGATTATGTTCTAGTTTTTATGATTATAAATTAATTCATGGTATCAAAAAATCTTTTGTGCTCTTTCACAAAATACAGTATATTATTCGCCTCGTAAATTGTTTCCTGATTCATTGGTTTTTATATGGCCGTGCACGTCGAATATGAAACCATAAAATATGTTTCAATTATCATGGTAGTACATTACATTACACTTATAGTATTTTGGTAGCACATTTTTCAGTGAAATGAACAAACATAAGTTTATAAAAATGTATTGATAATTGGCGAAGTTGTGACTTTTTCCCCGAAACCATCACGATTGAAGACCAATAGATCAACAGAATCCCAAAATTCAAAAAATTCTATTGGAATATTAGCATTTCTCGTACTTCAACGATTAATAGAATAAATAATATTTTTTCCTGCATTCGGGAACGTTTGTCCTAAAATATTGCCTTTTTAGCTCTAAAAATTGCATTAAAAATTCTAATCTGCAGAACAAAAATTTATGCATAAAAAATCGTTAACCCTTTCATGCCCAACTATTTTCTAGTACATGTAGGGTTTCAAAACTATTTTTTCTACAAAACGATGAGATCAAGAAACACGAAAAATCTATTGTCAAAAAGATAGGTGCTTCCCTTGCAGTGCTAGAAGCTGCTCAATGTTTACCTTCCAATGCTCAATACAATTCTCCAAGAATATTTACAATTGTTCGATTGCATGGAAAACGTAGCCAAAGATAGTCTAAATTGATAAGTTTTATCAGTTTTCAATAATATTGCACCATAACGAAGATATATGAAAAAATCATTTTCCGTTGTGAACGTAAACTGTCCCAGGCAGCACTGCTCAATCGGAATCGAGTCAGAATAATTGCAATAGCTTCGCTTCTAGAGCTGATCCTTGTAACTATTATTACTCAAATGCCACATTTATTAGCCTTACTTGTTTTTGTGAGCAAATCTGTTGTAGACGTTGTTGTCCACAATCAACATGGGCATGAATGGGTTAATGTAAGAGAAAAATTAATTACGATCAATTGAAAAAAATTGAAGACAATCGGCTGATTGGTTTTTCGATAATCGTGATCACAGAAAATTTATTTTTGGAAAAACTACATTTCGAGAAAATCGATTTTAAAATTTCAAGTTACCACTGCTCTTGGAAGATGAAGCGCGCTTGGAAGCGATGTAACTTTGGAGCTATTTCTCGAATTTCTATAAAAATTTGAGAAAATATTCTCAAGGATTTGTACTTTCAGAAAACGTAATAAAAAAGTTTCGATATCTTGGAAAATAAAAAGGTATGTAACCCCTTAATGAAAGTTTATAACCAAATTGAATAATGATAAAGATTGCTTGCAGTTAAAATAAACCGTAACAGAATAACAGGGATTGCAAACAGCTCTAGGCTACAAATGTACCCCACAAAACCATTCTATGGCTAAGAAAGTAGAAAAATACATGCCCAGTTTTTGTCAGTGTCCTGACATTGTTAAACTTATAGACACCTTGGTTCTTATACAATATGATAACCACTGTGTAATCCTTCAGCGAATTGATAATAAGCATATTTGTTGATCTCTAAACTAATCAAATCAAACAGTTGTAATGAACCGCATAAACATTTATATAAATCCTCATTCCAATTAAATGTCAATGAAAACGGTTTCCCTAAACTGTTTATAATTTCGAACATTTTCACGCAGGACATGATCATCGGTAGGGGAAAATTTGGGAAAATGACAACCGATGCAAAGTGTGTGACACATAAAGTGTATGTAATAAATCAATTATAATGATTGTTGTCATACAGGCAGGAATGGGTGATAACAGCGAAGAATGCAAATAATTTTATGCTGATGTGATAAAATGGAAGCTCTTTGTAGAATTGAATTTTACGCATCGCTTCATGCAGCCGGTAGGATTAAATCTGCATATTAAAGTGGTATGCAAAAAAGTTTTTCATTCAGCTTTAAGCGTGCGAAATCGTTGACAATGGCATAATTTCAAGTGAAGCGAAGCGAAGAATTTAGCTACGCTGCTTAATGTGCACTCTGCTCAAATCTATCCTTCTCCAAAATTGTTTTTATTATTATCACTAAATCGTCAATTCTTTAAAATATCCCTTACTTCAATTTCCCACGTTTGCGTGTGGAACATGTAAATTAGGGCAATGCTTACCTAATTACAAACAAAAACACACTCCAATTTGAAACAACAAGTCGCACTATTCGCCCCCATTTAGGCTCAGTTGCGATCGAAAAACAAACGCGACCGACTGGTTGTTTATCTAATCCGCTTTTTCGCTGACATCAATTTGGCAAATTTGGTCCAATATGGGTTACGGAGCTGTCGTGCAGGCGAACGATCTTGGGTTGGCAAAAAAAATCGGATTTCACCACATCTGTTGCTCCATTGCGACGATGCACAGGGGAGTTACAGGGTTCAAATTTTGGTCAAAATTGAAATAAAAATGTTATTTTTAAATTCAAAAGTTCAATATAAATATGTTTTACGACTTCAATAAGGAAGCGTTTCCTTATCGATTTTTTTCATGAGCGAGTTTTTGTAATTTCTACAATTTCTCAAATTACTGAATAGCTTATTTTGGTACTTGACGCCTGCTTGAATTATTTATAGTGAACATCAATTAGTCAGAGTAAAGAAGACTCGTTTTGATTTTTTATTTCTTTTTAAGGACATTTTTGCGAAATTTCAACCATTCAATTGAGCAAATTAAAAATTAGCATTTTAAGCTCTATTCAAAAATTTTGGGAGATATCAAAGATTAAAAATAATTCTTCATTAGCACTCTTACATACGTGGTGAGATTATGAAAATTACTCCACTGTGCGACGCGATAACAGTGGTGGAAGCTATTTTCAAGCAAAACAAAGAATGACATCGATGGCGGAATAATGACGGCAAACAGTCAGCGGACCCCAGAGTCGTTCGCCTGTCGCCCGTGCTTCTGCTAGTTATGTCGCCTTATTCCGCAGAGTATGTTCATTATTTCGCTGTCAAGGTTTCGCGTCGGGTGCTATATCCATTATTCATTGAGGGGTATTGATTTTTGCACCGGTGGTTATTGTGGATTAATTGAGCTTAGTCGGTGCTCCGCGAAGCAGTGGGAAAATTCCAAGGAGATTTTCAATTAGAATATGAATTCATACCATTGGTAAAAGGGGCTTTTGTACTCCTGGGTTGTCTTTAATAAAATATACTCTATCTTGCTTCCTTTTACAACCTTCATTTTAAATTTTCAAGACGAGGGACTGCACTTATTTTCGTACTACAGTGCTGTTCATTACTGAACTATCAGTCACTACAGTGTAGTGAAATTTCGATAATTTAAAAAATGGCTTGTCTAAATCTATAAAATATTGATTTCAAAATTGACATATTAGCTACTAGCTATAAGTCACAAAACTCTGATTTTTTTATTTAACCATGTCATTGTTAACATTCCCAATATTTTTATTTTGTCAACAAAGCAGCCAAGTCAAAGTAAAAAAATTGACCTAACTTTATGAAACTTGTTGTGTGATACTTTTTTCTATATTTTTGAAAAGTATTCTAACAAATTATTGCAGGGATACAAACATGAATATTTACTCTGGCTATAAAAATAGGGGACTTGTTGCAAATAATTACCGTGCGCCTGCTTCGAATGCAAACTACAGCAGACGCATGGTACTTTAACAATCAAACGAACGCTCATTCATTGTCGTAGCGTCATGCTCACGGCTTACATATAACATGCTCAGAGTGTAAACATTCGTCGATAGGGTGATAGGAAAATCGTCCGTCCGATGCTTATAATCTGCAGCTTTTTTCTATTTACATCAATTTTGAGCAATTATTTTCTCGATGCATTGATTATCTTTCGTTGTCCATGTAGTTATGATATACCATAATTTACATGTGTAATACTTATTAAATAAAATAATTAAATAAACAATCAACTTTAAAGAAAATCTTTCGTTTCTTTCAACGGTTTCCATGACGTCATAGAATAATAATATTCGTATCTTACCTGGTATAAGTAGGAGTGTTATCGTTTCTTCCCGGAGCTACACCGGTGTAGTGCGAAAAAGAGATTAACTGATTACACCCAAGGTTGAATGAGTGTAGCACCGACTGCACCGGTGTAGTGTACTGTCAAAAACGAAAATGACATAAGTCATAGTCAAGCGCAATTCGAAATGTTTTGTAGTTGTCGTGACAACATCGCTTCGCTTTCCGCGGACCTATAGTTTGGTACACTTTTCACATCGGACATTACGGTCCTTTAGTAGTGGAGCAATCTGTTTGACTCTTCAATCGCATAGTTGGTAAAACTACAGTAACAAGAAAAATGATCCTTTCCAGGTCCGCCCCTGAGTCTACTTAAATAAAACCTACTAGTTTGTCATTTCACCGCTTGGTGGCACTGTATTCATTAAAAACGTCACTGTAAGCAAAAATAAGAAGGACAATTATTTTTTAAGCCTGTTCCTAATGGTTTTGCCACTTCCAGTTTTAAGATCTCTATATTTCACATCCTTGCTTTTACTTGACTACTATGGCCCTAAATTTTCATAACCTTCCCTACGTAGTAATCTCTAGCGAATATCGTTAAAAGGAAAAAAAGAAGTTACTAAATTTGTAACGAAGTGATGTCTGAATCAGCTGTGCATGTGACCTAATTGAGCATGGTGGTTTATCCAGTACTCGATTCCCGCGATTTTTTTAATTTACGAAACAATGGTTGGGTTAGCTGAATAGTATTTTTGGATGAATTTTAGTATATAATATGAGTCATGTTTCGGTAAGAAAATATCAGTTCCACATTTCGCCACTAGCAGTATTTTTTCAACGAAGAGAATTAAAACTTGATGTCTTCACAACGATGTAGAACAGGCATCTTGCAGTAATTTTTCTGAATATGTGCATATTTTATTTCACTTCTTTAAAAATTAATGGTTGGCTAAGCTGTATTATCGTGCAACATGAGACCAATCTATGTCGCCATTCACCTCTGATACAGAACTCCTATCGCTTACCTCCCCGCGGTGCCAACCTGGGTACAGGCCACCTTTTGCCGTTTTTGCATAAACTCGGGACTGGGTCGGGTTTTATACCCAACTGCTGTCGACTGTGTGGAGTTCAAATTGCTTTTGTATAGAAAACCGAATATTCTCGGTAGCCGGCTACTCTGAGTTTAAATAGAACCAAAACTAAACAAGATCTTTCCTTTTTCGAGTGATCGTGCACTCGAAAACCATTTTCACTCCTTTAAAAATTATGTAATAGCTCTTTCTATTCGATGAAATATGAAACCAAATATTTTGTAGCCAAAGGATGCCTCATATTATCTACTAAACTTCTTTCAAACAGATTATTTTGCTGTAATCAACAGTTTCTTCGCAAAAAAATCATAGGAATCATTCACCACCATATGCAGTTAACCGCTATGCAAAACTAACTCAGACTGATTTCGTTAAATATTTTTCCGCCGCAAAAAAAGATCTCCGCTCGCACTGGTAAGTCGTCCGCACGGGATTTCACAGGCTTTAAATAGATGGAATTGTAATTTTTATTTTATTACAGCTTGTAAATATATAAAAGATCCACGGCTCCTCTAAACAAACGCACTGAGCCGTGTCAAATGAAAAAAGAATCACTTAGTTAAAAGATTAATAATTTCTAAATTTGTAGGCAATTAAATTATCTTTGTTATTTTCACATGTAGTCATCATCTGATACATACAATATCACCTAGGGGAGAAAATACCACCCAGTGGGTTTTCTCCTGGTTAATGCCTAAAAATCAAATACAAATTTCAAGCGCGTTGGTCCGGTAGTAAGACTTGTCGGATTTGGTTCAAATTTGGAACAGATACTCCTGGTTGGACGTGAAATCGCCTCAGGGGAAGGCCGATCGAGTTTTCAAAAATTGATTTTTTTCTGGGCAGTAACATAGTAATGCGATATCTTTTCAATTGTATGCATAATACAAAACTTATCAATAAATATAAGAAAGAAAATATAACAAAACAAACTTACTCAATAGAGTAAACAAAAAAATTAAAATAAATCAGACTAAAATATCGTCAGTAAGTGTCTGACAAGTTAGAAACTTCCTAATAGCCGATTCTTGATGGTACTGGATGTTCCAACAGCAAAAAGCTTCATTGGCGGAGAACACGTTCCGATACATAGATCTCCTAGAATAATTTTAGCGAGGAAAACAGCTTAATAGGGTCCTGCCACGGAAGGCGTCTTAACCCTTTATAAGACGGTGGCAACTGAATTGCCACCTTTTCGTTACGTTCATAACGCAGGAATATGAAGTGAGAAGTGTTCCAATCTTATGAAATCTATATGTTAGGAGTCTGGCAACTTTTCTTATTACTTTTTATTGAGATACATTGAAAAGTGTCAGATTGGTCAAGAGATTTTTGAAAAAATGCGGCGATTTCCTTTTGAACAATAAAATTAGCTAGATTTTGAAAAAAATACTCTAGACCCTATAAGTTGGTGATGCAAATTTGTAAAAACAACTATTTTTAATCCGAAAATTCGGTTTATGAGTGGTAGAAATTGCGAAGAAAAAATAAAATGAGTAAATGAACATCTGTAATCTGCGGTCTCATTTTTCAACTTGTCCTTAGAATCCCACCAGTAACCCACCTGAATTTCTTTCTGAACATTACGAAGGCCCACTTTTTCTAACGAGCAATAGTAAGTATATTTATTACTATGTTTTAATTAAGGTTCTACTGTATCGATTATGTTGGTTATTTTCGGCAAATTTGAAACTAAGAGAAACGAAAGCAATGAAATTGAAAAACGGATAGGTATTCTAAAGCGAATCAGTTATAAACTTAGAACGGAAAACCAGGACTAGGCAGGTTCATATGGACATGATCGAAAGGAAATGTGAAGAATTCTTTGCCTTCTGCTAAGTAGGAGTTGGGCGTTGCACCCAAGTCTACCGCAGGTCTATGGTAGAACATAACTCATCATCATGTTTTACCGCCGACGCCGTTTATAACTGATTCGCTCTAGAATACCTATCCGTCTTTCAATTTCATTGCTTTCGTTTCTCTTAGTCTCAAATTTGCCGAAAATAACCAACAAAATCGATACAGTAAGTATATTTTCAAAACAGTTTTTATTACGAAATCAATGTAAATATATTCTAAACTAAGTGAAAGAACCGTGTTTCTATTACATTCATTAATAGTCCCAAACTTTGGGCCTTATAAAGGCTTAGTGCATAACTAACAAATTTTCTTTGAATCGCTTCAATTCTTGCTATCCATGTTGCTTGATACGAACACCATATTACGGAGTTAGATTCCAATATCGACAGTACCAATGCTCAGTACTGGGAGCGGAGACACAGTGGGTCGTTAAATTCATTCGAAATGTTAAACATGCATCCAATCTGACGTGTGTTTGTGATGATATCAAAATAATCTGCACTTGTGAATACTAATTGTAA
Source organism: Topomyia yanbarensis (assembly GCF_030247195.1). Classification (NCBI taxonomy): domain Eukaryota; kingdom Metazoa; phylum Arthropoda; class Insecta; order Diptera; family Culicidae; genus Topomyia; species Topomyia yanbarensis. The sequence goes on from NC_080672.1 coordinate 253,927,600, forward strand.
GCGAGTTTAAAGAGCACCAGTCATTGAAAGTGTCCAATAGCTGTTGTAAAGCTAAGCAATCCCTAATGAACTTGACGTTCATATATAATTTAACGTCATCAGCGTAGAATATACATCACCCCAGTGGTAGTACTGAGACTAGATCATTGATAAAGACTGGGAATGAGAGTAGGCCCAAATTGCTTCCTTGAGGAATGCCCGAGTTGTCTCTCAGATACGATTCGAGCCAAGGAATCAGATCAAAAGACACTCATATTTATTTATGCCGTTCCAGAAGCATTCCGCGGACAGCTCTGTCAAATGCTGATTTCAAGTAGTAATATACCGTGTCGATCTGAGCACTAGCGTCTATATTACGTAAGCGGAATAAAACGCACTGAGCGAGGTGGAGTTTGTAACCGTCGGTTCCATCATTTAGATTTTTCATGTAAATAATATATGTTGTTTGTTGAACATTCACTTGTCATGTGCTACAATACACAACAGTAAGTAGAGAAGCTAAAGGGTGCGTACCGCTGTAAAGAGAGTTTGCCATCTTCACGAGAACGTATGGCACTGTCACGGATGGCGCAAAACTTTTAAAAATGAATGTCGGATAGAAATTGGAGGGAAATATAATTGAAATTCTTATAAAAGGTCCAGTAGTTTTCAGCTCTGGCTTCTTTTAAAATCAAGCGTCCGTGTGCTTCAGTTCGCATCTCACTGGTGAAGTTTATTAACCCCCCCCCCCCTCTTTGGGGCGGGAAGATAGTTTGTTAAAAAGTGTTGCGATTGTTCAGGAACTCTTAGGGCCGCGTCAAATCGTCCAGTACACGGTTCGGCTCGAGAATCAGGGAGGATTTCGCGTCTAATCCGTAAAGGATGGTCGTCCGTCAGCTGCGGGCCATTATTTCACACCCTCGGGCAAAGGCCCTAATCGCAAAGGAGGGTCCCTCTTGGTGGTGGCCGTTGCGGTTAGCCGCGGTCACGCCGATGCCCGCCAAGGAGGGAAGACGCCTGCCGCATCCAAGCCAGCAACGCCCGCGGGTCCGCCCATCTACAATCTCGATCACCATCGTACTGGGGCCTTCATCCGGCCAGTTTCGCCGACGTCAGCGAGGTGATCTCACCCGTCGGCTTCGTCAGCGTCGCGACGCTCATCAACGGAAGCAGCAACAGTACGGTACGTTGAGTGATAGAGTAGTGTACACGCCACGTTAGTAACAACATAAATTGTAAAACACACCCACACCCGCAGATTTTTGTTCTTTTTCCGCGTAGCCCTTGACTACTCGGTAGCTAGCCGACCCTGCGATACCAGCAATAGAGTCGCTTCTGCAGTAAGAGTCTTGTTAAATGTAAGGTAATAAGTTTCATGAGTTTCTAAAACTTTCGAGGATTATTGGGCAGGTTTACTTGCGTTCGAATGGAGTAGCGTTTGTACAAGAAACGATAGTGCGTACGGCAATACAATCGACGTGCCTTAAATCTGAGCCGGTTAAGATGTCGCAAACCATCTTAAAAAATAAGATAGATATAAAAACTATTGGATTTATGCGCAAAACTTTCTTTATTCTACACCAGAATATAGAAGATCTCTATGTGGCCATTATTTTACTTACGAAAGTAACACCAAACTAGCGTTGTCAGGTACTTTGGCTTGATATAGGTATCAGAACACCGACATATTAACATATTCGAGTGAGTTTTAAATTGCAACGGATTACAATGTAAACCCTACTGTATTCATGGTCATATTTAGGTTGTTTGCTTCATCACTCATTCATTCGGTGCAACGTAGTCATTGAATGATTGTCGTTCAAAATCAACATCAGTTGCAAACCAAATTTTCCTTCTATGGTGGTTTGGGTGGGATTATTGAACAAAAATACACAAAACATAGATTACGTACTTTACCTATGGTCTAAAATGTTTAAGATGCCAACTTATAACAAACATATAACAAATGAACGCTTTGATGGTTGAATGAGTTTTCTATTTCCTTTGAGCTGAAAGCTTATTCTGCGTGAAATTTCAGTCAGCTTGAAAATGAATTAATGAGAGAGGTTTGAAATTGAATGATGGTTGAGGTAAATTTACATGGAAATATTTAAAATTGAGATTTCGATATAAAACATAAAAAACCGGTAATTTTACAGGATTTATTGGTATACACCATAAAATTTGTACCCTACACAAAACTGCTATTTCTTCTTGGCTTCTTAATCGTTTTCCTCTGTTCTGTATCTCTGCTATCTGGTACAGGCAGAATGAAAAAGTCTTTGAATGCGGTGAATAAGTTAAACATGTCTACTGATATACGGTTCACGAGAGAGCGAGAAAGATTCGATATTGTATTATGAGCCGAACGGGTGCGTTTGCTTAAATAGACGAAGCCAAAAGTTTCTATTTTATTTTAAGCATACAATACGAAAAACCATCCAGCTTTGACAAGATCAAATTTTTACTCGTGTGAATTAATGCTCTACTGAACCATGCAGAAATACTTCACTCCTTATATAATGTAATAAGATAAACGCGACGCAATTTATTACTAACATAAAATGAATAAAAACAAAATATCCAGAAAACATTTCATGTAACCCTGCAACGCTCACATTAATTATTTTATACATTTTGTGAAAATTGTCACACAGCTAATAATTTTGAGATGTTTTCGTAATGTTGTTTTAAAACAACGTTGCGCATTTCAGAGTTAATGCCACCAGGTGATATTTATTGAGCTGTACAGATACTTATTTCGTTGTCATCTTACCATTCTCTTCTGTGTCTTTTTACTGTAGAAGTCAAAAAGACATCAACGAAATACATAGCTGCACAGTTCAATAAATATCATCTGATGGAATTAAAAGGAAATTTTTTCTTCTAATTTTCTATTTACTTCCATCAAAACCCTCCGCAAAAGTGAAAAATTTTCCCATGAAGTGAATAGTGTATGAGCCATTTGATTGATACGTTTAAGGAAGATTCAACAAATGGGTCGACGAATGAAAGCAATGTAATTGATTTCTCCTGTATGTGCAATGGGTTCATTACTTGAAATGTATTCATATGTATACAACAAAAGCTATGGAAATTTCGACTAACCACTTCTAATAGCATGTATAGAATCGAAAACTCGATTTGGATACCTAAACTCGCATCAGCATTCCCGCGTTCAATTGCTTCGATCGCATTACCTTTAGCTTGATGGGCATTATTTGCATACGAACATTCCATTAAAACGCGGATTTGAATTGCCTGGGAGTTTATCTAACGACGCTCAGGAAGCAATCGAGCACATGCGTGCAAAAGCATTAGCGTACATCCTAATTAATCCGCTTTGGTCCTGACCCAGGCTGTGTGGCCCGTGTAGGTATTTGCGGGAGAGTGGTTCGCAAACGCAACGTGTCGATCTGGCGAGATAGTTTGAATCTAATTAGAAGAGCTCAAATAGAACACGGACAAAATTTGATGGAACGAACCTGGTTGGTACGGCAGTACATTTTACGGGAGCTGTTATAAATAAATTCCTCGGAACGGTTTCGGTTTCATTAGCTTTAAAGTATTCTCCGTGGGAAGCAGTCTTGGAGTGGAGTATGAGGTGAAGTATATCGAATATATAATTGAATTTTAGGCAGTATTTGTGTACCGTTCGCCGATTTGACAATTATCACATAGGAGGTTGTAGGCCTAACAATTTTTAAAGCAATTTCAGTGGGTGATGAAAATTTAACGGTAAAGCTACAAATAGGCAGCCCATCGGCTGCAGCGAAGTAAGTATGCGTAAAATGATACCAATTTACGTCAAACTTTGGAAGAAACACGAGCCTTTGTCATGCCAATATTTTCCAACCATTTCATTTTTTTCCGAATAGCTGTCACACGATCGAAGTACCGATGCTTCGCATTAAAAAAGTTGTCAGATATGAGAACTAGCGGCTGCGCTGGAGCAAAAGTTTTGGTGTGAGTGAATGGGTAAATTTATATATTTTTATCATAATTGCTGGTTCTTCGCCAAAGGGCAGAAAGAACGTGTGTGAGTAGCGATTGAATTAATAATACGTCAGTTGTAGCACTTCAAGTAAAATTTCCATAATGAAACGGAATATATTGTTTGGGAATCGTATTGTATGACTGTGAAGTCAAATTGAGAGCAACCGAAAAATTTGATAGTGTCGAAACCATTTTAACGGTTCTTTAATAAATTTCGTACCATTCCTTATGATTTTCAAATTTTCAACAGTGCCAATGTTCAATACCATGCTGGTACTTTTTTTTGTACGAAGGTTATGAATCAAACTCATGCCGGTTGCGTACTCGACAGTCGACGTACCAACCACCCACACAAACCCTTTTATTGTTTCTAACGTACCTTCATATACTCAATTCAGTTATGTATTGACTGGCTTGATTTTTCGTTTTTCAATTACGGGAACGTCGCACAATACGAGTTGACCTTAACGACACTGATAACAGTTGAGAGTTGGTTTGCTCTGTGCTCTGGGTTTTTATGGTTTGTTTAGCATTGAAAATGCTTTACTCTACTATATGGGGCTGGGGCTAGGTGTAAAACTAAAATCTGATTTCGAATTTCGTTACGAAAATGTGGCATAATTTTAAACAACTGTATCGTTGAAATTTTTTTTACACAATTCATCGTTTGATATAAAAGGAATGTTTTTGACCAAATTCCTTCATTGCCATGCCTGCTCTGCTGGCAGAACCAGTTGGATTATCGCTTTTGTTGCTTGAGGGATAGCTGTTATATCTTTCATTATCACGAGCTACGGACAGCGTTGCCAACATTTTTTTTTCAAAAAGCTGGAACGTTTCCAGAAAAAAAATTGGATGCTCGGAAAAAACCTACTTTACCCTTGTAATGTTTAAGTCAACGATTCAATGAACGTAATTTTAAGTAAACACGTATGTTCCTAACCTTTTATTGAAAATTTGAGTCGGTTTTTTGATATTGTTATCCAAAGTAAAAAAAAAATATTAAAGCATTTGAATTAGAATGTAATTCTAATAGTTACAGTCGAATTTTGCTCCTTAATCCTTTCTTACGATACTATAGCAACTAGCTGAGAATTCAACAAATGTTCATCAAAATATTTGACACAATGTACTGCCACCTTTATGTTTGAGTAAAATCATTTGAAATCGAATCAAAATGTACATTCCTGTACCGTTTTACTCACAAGTGGTATAAAAAGAGTTCAGGTCACGGTGGATTAAAATCTTATTCTGCAGCACTCTGCATCATCCCATCGCTTGCTTGAAAATTTTGTGAATCAAGTTACAATTTGTGAGAAAGAAAACTAAATAAATGAATATTTAAAAAAAACTGGATGAAACCGGCTAAAATTTCAAAAAACTGGAAGAATCCAGTTTAAACTGGAAGGTTGGCATCGCTGGCTACGGAAAGGGCACGTTTGTCTGTGTGCGCTGGAAAGGTTTTGTTTGCAGCTTCAAACCACTATGCCGGAACAGAAGCGAGATGGCGAATTGCTGGTTTACGCCGTGCGTATCATCCATACAGGTTCCATAGGATTCTCGTAACGTATCCCAAAACATAGTTATTAGCAAACAGTCCTTATTAGGACAAATACATAATGGAAGAAGAATTCAATTAGAAAATTACTTTTATTAACTTGTATTAAGTTGTACTTGGTAATTCTGTACCTTTACCAGTGAATCATAATATATGCAAAAATTCTTCAAAATAATCGACCAACCCGATAGTTTTTCTAAACCTTTAAGGAAATCAGTGAATGTTTGCCGCCCTGAGACTAAGCGAAAGCCACACCAAAAAGAATGATGAAAATATTTTTATTTGTCGCACAAAAGGATCCATCTGCACCAAAAAGTTAATAAAAGAGAACGCCTTGTGTTTCATAGTGCTCATTTGACATTAGCTGCGAAAGAGGAATGTTCGTCTGTGTGTATGCAGCAGAAACGAATCGCCGGCGCGACATGATTTCAAAGGAATCTCGTCTCGTATGCACCTATCTACCCCAGTGTCACCGTATGCACCTATCTACCCCAGTGTCACCTAGTTTACACGTACTACATAAATTTGGAAATCCGAACAATAAACCGCATGGCTCGATTTCTGATGAATTTCTCATAATTTCATGTATTTATCCGTTAATTGATTACATTGTATTTTTGTTATAGTTAAGATGTTTCAAATTGTTGCAGAATATCTTAAATCCCAGTACCCAGCAACCAGTACTTCGTATGTAACAAACGTCGTTTGGGTGCATCAAGTATCTGCCCCAAGAGTAGTGAACGTAGGGATCGGCTCAACGCGCCAACTTCTGGTGTCAGTTGTTCTTGTTGAAGTATTTTCCATTTCCCTGACTTAAATTGTTGATGAGACCTACTTTTCTATTAATATGTGTAGAACTGTGAAACTGACAGCAAATGCACTATCATCCCTAAATCATACTTCTTAACTTCGCGGATGACGTCGACACCATTGAGGTCAATTGCAGAGCAATGAAAGCAGCGTTTGTGCCTTTTAAATGGGAGGTAGCGGCACGGGCTGACTACAAACACTGACAAAAACAAGACATTCCGGAAGGTATTGGATTCGAGGTGGAAATCGGTGGAAAACTGTACGAAGTTCTCGACGAAGAACCTCAGTGGTATAAGATAGCAAAGTTACTTGCGAGGTAAGAGGCGATTTGTGGATTCCAGTAGATTTTCAACTATTTCTAAGGTTCCGGTCGCAACGAAAAACCTCATATCCAGTACCGAACACCTAACTGAAAAGCGTGTCATCGTTTAACCACTTTTCGACGAAGACGATGATATAAAAACTGTTATCGAAGAGTGCAAGGCGATATTCTTCAACGGTTGAATTGATACCACCAGAAGAAGAAGGAACCCCTCGTCCCAACTCCACCACAGGACCGGGACGGCTGCTGGTCGCTGGCTGGAAGGGTTCGACTGTGATGGGGGGACTAAGGGCTTCCTCAGGACTGGTGGCAAGTGTGCGTCCCGGTGACCGGGAAAACGGGAAACCGAGGGTTGTACTCAATGCAGTTGGGCTAGGTAACACTCCTGAACGGCTGCGGATCGTTGGCATTTGCACAATTGACAGTGAGCTGGAATAGAAGAACATTTCGGTGCTAGAAGGTTTCGAAATAGATGGATATTTGCCGCAGTATGAAGCTTGGAAGACCCTTTTTCCACTCCCGCACACAGGACCGGGACGACTGGTGAACGCTGGATGCAGTAGCTGTACTGTGGCGGGGGGATCGAGGGCTTCCATAGCACAAGCGGAGGTGTCCTGCCTATCCTGTCTCTGCTGATCGAATTTAAATTCGCGAACCAGCACTGTAAATTTAGGTTTCCTGAAACCGATACGAGCATCTAAAATAATATAATTTTTTCACGTTTTACCATTCCTTTAAAACTGCACTACTTTAAATCTCAAGATTGCTGCCTTAAAAAATCAAGATTTGAATGAAAAGTGACAATAATTTGTGGTTTCGTTCTGCATCATGTTCGGCAATATTTTTATGTGTATGATTTGCACATAAGCTTCCGTCAACGAAAAAGAAGGCAACCGTTCCGTCAGGATGAATTGAATATATTTCTCGTGTCACAATCACACGATTCATACGTCAAAACTTTCCGATCCGATGATATTGTATATGAATAGTAACTGCATGCAACTACTTTTGAAGTTCCGTAAATCCTTCTCAAATTAATGTGTTCTTTGATGATGACGCACTGAAGCAAAGGATGTAAGCGTCCAAACGGAACATTTCGTTATTGGCACTGTACCAAAAGCCCGTTCAAAATATTTATTCACCTAGGGTTGCATTCTGTTTTGAACGATGGGAAGTTGATGAAAAATTTGGGTCCTAATATTATTTGCACATTTACGTTGTTGCCCATTGATGATTGATTGTACCTACAAATACCACCATATATTTTAGAAGTTTCCCTGCAATATAAGGACATTACTTCCATACGCCATAAGTTCAAGAATGTCCGACATCGCCAGCATTGTTTCAACAGTCGTTAACCTTATTCATTGTAGCAGAACCGAAAACTAGTGGTGCAACTGAAAAAACACTTTACGCACGTTATCGTTCCAGTAAACCATCACATTCCGCCAAGACAATTCATCAAATGTGGACTTATCCTGTGCAGTGGAACTTATTCGGTGCAAAATCCCATTCTTCCCCCTGAATGCACATTGCTCGCTAGTGCAATAAAACAATGCAAAACTTTTTGTTCCCACTTTTTTCCCCGTGCATATTTCGATTCCATCAGCTGTAAAGCTTTGCTGCTGGTGCAGTTTCACATAAAAAGCTGCCAAAGCCTTCTGCCGCTAGCTGCAACAGTATAGCCGTCAGTGAGAACAAGCAAATGAGTTGGGTTTTTTTTCGTAGTATTGGAGCGCAAAGTGGGCCACCGACAAACGGTCCGCTTTGGCGCAACCACAACACATTAAGGTTCTACTTATGTGCTGAAGAGTTGTGTACCCTTTTCCCCGTATTCAACTCTGTCGGCATCTCCCGCGATATATAGGTAAATTATTAATGAAAAGCAGAATCCACTCAATGCTAGCTAGGTACGTTCTGAACTCTCTAGTACTTCTCCAGACAGGACCCAACGAAAGGGCTAAACCAGTCAATGTAGGTATGTAAAATAGTGCTTTGTACTAACCTCGGTAACGTACGATGGCTGCAGGAATGTTGGAGAATATTCATTTATGTCAATCACCGAGATGTGAACGCTTGCGCTGAAACGAGAGGAGAACAGTTTTTAGTAATTAAATAACGCCTCGATGCAGACTTTGGGGTTGGATTGTTGAAGCTGGAAGAGAATGTCCAATTTCCTTACGAAATTCAACTCGACACCCTCAAAAGTTCACTAAACGGATTCACCGGGTTTTCACCTTTTCGTAAACTGTGCCGGCGACAGTGGTGAATCAGTAACACACAATCAAGCACTTTTTAATACAAGCGGCTATTGGACGTTCTAGTTTCTTCTATGTCACTTAGTAGATGGTGTTGTAGGTTATGTGAAATTGTGTTCTATTATTTTTATTTTTTAATGTAAATTCATTTATCCCATACAACGACGTGTCAATATGTTCCCTTGTTCATAGGAGTGTTTTCGTGTTTGCGAGATCACGGGTGTAGGTGTTCATGGATTATCGCGAAGGACTCAAGCGTTTGCATATTAACGTGTATGTAACTTAGCGTCGATAAATTCAATTTTATAATCGTCTGTCCATTCGCATATTTGCGTGTGTTCTTGGATGATCGCACGGATCTTGAATCTGATGCTTAGTTTGGATGTACGATCTAGATACTAGAGTCACCCGGAAACTTGTTGTCTGGTGCATATGAGCTAATTATTTTGGAAAGATTCTCCTGAAAGCCAAGGTTGTTTGCACTGACGCTACAGGTTTCCGGACGAAACGGATTCATGATTGCGTGGGAACGCGAATTTGTATCTTCGTACTTGAGATCGCGTTTATAAATTAGTAGTTAATAAAAAGTTCATCTAATCACAGGTTCGCGTTTGTAACCAATATTGTATAATTGCGCAGACCTCGAGCGTTTGTATGACAGCGAGCTTGATCGCGTGGGCGTGTGTGTGTAGCATATATGCAACTTCGCTTGTAGAAATTCGTTTGTACAATCGTGTGATTGCTTACATATTTGCATGGATTTTTTAATGTTCACGCGAACGACGATTTTAAGTGTATGGTTCAGATCTAGAAGGAAATGAGACTGAAGGCTTTCGAACGCAAACGATTCATGATCACGTGGGAACGGGGATTGATATAATCGCACTTTGAGACCGCGTTCATGAATTCGTAAGTACTAACATATCGAATTGATCACGGAAGCGAACGTAGATGTGTGCGGATGATCACGGTTGCATGTTCGCATGCATGATCAGATTAGTATTATCGCGAAGAGCACAAGCGATTTTAGGTCAAGTTGTTTGATCGCGTGGATTTTTTTCATACCTCGGATGTTAGTGTGTGAATAACTTTGATTTAGTATATATATATATATATATATATATATATATATATATATATATATATATATATATATATATATATATATATATATATATATATATATATATATATATATATATATATATATATATATATATATATATATATATATATATATATATATATATATATATATATATATATATATATATATATATATATATATATATATATATATATATATATATATATATATATATATATATATATATATATATATATATATATATGCATGTAGTGGTTTGCATATTCGCGGAAGAGTACGATGAATGATTTCGTGAAAGCGGACGTTTGTATGTTGGCGCTTGAGTTTTATAAACTCGATTTGAGTGATCATCGGAAATGTGCTAAGACATTGCAGTATAACTACAGCCAAATGATAACTGCGGCAAAACTTGAAATAGTACTGATATGTCTTCAACATTGCATGCTTGTAAACCTGGAATGAAAATGGTTAAAATGGTATTTAAAACATGGTGCAATGGAAAATGCTTCCATCTCCTAAATTTTAAAATAATAAATCTGTTTTTTTAGCAAAATACCGTGGTTGAGCAGCACTAAAACTTCCCGGAAGCGGTCGATATAGAAACTTTCGTATGATTCGTAAAGAATATTATAAGAAATGTGCTTAATATTCGCGTTCCTTACTAGCAACGTCCCACGATGCATTCAATTTACAAAAGATTTTTATTCAAGAAATGTTAATTTTAATGAATTTCGTTCCTCTTCCAGCGAATAGGTTGAATTCTTTCACGTTTCCATGTTTTGGCTTTCTCATATTTTCACTGTGCGATGTTTCGGCAATAAAGAATCTGTGCAATAGTAGACCTGACTGTACTGTAATAGAGCCCAAAATTGCTGTCGAAAACATAGTTTTTTTTTATCAAACTCACTTGATAAATCGCAGGAGCCATGTCGCTTGACTGGTGATTCATCCGGTTGAAACAGGCTCGATTTTAAACCTGTGTTAATCCGCCTATTTTTGAGCTCCATCGCTTCGAACATAGTGGAACCATCGTCTTTGTTGTGGTGGGAAGTGCCTCTGAAAACCGGTGCTCTATTTGAACGAAATAACCTATCGAACTGAAAGATGGTTGGCTGTACACTGTGCGACCGGCCAGAGAAAATCGATAGCAAGTGAAAAGGGTACCAATCAAATTATGCTACCATCAATCGACAGTAAGCTGGCTCGAAGCGGTAAAACAGGAACTGACGCAGGTTCAAGAATACGTTTCATGTTTTCTGTATCGGGACAATTTAGTCGGAAGCAAATCTAATTTTTCCTCCCTTCAGATTTGTAAATGAGAACATGGGCGTGCAAAAGGTGCGGTGGGAGTTTAACCGGAAGCACTAGCAGCAATTGAACAGCAGGTAAAGAAATGCAATCAAACTAGTGGAGGGGATTTCGAGAATGTATTCTAAAGGTTCATGGACATTGTTATGGGTGACCCTTACTCAGCTTTGGATACTAGATGTTTTAAAAATCTTGCTAAAAAGGCCTAGAAATACTGAACCTACGGGATTATTGCGTGTTTAGGTTCCATAGCTCAATGTTTAGATAAACAAATCTGTGTTTAATAGGCTTTTATGTTAGAAAATGGCTATGTACCTTACCGTACCGGGATGGCACTTTATTTACAATTTAAAAACAATTTATTACTGAAAATATTTTCGGAATATCTGGCGCGGGGGCCTGCACCAAGCGTTTCTCATGCGGTGACGTCGGTGCCTCTCGTCGCACCTCTCGTGCGACTTTAGAGGGCGTTTTCCCGAAACCATTTTTTTCATTGGTAATTTCGATTGCGAACGAAACGCTACACGTATAAAGCTCAACCTACATTATTTTTCTACATTCAATTCTCCACTTGTATTTAAAATACTGATATCAGTAAAAGTTAATATTTTAACATTGTTTTAGACGCTAATAACAATAAGAAAGGGTCAAAATCCGGCTTCTTTTTTGAATGAAAGTGGTAATAAATTTTACTGTTTAATATGAGAGATGTTTCATGTGTTCTGGGCTGTAGCGTGATTACCGCAAAAAATAATTTAATGGAGGGCCTTCAGAAGATGGCTGTCTCAGTGAGCAGTTTGAAAATGTTGAAAATCAGAAAGCAAAGTTCAGATATCGTGTATCTAAATAAACACAAATGACAACTTTGCTGACGCCCTATTTTCCTGTTCAATTAAAACAATGACCCTTTTTCAAGGTTTTAATTAGAGTGCTCCTTTCAATTACAGAAAGTAGCTGAGATTTGATTTTGTGAATGATCGACAAAATTCTAATTCTAAAAAATCATCCAAACGAAAAACCAAATCTGTTCTAAACATGTTAAACTTCTGTGAGTCGCAGAAACATCAACGGTCCCAAGTGGCTTCCTTGAGGTATTCCTGACAAAGAAGTGAATGTAGGGGCCTGGCGAAAAGTCGGTGTAAACAATGTCGTTTTGAGCGCGACGTTCCATACTCTCTGTTATGTAGGATGTTAAACATAATAGGTTAGACGTGGTTGACCGTCTCGACGTGAAGCCGTATTGATCGTCACTTAGGTACTGGTTACAGTGAGCCTGACGAGGTTCCATACAGACAGCACTCAATGAAGTTATTCCACAGTAATTATAGACGTCTCGCTTATTGCCCTTTTATGGACTGGGAACATGTTCGCTGATTTCCAGCAAGATGGTAAATACTTTTAGCAAAAGATGTTCGAGAGATGGGAAGAAATGGAGTAACCAAAACTTCGAGGGGAATGTGTCGGGTCCTGGATTGAAAGATGACTTAAGTCGAGACGACGCTCTGATAACCATCGTTGCATTGACATCGATAGCACCCAGAGATTTGCCCACAAATGGAGCTCTTCTAGCAGCGAGTTCGATTTGCTCAATAGTTAATGCCTCGTCTGTAAACCCATTCGCGATTTGTTCCGAAAAAAGTGCACATATGTCTCGTGATTCCTTGCGTCCAGATTCCTTGCGCTGCTCGTTCACATATTTCCAGAAACGTTCAGAATGCGACTTGATATTACGCTGAATATTTTACTGATATCGATAGAAATAGTGTTGACTGACTCGTTTGTACGCATGGTTGAGACTGATGTAATAGTCTCTGAGTGATATTGTACAATACTGGGTAAACCTCCGTAGGGCAGCTCTCATGGTAGACTTCAGCCGTCGCAGTGTAATCGTTTGCTATGGATGGCCGGTTTTTCGATGGTGATCTTTCTTGGGAACGTACCTGTCAATAACGTACACCAGTTTGAACAGCGGATTCGACTACTTCGAGGTACAAAATATTTTCCCAATCGATGGTGAAAAAAAGGTCTGTGATACTGCGATGGTCGGTTTTATGGAAATCTTAGGTAACAGAAATATCGAAATACACCAAAGGGCTACAGTCGTGGCGATCAATGAAGGACGATGTACCACTGGGTTTACTAGAGGAGAGGGGGGGCATTATTATTGATGTAGTGCATTGTCCCACATGACTGGAGACAGGTGAGGGTCATCGCCATCCAAAAACCAGGAAAACCAGCCTCCGACCACAATTCGTATCGTCTGATTGCAATGCTGTCCTGTATCCGGAAGTTATTCGAAAAAATGATCTTGTTTCGCCTCGATAATTGGGTCGAAGCAAATGGCTTACTGTCAGATACACAATTTGGCTTCCACAAAGGCAAAGGGACGAACGATTGCCTTGCGTTGCTCTCAACAGAAATTCAAATGGCAAAGAGCAGATGGCAGCAGTATTCTTGGATATTAAGGGGGCTTTCGATTCAGTTTCTATCAACATTCTTTATGAGAAGTTGCACCAGCATGGTCTTTCGCCAATTTTAAATAACTTTTTGCTAAACCTGTTGTCTGAAAAACAAATGCATTTCTCGCATGGCGATTTATCGACATCACGATTTAGCTACATAGGCCTTTCCCAGGGCTCATGTCTAAGCCCTCTCCTCCACAATTTTTACGTAAATGACATTGACGAATGTCTTGTCAATTCCTGCACGCTAAGGCAGCTTGCAGATGACTGTGTGGTCTCTATTACAGGTCCTAAAGCCGTTGACTTGCAAGGACCACTGCAAGATACCTTGGACAATTTGTCTGCTTAGGCTCTCCAGCTGGGTATCGAATTCTCCACGGAGAAAACTGGGGTGACATTATGGAACCATTTCGAATCGACTTTTTCATACAAGCTTGCATACAATAATCCTTTCGTTTCGAGATGCGCAATGCCACCCCTGAGCTAGTCGTATTTTCTAGAAAGCGTGAACCAGCGCAACTACAGCTTCAATTAATGGATCAAACTATAGCTCAGGCTTCAACATTCAAATATCTCGTGGTATGGTTCGACTCTAAAGGTACCTGGGGATGTAACATTAGGTATCTGAAACAGAAGTGCCAACAAAGGATCAACTTTTTCCGTACAATAACTGGAACATAGTGGGGTGCCCATCCAGGAAACCTAATCAGGCTGTACCAAACAACGATATTATCAGTGTCGGAGTACGGATGTTTCTGCTTTCGCTCCGCTGCGAACATACACTTCATCAAACTGGAGCGAATCCAGTATCGTTGCTTGCGTATTGCCTTGGGTTGCATGCACTCGACCCATACGATGAGTCTCGAAGTGCTGGCGGGCGTTCTTCCGCTGAAAAATCGATTCTGGGACCTCTCATATCGATTGCTCATTCGATGCGATATTCTGAACCCATTGGTGATTGCAAATTGCGAAAGGCTTGTCGAGCTTAATTCTCAGACCCGATTCATGTCCTTGTACTTCGATTACATGGCACAGAACATCAATTCATCTACGTACAACGTCAACCGTGCTCATCTCTTAGATACTTTTGATCCAACTGTATTTTTCGATACATCCATGAAGGAAGAGATTTGTGGAATTCCGGATCATATTCGCCCTCAAGTGGTCCCAAATATTTTCTATAACAAATACCATCAAATCGACTGCGCCAAAATGTTCTACACTGACGGATCAATTCTCGACGGGTCCACAGGCTTCGGTATCTTCAACGAAAATCTTACTGCCTCATTCAAGCTCAATGATCCTGCTTCAATTTACGTAGCAGAATTAGCTGCCATTCAGTATACTCTCGGGATCATTGACACCCTGCCCTCAGAACATTACTTCATCGTTTCGGATAGTCTCAGCTCCATTGAGGCCATCCATGCGGCGAAGCCTGGAAAGCACTCACCGTATTTTCTGGGGAAAATACGGGAATATCTGAGTGCTTTATCTGAAATATCTTACCAGATTGCCTTGGTTTGGGTCCAGTCACATTGTTCTATTGCGGGTAATGAGAAGGCGGACTCTTTAGCCAAGGTGGGCGCATTAGAAGGCGACACTTACGAAAGACCAATTTGCTTCAATGAATTTTTCAGTATCTCTCGTCAGAGGACGCTCGATAGTTGGCAAACCTCATGGAGCAATGGGCATCTGGGACGGTGGCTACATTCCATTATCCCGAAGGTATCAACGAATGCTTGGTTTAAGGGGTTGGATGTGAACCGGGACTTCATTCGTACGATGTCAAGGATCATGTCCAACCATTACTCGTTTGACGCGCATCTCCGTCGTATAGGGCTTGCTGAAAGTAATCATTGTGTTTGTGAGAACGGCTATCACGACATCGAGCATGTTGTTTGGCTGTGCGCAGAGTACTGTGTTGCCAGGTCCCAACTAATAGATTCCCTTTGGGCCCAAGGTAGATCACCCTTTGTGCCAGTCCGGGACGTCCTAGCAAGCCGTGACCACCCCTATATTTTTCTTATTTATATCTTTTTGAAAACTATTGATGTCCAAGTTTAATACATTTTCCCCTCTCTCATTCACAGTAGAATCTCATTAACCTATCCCTATATCTACAATATGGCATTGCTCCACGAGTCTTCGGTGCATACCCTTCTTGATAACCGTCTATCCAGAACATCATGACATACCTCACATGCAGATGATATAGAGTGCCAATAATTATCCGAAATATCGACGCTCCCCTCGCCCCTGCGATTACAGACTGGAAACTACAACACAACAACAAAGTGTGCATATCCGCCACAATGACCAATCAGCAAACGACAATGTCAATTACATAATATGTATCCCACTTCCTGCCTTTTTCCTTCACTTACATAAGAGGGGAGCAAGCCGCCCATAAATACGGCTTTCCCTTCCCCCACTAACATGTGACATGTAATAAAAAAATGAATTATCGGCCTCGTTAAGCTACAGCATTTGGGCCTAAATAAACGTATTTAAGATAAAAAAAATTTATTGATGTGGTGGAAACTTGATCGCTGGTAAAGCAAAGATCAAGATGGTGGCTATTCTCATTAGCATTAGAATTTAATTGTAGTAGCATGGCTGAGCTATGGTTGTCAAGTAGCCTCAAGGAATGGTCCGAATCGGGATACAGAAATCCGTTAACTTCCATGAAATGCTAGGAAGAATAAAATCTCCTAGTATCATGATCTCATAAACTGCGTTAGCGTCTTCGAGGATAGTAAAAGCTGAGCTGCAGTGCGCTTCAATATGTTCGATATCACGAGCGCGGGCGAGTGGAACATACAATACAACGCACACAAGTAGAACCTACGGCCGCCAAGCTCGATAATCGTCCAAACCTGCTCTAGGCAAACCCAATTCTTGCCTTCGAACTGATATTAACTGATACTAATACGCCACCTCCGGTGGATTTTCGGCTATTGCTAGGGCTCCGGTCGCGATGAAACACCTCGTATCCAGTACCGAATACCTGACTGGAAAGCGTATCATCGTTTAACCATGTTTCGGCGAAGACAATGATATCAAAACTCTTATCAAATACTGCAAGGCGGTATTGCTCAACGACCAACATTTTGGTAGTATAGCAGTAGCTTATCCCGTCGTTGACCAAGGTTGGAAATCGAAGAGCTTTGAGGCAAACAAAAGCTCACAGATGCATTGTAAGGTAGGTTTGCGGAAGATCCCTCTTCCCATCTCCATCACAGGGCCGGGACGGCTACTGGTCGCTGGCAGGAATAGCTCGACTGTGCTAGGGTAACTAAGGGCTTCTTCACGACTGGCGGCAAGTGTGCGTCCCTGTGACCGAGGAGACAAGATTATGTGAGATGTATGCAATACAGCTGAACTAGCTACCTCACGTAAACAGCTGCGGTTCGCTGGCAGGAAGAACGGCATCTGGTGCTGATACTAGGCAATTCACGGAGAACTGGAGTCGGGGAACATTTTACCGCTTGAATTGTTCAGAATGAATGGATAGTTGCCGCAGTAGGAAGTTTGGAAGGCCCTTTCGTCACTCCCACACACAGGACCGGAACGACTGGTGAAAGTTGGCTATAGTAACTGTATTGTGACTGGGAGATCGAGGGCTTCCATGATATAAGCTGTGGTGCATTCCGGTATCCCCTTTAACGAAATCTATCCTGCTTTGGCTGGTCGAAATTGAATTCACGAACGAGTTCTCCAGTGGTCTAAGTAGACGCTTTGAGTGTCCTTTAGTTCGCTCGGAAGCTCAACTCGGAACGAGACGAAATTGATTTTCGTGAGATAGGTATCTTTTTGATTAACAAAATTGCTTTGGGTTTGTCGCTTATTCCGAGCCATTCTTGGATGATAGCAACAATGTCCTCCACTGTATGACTCGGGTCGAAGCGGTTAAGGCAGACCCAGAACTGATCCCGTTCATCAGAAACTGTTTTCTCGAAACTTCGTTTTGGAGTGGGCAGGTCCCCCGGAAGTCACTTGACAAACAGCCCACTTTGAGCTACAGAATCAGAATTAATTGGAAAGTGAATCTCAATGCTGCTCGAGAGATTTGCGACTACCACGTTTAGATAGTATACTGCCTAGCCTAACTTTTTTGTGTCCACGATTGGAGCAGCGGAATCGCATAAATGGACACCCCAGCTAGGCAACAAGTCTTGCGCGGATCGCTGCATACCAAGAATACAAGTGCGGTGGAAAAACGATCCGCAACGTTTTTGCTATAAAAACATCCACGATATTTGTTGTTGAATAGTTAATTCCGATTATTTTCTTCAAAAAGATTGAATAAAGCTGTTTATATCTGTTCCAGACGATTTGAGTTTCTTTCGGGACTTCAACACGGCTTCACGTCTGGACGGTCAACTGCGTCTAACCTATTATATTTAACATCCTTCATAACAGAGAGTATGGAACATCGCGCTCAAACCGACGTTGTTTACACCGAATTATCTGCCGCTTTTGATAAGATAAACCACTATATCGCAATAGCAAAAATGGAGAGATTTTGAATAAATGGTAGTATTTTGCAATGGTTTCGATCCTACCTCACTGACCGAGAGATAGCGGTTGTCATAGGAGAATCCCAGGCCCCTACATTCGCTTCTACATCTGGAATACCTCAAGGAAGGCACTTGGGACCGCTGATGTTTTTGATATACTTCAATGATGTATATCTAATTTTGAAGACTCCACGATTATCTTTCGCGGATGACCTCAAGATTTTTCGCCTAATTCGTTCAAGTGAAGATTGCAGAGTTCTCCAACAGCAGCTTCAAGTCTTTGCTGATTGGTGCAATACGAACCGCATGTATGTAAACCCGAAGAAGTGCTCGATAATATCTTTTTCACGGAAGAAAGATTCGATTTATTTTAACTACCGTCTTCTAGAGACAGAAATCGAACGTATCAGCCACGTCAAGGATCTGGGAGTGATTCTGGATTCTTAACTTACGTTTAAACAACACGTCTCCTATGCAGTTGGTAAAGCGTCTCGAGCACTGGGATGCATATTCAGGATAGCCAACAACTTTACGGATGTTTATTGTCTCAAATCGCTGTACTGCTCTTTATCTCGATCAATTCTGGAATATTGCCCTGAAGTGTGGAGCCCGAACTATAATAATGGCGTTGAAAGAATTGAAAGTGTGCAGCGTCGCTTTTTACGTTTCGCGCTCCGTAGATTGCCGTGGAGAGATCCTGTCCGACTATCTAGCTATGAAAACCGATGTCAGTTGGTTCAACTAGGGCCCCTACAAGATTGAAGGAATACCGCAAGAGCTTTGTTCATCGCTGACACTCTGCAAGGCCGTATAGCTGCCCCAGCTATTTTGGAGCAAATCAACATAAACGTCGCACCTCGAGCACTACGTAACAACATTATGTTCCGATTGCCATTCCGACGAACAAATTATAGTATGTATGGAGCCATCACTGGTCTGCAACGAATTTTTAACCAGGTTGCTTCAGCATTTGATTTCAACGTTTCTCGACAA
This sequence comes from Topomyia yanbarensis, assembly GCF_030247195.1. Classification (NCBI taxonomy): domain Eukaryota; kingdom Metazoa; phylum Arthropoda; class Insecta; order Diptera; family Culicidae; genus Topomyia; species Topomyia yanbarensis. The sequence continues at coordinate 253,946,914 of NC_080672.1, forward strand.
ACTCTGCGTATACGTTTCTCCAGATTGTTTAATCAATTCGTTAACAACACTTGACCTTTTTATTCTTTGTTTGTAATTATTGTATGATCATTGTTTTTATGTGCGACTTGATTATTAGAAATAAGATTAGTATTTAGGCCAACATCATTTGGGGTTTGATATGCCTGTTGATGTATTAAACAAAATAAACAATAAATAAACAGACTTCACAAATTTGTGCTATGAAATCTCACCTGTTCTCGATTCCCAACCGCGCACATAAGGTTAAAGATTTTTCAAAAAAAGATTTTTCTAACCCGAAAAAAGAGCGAGTGATCCTAAGGTTAAAACTTCTATGGGTCGAAAAAATCTCCTGAGATTATGTAATAAACAGTACTCCAAAACAATTATTTTTCGATCCAAAGATTTCGCTCATCAAGGTTATCCTTAAATTCATTATTGTACTTTTGTTAAATTCGCAAAAAAAATCTAACTAATTTCAAGAATGTTGTTCGAGAGATTTCACAAGAAGTGATCAACGTTAATTCGTAAGAACTGTAAAAGTTTTATCTTTCTTATATAAGGCAAGTATAGAATTCACTTTAATGTATGTATGAAATAATGGGCAGAAATTACTTTGTATTTTGAAAGACTATATCGAAAACTACCATACTGCAAATTTTTCTGATTTGATGCAATGAAAAATTTCATTAATGCAAGCAAGCTTATAAGCACTATAGGAAAAAATATCAGGGCAAAATACCGGGCAATGCGAGAGTAGATCTACAACCCCCTATATGTAAATCCCGGCAAATCTATTGCAAGTTCCATCGTAAATATTTGATCACCAATCCAAAAAAAATCAATAACATTCGCAGAACAGAACCAGAAACACCCTTTCTGGTTATTTTTTCTTCTATTGTACATACCACAAATAAATCTGTAGACAAACAGTTACAAACACCATCTACCATACTTTACAGAATGCAAATTTCAAATTTACCTTTTCGAGTGCGAACCATCACAGAACACCGCCGTGATGTCAAATTTGTAGTTTTTGCGCTTTTCACAATTCAGCGATTTTTTCGCTTTCAGAATTCCCAGCTCGTTGACTAGTTCGATCTGAAACAAACGGGAGAGAAAAAAAGGCAATGAATTAAGTGATGATTGTTGTTTTTTGCTGATTTGTACATTCAACAATGGCTGCAATAAAAAAATGTTTATTAGCTACTAGTTGGAATGGTTTGACCGAACACAAAATTGCTATTTAAATGGCCATGCATGAATAGGTTCGATTATTGATAGCACAATCATTTGGCATTCATTCGATAGTCATGAAGTACCTACAATGTTTGCTTTGGATCACCAGCAAAATTAAACCGAAATAAACTCTCGTAGTTCTTGCATGCCAACAAACAATCACTCATGGTACGAATAAATATATATATTATACACGTTCCTGCAAACTCATGAATAGTAAGTAACAAATGGATTGTGGCTACAACTGGGATAAAATGGATAGCGTACGATTTCCATTCAGTCTCGAAACATGCTCTTCCAAGCACTGGTGTAAAATCTCAAACTCAGTTACCTCTTTCTTCCGAAACCAATTTTATTCATTCACTTTTAATCTGACTGAAATTTCACGCAGAATCGAATGCTTCAGTGAAGGCAGAGGAAATATAAATTCATTCCCCAACCAAAGCATGAATTTGTTATTATATAAACAATTTGAAGGCACAAGATGGCATCTCCTACATTTTCGAGCATAAGTGAACTGCGTAATCTATGTCTGGTGCATTTTTGCACAATGATTTTTGGAAAAGCCACTATAGAAACAAAATTCAGTTTGCTACTGAATTTGATTTTTTTGAGAGTTGTCCTACTGGACCTGTAGAGCTGAGTTCTCGGAAGGGCTCCCTATCACGATCGCGTGTAGCATCGCGAAGAGTTCGAGCGTTTGTATGTTAACGTGTTTGATCGCAAGGGCTTTTGCATTCGCGTGTGTTAGCGTGTATGTAACTTCGCGTGGATTAATTCAATTTTGTAATCATGACCGTGAATATCATATTTAATTTTCAGTGTACGGTTCAGATTCTAAAAGAGAGTGAATTCTTATCACTCGAATTCCAGGTCATGTCATCATGTTGTCTAGTGGATATGAGCGCTATTTTTGGTCACGTGACGAATACAAAATTTTAAAGTCACGTATATAAAAATAAAAAAAATATTTTTGGTCCAACTGAATGCTAGAGCCGGATGTGACCAATTCATGATAGCGTGAACATGGGCGTTTGTAGGCTCACGTTCGCGACAATTTTTGTAAATGTATGAGTGCTAAACGTTCGCTTTATCACGGGGAGTTTGCGAGATCGCGGGCGAAACGTGAATGATCGCGTAGGACCGCCAAAGATCATCTGGTATATTATCATCTTTGGGAGTCTTGGAATGGGACAGTTCAAGTTTAAAAGAGTCCCAAACCAGGGTTCATCGTCAAGCCCATGACACCTCTAGAGAGAACTTGGCCCTAAGCCCACTTTGTACATTATTTCGACCACGGTATTATTGGGTAATAAAGGTCGTCAAGCTAAGTACTAAATTTGATCTCAATGTGGCTTAACTAAAAAGAAAATAGCTGTACCCAAGGTACGTCAAGGTTCAGTATCATGCCGAGTTAGTCTGCTGTTTGAATTTAAACCGAATATGCTTGAATGTACACGCTACACAGAACAAAAGAATGAAAAGGTAAAAAATTCCATTCATTGCGGCGGGCATAAATTGAATTTTGTTATTCTTTCGAACTCACACAGGGATGTAAATTTTTCTGAGTTCTGCTCCTAAAAAAAGAAACCATACAATGCGAACGTCAGTGCTGATGAGTAAGGAAATGTCTCCAGTTGGTTGTGTTTTATTCATAACTTTTGAATTTTTGTCGAATCATCTATTGATGATTGTAAAACTAACAAATATACCGACCTTTAGTGGGAAAACAATACAGTTAACTTTCTCTATCTCGATATTCTTCACAAACTCGATTATTTCGTAAGTCTGAAAGAGATTAGCTGTGAAAAGTCCTCAGTATCTCGATATTTTTGGTTGTAAATGGCTGGGAATTGCCTATCTGAATTAATAAAATAGACCCCACGCGTGGTCCTTAGCTTACGCACGTGCTACTCCTATCTCTACATCCGCGCGGTACTGGTCGGAGTACGAGCAACTATAACGGAGATCGGGTAACCAACTCCCGGTGGAAACTATGGTTGTACGCGGGCAGCGAAGGTGGGAGGGGTTTGCTTCCGCAAACCTGGAGCGCAGCTGGTGTCAGGTCTTGTAAGCCAAACTAAACAATAAACAATCAATCAAGATTATACGGACCGGAACAATCGGAGAAGACCAAGGCAAAGAATAAAGACTACCAATTGGAAACTCGGGACGTGGAACTGTAGGAGTCACAACTTCATCGGAAGCACCCGCATAATATCCGATACATTGAAGGATCGCGAGCTCGGCATAGTAGCACTGCAGGAGGTGAGGTTTGATGGAAAGGATCAATAGTGCGAACGTTTAGAAAAAATCACACCATCTACCAAAATTACGGTAATACACACGAGCTGGGAACAGCTTTCTTCGTGATAAGCGAAATGCAGAAGCGCGTGATTGGGTGATGGCCTAACACTGAAAGAATGTGCAGATTGAGGATCAAGGACCGGTTCTTCAACTTTAGCATAATTAACGTGCACAGCCCAGAATCCGGAAGCAATACGAATACGACAGCTGCCCAAGCCACGACATCATCGTAGGAGATTTAAACGCTCAGGCTGGCCAGGAGGAGGAATGCAGACCGTGTACTGGGAAGCTTAGTGCACACCAGCTAACGAACAACAACGGCTTACGACTAATTGATTTCGCCGCCTCCAAGAATATGGCCACACGTAGTACCTATTTCCAGCACAGCCACCCAGATAAGTACACCTGGAGGTCACCACAACAGACTGAATCACAAATGGATCACGTTATGATCCATGGACGGCACTTTTTTGACATTATCGACGTCAGAACCTATCGTGGCGCTAACATTACCGCTCGGACCATTACCTGGTAATGGAAAAAGTGCGACCAAAACTCTCCGTAATTGTTAATATCATACCGTGGCGGGCGTCGGTATGGTACATTGTTAATGTACCATACCGACGCCCGCCACGGTATGATATTTGGCAACTGAACCAACCAGAAGTCGCCACAACATACGAGTATCTGGAGGCAGCGTTGCCGTATGAGGGTGCGCTCGATGGGGCCCCTCTTGAAGACTGCGGGAACACTATCAAAACAGCCATAAACAACAAAGCTGAAAGCGTTGTCGAGTATGTAGAACGAAGTCAACGGAACGACTGGTTCGACGAGCAGTGTAGAGGGATTTTAGAAGAGATGAACGCAGCGCGGGTATTAATGCTGCAGCATAGAACGCGGCTGAACGTAGAATGATATCGACTAAAGCGGAAGCAACAGACCCGCCTATTCCAGAAGAAAAAAACGCCGTCTGGGAGAAGCAGAGTGTGAGGAAATGGAATAGTTGTACCGTTCTCAAGAAACCAGAAAATTCCATCAAAAGCTCAACGCATCCCGCGAAGGCTTCGTGCCGCGTGCCGAAATGTGTAGGGATAAGGATGGAAGCATACTGATTGATGGACGAGAGGTGACTGAAAGGTGGAAGCAACACTGCTTTGAACACTCTAAGGACAATGAAGAATCGGTGCAGAAGGTCAAGGCAGCGAAGGTGAATACTACGTCAGTACGACGGACGATGGAAACCAGCCTATTCCCACGCTGGGGAAGTTAAAGATGTAATTCGACAATAAAGCAGCTGGTAAGGATGGTATTTTAGCTGAACTCATCAAAATGGGCCAGGAAAGGCTGGCTATTTTCACACACTGATAGTCAAAAACTGGAAATCCCAACAGCTACTGGAGGAATGGAAGCAAGGGGTTATTTGCCACCTCTATAAGAAGGGCAACGAGCTGGAATGTGATAACTATAGAACGATTACCATCCTGAATGCCGCCTACAAAGTGTTATCCCAGGTTATCTTCAGACGCCTATCACCTATTAATAATGAGTTCGTAGGAAGTTATCAGGCCGGTTTTATCAACGGACGCTCAACAACAGACCAGATCTTCAGCGTGCGGCAAATCCTCCAGAAATACCGTGAATACCAGGTTCCAACGCACCACATGTTCATCGATTTCAAGGCGGCATACGATAGCATCAACCGCATATAACTATGGAAAATTATGAACGAACACGGCTTCCCCGGGAAGCTCATAAAACTAATTAAAGCGACGATGAAGGGGGTGCAAAACTGTGTGAGGATATCGAGTTAACTCTCAAGCTCATTCGGATCCTGCCGGAGACTAAGACAAAGTGATGGTCTTTCGTACCTGTTGTTTAACATTGCACTAGAATGTGCTATGCGGAGAGCCGGGTTCAACAACCGAGGCCAATTTGTATACTTCGCGGAAGACATGGACCTTATTGGGAGAACATTTGAAACGGTGGTGGCGTGCAGGAGAACAGAAGCGAAGGACGAACTACGAGCTCGCCAGGCTCTACGGCGAACCAAGTATTCAGAAGGTGAATAAAGCCGGAAGGATACGATAGGCAAGGCACGTTGCGAGAATGCCGGACAAACCCCTCTGCTAAAATTATGTTCTACTAAAAATCGGCAGGTACAAAACGACGGGGAGCACAGCGGGCTAGGTGAGCTGACCAGGTGCAGCAGATCTGGAAGGAGGCAGCCGCGAACCGAGTGTTATGGAGAATAATCGTTGTTCAAATTACATCAAATTGATATAACATTATATAAATAAATAAAATAAATCTTGATATTTTCTCTATCTCGATATCTCCCTATTTTGATAAATTTAGCTGCAATTTTCTCTCTATGTCGATGGATTTTTTTTCTGTCGGGACATCACTAAGTAGATGCTCAATGAAATTAAAGGTGCCGATTGGGGCGTTTAGTCCGATAACTTTGCCTTTCTCAATAGAAAGGATACGCAATCACTCTGAAAGTGGGCTTTTAACCGGGGCAGTTCATTGCGATCAGCAAATTTTTGCTCCTAAAAGCTGTTATTAAATTTTTTGCCGATCGGACTCCCGGTTCCGGAGTTACGAAGAGCGCGGTCACAGTAAATTCACCCAAAAAATGTAGTACATATTAGTATGGATGTAACATTAGTTATATTCGCGGGTCTAGTTCACTAATGACTAGTAACTTGGTACTTGTTTCGGAAATGTTTTCACTCACATTCTGAGATGTATGAGCGAACATTCGAAAAATTGACATTTCTCATTCAAACTTTAAACGAAATGAACAAAGACTGTGAGTATTCAAACGCCCCAAAACGTGCATTTGTGACCACAGAATGAACCAAATAAGTTCAATGTTCGCTAATTAGATTCATTACATTTTTTTACAGACAACCACGACCCGGTCAAATGTTTTATTATGACTTTTATTCTTTTGATTCGCTGAATTGGTTCAAATTTGCCAGCCTGTGCTTGCTATCCTTGGCTCAGATGCAAATGCCCGATGTGTACAGTTTCGCTTTGCATAAACACGAGCATTTAACACTTTTAACAACCCGGTGCACCGCGGGTGGAATTACCGTCTGTCGGCAAATTGCTATTCACTCCAAACGATTCTAAAACCGCTAAACCAATTTGGCAGAAGCTACTCAATTAATGGTGTTGAGCGAAAGTTTTCCCGCCGTACGCCTTTGCTAATGAGGTAAAATGTAGTTGATGGTTTTTCGTTGCCTCCCAGAAATAAGCATGAACGCAGAGAACTCGTTCATTGACTAGATTTCCCCAGAATTCTCCGACTGTGGTTGTAAACTACACACACAAAAAAAGATGAAATTTAAATGACATGTAAACCAGCATGGTTGTTATCAAATATTGTTTTAATCGAAAATTTATGACAATAGAGCCGATTATGACACTATTTCGCACTATAATGACAATATCTATTTGGTGACAAAATTTGAGCAAGAGTAAGTTCAAATTACATGCTTCATTACCTGTGCATTTATATATTCAGAACTATCGGCTAGATCCAGCTTTTGAATAAAATAAAACTTTCTTGAAATATCTGCTAATTCCTGCCACACATCTCGTTATTCTACCACAAATATATTAAACATTGCACTATTTTTATTTTTGCTTCACTATAGTTTTACTATTAAAACATTCGTTAAAAGCTAGGATAGGCTAGTGTTATAATACGTGATGCAGAAATACGAATATATGAATACGTGTTTCAGAAAAGGTTCAATTTTTCGCATCCAGCACACAGGAAAGAATCAACAGTACGGCCAAACTAAATCATAAAGTTGAAAATATATTGTAATTCAATTTCTTGTATAATCAACCAATTATTTCAAGTTGCAGACAAACTGATTGCAGAGATTTTATGTTTATTTGCAAATAAATTTCGGCTCGTGAAAATGCAATATTTGATGTGAAACTAGTCATTACTAGTTGCTAGCCTGCGTATGGTTATTTTCTGCTAGCGCTGTTCTGGGAGTTCTTTTTCTAACAGCTGGTTAGGTTTTTTTTTGTCATTGTTCCAATTTTGTCAACCAAAAATACACCGAAGTGGCTGATAAAAACGGGTCTTCGCTGTAATTCGTTTTACAAAAAAGTGATTTGATTCCGAAAAAGGTTGTAGATAATATAGTCATTTATTAATTGTTCAACAAATAGTGCGGCACTCTCCTTAATAGAGCCAAAATAGGCCAATTACCCTAATTAGAGTACAAAAAGCACACGATTACACACATCAAACGATACTATATGTCATGTGCTTTTCAACCATGTTGGAATTAAAAAATATATAGAAATGCCTTGAAACTAATGAAACTGCAATTTTCAATCAACGTGTAAAATTTAGACAAAAACAATCTAAAAAGGCACGATTTTTTGCGGAATGATTTAAATGAATATCTTCTTAAGTTAAGTGTGCATGAAAATAAATGTAAAATCACAAAATATTTTTGTTTCTGTGTAACGTTTCCTCGGCACAAACAAAAAAGGGGGAAAATACCAAACAAATTCAAAACGCGCCGATGCCCATCCACAATTCGTGTGCCAACTATAGTATTTAAAATTCGGTGAACTGCTTGCGTTTTACATGCACCACCTGTCGTCAATAGATCAAATCTCACGCAGGGGCGGCGACTAGTTCAAAAACAAAAATCACGTTTTTCGTCAGCGCGATGTCGATGACACGGCGCGACTGTGGTAGACGTCAAAATGGAAAAAGACGTGGAATCACGTGATGTCTCGCGTGTGGGTTGTAAATCGTTCTATCTATTTTCGATAGAGATGATTTTGTAGCACAATTTTACTTGGTTGATGAACCAAGCTAGTTGGATATGGAGCTAGTAGGGTAAACAGGTGTAATACGCTCCCCTTAAGCAAAAACAGCTATATTTCACCATTCGACACTATGATCTTCTCACTAACTACTCTAATTTATTGTTATATTAGTTAGAAATTAGTACTCGTTTCATTTTTTATTAAAAACTTCCTGATAAAAGTACAGTTAAACATTTTTCAAAGATGCCCAAATTCTAGTTTTTTTTTCACCCAGGGCAAAATGCCCCCGGTGAAAGTGTAATATGCCCCACAACAAGAGGACGGTATGCCCCACAGCAATCGGTGAGTATGCCCCACAACAATGCACAGTGGTCCAGATCGCTAATTTAGGAGGAATTTTTACTTTCTGACAAACCTGTATAATTTAGCCGTATCATGTCTTAGGATGAATTTGTGTACTTTAGAAGATGCTTCTTTTTATTGGAATAGTTATTAGGGTGGTTCTAATTTATCTAAAATACGAAAATAAACTTTTTACTGATGAAAGATAGAGCTCCACAGTCTTCCACAAAGTTGTAAAGTAACTTATTTTGAATAAATTTGTTGAACATATTAAAGCTCTATCTCTTTTAGTTTTTGTTATACAAGAAATTTAAAAAAAAAGATTAGGGTGTTCCTGAAAAAAAAGTTTTTTTAGTATAACTTTCGTATCTTTTACTTTTTGTTAACACAACCTTTGAACAGCTTATTGAAAACTTCAAGCCGAGTATTTTTCTCCAAGACACCGAAGGTCTAACTTTTTTCTTTAAAAAGTTATGGACACTTTTCGTTAAAAAATAGCCTATTTCAAGGCTCAATATCGCTGATGCGGGCACCTAAAATTGAATTCTGTTTCCACCACATGAAAGACCATACTTATTAGTATATTTGAGCAAAAATTGGCGAATACGATATTTTTTTAAAATTTGCAATTTAGATTTAAAGTTTGTAGTTTTGCAGGTTCAACGCATTAAAGCATTTACACACATATCGTTGTATTATGAAAAAAGCCACTTTCAAATATCATTCTCTCATCGCAGCAAGCTTTGCATAAGTGAAACGACTGTCAAAAAAGGTTTCTGATTTTATTCGTTTTAAATAAAACTAGTAAATATGGATATTAGTCGAAGAGAGTTGGCGAATTTGCTTATTGCTGGTAAAAAGACAGATGAACTGCTTAAGTTCATTACAAGTAGTAATCCAAATGTAAAATTGAGACTTGTTAATGTTCGAAAGAAATTTTATATTTTGTTAAAACAACCTTTGAACAGCTTTTAGAAAACTTCAATCCACGTTTTTTCATAACTCTGAAAGTCTAACTTTATACTTTCAAAGGTTATGGAAACTTTTCGCTCATAAATAGCCCTTTTTCAAATGTCATTATCTCTGATTGGGGCAAATAAAAGTAAGTTCGGATTGAACCATAGAAAAGAACATACTTTTAAGTATATTTGAGCAAAAATTGGAAAATATTATTTTTTTTAAGCATGTAATTTTAAATTTACTAACAAAAGTTTTAAATTTTATCGCATAGCGACATAAAAGAAATTGCCTAAAGCCTTTGTATTTCCTTTTCTGTTTTGCTTACATATCAACAATACTGAATGTGTTCATTAAAAATAATTTGGCTATGACAACAATTTATGATTTATATAAGGAGAATTTATTCAATGCCAATTAATTCAAAAGTAGATGCATTGCATTTTCAGGTATATCCAGCGGTGCTCGTTGAATTCGACGTTTACATTTAAGAGAAATTATAGGATCTGATGAAACAAGAAGTCTCTTGAAAACGTCATCAAGATTGACGAGTCGATCGAATTTGCGTGCGTGGAATTCTCGGAATCTGCGAATACTTTTATTCCTGGTTTCTTGAACTTCTTCACTGCACATACCTACTGGCAGCATGTTATGTTGAATAATGCTTGTAATTGTTGTCATAGCCAAATTATTTTTAATGAACACATTCAGTATTGTTGATATGTAAGCAAAACAGAAAAGGAAATACAAAGGCTTTAGGCAATTTCTTTTATGTCGCTATGCGATAAAATTTAAAACTTTGGTTAGTAAATTTAAAATTACATGCTTAAAAAAAATAATATTTTCCAATTTTTGCTCAAATATACTTAAAAGTATGTTCTTTTCTATGGTTCAATCCGAACTTACTTTTATTTGCCCCAATCAGAGATAATGACATTTGAAAAAGGGCTATTTATGAGCGAAAAGTTTCCATAACTTTTGAAAGTATAAAGTTAGACTTTCAGAGTTATGAAAAAACGTGGATTGAAGTTTTCTAAAAGCTGTTCAAAGGTTGTTTTAACAAAATATAAAATTTCTTTCGAACATTAACAAGTCTCAATTTTACATTTGGATTACTACTTGTAATGAACTTAAGCAGTTCATCTGTCTTTTTACCAGCAATAAGCAAATTCGCCAACTCTCTTCGACTAATATCCATATTTACTAGTTTTATTTAAAACGAATAAAATCAGAAACCTTTTTTGACAGTTGTTTCACTTATGCAAAGCTTGCTGCGATGAGAGAATGATATTTGAAAGTGGCTTTTTTCATAATACAACGATATGTGTGTAAATGCTTTAATGCGTTGAACCTGCAAAACTACAAACTTTAAATCTAAATTGCAAATTTTAAAAAAATATCGTATTCGCCAATTTTTGCTCAAATATACTAATAAGTATGGTCTTTCATGTGGTGGAAACAGAATTCAATTTTAGGTGCCCGCATCAGCGATATTGAGCCTTGAAATAGGCTATTTTTTTTAACGAAAAGTGTCCATAACTTTTTAAAGAAAAAAGTTAGACCTTCGGTGTCTTGGAGAAAAATACTCGGCTTGAAGTTTTCAATAAGCTGTTCAAAGGTTGTGTTAACAAAAAGTAAAAGATACGAAAGTTATACTAAAAAAACGTTTTTTTCAGGAACATCCTAATCTTTTTTTTAAAATTTCTTGTATAACAAAAACTAAAAGAGATAGAGCTTTAATATGTTCAACAAATTTATTCAAAATAAGTTACTTTACAACTTTGTGGAAGACTGTGGAGCTCTATCTTTCATCAGTAAAAAGTTTATTTTCGTATTTTAGATAAATTAGAACCACCCTAATAACTATTCCAATAAAAAGAAGCATCTTCTAAAGTACACAAATTCATCCTAAGACATGATACGGCTAAATTATACAGGTTTGTCAGAAAGTAAAAATTCCTCCTAAATTAGCGATCTGGACCACTGTGCAATGGGTGGGGCGTTTTGGCCGGTGATGGGCTGTTGTGAATACATGAATAATTCTACACACACATAGTTTTAAGCCAAGCTATAAACTAAGATAGTAACTATAACATTCTAGTAAGCTACTTGAAATAGTTCTATCGAATCCGACTATTTCTAATTAATTGTAATGCTATTGGAAAAAGTGGAAGCTTACATAAAAGTAGCTCTTTTGAAACTTTTGTGTATATTGTTGTTTTGCAACATATTAAAAATTCCAAACTAACTTAGTACGTTGATTTCATGAAACGATACTGTTATCAGTCATTTTTACTTTTTAGATAATTCAGGAATCCTGGGAATCGAAGAGGGGCATTTAGCTCCGGTGGGGCGTATTATACCCTTTTACCCTAGATTATTTTTCACGAGCGTGTGATTTTCGTGAACATTCAATTAAGCTTGGCAATTTGCAGGTCATGTTTCTGCAATCCATTATTGCATAGAATGTTCTGCACTTGCATAGTTAGCCTTTTCAATAGATTGAAACCATAAATACAATATTCCTAGTAAATTTCATTCGCAATTATGTTTAACCTATTAATAAAAAACCTGTTTCAATCCACCTAATGGTGCCATTATGATTTTCTCAATCATGCATACTAGGATTCCATTGTTGATATTGTTTATAATAAAATCGAAAATTTATATTGCTTTGTTATTATACATGACAAGAATCGATATCAAAATTCTTGTTCTAAAATGTAAAAAACCAACTTAATCCATCTAGCAGTGAGATGAGACATTTCTTACACACATCACTGAATAAAACCGAGAAAAAGATTTTTGTACAGAATACAAAGATACACGCAATTCGAAATAGTAAAGTGAGACAAGGTCACATGTGCTTTCAAGCCCCTTAAATAGAGAGCGATAAAGGGACAATGCGATTCGTTAATGCGACAGGTAGATATTTCAAAGTTATCATTTGCATTTAAGTAAATGGTGTGAAGTGTCTAGGCTATGTCGATAGAACAAAAGCTGTGCATTCAGTTGATTACAATACAGTCTCTTTCCAGTCATCCACATTGTTTCGTACGGAATTCTCGTTCAGGAAATATGATTAAAAGAGTCCTATCCAAATCAATACTACGAAAAATAAATGGTTGAATCTATCAGGATAAGTATTTAAATTGTGGAAACGCAAGTGGCAATTGAAAGTGTCACTGGACATAAAATCTGCTTTTGATGAATGGACATGCTTGGAATTACAAGTTTTAATTTTCTGCGAATAAATATGAATCTAGTAACATTGGTCATGAAAAGGATATCTTCGGGTTCATTTGTTGCTACACAGTATCGTGTAAGGAATAATGTAGTCAGATTAACTACTGTTACCGATCTAAGTTTTAGCTGTTTCGTAACAATATAATTCCATCCACCATTAATTCAATTATAGTATGTAAGTTATGATTTTGTTCTTTTTTTGTTAGTTTTTTTTGTTATTGGCTCTCTATTATTATTGTTGTTAGTTTGTTAATTGATTTGAAAAAATATATTTGTTGTTATTGTTGTTTAATATAGGATAAGTTTTTGTACTAAGCACTAACACCGTTAAAATTCAAATCAATAATTAGGCGTCGATAATTTGCGAAAAAAAAAACATTGTACATGATAGCGGTTGGGGGAAATTTGGGAATTCTGCCTGTATTGCTCGAGGGCTGAAAAGAGGTCTTTCGTACCCACCCCGGAATGTCCAGACCAGGCGTTGGGGCCTAGGACGGGTTCCCCTCTGGACCAGTCATAACTCCTCAAGGCACCTATAATTCCGCAACCGTTACCAATCTGAAGCTATTGACTGTACCGGAAAACCGCAACGGCAAAAGACGGCAAAATAGTCCGCACTAATCATAGGCAAACTGTATAATGCAAAATTTACTAACGCCGAATCTGTTGCTGCATGACTGATTGGCACCGCAGTGGAGTTGAGTCAGGTGCCAGTAATTTAGCCGCAGAACCACTGTTTCCGGAAAAGCTAAGGGAGAGAGAGATAAGAAGGACGAGAGAGAGAGAATAAGAGGAATTGGATATCGTAGGGTTCTTGGGAAATGATAATGAGTGAGGTAGGTCAGTTTGGATGCAGGCCTAAGGCGAGTAAGTTCAGTGAAATTATAAAACGGTATAGTTCGCAAAGTATAAAATCCTGCGAGAAGTTTCCAACCGAGATCAGTACGGACCTGATATCACGAGTCCGCTCGTGATTTTCCGGTCAAAATTCGGCTTGTGTCCCACCGTTGGCCGCTACTATTTTTCGGAAGTCCGTTTCCATTAAGACGGCAACCCGCCACTACATCGTGAAATTATCAACCCACGGTACACCCGCCGAAGTCCGCCGCCGCACCCTAGCACGGCCGACGAGAATCGCTCCTGGGTTAGACAACGGTACGCCACTCCATTGTGGAGCAACGAAAGCACCAAGTGACGGTAACATCTCGGACGCGTGCGCAGTTTGCTAAAAGGCCACGCGCATCAGTTCTCCCCACGCTGGAAGCACCGGCGCTACGCTAGTATTGACGCCAAAACCACTGCCTCGTTCGCCAAGCAGCATCGACAGCAACGACGGCCCGCCAAACGGGCTCAGGTACGTTCAATTCCTCCTCTCTCCCACCCACGTGTGGGCCCCAACGTTAATAATTAGGCGCCTAAAACTCCGTTCAAAAATAAATTGTAAAATTGTAAACCTTTTCTTTTTGTTCCTACGAGAGCCTTTTTCTTTGTTGGATGGTTTCTATATTGATTCGCCTGAGTTGAAAAATTGTTTAAAAGCGGTAAGTACAGTGAGTCCTCCCGAGAACGGTAGCCGACCCTGAGATCAAAAATAAAGGTGAGCTAGCCGCGTGGTGGCCTTCAAGAATACTTTCACTACACTAAAGCAAAACGCATAGCGAAATTCATAAGACTTATCTTATGATGAATAGAAAAGCAACAAAACTATATTTTCATAAGATTAATATGAAAAACATACGACTTTTATGATTACCTTAACACTTTATAAGTTTTTGCATATGCCAGTCGTGCGAATTTCATACTCATAAACATAAGAGAAATGTATAATATTGTCTTATGATAATTCAAAGGTACCTTTTGGAAATGAAATCATAGCAAACCAATTAAACAAAATGAATGCCGTTTCATAAGATAATCTTATGATTTACATAGGTGCTACTTTTGGCTACAAATTATACGATATTGCTATGAAATTCGCTGTATTTTTTGCCTGAGTGTATCTGTCCAATGCATAAACTCTGATTGTAATTCTCGTTAATTCACTTGTGCAATATGAAAAACTCAAACGAAACGTCTACTGAATTATCCAACGCCTCTCTACTAATAGTCACTGTCATTGAAACATCAATTGAATTGTACTCAGCATAGAGCAAAAAGGGACAACGATAAATTAGATGAAACATTGTACTTGCATCCCCTATCGAGAGAGGGGTCTTTGGGAGACTTATTTCTCGGATCTAATTCGTGGATATTTTTGGTTATTCTTCATAAAAGTTCATAACAAAACAATGAATATGTGTTCTTATATTTCACATGACATGTTTGAGTAAGTTTCGTTCTAAATTCAATATAGATTCGAAGTGTCTAAATAACGCACGTACAATGTCTCTTTTCAAAATTTTCATCTTCAAACATCCATATTACCCAGTAAGGTTAAATATTTTTCTGAGATAGCCAAGAATTTCCTTAATTATAGTGTATATAATAGCTCTGAATAAACCTGAATTAAATTGGAGTTGATGTAGTTTTCGATTTTTGGTCACCAGCCAACCCATAGTGCCACGTTTCTACTCCTTTTAGCTCGAGGGTGTGAACATTAGAACATAGTTATAGTTTTCTTATGACATTTTGCAAGTTTTCTCAGGACTACAATTCTTTTTTTACCAAATAGCATCCAATATTAAACTTGTTTTCGCTAGTGGCTTTCTTCTACACTAAAATGCCAAAAACTGTTTATAGAGTAATAGCAGACAAAAAATAGTTTTGTCTCAGCAAACGTCCGCAATTACATCGTAGACATGATTAATAAATATTTCAGATTAGCAGAAGATCTTATCACACAACTTAGAGATGGATAGAGAAACAGCAAGATAGATGTGAGTCGTGACAGTTGCCACGAACACGAAGGAAAAAAAGACAAAGAGAGTTAGAGAGCGGGGGAGTGGGGGCATATGAGAAATTGCAAATGATGACTTTATATTTATAGGTATGTTATGCGATGTATTTATTTCTTTACACACTTATTATAAATAACGCAACTAGTATAAACTAAATCATAAAAAAGCCAAATTTTAGCTAGAATGTTGGGATTAAAAAATGCAATTGCTCTTGGTGATGCTACGAGCATTATTATATGAGAAATCTTTTATCTCACTACTAGGTGGATTACTTGATGATCTGTGAATTAATATTCGTAAAAAAACCGCGTTAATTGGAAAATCCGCGTAAAAAAACCGCGTTAATTGGAAAATCCGCGTAAAAAAACCGCGTTGATTGGAAAATCCGAGTAAAAAAAAACCTCGTAAAAATCGTGCAAAAAAGGGAAAAAACTTGAGTGTACCACACTGTTATACGTAACGCCTAATCCAAGGGATAAATACATGAATTCGAGAAAAAATTCACTATGAAGTCAACTCAAACATTATTTTGCCTTTGAGGAAACCTTACATATTAATTTTTGAGAAATAGTGCATTTATTATTGAGATAATTCACAAAATGTCGAATTCCTTGAATCACGTGGATGTGTTTCCATACCCCGATATTCAAAATCGGTTTAGTTGAGCCTCTAAAACACCAGTAAAATAATACTCTGTATGTAACGGTCTCAGTTTTAGTTATCGAAAATTAGTAAGCGAGGAGTAACAATACAAAATGTTTGACATCTCCGCCGCACATGAACGAAATCTGATAATCTATAGATTGTTAGCAAAGAATTATTATAAGCTTTCTTTTCCTACGTGATCGCTTTATTCGAAAATTATTCGCTTAAAACATGTTGTGTTTTGTCAAAAACATCAATATCTCAGAAAGTAATCAACATATCGAAAAATAAAAATGATAGTGTCAGATCGTCAGTTTAGGCCTTTCATTTGAAATTAGTTTCATGAATATTGATTGTAGTGTACATAGTGTACATATATATACATACATACACACACGCACACAAATACATACAGACATTGTTCCAATTTGTCGAGCTGAGTCGATTGGTATATGAGTCTCGGCCCGCTTATATCGGAAAAAGTTTTCAAAGTTTGAGCGAATCCTATACATTTCTATTGTGAGAAATGTAAAAAGTAAATGTAAATGCCAAATCGAAAACTCGAACCATGACTTAGTTTGGGGCCGTCAATGTTTGCTGGGGGAGAGGGGGTGGGAAGAGAAGTACAGTTCGTACTACGTTTTGGAAGGATTTTTCATACCCAAATGATCCGACTCCGACATACGACTGTATCACTCTGGCTGAGGACTTGGAATGCTACCAGCGGAGAAATGCACGAAATTGTTGGCTAAGTGCCAGCAAGAGTGGGACAACGCGAAGAAAGGAAGGTGGACTCACCGATTCATCCCAAATGTGTCGGTTTGGGTGTATACGAAGTATAGAGAAGTGAACTTCCCTTTGACGCAGTTTTTGTCCGGCTACGGATGCTTTCGAAAGTACTTGCATCGGTTTGGACATGCTTCGTCACCTCTTTGCCCGAAATGTGTGCGAACGTGCAAGAGACACCGGAAGATGTGGTCTTCGAATGCCCTAGGTTCGAAGAAGTTCGTACGGGTATGCCTAATGTGAAATTTAACAATATTGTCGAAAAGATGTGCCACGAGGAGTATATCTGGGATGCTGTCATCAGAGTGGATACGAGTATACTCTCCGAGCTACAAAGAAAGGGGCGAAGGGACAAACAAAGTAGCGTTATCGGCAAGAAAGCCACCGTAAAACCACAACTCGGATTTCGGGAGAAATTTCGGTACTGTGAAATTCTCCGTCGGTGTAGACTATGTCCACTACCGGGGACAAGTTTAGTAGTACGCGACATAGTACCGGGCTCGGGTTGTCGGAGCGCTAGTAAACCGGACGTCAGGCTTCACCGGAATCGCGGGACCGACCTCGACACCCTGCCGGGTGGCTTGTGAGTTATATCCAGCGCCGGGGTTAGAGTGAGTAGACCCCTTGGAATAGCTAGCAGCGGGTGAAGCTAAATGGCTCACGAAAACGAACATCGATATCGGGAGAAATCTACCGCAGGGGAATTTTCCGTGGACTATCCGACTATATCGTGACAAAAATGGGAGCTAATTGGCTCACGAACCAAACACCGGTACCGAGAGAAATTCCGCTGCGGGTGTCGGGAGAAATTCCTCCGTCGGGGAGCTATCGGTCAGAGCAGGGTGAGTTAACCGTCGGGAACTATCCGAGTAGATAATGATAAGGCAGAGAGCTGAATGACTCACGAAAATAGGAGCTAAATGGCTCATGGAATCAGCATTTAAACGGCTCACAGGGACGCAATAGATGGATGGAGACAAGAAGCAAGACAAGAGTTGAGAGTTAAATCAAAGCTCAAAGATCGAGCCATTTCATGAGCCAAGTGAGGCTCCGAGATAGAGCAGAAGAAAGAGGTGCGACAAAAGCACAACGAACCATCTCAAGAAGTAATACCTTGACGTAGTTCCGTGGGAATGAAGGGCGTAAAGAGTAAGGAGTGTTTTTAGTGATTAGGCCCGAACGTGAGTCGTGAGTCCCACACAGTGCCATTATACTACAGGCCAGGCTTTTTAAACCTTACTATAAAAACACACACTCACATACAGACATTTTCCGATCTCGACAAACTGAATCGATTGGAATAGTAGACTCGGCCCTCCGGGCCCTCGGTTGGATAGTCAAAATTCCGATTGATTGCATAACCTTTCTATATGAGTAAGGCCAAACATATCTCGATTCCGTCAAATGGTAACTAGAAGATTTTTTTCCCGAACACAGATGAACGTACTTCGACGGCTACCTCTTGACATAATCTGAAATGTTCACAGATTTTTTTCATATAAGAGAGGTACAAAGTTTAATTAAGGTTCTGGCAAAATGTAAAAATCCACGAAATCGATCCAATTCCTATCCGGCATCAACGATGCAAGAAACGTGCCACGAAGACCAACAATTTTCCGCTGATTCGCGATTCTCTTGCGTTGGAATCGAAAGTAGAAACGTGCTCAATTTAGACAGTGAATCCCTTCCAGCTGATGGTGAATCGATAGCCGATAGAGCGACCATGGTGAAAGTTTTGAGATTCAAATCAGTAACGTAATACACGCTACGTTAATTTGCTATATAATGTTTGCACAATGATCCTTCCGGCATGAGGATGAATTTTGAGGTGATAGTGTAGAATGCAACTCATGTGCAACGAGCCGCGTAAAAGCAGCTCTTTCTACTATAGCAAGCGCTCCCGGATGGAAGGTCGATTCGGTGAACATTCTTGGGAAAATTGTGGGAATGTAGCGCTAGGCTCCACTTCTACCTAACGCCGATTATATGGTGATGTCGTGGCTTGAATGAAAACAATATTATACACCCTCTGATTGCCAATTACTCGTTAGGTCGCGTACGGTCTAGAGAATGGGGGAATCTTTCGCATTAGTTCGAATCAAAGAGTAGTGCAGATGCAGATCCCCAACATAAAAGCCATTGCTTTAACAGATTTACCCAGCAGCTAATTAGTAATAGAGTGCTTCTAATCGAACTGATATACGGACATGCTGACAGAAGAAACTTATTTCTCTATCCATAAATCTAAGCCAGCTGTCAGTTATACTGGTGGTAGCTTGGTAGTGGGAGTCTATGGAGTCAGTGAAAGATATGAATTTTTCATGAACTCCAATTTGATTCAATCAGCAACTCTGTCATGATTATTATCGCTGCCGCATGCAGTTTGATGCCCGGCAGATTATGCTACGTGGCTGCATGAGATGGAACCATGCATGACAAGTGGAAATGTCCGGAACAGCAGTGATTGTATAATTAATTTATCGTTGATTTCTATATCGGCAACCAGGTTTTTGAGAGAAGAGTAAAACGTAGATTCACACTACTGCCAAAATACGAATAGTTGGAAAAAGTAAAGAATCGATCAAATCGTTGTCTGACATAGGGGATCATGGGGAGACTTGACCAAGCACGAAATTCTATTTTTGGTTATGGAGTCTTCTATTCGATTCTTAAATTTTTTTCAAAAATATTTTAATACTTGTTTCTTTCCCTTAAGGTAATTTTAAAAGTTTGGAATTAAAAATCCTTCCCTTACAGAAAATATTACGTGATTAATAATTTGCATCAAATTATGTAATTTTTTATCAAACTTTGTATGGATATATCTACTCGACTACTAATTACTATTAATGTACTAATATACCATCTTAATCCTTGTGAAGCAGTGAAATGGTTTTACATAAATGGGGAACATTGGAATAGTTATTACTAGAATTTGCAGGACATCGAACAAAATTGCTGGTATTAATTATGCTTTGGTATCTATTGTTAATGTTAATCACGCCACAAAAAAATCCCACCTCAAACATAAGTCTTTATATTTTAGTATTAGTAAACAAAGTTAGCAATAGTAGGACTGATTTCGTGACGTGTGAACATGCAATGCAAGCAGTACAGTTAATCCACAGATAACAGACGTTTAGGCTAGAACAATTTTTTTTCAAAAATCTGTATAAACTTTCAAATTGATAAACGTTGGAAATCCGTGTTTCACTGTTGCCATCTGCGCAACTGTTTGCTATACGTGTTTGATAGCTACACTGCATTATATCGATCACTGCGCCATCTACAAACGTTTGCCAAACGTGCTTCAGACGTCTGATTTATTCGGAATCTCAGTAGCGGGTATTTACACACGATTCAAGTCGAGCGCAAACGTCTGTTATCTGTGGTTAATCCTTAAAAAGAAATGCATTAAAAAATCGAAATTTATCAAATGCAACCCTTTTATATTTTTTACTGCTACCTAAGGATCTCGACAATATGGAAAAAATAATTACAGTATGTTTTATGTCATTATTTTTTGTTAGGATTTTTCAAAATTCTCTTGGTCAAGTCTCCCCACGCCTTGGTCAAGTCTCCTCGTGGTGGGGAGACTTGACCAAAAAAAAACGATATCAGAAAAACTTTTGTGACTTTTAAAAAATTAAATTAAAAATTCTGCAAAAAATCATGACCAATAACTTTGCACATTATTTCTCAATGACTTTTGAGAGATTGAAGGCTTTTTAAGAGATTTATGCAGTTTTAGCTGAAAACCTGGTCAAGTGTCCCCATGTTCCCCTACGAGACGAGAGATTATCGATTGATATGAAAACTCACGACGTAAGTAGTGAATGTGTATCATTAGGATTCTCAATTTATCTAATTCTCGATGGGAAATGTAATTGGCAGTATCCTCTCATAATCCAATGAAATTTGTATAATTAAGCAAGCAAAGTATCGAGCAGAGTTTACAATTTTCGCATTCGTGAACAGAATAAGGCGATATTTCACCTACTTCGACCAGCATTAAAAAAGCAAATATACGATGTAACATTATGCAGTGTGGGACATCACGTTTGATCACGTTTGATCAGTCGTTCGATTGAAACACATAGTGTGTTTTAGTTTTAAGGGATTAGCGTCAAGCCGGCGCTAATCTATTCCGACAATAAGTTAGTGTCGGTTTCTGATGAGGCGAAGCCGAAACGCAGCATAGTACGATGTAACATTATTTGCTCTCCAACTTTTCTCGACAAGACAGCATTGGATCTCATCTTTTCGCGGTATAATATGAGATGATATTTTCGCGCCTAATGTAAAACTGCCGAATAACTAATGGCTTCGCAAAAAATCACAAAAATGAGTAGATACAGATCCTTAAAATGAAAATACTGCAATAGAGTGGGGAAATAAATTATATAATGTAATATATTAATGGTTTTTCTTGAACTTAATTTATCACGAGGTTCGAAGCTGCGAAATTATCACGCTTCCATACTGCATTGTCAGCAAATTCTCGCAATTTCTTGAAAGGTGAAAAGTTGGGTTCGTGCTTACTAAGGATGAAAAAGCTGTGCGATAAACTGCTTGTCGTGAGAATGAGCGAATATTTTAACCTCTGGTATCGAGAAAGGAATATTTTTTACGAGTTCTATAAATAAGGTTGTTTAAGTTTTTTCCTAAAGGAAAAAATGGATGCACCAATTTTCACATAACGGAACAAAACCCAACTAACCCAACGCCAAAAGACAAGAGTTCAGTTCCCAGTACTCGTTCGCGAAACTGAGCTTCTGTGCTTGGCTTGCCGATACATTACTCGGTACCAGCCAGTTGCTTTAGGTGTTAACACGTGTTATGTGAACTGTTGCGATTTAATGTCTAACTGCCGCTAAATTGGCACCAACAATTTTGCTTCCGTGCTAACCCTCAAAAAGGCAAGCAAAAATAGTGACTTCAAGAAGTTTAACATAGGTTTTGTTAGTACATTTACAGTGTTGATAGAAACAAATTTCACCATAATGAATTGCTTCTATCTGAATATCGTAATACTTTTTATAAAAACTCCTAGCAAGGCATAGTTTTCTTAAAGTTTGTTAATCACATTCTAAACTATTCTTTTATTGCGTTGGTTTTGCAATTTAACTGAAATAGCGATCAGCATAAGCCAAGATACACAGTATATTTTCCCAGACCCATTTCCATAGAAACTATAAACGCAATGCGCAAATCCGAGGAGTAAATATTTGCTCCCATAATTTTCACAGTCATTTAGGACTTCTTTTTGAAGTTAAAAAGTGCTGTCCTCGCTAATTAGAATCATTTTTAATTTTTTCCATGCAATCTCGACTAACTACTAACAATCTAACTAACCATATGCAATCAGTGACCTTTGACATTGAACGGAGAATTATTAGGAGACAAAGAGCTTTAGACCGATCAGTCTAACCTCCTTCCTTCTCCCATCAGTGGAACGTTTAATCGACCACTACATTTGGGATGTTAGCTTGGGCGAGCACCAGCTGCATGCAATGTAACATGCATATCAGCAGGGGAAGGCTACTACTAACATGTTAGACAATGTTGTCTACAACATTGAAAAAGCTTTTTCGCAAAAGCAATCAAGTTCAGGAGTTCTTCTCGATATTGAAGGTGCTTTCGACAACCTGTCCTTCGAATCCATTTCGGAAGCAGCACGAGGTCATGGAGTACCTTCATATATCACGAACTGGATACACGCAATGCTTACCAACCGACACCTGTGCTCATCGTTAAGACAAGTAGAGATAAGGTAACTGAGTGTCTGCGGATGTCCTCAAGGTGGTGTGCTGTCACCACTTCCGTGGAACCTTGTCGCCAATGGTTTGTTGAGGAAACTTAATGAGCATGGGTCTCGTATGGACGTATGGTTTCACCGATAATTATCACATAATTCTCACCGATATTTGCATTAACACACTTTTTGTTTTGATGCAACAAGCCTTATGTGTTTTTGTGCAATGATTTTTTTTATTTATAGATGTTTTAACGTTAAGGGACCACTTCAATGGAAAATGTACCGTCATTGAAAGTATTCTAGGAGCACTGTTGATTACTTTGACGGGTTTTGACAAAATACGTATTGCGATAAATTGAGCGTTACATTTGAAAAGATTCTCAATAGTTAATAACATGCGAATATATTATGTCGATTTTGCATGAAGCTGAACTCAGTTTCAAGCCTAGCAAATTTTTTCTCAATTGAACCTAAACCGGACTGGGTCTAATCTGAATTACAGCATTCGTTTTCATCACCGCTGGTATTACGTAAATCTATTCTTCCTTCGAAAACGACTGTTAGAAGAAACGAAGTAGGTTTTCAAGTAAAAATTATATTAGTAAATCAATTAATTCAATTCCAGTCAGTTGCAATGTAATAGATTTATTTTTGCCCGCTGCTCTCTCTTGTTTTTGAATTTGCGGGATCAGGTCAGTAGCGCGAACCTTTTTACAGGATGGTTATACGTTATTCCGATCAATTTATCGTTCTACGAACGATGGCGATGTTCTTCAAGCAGTTGTCGTAATTCCTAATGCATACGATGTCTTCATGTTTTGTGTTCTATCTGCTACCCACAGTAAACGGTTCGCAACAAATTCCACTCGAAACATTGAAGAGCGCTTTTGTCCTTCTAGGGCACTAGCATATCGCTAGCCAATGTCATTTCTCCGTGATTCGATAGTTCACATGGCAGTTTGTCGATACTTACCGCACAGGCTATTGACTTGACTAGTACAATGATTAAATTGTCAGTTCAATACAATCAGCATACTGTTTGGACATAGGAATAGAAATGTCATTATCCAGACCATCACATGGATTTGATTGAAAATCTTATCTTAGTAGGGTTACTAGCTACAAAAACAATTACTCAACTATTTAGAACATAACTAACAAGACCTCGCATTGATTACTCATCTTCTAACTCTTGATCATACTCTGCAGTATTCCGTTGCCAAAATTGAGAACGTGCATGGCCTGTGATCACAAAAATATAGAGCTGGTATTTCAAGATAATAATCATATGTCTGAGTTCCAACCAAAAAGGATCCATAAATTCAGGAGATTTGTTTCACTTGTCTTCTGATGGTTCTGTACACCAGGAATCGAGCAAAGCCTGTCGATGAAGAAAGTTCCGTTTTGCGTCGAACCTTGGATAAATGGCTCTACATTGATCTTATTGACGCCTAAGTTCACAAATTCCAATGTTCTTTTTCGTACACCTTAGGCAAAGGAGCGTAGTCGTACACCATGCTCAGGCACATAGTCCGTAAGTTGGACGGAAAAAATGGTTTGTGTACCTGTGTCCCTGTCTGCAAACATACAAGAGTTCTTCGGCCTAAGGTAACCGAAACATATTGTTCAACAATGAAAAGTCAGTGATGAAGGTTGACAACACAAATAATCGTAATATACGTTCACAAAAAATTTCAAAACATTTTTCGTAAATAGTTGAAAGTAATGATGTGTACCAAAAAATATATTCAATTTATTCGCTAATCTAAATATCAGCCAAGCTTTCATTGTTGTAGTCTACCTCATTTGTTTCGATTGATTATGCCGAATACTATTAAAAATCACCTGTTATTTATCGTACAACGTGATAGATGTTGACTTCTTACATTCGAATCATACTCCTGATACCAATGTATCTACGAAACAGATATACAGTTGCATTATATTCTACCATTACTATTTATGTAAACTACAAACACAATCAAACACATTGATTCCCTAAAATGTAAATAAACCCTTTTCAACTTGCTGCCTAGGTATAGAAATTGACATCAATGCAAGTCAAGTCATTTGTATCAACAAACATGCGAAACTATGGCTAGCTGGCCATGAGATATAACTTTATGCAACAAGCTTTCACACTGTGACAATCGATCGATTATGAATGGTCAATTATGCTAGCAGGTGTTCATAGTCTTATTTGCAAAAAATGAGATAAACGTTATCCTGTATTACTTTGTCCGAAATAAAAATTACTATCAAAGACTTATTTCAAATTTCCATTATATTATAACGTAATACATGTGTTACGAAAGATTATATATCCAATTTTGACCACAATCAAACCGTTTTCACGTAGTGCTCAAAAACTTTGTGATATGCTGTAGTGTTGCCGATAGACATGTAAACAAACATGTTTTTACAAAAAACTTTCGGACAAGAAATTATGGTTCCAGCGCTGTTTTTAACGAAACCGTAAATTAGGAAAGCTTCGTAAACTTATCATGAAGGGATCAAGGTATGTTCAGTGTGTTCTATTATTTAGTAACGGAGATAACTGACCCAGAATACTGCAATGTCAGAGAGACCCATACTGCGGTGATCTGCACTGATATTCGGATTTTTGGGACAGGAAATCTCCGTAACGGATGAATATTTTGAATCGATGAACGTTTCTAAATGTTTCTTGCACTTCATTTTAGGTATCAAAGTAAAATGAAAGCAATTCAAATTGCCGAAATCGAGGAAAACATGAAAGATTACAGATGCTGTATTATCACGAATCTCATTGAAGTGGTCCGTTAAGGTCATTCGCCTCTTCGGGTTAGAAAAGTCTCTTATGAAAAATTTCTAACCCTATGTGCGGGGTCGGGACTCGAGCCCATGTGCGCTGCGTACAAGGCAATCGATTTACCAACTACGCTACGCTCACCCCCTTGTGCAAAGGTGTCTTCATGTTGGACTATCGGTTAATCCAAATAAAACATCAATGGTGCTTTTCACGCAACGAAGGATTACAACCGGAGCTCCTCCATTGCAGTTTATTGACTTTGAAATTATTAAGATTTGTAAACAAACTTTTGTTTTGCTAATTTTTCTTAATTTGCTGTAATTTCAACGCAGAAAACATTTGAAAATGATTCTACGAAGGGTAAAGATATGGGATAAGGTGCATTTCTCTTGAAATTTCACACGGTTGCGGAATCATGAGTGAAACAAGTTTGTTTACAAAAATTTCTTTAGCCCTTTTGAATTCATGTTGCATTGGTTGCATTTTTTCAAGCTTAACTGCAGTATTCTAGTCAGGACACTGACTGGGCATTGCAAACTCAATTATCACATGGCTAATATTCAGCGCGCTGAGTATTATTCATGTGATCTTTGTGAATCCGATTGCGGAACATCATATCATTTGATATGCTACTGCCCTTAGTAATGCAATTACGTATCCGGAACCTGAAGGTTATGTTATTGTTCCTAACCCAGTGTGGTAAAGAACTATAATGTTGGCCGTATTTGAATGACAATATCTCTTCGGGGGTGTTGTCGTTCTGTTATCTCAATATTCCCTCGGGGGTGTTGATATATCCGCTTACTGCTTAAATAAAAATTCTAAATCCCTCCGGGGGTTGGAAATTTTATTCCTGCTATTGTAACACCTGCAAATCGTTCAGCATCCTTCCGGGGATTCAAAATGCTTATTTACCTTACCACTTCCCCAATCCTTCCTATCAGGAAATGATGAAAAGACGATTTTTGGCAAGGCCCAAATCTCCGATCAACATGGGGAACGTGCCATTTGAGCCAGACGCTACTGATTCCTGATTCCTGAATCGCTCCTATAATTTCCACAGTCATTTGGGACTTCTTTTCGAAGTTAAAAAGTTTCCATGCAAACTCGACTAACTACTAACCATGTGCCTGCTTTTGAATATATGCAATCAGTGACCTTTGACAGTGAACGGAGACTAGTTTACAAAATAATACAAAAAAAATCGAATTCTCATGGAACCGATTCTGACGTACTGGAGACAAACGAAAAACACCATTGTTCATCACAATATGCGTACTCATAAATCTGTACGCATTAATTCTTTTTTTTTATTTTTGTTGAACAGTGTAATTATATTATACTCTTTTGATCAAGCTCACGTCGCAAACACAGAGAAGCTATAATATTCAAAAAGGGGGGATAACAGGTACCAAGCATAAGTCAATCCTTTTTTTCTTTTCACGACCGTGTCTTTTAGTGAAAATATTAAAACATGATGTGGGGGTTCAATGGTTATTATAATTAATAGGGATACCTAAGAATAAAATTGAAAAATAACAACTGCATATTCTTTTAATAGCGCTTTTTGCTCTTTTCCCCCCTTACGTGCGGTGTAGCGTACTCGACGACCTCTAGAGAATGTTTCTGAAGAAGCGTTCAGCCGGAGTCTACGTTTACCGTGAAGATACTCCAGACACCGTCAGCATCAATCATCATCATCATCATCATCATCATTATCAACATCATCAGAGCGAAAGTAGCATCCTTTTTCGAAATAATTAGCATTATCCACACAAGCACCACCGGAAGTGGATATAATGTAAATTTCTGTATTGTGGGTGATTCGAACGATGAGGTTAATTTGCATGCATCCCAGCGCATCTTCGCTATGCGGTATGCACAATATGGCTGGAAGAGTGAAACAACACGCGATTAGGGCCATTTTTTCTACGTGCTCTCATCTGAAAGAATTTACATTTCAATGAATTATCTCTGAAATGAACTGTTTTGCTTCAAGAAGAGAGGAGGTAAAAGTATCTTGATTGCAATTAGATTAGAGAATAAGAAGCTCGACGTCACATTTTTTTTCTATTTAAATATATGTTTGTTTGCCCGTGGCTTTTTTTGCAGAATTTTTTTTAATTGATTGTATTTGGAAACAACTAAAATTCGAATGAATTTTGAATCTGTTACGTTGTAGCCCTCTGGCCTTAGATTGATTTTGCGGTTTTTGCTAATGCCTGGGATCAGTTCCTGACGGACAAACTCATGTTCACTCGAAATAGACCAATAAAATGAATGTTATTTTCAAACCAAAATGCGGTCAACGAATCGTTGGTAAATTTGTAGTTGATTTGAATTTGCTTGGGTCTAAATCGAGTTATTCAAATTCCAAAAAGCAATGATTATGTGAAAATGAGAAATTTTCACGCCTGAAAGCCTAGTTGGTATGCAGTGACATCCAGTTTTGTGGTTAGCACCAGATCCAATTTGAAAACCAACTGAGGTGTGCCAAAATTTTACCATCGTTGGCACCCTTCGATAAATAAAAACGGAGCCATCGGCGGAACACTGAATTATTCTCCAAATGTTCTGAATATCCGTTGATAAAGATAAAAATGTTCCAATTACTACCAAAAGTGTACTGTACCATTGACACTTGTTACATCGATGCAGTCATAGCGTGATACAAAACCAAATGGCGTAATGTTCTGAGTATCGGTTAGTTTGATAAAACCAGTTTAATCTATGATCTAATTCCAGTTGCATATAATTCAAAGCTTTCTATTTGTTTCACCTGTCACTGCATTGACATACAACCAAACGTCAGCCTTCATTTGGTCAAATGAACGTTAAAAGCTACCAAATTATCCTATCAGGTAGGCGATTCAAGTGACACTAGAATGATTCATGATTGCAACTCATTTAATGATGAAGTCCTTTTTAGCGTTTATACTCTGTGCCTCTGTTGTTCTCCAAAAGCAGGCTCAGCGCATGATTTGTTTAAATAGCTTAGCTGAAGCGGATTCGGCGATCCTCCCGTCCTATTTAGCGTGGTGTCATCCGGAGCTGATGTGTCGCTGGAAGGATTATGAAACACTGCGAATGGATTTTCACCCGCAGCACAGAGATGCTAGATTAAAAACTTCATTCCTTGCTCGCCGAATTGTGTGCCGCTGGAATGGTAATACCGAATGTGATAAACCGGAGATAGAGTGACATTATCTCGAGAAGGAAATGTACGCGAACAGTTGTATGTAGTGGAAAATGATACCTCCGTAAACATTTCACCACATTGTCAGTCGGTAAAACGAAGCGACATCAGCTCTGATAGCGATGGATCGGAAGGCGTCGATTCCCAGAAGGGGTACTGCACGGGAACTTGGGACACTGCACAGTGTTTTAAAAGGCCGTTTTCGTGCTCAAAATAAGTAGCCTATAAACCGTTCTCTTTTAAAGGATAGTTTGTTCGTAGTAGTCGTTGACTTTATGATTGTACTTCTACATGAATACACGTCTAGTGATTAATTCACCTATGAGTGAAAACTAAAATTTAATTTTAATGCTTATTCGGATAGACTTTGTGCCTTGAGTAAAATAGTTATAGTTTGTGGATTTGAACAGAAAATTGCGGAAGACATTGTATATCTAGCTTTAATAGTTCTCAAGTTACGGTTCATTTTATATACAAGAGTCCTTAAAAATAATGACATTATTCGCCATTCTTTTACGTTATTTTCTTCTACAAAGTTGTGTATTGTATTAAAACAAGTATTTCTCCAAAACAATTTAGCTTTCTAACTGTTTAATTTAAAAAGATATTGCATATTTTCCGATAATTTTTGCTCTACTTTTTCGAGAGTTATCGTACTGGATCTCGAAAGAGCTCCCCGTCAGAATCACTCACTACAACTGCAGACGAGACGGGTAAAATCACCCACTAAAACACTGCTTAAGGTCAATAGCAGCGGGCCGTGGTTCTAAATGTGATATTCATTGTACGGTTCAGATTTCTACGGACGCAAGAATTTCGCGAGCGCGTGTATCATCGCGAAAGGCTCGAGCGTTTGTACGTGAAGATGTTCGATCGCGTGTGCTAACGTGTATAAATCTTTTCGCTATTCGCATGTGTTCTTGAATGTTCGCACGCAGACCATGAATCTGATACTTCATTTACGTGGTACGTGTTGTTTGGTGGATATGAGCGTCATCTTTTTGTTTGGTCACCCTAAAGGCATTGGACTTATGCTACTAAGGTCGCGGATAGAAAATTCCGGACGTAACCGCTTCATGGTCGCGCGAATATGGGCATTTGGAGGTTCACTCCGGAGACCGCGCTTGTGAATTTATAAGTGCTAAACCGGTCACTTGGTCACCGAGGTGTTATCTTGATTGCGGGATCGCGAGCGTAGGTTTGCGTGGATGAACGCGAGGGACTCGAGCGATTGTATGTTTATGATTTTGTCTCATGTATTGAACTTCTCGTGTATACAATATTTTTTTAAAATTGTATGGCCATTCGCACATTCGCGTGTCCTTGAAGTTTGCGTTGCTAAAATCGTGGGTTGAGACATCTGGACGTGAACGATTTATTTTCTTCTTTTTTAAACAAATATTTCGAAAACTATCACATTTCGGAAGATTTTCGTTAATTACATTTTGATTTGAAATGACATTTAAAATCATATTTCAGAATAAAATTACAGTTTTGTCTGTCATTTTGTATGAAATTTAAAGTTATCGGTTAGAAAAACTTTTTTACTGATAGATTGCCCATTCCGCAATTACCTTCAAAATATTATGAATTTCTCTTAACAAATGGTAAAAACATTAAAAAGTGTTTTTTTGTGATTTATTTTTTAACATAAATTTGTATTTTTGTATAAAATGTCAATATTTTTTTCATTGGTTTTTTGTGCAGTCCATGCAACTTTTTCTCATAAAGTTTTTCTGTATAAAATACGCTCACTGAACAATTTTTTTTGGAAAATGATGCGTGCAAAAACTTCTACGCTTTTTTAAAAAATTGCTCTTGAGTCAAAATGTTGCCAGAGGAAATCGTAGAGATTAATAATACTAACACACTGCGCATGAATATTACATTTTATGCCACCGCGATGGCATTTTGTTTTGAACATAACACGTACTGGTAATGTTTTATTTTGTAGTATGCTCTTTTTTACTTCGTAACGGATTTAAAGTATAAGTAACCCTAAAATTTTTGGAAAATTTGAAATATCCTTTTAAATTTAACAGATGAGAAACAACTTTGTTACGCAAAAATACGTGTTTCAATACGGCAAACAAGTTTGTAGAAGATACAAAGAACGCAACATAATGGCGAATAAAGTTATCGTCAGTTCGGTTTCTCATCTTGCTCAGTTCAGAAGCTATAAATCGCTCCGCTGCTATAGCAGGCCAAGTGATCAAATTTACCCGTGCGCTGCCGCTTTGTCTATTTGCAAAAGCAAAAATTGATTCCTTCTACCTAGTGTGTGAAACGTGAACAAACAATGAGTGATAATGCAAAGGCAGAGTATGTCCAGTTGTGGATAAACTGTGTTGCTGTTGACTTCTCGAAATTTCCGGTAAGACCATCGATGCGTGAAGTGGAGCAATTGTTGAAGGTGAACATGAAGCTCAACATAGCAGAAATTAGCGGCGTGCAATTCCATCATTTACGTCATGCGGTACTGATTACGTTCAAAAACATTAGCCAAGCAGAATCATTCGCTTCGCAGAACAACTTTAAACACGCCGTCGAATGTAATGACACTTTATACAACATCCCAACGTATATTGATAATGACAGTATTGAAATAAAGCTACATGCTCTGGCACCACGTACTAGTTCCGCTGCTATCAAAAAACTCATGTCAAAAAACGGAGAGGTGGATAGTATTAAAGAAGATACTTGGAGGAATTTCTTCCCAGGACTTGGAAACGGCGTTCGTGTAGTGAGAATGCGGCCGACAAAACCTATTCCCTCCGACTTGTCTATCTCAGGCAGATGCCCTAAAGGTATTGTAAATTCTCGACGAACACTAGTCACGTACCCAGGGCAGATTCCTACGTGCCAACATTGCAATCAGCCGCTACACTACGGAAAACCTTGCGCAGAGGCTGCTAAGGAAATTCCCCCTTCGACGACCAAAGCCGGTATACAGTCGTCGTATGCTAAACCACAACCGGTTGGTAAACCAAAGACTGCGGACCGGGCAGTAACAAACACCAGCTCAACAACGATCGGGTCCAGTGCCACTAAACCAACTGCCATTACCAACATCGAAGTAACAACGATTACTGCAAATGTCTCCAAACCAACCAATAAATAAAGAATCAAACACCGATGAAGAAGGATTTACAGCAGCGACCCGGAAGTACAAGAAACAAACAAGAACATCCGACCATGAGCATCATGAATGCAGTACTGATGACGACATGGACATGAACGAAAACGCGAGAGAAGACGGACCGAATGACCCTCAAGGTGCGGCAGACAACGCACCTAAACTTTCACCACCAAGAAAGAGGATCTCAATACACAGCAGCAAACTGCGTCAACAAGATCCTATGGGTAGTTGAGAGTTTATTTGGATTTCTACATATTGTTAAAATTTTAAAAGACCCACGGCTCAGTTATGCTAACGCTTTGAGCCGTGTCAAATAAACAAGAAAAAAATAAAGTTATCATGAAAAAAACAAAATTTAAAGGTTTTTCCATATAAAAAACCATAACTTGAGAATTATTAAAGGTAGATATTTCTTTGTAATACCACTTTACTTAGTCAATATACCCGAGCAAATACTCATGGGTTCAAACACCACATAGCCCCTTGAAAAGACCTTAAACATGGTCCATGCCGAAATTCACAACCATCAAAACACCATAAAATGGTCTCAGTAACCCATAAATACACCAACATATGGTGTTTTATATGGGATCTACCGGACCATGGTGATGGTGTTTTCATGGGTTGAACCCATTTCAAACACCCATGACAAACCCCATGAGCATGGGGGTATTATGGGCTTTTCGTTTGCTCGGGTATAGAGTCCAATTTATCCAATTTATCGAAGAAAATAAATTTTGTATTTCACTCATAGGTAAATTAATCACTAAGCCGTGTTCTCCTGCAGAAGCGCAATCATAATGGCAACAACTGCTCCAAGCAAATCATACTTTTAAAATGAATGATTTATACGCTATTAATTTTGAGCTCGAAAACTGAGATATGAAACACTGTGCACTGTTCTGATGGATAGCTCAAAAGTGTGTGCTTGTAATGATGCTTGTCACATAATGGACGTGTCGATTGAGTGCTGAATGTGGTTCGGTTTCAAACTGGCGTAAAGGGCTTCGCATGATTCGCGTTTTTTTTATAACAATTTTTCCAATAGTACTACTTATTTCGTTCACACGGTTATCGTCAGGATTTTCACATTACATCCTTTTTATGCTAAAGGAGCGAAATAAATGAAGTCTATAAACTGAGAGGTATACTTGAAATTACACCTAATAGCTCAAATTTAACTTCTCACCCAACCCAACAGACACAAAATTTCTTAACCAATAAAAAGATGCTTGTCGATGGAAAAACATTTTTTTAGGGGCAGCCGGAAAATTTGTTCGTTGTACAAATTTGCAGCCTTAGAAAAGAGCCACCCGGAACAAACGCCGTAAAATGAGTACACAATGAAAACTCAACTTTTAGAAGTAATTTTCTTCCACTGCTCCGGTTTCACTTGAACTTCCTGACTGCGTGAACTTCCAACTACCTAAACTGATGAAAAGCTGGAACGAAGAAAGTTTTCCTTTCTTTTGTTTCGCCGTCTTTTTTACAGCTCGAACAGAATCCTCTCGTGCCGAAACAATACAACGAGGAGTGTTGAAAATTGACACCTTTGCCGGCATGCGCATCCTCCTGTTTGAAAAAGGGTATCGATCATGCGATGCGAAAGCCGGAAATTTTCTTTTCATTCTGTTTATACACTGCTGGTAGGCTCGAGAACATATATATTTGTTGCAATTGAATGTCATCATGACTCCAACGTGAATCACATACACAGGCGTCAAATCAATTAAAATTCTTCGCTATTTTATTGTATGAACAGTTTGATTAACATTCTAATGTGTTTCCTCACAGGCATTGCAAAATTCATTCATTCAGATGGCCCCCACCAGAGAAACTTGAAATAAAACATTACAGGAGCGCCTTTGACAATACGGAAAAAGTCAGTACATAATCGGATTGATAAACTGAAAAAGACCTTCGCGAAAAAATAGTACTGACCATGATATGGGACTGCAAATCGCTTATTTTTTCAGGATGCCTTAGAACATTTTGCGATACACTGTATGCGCGAAGTTTGCTACATTTGGCTTAATCTTTGGGCTTAATTAATATTTTACAAACACAACTTATGACAAAACCTGGAACATAATTATATTTGTTCATTCTGCTCACAGTATGAATTATTGATTTAATTACTATTTGTGATAATTATTACATAACTAGGACATCCAAATGTTCCATATGTATTAAATCAAGATATTTATATTCCTTGGTAATGGTGTTGCGTGCTGTGAACTATGTAGTGTTGACCGTTATCGGATTACGTCTCATATTGAAATATCTGCTGTCATTGGGTTAAAAACAAAACATCCAATTGGGTCTAACACCGTCTTG
Source organism: Topomyia yanbarensis (assembly GCF_030247195.1). Taxonomy (NCBI): domain Eukaryota; kingdom Metazoa; phylum Arthropoda; class Insecta; order Diptera; family Culicidae; genus Topomyia; species Topomyia yanbarensis. The sequence continues at coordinate 253,981,366 of NC_080672.1, forward strand.
CTAAACAGCAATGATCAACTTTGAACCGTATTTTCTCCTGAAACACAGATAAACCAGGTCACTTAGAATATTTATATACACTCCTATTCATAACTCTCCGGAGTGCATTTCCCTACAATGGTCCTAGGCTAAACACCATTACTCGATGAAAACTTGGTAAGAAGTTCCCAACTATCCTCGTGCAATTTAGACACTGGATAAATTGAGGGCTTCCGTGAGAAAGTAGCAAGCCATAAAACTTATGCGAATGGAACTTTGCAGTCGTGAAATCTCAATTTCCACTTGCAATTAGATCTTTTTGATTCAAGAGTAGTTTTCAAGAGGACGTGTGAATTTTAGCATGCAACACTTGCAAAAAAAATGATTGAGGACGTATTTTGTAATACCTTCTTCACGAAAAAATTTACGCTGATTTATGAGTCACATGTTTCAATTCTACCACTGCAATGGCATATTGTTTTGAACATAACACTCGAGGAGATTCGGTTCGACAAACAATTCAACCACTGTATGAAAGTAAAAGCTAGGTTTTTCATTATCTTCTGATGTTGTTTGCTTCTTTTTGCTCATTACCGGGGTTCCTTAAGGTGGAAGTTACCCTAGACATATCGCAAAATTTGGAATATCTCTTTAAATCAAACAGGAAGATAGATACTTTGTTCCGCAAAAATATGTGTTTTGATACCAAAACACATATTTTTAGAAGAACGTAGGAGAATGACTAAAAAGTTATCATGAAAAAACTAATTTTAAGTGGTCTTCTATATAAAATGTTCCATAACTTGAAAATTGTTGAAGTTATGAAGTTGTTGCCTTTATGATTGCGCATCTATGGGAATATATCGCTCAGTGATTACCTATAAGTGATACTTAACATAGAGACTTTGCATCTTCAGCAATTTTTTTGGGAGAACTTTGCTGAAGACGCAAAGTCTCTATGTTAAGTATCACTTATAGGTAATCACTGAGCGATTAAATTCCTGTAGATGCGCAATCATAAAGGCAAGAGCTTCTCCCTAGAAACTATACTTCTAAAGTTAACGGTTTAGACGCTATTGATTTTGCGCACGAATACGAAGATTCAAAACACTGTAGTTTGTTACGATAGTTTATGTTAAAAGGGTATCCTAAATTGATTAAAGATTAATGAATTATTTTTAATAAACGGAGTGATGGTCTTCGCTCCACAACGCAGTTTATATTCATGGACTGGTTAGCTAGAGCGGAAAGGGCTGAGCGTGGAGAAATGAGTGAATGGTCTGCTCATGCTGAAGCAAGGGTGGCACAGCGGTGGCAACCGCGATAGCCACGCCGAAGCATAGCGGAAGAGTAAGTGAATAGACGGATGTATAGACGGATGTATGGTCTGCCCATGCCCAGATGGGAGGATCGTAGCGTAGCGTAGATTGCTGGTACCTATCGCTATTGATACCTCTTGGCGTGGCAGAGGAATGTACGGTGAGCGTGAGTGCGAACATCAAGCACGAGTGAGTGAGTGAGATTTTTCGGTCAAATACTCCACTGTACGCCGGAGTCCCGCAGGGCTCGATCCTGGGCCCGGTGCTATGGAACCTCATGTGTGACGGGTTTCTGAGACTGAAGGAATGGATGAGCGCGAGAGGCCTGAAGCTCGCTCAGCATAAGACGGAGGTAGTTATCGTCAACAACCGCAAGTCGGCATAACATGCAGTTATCCATGTGGGAGAAGTCATGTTCACCTCACAGCGGAGTCTGAAGTCTCTCGGAGTCATTATAGACGGCAAGCTGACCTTCGGCAGCCACGTCGACTATACATGCAAGAGAGCGTCGACTACTGTTGCGGCACTATCGAGGATGATGTCCAACAGCTCAGAGGTGTGCTCCAGTAGACGTAGGCTACTGTATACGTATATGTGGACTGCCTCATGCCAAGATGGGAGGGTCGTAGCGTAGTATGTTGGGACATAGCTATCGATGCCTCGTGGCGTGTCAGAGGAGCGAAAGGGTGAGCATCCAAGTCAGTCTCACACGGTATGTGAAGGGTGAGCACAAAAGTCAGCCTCACATGGTATGATAGAGGTGAGCACCCAAGTAAGCCTCACATGGTATATCAGAAGTGGGGCCTAAGAAAAATGTCCCACATGGGATGCCAGAAGGAGCGACAGGGGTGTAATAGAGTGGTACGATTGAGAGTGAACCAGGTGATAGGGTGAGCATCCAAGTCAGCCTCACACGGTATGTGAAGGGTGAGCACAAAAGTCAGCCTCACATGGTATGATAGAGGTGAGCACCCAAGTAAGCCTCACATGGTATATCAGAAGTGGGGCCTAAGAAAAATGTCCCACATGGGATGCCAGAAGGAGCGACAGGGGTGTAATAGAGTGGTACGATTGAGGGTGAACCAGGTGATAGGGTGAGCATCCAAGTCAGCCTCACATAGTATGTTAGAGGCTGGCACAAAAGAAAGCCTAGAAAGGAATGAAAAAGGTGAGCATACAAGTCAGCCTCGCAAGGAACAAAAAAGGTGAGCACAAAAGTAAGCCTCATGTGGAGTGTTAGAGAGTGAATTAAGGTGTGACAGAGAGAGAGAGAGAGAGAGAGAGACAGCAACCAAATAAGCCTCATAAAGGACGTATGAACGCGTGAGCGAGTGTGAATGAGTACATCAAGTACAGCCATCCCCCCAGAAGTAATGCCGGAAGGTAGTTCTTGGAGGAAAGATGGCGGAGCCCAATGGAGTTTAGTCAGTATGGCCCCCTGGTTGAGCCCGACACGCCAGTACACTTCCGTGTGGTAGCTTGGCAACTACTAAGTACGTGTACTGGGAAAGTGCGTAATTGCATTCTCCATTGTAAAAAATATACTACTATTTGGACAAGTTTAGAGCGTGTAACGTCGAGCCATCTAGCCTGTGTAATACTATGGAAAAACATCCTACCATCATCTACCAACCAGCCGTCACATTGGCAAATTTCGCATTTAATCCGCTTCTGTCTCTTCCTAATCTAGTTTTTGTCTCCTAGGTTCGAAGCGGATCAATCGACTATTAATTGATACGGTAAACACACTAGCAGTATTAGTAAGCTGACCAACTCTGACGAAAAAATCCGTACACCATACCGTAACGAAGCGAAATCATTCACCACGCTCAGGCAAACAGTCCGCACAGTGTACGGATTTTTTTCGTCAGAGTTGGTCAGCTTAAGTATTAGTCTACTCGCGAATACTTTTTCCTACAACTGCGCTGTTTCATCTTATAACAGAATTCAATTATCCCTGTTTCAGTCAAAATACGTATTCAATACATTATGGATAAGGCAAATCCTCAATTTTTTTCTATTTTCATTATGCTGGGTAGCTAGACGAGTGAAGGTATTTTAGGGTTTCACAACAAGAGTCTCTGTCCATAAAGGTAATAAGAAATATTTATTCACTATTCCCCATAAAGTTTGCTCGAACCGAATATGCGCCTGGTTTGACTCGAACATACCACACCGACAAGGACTACTTATCATTTCTGAGGGCCGGTGTTCCTTGTCGAGTTAAATAATCATAAGAACAAGTCGTGAATAATTAACTATCTGTTAGGTGCCAGTCCTGCATTCCTTTCCAGAACAAGCCTCATACCCACGGTCATAAGAGTCGACAACAAGCAGGATCCACATGTCCCCCATCCAAGCGAATTGATCATCTTGCAAGTAGAAGCACATATCTACCAACCAGCCGAGAAAACTTCCAAACCAATGAGAATGGACCAGGCCAGTCGAAGGACACAAGCCCACAGCCATCTCGTACAGTTCCTGAAATTAGATGTTTGTTAGTGCCATTCACAGATTTCATTTCAAGGTTGTCAAACGGTGAGATAACATAGTTTTCACTAAAGAGATGTGCTTGACGTTTAAATTCAGCTGTAGAAGCTTACAGCTGAGTTTGGATTCCGGATGGAGCATGTCGTTACTTTGTTTTTCTAATCTCTTTAGTTTTTACAAGTCTCCTATCTCATGCCTCCACGCGAGTCTAAGTCTATTGATGACATTTGGTCCTTAGAACGACGACGACTGGGTGCTATCAGCCTTCTGCCGATAGTAGCAGAATGAGAGGGTGCGAACAGATCTAATCAAGAAAACACTACCGTAAAAATGAATAGCTGATCGGGAATCAGCCGCAATAAAACTTTATTCTGACTAGTATCGATGGTCGCGGGACAAAACGTACTGAAAATTCTCCGCCTCTGTTTTTATGAATGTAATTTCAAGTTCCATTATTGCGAACCAGCCCGTGTATCAGGTTAATAATTAATTTGTATTTCTCTTCAATGGTCTTTATCGCTAGTATACATGTATTTAACAAATCATCCGATACTTAAAATAGGAAATACTTTCCTTGATTTAAAACATCTCGCGCTATCATAACTCTTTGTCTGTATAACGTGTTATCACTCGGTAGTTTTTAACTTAATAAATATATCGTAGAGAAGGAATAGCAAAATTTGTCCAAATACTGTTGCAATAAACAGTGATCCCATTACGCAGATAAGATTAGCTTTTAGGCTCTCAAGATCGGATGTGTGGAGTTCAAATTGCTTTTGATTAGAGAACATAGGATACTCTCGGTAGCCGGCTACCCAGAGTTTAAAAAGAACCAAAAACTAAGCAAGATCTTTACTTTTTCGAGTGATCATGTACTTGAAGACTAACTAAACAACTACCTAATAAACTATGGTTTAAAGGTCACATCAATAAACTATGGTTTACAGGAGCGAATCCTAGCCTTACACCCTTCGAAACTTCCAACTCCGCGACACCTATGGAAGAGCCTGATGCATCGTCTACCTTACGTTAAGTAGGTTCCGTCAACACTTCCCGTGTACCTTATCCTTTATTCTTCCCCGTGAACGATGAAGATGGGGGCAGCTGACAATGATGGCTATCATTCTGTTGAGGTTTTAATATGGGTCGGATTGGTATGAATACCTACTTACCACTTCCTAAGAAACTCTTATTGGATAAACAGTAGTCAAACACGATGAAGTCAGTGTGCAATCCACCAAAATCATCGTCACAACGCAACGCTATTTACAGATTTCATTTCAATGGTAGTTAGTAAGTGTCTCATTCCCTCTTGTACGGCTCGCTTACCGCTGCTCATCTCTTTCGGCATTTCGACACCGTCAGTCGACCGTTTCATAGAAGAGATCTCTTTAATCGAATCCTCAATTTCCGTCTGAACACGACTAAGGCTATCTGTCGTTTCTATTGTAGAAACGTTAATGATGTGACCATCAAGAATACGTCAGACAACCTTAATTGACCCCATTCGACACCAGTTTGGCCTTACCAAGCCGTAACGCGGGTGGTGGCGTGAAAACTGCCGAATAGGGGTTGAGAACAGCTTGAAGCAACATCTGATGTTGCTCAAAATGTATGTGATGTCCAATACTGACTTGGATAGATCCATTGAGCCTAGTTTGGATACCTTACATAACTAGACTCACGGTTCTCAATACACTCACATCACTGTCCCATGTAGTATGTGTTATCAAAAACATTGCGAAACATCATGTCCTAAATGTTTTGAATCGATATAATATCCGAAGCGAGTGGTAATGTAGTGGAATACAGTTAACTCTCTCTATGTCGATATTGAAGGGACCTTCGACATAGGGAGAGATCGACATATAGAACACAATGATTTTCTTTGAGACAACTTTTCATTCAGGACATCATAATACATACCGGGAAATGAAGATAAATGCTCGTATTGGGGGGAGTAGGGTAGTAGACGACGAGGTGAAGTGCACTCGCACTATAAAATATCAAGTTTGCTGTTTGAAAAGGAATCCCTTATTTGCAGTTTATCATTCTGCCGCGCATGTAGGGGAACATGGGAAGACTTGACCAGGTTTTCAGATAAACCTGCACAAATTTCTAAAAAAGTTTTCAATACTTCCAAAGTCATTGAGATATCTATCTATCTATATATATATAAAAGTCAATGTTTGTATGTATATGATTTATAGACTCCCAAACGGCTTAACCGATTGCCGTAAAAATTTTTACACAGTAGGCGTTTGTTATGGAGCGTGTTTGTGTGTTATTGCTTGGGGATTATCTGCCCGCCAGATGGCGCTTCCGAAGAAATTTCGTTCAAAGTCGCAGCAACGCGCGATGGGTATTAGCTAGTAATGTATAAAGGTATTATTCGTGTTCATAATCTTTTGCGGAATTTTTAACTTACTTTTTCAAGAGTTATGAAAGTTTGTCTGAGATCGTTTTTTTGTATAGTCTCCCCACTGTGGGGAGACTTGACCAAGGCCTGGGGAGACTTGACCAAGAGAATTTTGAAAAATCAGAGCATAAAATAATGACATAAATAATACTGTAATCCTTTTTTCCATATTATCGCGGTCATTAGGTAGCAGTAAAAAATATAAAAGGGTTGCATTTCATAATTTCGACTGTGTTTAATGCATTTTCTTTTAAGGATTAACTTACTGCTTACATTCCATATTAACACGTCACGAAATCAGCCATATTACTACTAACTTTGTTTCCTAGAACAAAAAGATATAGACTGATGTTTGATGTGGGATTTTTTTGTGACGTGATCAACTAACAGTAGGTACGACAGCATAGTAACTATCAGAAAAATTTTATCTTTCTTCGACTTATTACCACTTGGTCATGTCTCCCAATAAAATCTTCGTCAAGTCTCCCCAACATTACAACAATTTCGTTCAATCTCGTGCAAAATTTAGTAATAACTATTTCAATGTTCCGATTTATGTAAAATCATTTCACTAGTTCATAGTACTTTAGAAGTAATTATTAGGCGAGTAGATATGTCCATACAAAGTTTGATTTAAAATTACATCATTTAACGCAAATTTATTAAATACGGAATCTTTTCTATAAGGAAAGCATTTTTCATTCCAAACTTTTGACGGACCGAAACTAGTATAAAATTATTTTTGAATTTTTTTTAAGAACCTAATAGAAGACGTCATAGCCAATAATAGAATTCTACGCTTGGTCAAGTCTCTCCATGTTCCCCTAATTTAAAAATTGTTTTGACCACGAAAGAATGATTTCCGTGCTACAGATGGCTGCATTTTAAATATTTTTATAGCACGTTAAAGTTAAAATTTTGAACCTAAAAATGAATAATTTCTAGAAAACCTGAATATATGCAGATTAAGATGAATTCGTTTTACAAAGTCTCGTAGGAAAACAGTGAATATCCACTTCACCCTAAATCATGTCTTTACTGTCCCTACATGCAAAATATTGATATAGGACTTAGCGTTCTGATCGCCAATTTTCATTTCATTATGTATAAGCTTTGTGATGTCCTGAGAGAAAAAAAAACACATCGACATAGAGAGAGAATAATGCAGGCAAATATAAAGCTAGGTACATCGAGATAGGGAGATATCGAGATAGAGAAAATATCGACATAGAGGAGTTTTTATACGTGCGATCTGAAGGGACCTACGAAATAATCGAGATAGAGAAAAATATCGACATAGAGAATATAGACATAGAGAGAGTTAGCTGTATAATGATAAATTAGAGACAATTTTATAGTTATTTGCGGTTCCGTTTTGTTTATTTTAGGAATTTTATTCTTCCTTATTGGAGATTCGCGAATAACTTATGAAGAGGTCGTAAATTCACAAAATAATAAACTAATGAAATCATGATGTTTTCATAAATTATTTCCACTTCTTTTAGTAAAAGAAAATTGCAATACAGTAATGTTTCGATTATATCACGGTCGTTCAGTATTTTAGCGTGATATATTTGAAGCGTGATGTATTCAAAACAAAACAAAAAATTACATTTAAGCATTAACCCATGTATTTCTATAAACAAAAAGTCATAAAAGTTAAAGTTAGTCAAAAAGAATGAATCATAGTAGGATAATGAGCCTATTTTTGCCATGTTTCTATTACCACACCACCTATTTGAAGCCGTTGGTTAGAGCAGCGTCTGCCATCTTTGTTCAACGCATTGGGTCAAATGGTATGGCATCAGCGGATAATTTTTCTCCACACAACTTCACTTTACGTATCCCGTACCTTTCCTTAAAATTGTTGAACTACCCAAAACTAAACTTGAAGGAATCTGGCACGTTAAAGTTTTTGGCAAATATCTTGACTATTAAAACAATTTATTCGAAGAGACAACGATTCATTCCTCGTTGTATCAACATTCATAAAAATAGTCACATCTCCAATTCCTGATGTTGCCCTTCGAAAAGAAAAGTATTCACATCAATTCAAGAGAAAATGCATATCTCGGCATACCTACCATATCTTGAGTATTTTATTTATCTCATTATTTTGTTAGATTTTCCTGCGGATAACTAACAATTAAGCGAATAAAAAAGAAGTCGATTTTTTATCCGGTACACCAGGCGCCCGCTTTAAGACACGGCAAATAAGTTAAAAAGATTCTAAAACAAAAATTGGAATCGATCGAAAGATATTTCGACAATCCTAGTGATTACAACAACGGTTTTGGTAAAACATGATTTCGAGAATATTCACGTTTAAAGTTTTACGCTATTGTAAATTATAATGCATCATCTCAATAACATTCTGTAAATCTTCTATACAAAAATATCGACAAGCAACTCGGTAATGAAGCTGTTTGTAAAACACCCCTGAAAAAAACACGATTTGCAGTGTTTACTGCTATTCGCAAACTGCTTAATTGATTTATTTCAAACTTTGCATATACATTCTATGTATAAAACATTTATCCCCTAGGTTGGAGATTTTGAGATAATTTCGCCCCCATAAATTTTAGTATCAATCATTTCTCTCAGTCATCAATTTTCCGTGTAGTATTTTAGTTCATTTTGGGCAAATTACCCACAAATTCCGAATGGTACAGACTTAATTGGCAGCAAAATGAAAAAAAAAATATATAGAAAAAATCGATGTCGCAGGTGTGCAATATCATTCCCTAACCAGCATTCTGTATGCTCTATGCTTTATGCAACATTTGCTCTTTTGTCGCAGTGTATAGCAGCCCCACTCGACTTATCTGTATCATCAAAAAAGGACTTTAAACGTAATGCCCCCAATAAAACAACGCTCTAGAAAGGCTTAAAAAGTTAAATTGTTTCATTGCTCGCCCGAGGCAATTTGCTCTTTTACCCTACCACCACGGGGGTAAGCATTGTGTGATAATGCCAAAAAGCGACTATCCCAAGTCGAACAAAATATTTTCAAAGGTCTGCAACATCGCCATACGCCGGAATGTTCTTCCAGTGCATATCCATAGATACTGGAAGACTGGTCTCTTTTTGCTCTTTTCTCGGATCAATATTTAGAGTGGCGAACGGATTATCTACAGACTAGTGTCTAGTGCTTTTTATTCGTGTTATATTCCAAGTACCAATGGTATGAAGGAAATCGAAATGATAAATGATATAATTTCAACAATTTGTCCTGGTCTGCATATGTTCGATCCCCGACCGCACATATTTATTTGAAATATAAACCATAAATAATTTAAATTCAAACTAGGGCATTGATTTCAGAATAAAGTTATTAAGTATGTATTAGTTCTAAAGCACGGTACAAATCTGGTGCGCCAGGCTCCGAGTTCATAATATTTGCTATAGGACGATGAAATTTGTCCCAGATTAGGTGTCTCCACGTTCGCATTGGGAACTACAACCCATTAATTTATTTTCTTTCATTTTCGAATGGTGTTTCCTCTCCACCCTCGCAGTGTGGCGCAGTCAGAAATGTCAAATTGGTACCAACTAATGCGAGAAGCCCTAGGTGAAAAAAAACATCTTCATTTGCCAATTTGTTATAAATCAACTCCGGCAAAGCGGAAAAATTCGAAGAAAGAAGCATATTTATAGCCAACCGAATCAGACATAAATATTCAACGTTACACGATGCGATGAGGTGCAACAAATGTGCGTCGGTCCAAGAATTCGAATGAATGCCGAGAGCATGGAGAAAGGAAGAGCAGCTGTGGAGGATGGTTTAGAAGATGTTAACTTACCTGAAACGGTATCTCCTTATTCTTTTTGATTATGTGAAATCCACAAATTTTTGTTTCGTCGACTTTGATCAACGGCGTAATTTCAACGAATGTTTCATTTTCTTTGATTAAGCCGTGGTACGACGATTCCAGAATGCGCTCTGAAATGGGAAGGAAGGAAGGGAAAATCAATACATGGTCATCATTATTCAAAATACTAACGACAGTGGATTGTAGTAGGAAATACTGAATATGTTCATGATTTAAGAAACATTTTAACAACACGATTCATCACTAAGATTTTGCGTTTGGTTTCAAAGCAGTTTTACTTCTATAAACGTTTTCGTGACTTTTCTATATGTAAACGGGTTTGCGGGGTACATTCATACCCCAGAACTAAAATCGCTGTAATATGCCTGATTTTTATTGAATTTATAATCAAATTGGACAGTTTTATTTTAAAATCATTCGCAAAAATACTCATGTTTTGTCCACTTTATTATGTGATATTTCATTGTTTATAAAACATGTATTTAAACTACGTCAAAATTCCCATTGTTTCTTAATATTGATATAACTCCGGTAGTTTCTAACAGATTGTGACCATCTATACGGCGTTGTGAACATTATTAAATTGCCTTTTGAACAAGTTAAAAGGTGTATGTATTCTAATACTTTTTTGAACACCAAACGCTAATAAAAACAATAAAAATACAGCCTACAGGATACAGAAGATGACGATGCACATTATATACAAATCCTATTCACAAATACATCCGCAGAATCAAAAACTACACGATGACAATCCAAGTGTATTTTTAGTTACTTTGCTATAGTACACCCAAAATCCGACGAGTATGTTTCTATTACTTTTGGGTAAGATTCTATTGTCTTTTCGGTAACAGACCATGCAATTGCACATTGTGGTATTAAACTCATATTCCCGCAAAGGTAGTAAACGGTGGAATGAAGAATTTCGGTTGCTGTTCATGTATGTGCATTAGAGTGGGACATGGTTATATTAAAAAAAATAAATTTCGCTCCGAGTAACTTTTTGGGTTCCATTTGGGTCCTAAAATAACTGTGCAAATTCTAAGCTCGATTGGTGAAACTATATTTTTGCGCCCATCGTTTAAAGTTTACATGGGATTTCGTATGGGGAAATCGACTTTTACGAAATAATTCATCCAACAGTCGCCCAGTGCTTCCTAAAAATAAATCAATGTAAAATTTTTATAGCAAATTTATCAAGGAAATAAAGTCTCGAAGACTGAAAAACGATTTGACGATTGTGGAAAAAGTTATTAAACAAAAATCAACTAATGTTCTGAAAATTGATGAAAATTTCAATTTTCATAGCACCACTGCTGCTGACGGTCGAATTATATACAGAATTTTTAATTTTCTCCAATTTTGTACAAAAGAAGCCTCAATTTACTCTCAAAACTCTTGGGAAGTGACCAAACAGTTCAGATCGTTGATTTAGAACAGTAAAAGAGAGTCAAAACAAAATTATATATAATTGGATAGCCAAATGCAGTGGTGCTAGAAAAAATGAATATTTTTCCAATCGTCAGAGCATCAGTCGATTTTTGCTTAATAACTTTTTCCACAATCGACAAATCGTTTTGCGGTTTTCGAGACTTTGTTTCCTTGATAAATTTCCAATAGAAATTTTACATCGATTTATTTTTAGGAAGCACTGGGCGACTCATGGATGAATTATTTTGTAAAAGTCGATTTTCCCATACGAATTCCCATATAAACTTTAAACCATGGGCGCAAAAATATAGTTTCACCGATCGAGCTTAGAATTTGCACAGTAGTTCTAGGACCCAAATGTAACCCAAAAAGTTGATCGGAGCTGGAATCTAATTTTTGTCCCACCCTAATGTGCATCACACAATCAAACACTTTTTCAGTATGTGTCAACCTCGGCTCTGTTCGCATGTAGAATAATTCGGTCGATTTCTAAGGTAGTATTAGTACCGAGTCAAACCAACCGGAATCCTGGCGGATATCCAACCAAATTCAGGCTGGAATCTACCCCAATATTGGCAGAAACCAGCCCGAAATACGGATTTTTTTTACTGGGTAGGTTGGATAGCGAAAAAAAAATTTTAGGCAGTTTCCGGATCCGGCCTAGTTGCCAGATCCGACACAGTTCCCGATCCGGACCAGTTCTCGGATCCAGACCAGTTTTCAAATCCGAACCTTCCGGATCCGGACCAGTACCTAGATCCGGACCAGTTCCCGGATCTGGACCAATAACCGGATCCGGACCAGTACCTGGATCTAACCCATCCCCTTTCCCCTTTCCAAGTCCGGACCTGAACCAGGCCCAGACTTGGTGCTTAGATCCAGACAAGTGTCTGGATCCGGACCCTCGGTTCGGACACGTGGATCCAAACCATAGGTCTTGCTTCCCGTAAATGACGGGAAGGACTGTTCATGTTTTGTGCAGTTGCTATCTTGCTGTTAACGTCCGTGATAGAAAAGAAATTTCAATTTAACACCGGCCGAAGTACCCCCACCACTACTCCGAGTCGTTTTTTTCTGACCGTGCTTTGAAGCTAGCCGAGTGTGAGCCGATCTTCAAATACGGAATGTGTCGTGTAGAAAAATCAAACCTCGTCTTTATCCCCATTGTGTTTACTCCGCTTCAAGCGCAATACAATGACAAGCGAAGTGCTACACACTTCCAGACAATCCGACGCGTTAATATTTATTGAATATTGAATTGATGAAACTTGAGTGCGACTCAGAGAAGATTTGAATGTGTTGGTATTGCTGTTTGGGGAATTTTTTGTTGGGACCGTTTTAGCATGAAATGTCTTGCTATTAGAGCATTTTTTTTCTTATTACCGTAAAGGTATTACGGCCGAGTTTTGGGTGTAGCTTTATTATATCAAATGGTAGATTCTTTTGCTCGACAATGTTGAAGCTTATATAATTTTACACAAGTTTATTGCATACTATGTAGCGATATTTTGCTTTTAGAAAAAGATATAATAAATTTTCCGAATGATGTACACAAACCACTAACACAAATGGTTTTGTGGGGTACAAACTTTAGGCGGGTACTGCTAAATTGGTCAAGTGAAACAAATAGGTTTAATGGAAGTTTAATAATCAAATCACCAAATTCACACGTCTCCCAACCTTTGAACGGAACGGATCGTTATATTTCACAGTGGTGCTCGGTGTGTAAATTTTAGTGAGTCAAGGTCATCCTTTGTTCGTTCGTTAGCAGCCGTTCTGCTGGTGCCGACAGTAAATCCAGTACATTGTTTTCGCTGGTGCGGAACAATCGACGTTGTTTGCAGATAAGTTTTGCTTTATTTTTTTCCTCGTTTGCTTTCTTTCCTTTTCCCTACTTTTACTCTACCTTGTAATCAAATAATAAGACACATTCCCGTTTATATAACGCTCTGCCCTCGTGCTTAAATGGCCGAGGGCGAAATACCATCTGATGCAATCATGGAAGTCCCTGATCCCCCTAATACTCGCATTGCTCCCCGTATAAAGCAGTACCCAGAAGGTTCCTCTGGGCCATGGGTGGTATATTTTCGGACCGGAGAGAAACCGGTTAATATATTAAAACTTTCTCGAGATCTGACTGCTAATTACCCGGCCGTAACTCAGATAACACGTGTTCGGGCAAACAAGATACGTGTTCTAGTGAGTGATCTCGGCCAGGCAAACGCGATTGCTTGCTGTGAGCGCTTTACACGGGAATTTAAAGCGTACGTGCCTTGTGTGGCCTGTGAAATCGATGGGGTAGTGTCCGAACCGGGCCTGAAATGCGAAGAACTGTTGGAGCACGGGGTTGGCTGCTTTAAGGACCCCTCTCTTGAACAGATTAAGATCTTAGAATGCAAACAATTGCATACCGCAAACACCGAGGGAGGTAAGACTACCTACTCTCTATCAGGCTCGCTTCGGGTGACATTCGCCGGGTCCTCTCTTCCCAACTACATCCTCCTTGACAGGGTTCGCCTACCAGTTCGCCTGTTTGTACCGCGGGTCATGAGCTGCAGCAATTGCAAGCAGTTGGGCCACACAGCCACATATTGTGGAAATAAGAAACGATGCGGCAAATGCGAAGGAGAGCATGAGGATGACTCTTGCGACAAAGAAACTGAAAAGTGTATTTGCTGCGGGGGCCCTTCACATGCTCTTAAATCATGCCCTGCGTACAAGCAGCGCGGGGATAAAATTAAGCGCTCCCTTAAGGAACGCTCAAGGCGTTCTTATGCAGAAATGCTAAAGAATGCTTCGCCATCTGTCCTGTCCGAAAATCCCTATGCTGGTTTGGCTAACGTTGAGCAAGAATCTGACGACCCACGAGAGGGAACATCTTTGGTTAACCCAGGGGAATCCAGGAAGAGGAGAAATCCAGCCTCCCCTACATTGCCTCGTAAGGGTGCCAAGGTGTCGTCCACTCAGAGTGCGCCATCTACAACCAATAAATCCAACGGAAGTGATGCACAAAAGCCGAAGCAATTTGCTCCAGGACTTGGAAATATTAATTCTAACAAGGAGTACCCACCACTTCCAGGGACATCCAAAACCCCAAGTGTCCCCTTTTTTCAAACAGATACTCAGTCCAGTAGCGGACTAATGAAATTTTCTGACATAGTGGACTTAATTTTCACAGCTTTCAATGTTACTGATCCTCTTAAAAGCCTTCTGATACGTTTTCTCCCTATAGTGCAAACATTTTTGAAGCAGTTGACTACTAAATGGCCCCTCCTTGCAGCGATCGTATCCTTCGATGGCTAAGTCATCGAACGAGGTCACCGATTCGATCACTGTTCTACAGTGGAACAGCAGAAGTATCCTCCCGAAAATCGATTCCTTTAAATTTTTACTAAATAGTTTAAAATGTGATGCTTTCGCATTATGTGAAACTTGGTTAACTTCCGATATAAATCTCAACTTCCACGACTTTAATATAATTCGTCTGGATCGAGAAAACCCCTATGGAGGAGTACTTTTGGGGATCAAAAAGTGCTATTCTTTCAACCGAATTAACCTCCCTTCGACACCAGGCATTGAAATTGTCGCTTGTCAAGTTTTAATCAAAGGTAAAGACCTTTGCATTGCTTCCATCTACATTCCTCCTAGAGCCTCGGTAGGGCACCGAACGCTTTGTAATATCACGGAATCCTTACCGGCACCGCGGCTAGTTCTGGGAGACTTTAACTCGCACGGTACGGTATGGGGCTGTCTTCATGATGATAATAGATCAACATTAATCCAAGATCTTTGCGATAATTTCAACATGACCATCTTAAACACGGGAGAAATGACGCGGATTCCTACACCACCAGCACGCGCAAGCGCGTTGGATTTATCTCTATGCTCGACTTCGCGACAGTTAGATTGCATGTGGAAGGTGATCCCTGATCCCCACGGTAGCGATCATTTGCCTATCGTGATTTCAATTGCTAACGGTTCAAGACCATCGGAAACAATCAATGTGTCGTATGACCTCACACGGAACATTGATTGGAAGAGTTACGCGACCGCGATATCCGTTAAAATCGAATCCACTCAAGAACTTCCTCCGGAGGAAGAGTACAGGTTTTTGGCTGGCTTGATTCTCGACAGTGCGAATCAAGCTCAGACTAAACCAGTACCCAGCGCGAATACCCATAGACGGTCTCCCACCCTGTGGTGGGATAAAGAGTGCTCAGAGCTGTACGCGGAAAAGTCCACTGCATATAAGGCCTTCCGGGAAGACGGGTTACCCGCTAGCTATCAACAGTACGCGTCGTTAGAAAGGCGAATGAAGAGTCTAATGAAAGCCAAAAAGCGCAGTTATTGGCGCCGGTTCGTCGACGGGTTAACGAGAGAAACAGCGATGAGCACTCTTTGGGGTACGGCTCGACGTATGCGTAATCATAATAGTACCAACGAGAACGTGGAATATTCAAACCGTTGGATATTCGCTTTCGCCAAGAAGATCTGTCCGGACTCTGTCCCGGTACAGAAAACGTACCGCGCCGCGTCTTCTCACGATACCGCGAACGAAACACCGTTTTCGAGGGTGGAGTTCTCACTTGCTCTCTTATCGTGCAACAATAACGCCCCAGGGTTAGACAGAATCAAATTCAACTTGCTGAAGAATCTGCCTGACACTGCAAAAAGGCGCCTGTTGAATTTATTTAACAAGTTTCTTGAGGGTAACATTGTCCCTTATGAATGGAGGCAAGTGAAGGTCATCGCCATCCAAAAACCAGGAAAACCAGCCTCCGACCACAACTCGTATCGGCCGATTGCAATGCTGTCCTGTATTCGGAAGTTGTTCGAGAAAATGATCATGTTTCGCCTCGACAATTGGGTTGAAGCAAATGGCTTACTGTCAGATACACAATTTGGCTTCCGCAAAGGCAAAGGGACGAACGATTGCCTTGCGTTGCTTTCTACAGAAATCCAAATGGCCTATGCTAACAAAGAGCAGATGGCATCAGTCTTCTTGGATATTAAGGGGGCTTTTGACTCAGTTTCTATCAACACTCTGTCAGAGAAGCTGCACCAGCATGGTCTTTCGCCAATTTTAAATAACTTTTTGCTAAACCTGTTGTCTGAAAAGCACATGCACTTTTCGCATGGCGATTTAACAACATCGCGATTTAGCTACATGGGTCTTCCCCAGGGCTCATGTCTAAGTCCCCTGCTCTACAATTTCTACGTGAATGACATTGACGATTGTCTTGCCAATTCATGCACGCTAAGGCAACTTGCAGACGACGGGGTGGTCTCTGTTACAGGGCCCAAAGCTGCCGACTTGCAAGGACCATTACAAAATACCTTGGACAATTTGTCTGCTTGGGCTCTTCAGCTGGGTATTGAGTTCTCCACGGAGAAAACTGAGTTGGTTGTTTTTTCTAGGAAACGTGAGCCGGCGCAACTCCAGCTTTTAATAATGGGTGCAACGATCAACCAGGTTTTCACATTTAAATATCTCGGGGTCTGGTTCGACTCTAAAGGTACCTGGGGATGTCACATTAGGTATCTGAAACAGAAATGCCAACAAAGGATCAATTTTCTCCGAACAATAACTGGAACATGGTGGGGTGCTCACCCAGGAGACCTGATCAGGTTGTACCAAACAACGATATTGTCGGTGATGGAGTACGGGTGTTTCTGTTTCCGCTCCGCTGCGAACATACACTTCATCAAACTAGAGAGAATCCAGTATCGTTGCTTGCGCATTGCCTTGGGTTGCATGCACTCGACCCATACGATGAGTCTCGAAGTGCTGGCGGGCGTTCTTCCGCTAAAAAATCGATTTTGGGAACTCTCATATCGATTGCTCATCCGATGCGACATTCTGAACCCGTTGGTAATTGAAAACTTCGAGAGGCTCGTCGAGCTTAATTCTCAAACCCGATTTATGGCCTTGTACTTCGACTACATGGCACAGAGCATTAATCCTTCTGCATATACTCCCAACCGTGTTCGTTTGCTAGATACTTCTGATTCTACTGTATTCTTCGACACATCCATGAAGGAAGAGATTCGTGGAATCCCGGACCATATACGCCCGCAGGTGATCCCCAATATATTTTATAATAAATTCCGAGAAGTCGACTGCGACAAAATGTTTTACACTGACGGATCAAATCTCGATGGGTCCACTGGCTTCGGTATCTTCAACAATACTATCACCGCTTCATTCAAGCTCAATGATCCCGCTTCAGTTTACGTCGCAGAGTTAGCTGCAATTCAGTACACCCTTGGGATCATCGACACTCTGCCCACAGATCACTACTTCATCGTTTCGGACAGCCTCAGCTCTATCGAGGCTCTTCGTGCGGTGAAGCCTAAAAAGCAATTACCGTATTTTCTGGGGAAGATACAGGAGTCCTTGTGTATGTTATCTGAAAAATCTTATAAGATTACCTTTGTTTGGGTCCCCTCTCATTGTTCTATCCCGGGCAATGAAAAGGCCGACTCATTAGCAAAGGTGGGCGCATTAAATGGTGACATATACGAAAGACCAATCTGCTTCAATGAATTTTTTAGTATTTGTCGTCAGAGGACGCTCAACAGTTGGCAAACCTCGTGGAGCAATGGGGAACTTGGACGATGGCTACATTCGATTATCCCAAAGGTATCAACGAAGCCTTGGTTCGGGGGGATGGATGTGGGTCGGGATTTTATTCGTGTAATGTCCCGACTTATGTCCAATCACTACACCATGGATGCGCATTTGCGGCGTATTGGGCTTGCGGAGAGTAGTCTGTGCGCTTGTGACGAGGGCTATCACGACATCGAACACGTTGTCTGGGTATGCGCCGGGTATTGTGACGCCAGGTCTCAGTTAAAGGAATCCCTTCGGGCCCGAGGTAGACCACCCAATGTACCAGTCCGAGATATGCTGGCAACTCGTGATTTCCCCTATATGTCCCTTATTTATACCTTCATAAAAACGATAAATATCCCAATTTAGCCCCTCTCTTTTATTTCTCGTTTTTAGAGTTTCCTCCTGCCTTGTGGAACCGATCAGCTCCAGAGTGCCACTATGTAACCGCCGTCGCCCTTACCACTACGCCTGCATAGAAGGAAACTGAAGCGAGAGCGACTCGAGGTCCGATGACTTTTGAAGGATTCCCCGCGGGTCCGAAGAATACCATCCGCCAATCCGGTACTCGACGACTTACTAGACTGAGGCGCAAATTTGATACGCTGATCTCCCTCCCCCCCCCCCCCCCCCCCGCCGTTCGAGCGAAAGTTGCAAGTTTTGCTCTTCTTTCCCTGTCTCTCCCCTGTCTTTGATACAACTGCTGCTACACTGATGCGGAAATAAGCCACCCTTTGAATATCTTGACCAAGCATAAGTTTTAGTTAAAAAATTCAAATTAGTATTCTGTATTCCTAGTTTTAAGATAGCTATAATTTTTACTCTTTATTGAAACTCTTGTCCTCCATCTTGTAAATAGAATTGAATCCCTAGTTTTAAGATTTCTGTGAAATTTCTCATAAATATTTGTTCCCCCTTTTGTGTACTAAACTATATTGTTAGTTTTAAGATAACCGTAAAATATTTCGTAAAATACTATTACTCCCCCTCTTGTATATCAAAGTGAATCCCTTGTTTTAAATTTTTTTCATAAAAAAATCTTTTGGCCCTCTTTTGTATATTGAATCTTATTTCTAGTCTTAAGATAGCTGTAAACTTTCTTTTCCTTTGTAAAAAAAAATATTTCAACATTGTAACCTCCTAGTTTTAAGATATCCAAAATGTAAAAACAAAAGCATTTGGCACCGCCAAGCTAACGCATTTGTGCCTATCAAATAAACGAAATGAATAAAAAAAAAAAAAAAAATCACCAAATAGTAAACTAACAGTAATCAAGGAGACGAAAATAAACATATTTCCATAATAATATCTTGTCAGAAAAACTTAGTCAAGCTGTAGCCAACATCGTGGGCTTCAAAATACGTAATTCTCGAACTTCTCCAACATATGATGAAATATAATTTAGGTCACCTCGCCACAATGATTGCATCCATTTTATCAACTAATCCACGTTGAATTACACGATAGGGAAAGAGAAATGTTAGCTTCCAACTAGCAACCATCTAACTTTTCCACTTACGCGAATAACTATGTTCGATAAATTTCGCTAAAAGCATTCTCGATTTAAGCCAGCTGCCAACGAGCAAACGCTAGATAAAATTTATCTCTCCAGTTCTAACGTTTTAATCCTTCCCGTACTTTATTTTTCTGCAGCTCGTTTTTGTCACACGGCATGAAATCATGTTCGTTGGTAACATTTCTGCGGTTCCGAGCTCGTATGTTCAGTGGTTTTTTGGTTTATCCTATCATGGCATACCAATAATTAAAAGACTGCCGTTAGAAACGACACGAATTAGGATTCGCGGCATTCATGCATGGAGAGGCGGAATTCGTTGTTGAATAATGTAACGGATATGTTATGGATATGTAATTAGAAAAGCAGGTTTATAATGCCCGACGTTTCGGCCACTGCTTATGACATTTTTCAGGGGAAACTTCAATATATTCATGAATAAACATATATTAAATCGGAAAATCAATTTCTTAACTAATTACGTTACGTCCTTACTGAAGTTTACCGACGATCGAAGTTTGTTTAAATTAGCTTCACATTCACATACATGGTAAGTAAAATTGTTTCTAGCCGCTATACACGACTAAACGACACATTTAAAGATGTTTGGAAAGATGATAATGAGCCAAAGTAACTAATTTAATAAGGGTTGTTTGTGTTAGATCGAAGCTATATTGTTGCTATACGGAGTGATCCAAGAGTTGTTTTTTCCTAAGTGTGCTGTTTCAGTGTGCTGGAGATTTCATTAAGGTTGAATTTGCCATTAAGCCGGAGTTTTTTGTCATGCCGACAAACACCGTCATATAGTTGATGCACGAGATGCTGTGAATGACACATGACTGTTGCAACTGTGGTACGTGGCTCATGGTTGACTGATAGGATGGATTTTAGTGTGCTTTTGATGAATGTTACTATGTTTAAATTGCCGCAAGGTTTTACTGTATCGATTTTGTTACTTATTTTCAGTATAGTTAAGACTAGTCATATGGAAATGATCGAAAAGAAATGTGAAGAATCCTTTGCCTTCCACTGGTAGCAGTTGGAAGTTCCACCAAAATCGATTGAATTTTGATGAATAGAAAGGCTTTTGCCATTTTCGTTTTATTCAATTACGTAGCCATATCCAAATACTTGCACCTTTCTCTTAACTCTACGCATAAGGTCTTGTACAATGTTTCGGTCAAATAGATTTTACATGAAATCCCATTTTTTGCACTTTTAATTTCGATTTTACTTCCTCAGGATGTTCTCGGCATGCCAGCGCCATTATGGTCCGTATTTCTCAATTAGCGACAATTCCATTGCTTTTGGGAGATTATAATCCTTTCAGTGGTGGATCCAATGGGAGGGTCCTGGAGATCCGGAACCCCCCTTCCCCGAAAAATTTCAACTTGGTGAGAAATTTTAAATTAGCTTCAATTTTATATTAGTTTCAAACTCAAAATCATTTCAAACCAAATTTGACCACCAAATCTAATTTTCGTTGAGTAAGGTTTTGATGTATAACGTGTGTGTGTGTGTGAACCTTCCTATCTCCCACTAGCTGGTAGTGATTTACAGAAAAAAGATGTTTGCATGTATTTAAACATTCATGCAAATAACTTGGTTCACGGATTTAGGAAGGTGTTAGCTCAATTGACTTTCCGATGACCCATTTCGTGTACAGTGCCAGACATGTTCCGAGGTCATCGTTCCATCAACTAGCCCCGCCTTACTGTAATGTTTGTATCAATTGGATTGTAACATTACAGTAAAACTTTCGATTCCATTTAAGCAGGAAATCGACGCGTATTTATTATAATGGTTCAATTTGTATATATAACATAACACATGTGTACTAGAACTTACCATTTTTTCAGTTTTCTACCTTCATTCCTATCTCCCATTTATGTCTCCTTTAACTCTCATCCACATTTCTTGAATTCCTGCTTATTTAAGAAAGAAAAGGGGAAATAATAAAAAAGAACCGATAGACTCCGTATTTTCCTCAGCGCTTCCGTTTCTCCTAGTCTGGTGTCACTGCCTGTTGGACTTGTGTAAGTTGTTCCATTGGAGATCTCCAAGGAGCTGTAATTAGAGGAAGATCTGACTTCTATCCAGAAGTATCAGTTTTTCACATTAATAGATTATATGTGTACACTACAAAACAATCCCGTGTATAATGCAACCATTTTTTGAACATTTATATGTACATATACACACATAAACACATACACATATACACACATGTATACATAAAACCGATTTAATCCACCCATCAGTGGGATGAGACGCCTCTCATATATATAACTGTTGTATTATTCATTAAATTGCCAAACGCACGAAAAGCTGGCAAGCAACTATATGTGAGACAAGCACAGCCTCGAGTCCTGCACGTATAACACGTATAATAAACTGAATAAATAAAAAAACAATAACAAAACAAACCAAAAATCAAAACAATTATGAAGCAAAAAAAATAATTATTCATAAAATGAATAGAATGATCCATATAAATCAAATTAATAAAACAAATCAAATTAGCTCAAATGAAAATCAGATAATATTAAAAAAGTTATGAAATTAAGAGAGTAAACTAAATTGTTTCAAGCTGTCATCTAATAACTAAAAGAACTGACTAAACCGAATTAATAAAATGAAGAAACTGAACAATATATGAACTGGGAAAAACTAACAATATAATAAAATGATTAAAACAAATGAAACAAATAACATGAATGAAACAATAAAAAAAAATTGAATAAGATAAATAATATGAATAATGTGGATAACACTAACCGCCATGTTTGAAAAATGCAAAAACAACCATGTCCATTGCAGCCGCCAGAAAATTTGTCGTCTAAGTATTGAAATTGCCTTTAAATCGCATTCGCAAATAGCATTTGTTCCTAGGGGCAATTAGCACAGGTGAGTTGAGTCAAACGTCAAACTATTTAAATCGCCTGATGATCTTCGTCCGCATTTTTTTTGACCGGGTGCAGACTCCATTCAGATATCCGAACCGGTTCCGGAATGAGTTTAACTGGGAATCAGTGAAATCGTTGCATCAACTAGTCAAGTTCAGATGTCGCTGTCGATGCTAAGTGGGAACATTTTTTTGGTAGCTCGCTCGAGTCGCGCACATACATAGTAAAATAATTGTGATGTGACGATAAAATCACTACGTCAAATTACACTATTCCAACGATATTTTTGCCTACCAACACATAACACAACAGGAGAAACGACCTACCGAGCGATTAACTTCGATTTCCTATTAAATATATTGTATTTCACTGCAAAATTTTGTAAACTATGGGAGGAACACAAAATCACTTCCGATAGATTCGGCAGTGCTGCCACTTCCCTGGTTTTGATGTATAACGTATTGTACAATATTCATTTCCAAATCAAACCCTCCCAATTTTTTTTCTGGATGCACCCCTGGGTCCTTTGGCACGAAATTGACCTCCTTAGTATTGCACTACTCTAGAATACTATTCGAGTGGAAAACGAACGGAGTGTTACGCTTTCCACACGAACAAATTGCGTGCCAAATCGTCTATTTTTATGGCAAGCTTCAACATCTTCTGCTTTAAAACATCCTCGGGGACGTCAAACTTATGACGAGCAGTGTAGAAAAGGAGACCAGAAAGTTTCCGGAAATCTGCTCTCATATATGTTCCGTCGCTCATGTGCAGACAAGACCATTTCAGCAACAA
Source organism: Topomyia yanbarensis (assembly GCF_030247195.1). Lineage (NCBI taxonomy): Eukaryota > Metazoa > Arthropoda > Insecta > Diptera > Culicidae > Topomyia > Topomyia yanbarensis. The sequence goes on from NC_080672.1 coordinate 254,004,664, forward strand.
CTGAGTAGATTCCGCGCACGAAATTTCTAACTTCTACTGCGATTTGGCGTCTTTTGGACTTTGTACGTATGTAGTCCTTCTCGCTTTTGCATGTTGCAGAAAAGTTTTACTAAAATTTCAAGTGTTTCACCGTCGACACGTAGCTCATCGTGGCTGGCAAGCCATTGTGTATAAGTGCAAAGAATACTAAGAATGTAATGGACATTTTCACAATTATGTTGAACATAAACAGCCTCCGAGCCATAGTTTAGAGAAATGAGAAAGGCACAATTGCACCGCTAGGTGGATTAAAACAGGCTTTTTGATATTTCTAGTTTGATTTGGTTGAAAATCTCTTTATTTATGACATATTCGAAGAGTTTGGAAAATCAGGACAGAACGGCAATCCACCGATGTTTACTAAATTATCTTTAAAAAGGGGCGGAATCCCATCTGGTCGCAGATCTTTAGCAGCGGCTAGATCATTAGGACCTTACAAAATCTTTTCATTGATATATTAAATAATTACGTTATAAACAGTTTTTCGAAACAGGTCCGCTAATTGGCTTCATTAACCGCGCTCAGCTCATGTTATAAAGAAGGAAAAATCGTTCATCCCGACAAAAATTTGGGACTCTTTAAGAAATACTGAATCAAAACAAAACATCAACACCGACTTAGCCTTCTACCATTTGTCCAAACTTATTCAGATGTCATGCAAAATATTAACGTATCGATACTTCCTGTTTTGAGTTATTCTTAGCATATTGATAGATACTCTAATCACCTACTATATTTAGTATATTGAGTAGAATTGGGTTAATGGATTCGTTTTAAAAAACATTGTAATATTTTATTATTAATTTATTTTCGACTTGAACAGCATTTTGTGGTCATACATCTCAGCTAATTTTAAACAAACGACTATTTTGGGCATCGTACTACAATTCTACTGACAGATCTTGATTAGTAGGATCATTGTTGTCAGATTGAAACATACAGGGATTAACTGATGCAAAGTCATGCAAAAAATGACTTCACTTTATTAACTGTTAGTCATAGACAAAAATAGGAAATCGATAAAAAATTATACGATCATTTGATATTCTAACATAATTAGCGATGTAAGTACGAAGTAATTTTATGGCAATTTTAATTTTTTTCATTTATAGAATGAAGCCTGAATAAGTTCAGAAAGAGGAGTCTTCTTTCTATCTCTGCCGCCAAATGAACAACAGGCCTCTCGATCTAGTGTGCATTGTCCCGAGAACAAAGGAAACATCGGATTATTCTTGTCGTCATGAGTAAAGATGACGAAAAGGCTCTACTCCGACCCAATTCCGCGGTCGTTGACTTGAAATTTTGTTCAATATTACCGGATTTTAGTGAAGTGGAATACCATCTGAAGGTAAAAATGCAACTTAGACTTACGGAAGTCTTGTACCTGAAACTTCCTGCTTGTTGGGAAATAGGAATTTGAGGGTATGGGTGCTCTACAGGGTCGCTTATTCACTCAACGCAGACCGAAATGTTACTCACCTCTTCAAACACACACACTATTAGCGGGAACGGTGGAGGTATGGTCCGTTAGGCCAACCACGATTACACCGGACCGAGGCAAAACAACTCCCACAAAGTAGAGATGCTCAAAAGCGGAAGGAATCGATAACTTTGGAGCGGAAAATCCTCCAAAGGAGGTTTGAATAGCTCTTTACAGCTCGGGGATCGTAACTATAGCAAAAAGAAGCGAAAATTGTTCATTTTACCTAATTTAATTAAACTTTCACCTTATAGCCCTATCCTATCCTATCCTATCCTCTATTAATCTAAACTTTAAACACTATGTACAAAAATAGATCCTTATATTCTACTGACGTCACATGATACCTGACTTTTGGTGCTAGTCCGAAGCTTGGCTGGAACCATACTGGTGAGTCGTATCACGTTCACGATTATGTCGTATGGTGACAGAATAGAGGTGTCAGCAACCCTTGGTCGCCTAAGAAAAATTCCGCTCGTAGTTACGGGTCAATTCGATGATCGGCTGGTGGTTCTGGCGATTAATACTCAGTCTTGCTAGTTATCGATCCTCGTGGCAGCCACAAAATGGCCGTTTCAGCTGGAAGATCGGTCTCGCTGGGAACCGATTGTCGCCACAAAATGGCCGCCGCTGCTCATAAGCATCGGAAGGGCTTTTGGCTTTTTGTTCTTCCAATGGCACCTTGGACACACGACACCTGTTCGTTCTCGTACGGTCGCGTTGGTGATGGCCGATGACGTCAAAGCCTAGTTGATCGGCGCATCTCGGCGGTACTTCCTCGCGGCCGTCGTTATCCCTACTGGGACCTTTTGTATGGGCTGACCCTTGCTGTGAACGAGAAATCGGAACTAGTTCCGATAGGAAGAAAAAGGCCCGCTGACGAGCGAACCTGTCAAGGTTGATTAGCACATGTGACGCCTACTAACCTCCACTCCAACCTCATCAATTTAATTAGTCTAAATTTACCTTTTTCTATTCGTTATCCGAACACAATGCAAATCACTCTTCTTCCGTGTCTTTTTATTTAATAGATTTTAGCAACCTAGATTTTAACATACACTGATCAAATAAGTAATTTTAATCATCATTTAATATAACTAACCGTGCTACTAGTAGATTTAAGTATTTTTACACGTTATTTTCAATCGCACAATCGTACTATTACTCTCCTAAGCTTTCACTGGTGAACAATTTACACCACATTTCTTTATCAATCTTCTTGTTGAAATTTAGATTCCGCGCGCACTACTACTTTGGTTGAAATTCACGGGCAAAAGAGAGCGATTCCTTCTAAGCCAAGCGTATTTAACATCGAGTATGTGGGAAACGAGTTTTGACGGAAAACAAAAATTTCCGACAAAACCAACATATATTTTGACAAGTCGTTTTATTGTTTGGCAACACTTTCACAGGTGGCTCCATCGCTGAGCGAGGGTACACATCTCCGTGCTCAAACCGCTGTGAAGTTAGCATGAAAGAAGGTGTAAGTGAAACGGTGTAATTGTTGAGTTCCTGTTTACTCTTGTCAGAGTAACAGAGAGAGAGCGTGACACTCATCAAATACTGTCAGTTCGGGTTGTATAGGTGAGGGTGCAACTCGCGTACGAGTATCTTGGGGGACATTAGGGAGAAGCGGAGCCAACAAGTAGTACTTTTGGAACCTACTGGTTACATACCTTCAGTATCATCAACTTCGCAATGCAGTTTTAATATCATTCAACACGTTAGCACAAGCTAAGCGTTCCGTTTTGCAGAACAACTTAGCATAGGTGGTTGAAAGTGACAACGTAGGAATTAAGATTCCCGTATATATTGAAAATGATTATTTGGATGCAAGGCTACATGACCTATCACCTCGTACCCCTCTTGCGCCAGTATTCCTACCGGCATTTTTGAAGTGAGGATGCGGGTTGAAAGTCCTGTGCCCTATTACTTGAAAATAAAACTCGAAACTCACGTAAATACAATTGAACAAACTACGCTATGCACCCATGAGGAACAAACTCCTGCGTGCAAGTATTGTAATCAGACAGCACATCATGGACAACCTTGCGCGGAAGATGCAGGGGAAAATGCATCTCAACCGATTGTCAACTCATCTACGGCAAACCAACCCAAACGGTGGCCGAATTTGTTGTTCAGACCATAATGACAACTGAAGCATCCAGCATCCCAAAATCAACTGTAGGCAACATCGGCAATGACGACCGATGTACACTCGTTAACAATAAGTACCAGAAGCAGGGAAGAACATGTGATCGCGGACACCAAGCCAGCTTCGAACTGGACGTGAAAAACTAGAGAGAATTAAATAACCCCCCCTCCCTGAGGCAGCATGCTAACAGATAAACTTTTCGCCCCCACGAAAGAAGTTCTCAGCTCGGAATCAAAAGTTGCGCGCACGAGATTCAATATTTGTACAATAATATTTGTCTGTGTATTTATTTTTATATATTCTAAATAAATATAAGATCCACGGCTCCGTTAAGTTACCGCTATGAGCCGTGTTTTGTTTTGCAAAGAAGATGGAACAATACAGTTTTTAATTCGTTAAGTATATGTCTATATATATTAAATGAGCTCAAATATTTTTTTGTTAAAATATCACAATATGGGTTTATTCGTGTCAAAAGTACAGTTCATATTGTTTGATCAAAACAATAATATCAATGATGTTGGCAGTTTGAATAAGTTTATTTTTTCAATTAACCGAAAAATAATGAAATTGTGACTAACTCTAAAATGTGACTTTCGAGTTAAAATTTTGACTTTTACGTGCTATAATTGATTTTTTGTTCTAGTAGAGCAGGCTACTCCCTTAAACATCTATAACATAACATAATATAATATAATATAATATAATATAATATAATATAATATAATATAATATAATATAATATAATATAATATAATATAATATAATATAATATAATATAATATAATATAATATAATATAATATAATATAATATAATATAATATAATATAATATAATATAATATAATATAATATAATATAATATAATATAATATAATATAATATAACAGAATATAATATGTAATTAAGATCATTATAACTCTAACTTTGAAAAAGATTTGCTTTGAGAGACTATATTCAGCCCCTTGAATGCTGTATGTTGCCTGAAGTTGCCATCAAAGACCAATAGCGCAAGCTATGTTTCAAATGCTTAAGATCTGTTCACATGACCTGTACAATACACTTCTAATGTGGAATTTAAAATAATAAATTATTAACAATATATGATATATCATGTTTTTCTTGCATCGCTCTTTCCTCCATTAAATCCGTATGAGATAACCGCTAGTTAAGCACCTCCAAAATTAACTTTGTCTGCATTCGATGAGTTTCAAGTCGAACCAACAATATTGAATCGTAACAATGTGAACGTTACTTAATGCGCGTTATGTGTCATTTTTGGCAACTAGCCGAGTCAGGAAGCTAGCATAACGCAATTTTCAAAGAAACGTCGAGTAGGTATATTCAAATGTGCTTGCCTTCCATCACTTCATATGGAGGCAAATACAGTTTGGATGAAAAACAAATAATAAATCAATAGCTAATGAGAATTTCTCAATTCTCCACATGTAGCGTAGTGCCCTTTATGCACCTGGTTATAAAATTATTGTGAATTTGTCTTCGAGCATTAGCCGGTTGCAAATATTTAGATATGTATACTGACACGACTCCCCGACATTAAGAATGAAGGGATTAAATTCATGATTCATTCACGCAACCATAAAGGTAAATAATTTGCTTTTCAACGAGCGAGTTTCAGGTTATATGATGCGTAATTTAGTTTGCTCAAGTTGTGAAACCGGTTGGTTTGCCCAGTAATGCACACGGCCAACCATTTCCCCTCTCGAGAAGTGACGTTCAAATAAAACAACAATGAATCTCCAATCGAACACCAAGGTGTACTGCAAGTATTACGTGATACTTTCTCGATTGAGACACACCGCACTGCATCCGAATTCGCTACCTGGGTAGGGTAAACAGGTCTAATACGCCCCCTTAAGCAAAAATATCTATATTTCACCATTCGACGCTATGATCTTCTCACTAACTACTCTAATTTATTGTTATATTAGTTAGAAATTAGTATCCGTTTCATTTTTTATTAAAAACATCCTGATACAGGTACTATTAAACATTTTTCAAAGATGCCTAAATTCTAGTTTTTTTCTTTCACCCAGGGCAAAATGCCCCCAGTGAAAGTGTAATATGCCCCACAACAAGAGGACGGTATGCCCCACAGCAATCGGTGAGTATGCCCCACAACAATGGGTGGGGCAATTTGGCCTGTGATGAGCTATTGTGAATACATGAATAATTCTACACACACACATAGTTTTAAGCCAAGCTAAAAACTAAGATAGTAACTATAATATTCTAGTAAGCTACTTGAACTAGTTCTATCGAATCCGACTGTTTCTAATTGGTTGTAATGCTATTGGAAAAAGTGGAAGCTTACATAAAAGTAGCTCTTTTGAAACTTTTGTGTATATTGTTGTTTTGCAACATATTAAAAATACCAAACTAACTTAGTACGTTGATTTCATGAAACGGTACTGTTATCAGTCATTTTTACTTTTTAGATAATTCAGGAATCCTGGGAATCGAAGAGGGGCGTTTAGCCCCGGTGGGGCGCATTATACCCTTTTACCCTACCTACCAATTGTAAAGGTTGAAAAACATACTGCTATGAACACAAAGAGCGGGAAGCAGTAGACCTTGAAATTTCAATTTTTGGAACGAATCGCGTCCGAAAAATATGCATATGTTGGCCGTATCAATACTGGATAACATCACGACCATTTGTTTTTACAGCGAACAAGATAAGCAAACATTTATTGCTCATAAAACGGCCCTTAATGGTCACCACGATGATGAGTTGTTAACGACTGGTTGACCATTGATTTAATTTATGTTATTACGTACTGGTGAGAACCATGTCTGGGAAATGAAGTCCGACTGACATTCAATACAGCAGAATCCGTAATCATTTAAGCAATTTATGATTTGTTACATGTTACATTTTTTGACATTAAAAATGTCTTACTCCACTATCTGGGGCTAGGTGTCATTCTAAAATCTAAACTATCTCCCATGTAACGAAAGTATGTAAGGTTTGCACGCTTATAACTCCGCTATTACTAGATGGATTTTAATCATTCATGCACCAACCGATTCAGAATCACCTAACTTAAATATTTGTAATAATTTAATATCTCCCCAATAAAAGTAGACTTTTGGAAATTGGTAAAATTAAAAAGTTCACGAAAAACGGGAAAATTACCATTCGTGAGACAGATTTCTCAGACACAGCCGTCCATAGAGGGCAGCTTAGTGCCACAATGAAACACGAAAAGTCATAAATAGAAGCGACGCATGTCCGTTTAAATCAGTTGTTGCTCTTATCCCATACGAGCAACATCGTCTCCGGGTGATGCAATAAGCGCTGTCGATTTTCGGCAACGTTGGCATTTGTACACACACTAAACCACATACGGTTAGTTTATAAATAGAGGTGACGCGTACACGTCAGGGTTACCACATATACAAATTATTCTGTATTTTACAGATTTTTCAAGATAATTTACGACCAAGATTCTGTATATACAGATTACAGATCTTTCGCTAAAATACAGATTTTGCAGATTTTCGGTGTAGTTTAGTAGAGAACCGAGTCCATCAGAATTAAGACCTTAATTAACCGCTAAAGCCTACACTGAAAAAAATCCAAACGTTAATTCTATTTGCTTCAAACCGCTTAAAATTCATATGAAGAAGAAATGCTATTGTTATCTCGCGCACACATATCTTCTATGTGTCAACTGTATAAACTATGTATGAACACACATAAGTTATATGTGCATATTGTTATAGAATGGGGTTTTATGTGCCCAATAGTTATGAAATGTGAATGTAAGATTAATATTTCTTGTAAATACACACATTAGGTTTATGTGCCAGCAAATAGTGTCTATATGCCTCCGTTAATTGCAAAAATCTATGTGTAAAATCAATAGGCATAACGTTTACTTTTTTTTGAGTGTAGTTTAAAGTTCGGAAAACGTGCCATGGTACTTGGGTCCCTGTGTATTTTAAATGGATCTCGGGATTTCAAACTCCGTGACGGGAAATGAGTCTACACAGTTTTCATGAAGGTTAACATCACGGGATTTTAAAACTCTCAACACAGAAATCCGGCCGGGAACAACTCAATATAAATTTGTCAAAAGGGCGAAAGTGTTTTTGTAAACAAACTTGTTTCGCTCATTAGTCTGCTGCAGAGTGGATTTTCATGAAAAATATGCGTTAGTGTAAATTTTTACCCTTCATAGAAGTAATTTCAATTGTTTTCTGCTTTGAAATTATAGTAAGTAAGAGTAACCAGAGCTTTTGGGAAGTTTCTAGTTAATTTTTGAATACAGATTTTCGATTCAGAATTTTTTCCCGCGATACAGATTTCCAGATTTTTTCATATAAAAAATATATAAATACAGATTTCAATGTGGCAACCCTGGTACACGTTTGAATCAGTTTTTGTTCTTATGTCGAACGGGTAAGATCATGGCTGCAGCGTCTGGGCGCTACAATAAGCGGTAGATGCTATGCATTTTCGGCAGCGGTGGCCGTGTACAGATTTTTCGGGTACCAGCACGGTGTCACAGAATGATTTGTAAAGTGGGTGGGTGGGGTGGTTTGGATTTAATTCAATACGGTGTGTGGTGCTTAAGAGTGTTGCGTTTGAAAAAAATATCTAAAAAAAATTTTCAATAGGACGTAAGTAACAATGAGATTCTCTTTCAGATCTTTTTCTTCTGTTCATTACTCGGCCATGTTAACATTTATTACTCTACTCTTTTCATAATATTGTAGTAAAAACCGTCAGCTTTCGATATGTACTGGAAAATTAGTACAAAGTGTTGTAATGACGTCGTAATAAACGAAAGAGAAAGTAAACAAAGTTACCTCAAGGCTTGGTGGTGTGCGTAAGAAAAATTGTGCTCTGCTTTGCCACCAGATTATCCATTTAAACCTTTTCAAAACTCTAAAAGAAGGATATCAGTCGATTTATTAGATCATCACGATTCAATTCATGCAAAATACCTGCCGGAAAAGCCATCGGCTTAGCTGAATGGTGCTTTTGAAAATGTGGCTGTGGTTTTTTCATTGCGCTGTTGTGCTGCGTACCCCAGCACGGTGTGGTAGTGTGACAAAAAATCACAGCCACCTTTTCAATAGCACCATTTAGCGAAACCGATAGTTTTTCCAGCAGCTATTTTGTATGATTTGAATCGTTGTGATCTGATAAATCGGCTGATATTCTTCTTTTAGAGTTTTGAAAAGGTTTAAATGTATAATCCGGTGGCAAAGCTGAACACAATTTTTCCTACCCATACTACCCAGCGTTCAAAACTAACACATGCTCAAAAAAGGTAACTTGAACCTTAATCCATGTTTACGGCGCTTTGTACCTGCGTAGGGTAAAGAGCCTATTGGTTTTCATATGTTTAATATTTCGGTTATATGTGATATATATATATATATATATATATATATATATATATATATATATATATATATATATATATATATATATATATATATATATATATATATATATATATATATATATATATATATATATATATATATATATATATATATATATATATATATATATATATATATATATATATATATATATATATATATATATATATATATATATATATACATATATATATATATTTCGGTTATATATTTTTTTTATCAGTAAGGCATCTGACAACGTGCTTCTGTAGTTATTGCACTGTTCAGTAGCGTAGTATTTTATATAGGAGAGTACACTCAGGTTTTTTACGCGGATTTTGAAATTTACGCGGTTTTCATTTACGCGTTTTTTGAAATTTACACGGTTTTCATTTACACGGCTTGTATCCTCTGCGTAAAAAAACCGGAGTGTAATTGCATCGGAAACAATCACATTCCCAGCAGAACTTTTTGTTTTCTAATTTCAAACACTTTTGTTTCGTACTGCACAAAACGGAAAATTTTAAAACAGAACTTACCGTCCCAGCAGCAGTTTAAGCGGGTGTTCTTTTTCGATTCAAATTCAAGCCATGTGTTAAGCGTTACTGGACATAAAATTGTTTTCCCAGTTTATCCAGTCAGAGTATCTGTCCTGCCCTATGTATTTAAAACACAGTTCTAATTGCGTTTTAAAGTTTACACCAAATAGAACGGTTGGGTATATTAATTTAAATTTAAAAAAAATCGGTCACAGTTCTCAATATGGAACTTTTCTTTTGAATATATTTTCTGGACAGACCAGCCTATTTTTACTAGATGGATCAGCCAAATAATGCCAATCACCTAGTGAGATACTTGATTAATTAATAGATTACCGTTAAAAGACCTTCAATAAATAATGTTTTAATGGGGAGGGTATATAGCAAATTGTAACATATGAAAACAGGCGAGTGAGCAAGAACGTGAGGCGATATGTGTGATAGATAAAATTCATTTGCACGCTCTTGAAAAAAGCTACATTTTTAATGTCACGGTGGTCGTGTCCTGTACACAACCCTTTAATTTTTTTTAACAATGTATGAATCTAAAAAATTATCCAGATTATCGTCCGAACGATAATTTAATTAATTGTTCAAATTATCAAGCGTAAATTGAGGAATTGTTGTAAAACAATCCAAACACCTTCTAATTTGGTGAAAAAATGCGATCCAAGGTGATCATATTAGTGGTAAATTACGCCTATTACGGTTCAATTCGGCAGTCTTTCATAAAATCAACGTTTGATGAATACACCAAAAATTCCACAAGTTTTGAGATTATCCTTAAATTTTATTCACGAATATTGTTTTGTGTTATTAAATAGAGGAGATATGTTCATTGATTGTAATGCGTCTAAATAGGTATCAATGCATTGTTGTTAAGGAAAGGTACAATAACAAATCTTGCAGATCCAACATACTCAATTTCATCTCACGAATGCAAAGAACAGAGATAGCAGACACTGCTCTAATTAAAGGAATCTAAATGGGCGAGATGAATGGTCTAATATGAATTAAGACTCTGAAATCCTCGGATCAGCTAAGAAAGCTAAAATATAATTTAATATCACGGGAGAAGCTCTTGTACCTCCATGCAATCTCAATCTGCTTGAACTAGGGATTTCTCTTTTATAATTGTGGATTTTCATCGTTACTTCCTGTGATATCAGTCTCATAGTAAGTCCTTCCTCTCCGCGCAATCTCCGGCAAAGCAAAGTTGCAATTCCATTTTATTTCGACTTCAACTTTTTGCCTTTCACCTCTATGCAATGGCATCTGACACAACAGGAAGTGTTTTGACCAAGCGGGAAAAAAGTTTGAATATTTCATAATTAGAGCAGAAAACGTTTCGCTAACTAATCGTAGATGCTCTCATGTACTAGTATTTCAGCCCCCGAACCCAAACTAAGTGGCACTAGTCTTTATGTGCGAGAAAGCTTGTGCCCTTGTCGTACGGTGCGCATTCGTTTCTATCTTGTTTGTTCGAGAGATTTGTGAGCTTTAGTTTTGAGTAAGGTCGGGGAAAAAACTTTAATGAGTATACATTATTCATAAAAGTTTTATCTCCGGTTAAACATGATACATACTTGAGTCTGGCGGTATTAAGGTAAAATGGAAAGGATATTCATATAATTTGCGGATAAAAACTCATTCTTCTTACTTACTCGATAAAAATGGAATTAAGTAAAACTGCGATACAGTTTCATATACAAGGGAATTTATTGAATTTTCAGCGGACTCAAATGTTGCCAGTCAAATGACAAATCGTCACTGTTGTGCTATCTTACGATAAACGCCATTTTGGGGTAAATGGAGTTAGATATGCCGCATCATTTGTCAAAAAAATCTCAACAAAGTGGCGTTTCCAAAATTTTGACATTCTGCTTGGTTACTGAGATATAGCAAGAAACGTGCAGAGAAATTTTTAATCTTTTGCTTTTGTGTCTGGTGATTGGCTCAAGTTATCTTGATGTACAAGATGTTTTTATGTGTAAAACTATCTGAGAAATACAATGGCATAACCATTTTCAAAAGAAAAATACACGAATTGTGAGAAAAATGCAGTTTAGGTTTTCAACTGGAACTATAGCATATTTGGCAACACTGTAACTATTTCTTGATTCCCACCGATTCTCATCGATTGTTTATTTACCAAATGAAGTCAAAGATATGAATAAAAGTTAATAATTAATGATTTTTTTTCTATGGAAAAATTTCCATGCGTGATGACACGTCATACAAATTTTGTCCTCATAACACGTGTGAGTGCGACTTTTGTTTACATGTCTAGTAAAAATTCGCCACATAGTCAACCGATCTCCGTAATATTTGAGTGATTAATACAGAATAGATAGAAGCATAAATTGTCTTCTTTGAATTGTTTGTATCATTTATAAGTTTCAAACTTTAGTAATCGTTTTTTTTTCGAAATGTACTAAATGGCGCTTGGCATTAGATAGCACAACTGCGGCGAAATATCATAAGAATAAATGGCTTTTGTTCAATTAAGTTGAGCAAAGTGTTTCAATTATGTAGGGTAAGGTGGGGCAAATCCAATATTTTTCTGTCACATCCAAATTTTACAACTAGTTCTGTTATAATTCCAATTGCTTTAAATTAGCATGTCACTAATATAGTGTACATAAATTATTGGCAAAAACACGGAAATGCTTTGCCGCGAATTGAAATGGTATACAGCTACCCAAATAGCTGCTTTCAGTATACCATTTCATTTACAGTCCTAATTAGCACAACTTAGGTAGTACAACCAAGAAAAATCACCCCAAAGAGAATGATGTTGAATGAACTGAGTGACAAGTATTCAACATGACTACCTAAAACTGACATTTAACACAGGCATTTTGTTTCTTTTTTGATTTATATTATTTTGAATAATGATGATTGTGGTGATATCCACCGCAAAAATATTCCGCGGTACCTCTTGAGATTCACAGTCACTCGCTCCATTCAGCAAAATATTGTTCAAATGTATTAACTACACTACAGTACGTTCAGTTTGATTTTTGTGTTTCGAATTCATCTCGTCAGTAACTAGCACCAAGTGGGAGTCTAGTTAGACGATGTATCTAAATTTTCTAATAACACAACATAGCATAGCAAATACAATTGCACAAATCGTGGGTGGCTGAACAATGATCATCTAATATTTAACAAGATACCCACCATACTGTGTCGCAAGAAAAAAAACATGTGGGATTAAGCTTTTTCTTCATAGTGGAACAAACATCACAGTGTACACCTGGTCACGTCCTTACATTTGCCGAGGAAGAGAAGCTAGGGTAGTTCAACATCTACTAACGAAAGTGCAGGGTACCTATACTACTTTCATAGTAGACGATATATCACAACTATCTAATATATTTAAAATTTATTACTCGAAACACAAAAATCAAACTTAATTTAAGTTAGATCTTGTGCCTTTAATGCGCAAATTGGTTTAATCCAATCCCTTTTGGGAAATATTGTATAATGCCAGGAGTTTGGTTCATTAAGGGGGGGGGGGGGGGGAATTTAAGAGTTTCATGCTGTAAAAAATAGCCTTTTTTGTGATTTTTTAGAACTTTGCGTGAGGCGAATTGATCAAAACTTTCGTACGTTATAGTGTATTATTTCAAAAACACGTTGTAATTATGCTATCCAAAATTATCAACAAACGACTCAGTGGTGAAGCTTTTTCTAGAACGTCTTTGGAAAAACACGGTTTGCGGTTTTATCTGTCATTCATAAACTACTTAACCGATTTCTTTCAAACTTTGCATACACATTCTATGTAAAAAATACCTAAACGCAAAGTTCTAAAAAAACTCGCAAAAAATGTTTTTTTTTCACACTGAAAGCCTTACCCCCCTCCCCCCTAACCAAAAGACAAGCGTTCGTTTTCGCTTTCTCGTCAGTAAACCAGAACTTCTGAATTTGCTTCCCGGTACAAGTCAGTTACTTTAGTCGTTTACATGTGTCGTGTGAACTGTTCGGATTTTAAGTCTAACTTTTGGACACATCGTCTAACTAGACACCAAGTTGGTGCTAGAGATGAATCAAGCTTAAGGTTCAACTGAGAAAGCTTGCAAAAACGGCCATCTTGGAAAAAAAGCTTTTACTTACACCATTGGAAAAATTTTCATGAAAATCAATCAGTAATATTCTACCCATGGCCCGAATACGTTGATTCATTTTTGTGAGTGCGAGAAAAAACTGCAAGTTTTCTCTGTTAAACCTTAATATTTAAAGTTTTTTGCTATTTTTTCTGAAAGTTGACTGTCAATAATGTTACTTGTGGCATCATAAACAAACAGTTGGTTAATAGATTTTGGCGTGTACTTAATAAACTACACAACTGTCAAAATAAGGCGCGACAAAAATACACCAAGGCATTTATTGTTTGTTTTATAGTTCGCATTTTCTCTTAAAACTATTTTTTGTTAATCTTCGAAACAACTAGTTATGGGTTCCACAGAAGTCTCGTCCTGCGAGTAGTGCGGTTCTCCATTGTTCTGTTGATCTAGTGGCGCAATGCGCGGTGGTCGGCGCAAAATTTTGCACACATAGAATCGATTAAAAAACTTTTCTTTTCATAGTTGTGAAACATCGCTAGAAGACGAATAAGTTTTCCAACACGCGGAAAATTCTCCAAAATTTGCCAACTTTAAAGTTTGTTGAATTATGAAAAGGTTTGTAGAACATACTATCTTTAAAGTTGGCAGCATTTTTCGGATAACCGATTGAATTCTGTAAGAATGAAGGGTTTTATACAAGTGTCAATCATTTCGCTGAGGTCCGTTAAACAATGCTGATTTTTTTAGAAAATTGTTGTAATAGGGATCTTTAATTTGGAAAAATTGTGTCAGTTTTTCATGTGTATTGATAGCGGGTGTCCTTGTGAGTACACTCATATCATTTTTAAATCTTAATTATTCTTTTCTGATTTTTAAATTTAAAAAAAACCAATTTAAATTCAACCAACAAACTGACAGTTGTCCGACTAAATGACGTATCTGCAAATATCTCGTTCGCCTCATTGTTAACCGGGACAGCACCCCACACAGCATGATCTGGTACTTTTGCAATCCGCTAGCAGCCTGCCATCCCAAGTTTAATCTGCAAACTCAGAGTTTTTAATAGTAGAGTTGCGTAAAGAGGATTGGCAACATTGGACCAATCATTGGTCTTTTTTAAATTTTGGCAACCTTTTATTTTTAGTTAAATTTCAAATGACTTCACCCGAACGCTTCAGTTAGAAGTTATCTTTGCGCATTTAAAAATTTAAAATTAAGTGTTTAGTTTTATTTTGCAAAAATCAGTACGATAAATAACATCGTATAAAGAATTTAAGCTTTTTCCGGTTCTCAACTGATCCGCAACTAAGAACGAAATGCATTGATTTTTGCCGCTTGTCGTCTGATTGGGGTGTGACAAAAACAATCGAATTCGCAGCGTAAGATAAATTTGAATAAGTACATATGTATAAGTGGAATGCATACATAAATTTGTCAAAATTTTAGCTGCACTTTAACTATGAGAAATACCTTCATATTTCCACTGTCGGTGGAAGATTATTAACATTACCCAGAGCTGTTCCGGTGTTTGAAATAGTGCCAAATTTGAATATCAGTGAACATATATTTTTTAATAATTGTCATTAAGCGAAATATTCCTGGTTTTAAATAATGTTAATATTACATCATTGAATTTTTTCTCATAATTATAATCACATAATAACGATACTCCCCACGCATTCGAGCATTGTTATTCTTCGTGTCCGATAGGTAGACGTTTTAAGTGTTCAATAGGTAGATTTGCTTCAGTCTTTGCGCAACTGTTCTTTATAAACTGTGTGCAAACTATGGTAGATCTGATAAGGCAACCTATAGAGTCGTGCAAGTCGTTATTGTCCTAAAAGGAAACAAACTAAAAATGTTTTTTTCAATAGTTTCGGGCCTAAAAATTGTAAAAGGACTGAGATATTAACTCACGGTACTAATCTGCGTCAGAAAATGCCTTAACCCGCACACCCCTAAATATCCCTATTTCCTCGGTGTTAGAAATCCCTTGTAGTTTGTGAGATTTCCCGAATTTCGTAGAATGTTCTTGGAGCCGGAATATCTTCAAAGATCGTGTGATTTTCTCTAAGTTCCGGAAACCTTTCTGAAGTTTTGCAGAATAACTCTGAGTTATACTTAAAAAGAATACTCAGAAATATGAAAGGTTTCTGTAGTGCTTTTATTCGAAGGATCAGTTTCACTGAAGTATTAGTGTTTATCGGTAGTTTTCGCTGAACTCAAAGAAATTTTCTGAATTTCTTAAGATATCTCTGAAATTTGCAGGACTTTCCTTAGATTCAAAGGATGTCCCAAAAGCTTGTAGGATTATTCTAAAACTTGATAGTGTTAGATACTCATAAAGCTCATCTAATTTACACAGAACTATTTGCACATAGACCATAATCTCAAAAAATCGTTGTATTATCTTCAACGAAACCAAACAAAAAACATTATGGCGGGCGTTGGTATATTTGCTAATCTATTACTAAGATTGCGTGGGAGATTCTATGTCGTTTGCGAATGCAACTATCAATTCACAATAGCTCTTGTCAGACATCGTTGAACATAACTGTACCTCATTCCAATGATACTTTTCTACACTCCATCACACCACCTAACAATCCTATTGCAAATATCGTTTAACATAGGTAGCGGAGTTAACTGGAAACATGGAAGATTGCCTTGTTACGGTGAACGTAAGCACACTAAGAATTTTCATCTTCCCGAATTATCGGCTGGAAAGAAAACTCGAGTGCGTGATAAACATCGGGTTCAGCGAACCGCCGATACCATGCGTTGCATCTAGGTATGATAGAATGCTTCGGGCGGCATCTCAAAAGGATTTTAAAAGATTTAATTTAATCTAATTACACCATGCACTCGACGATATATTCTTAAGCAAGTCGAAATGGTTTCTTCGCCCTGATTTATACTACTTAAAAATCGCGATCGAGCACTTATTTTACCAAGTTCAAAGTATTTAATCCCTCAGGCAACCGATTACAACAGAATGGTTAATTTGAATAGCTTTTTTCAAAACAATTCCAAAATTAAAACATAAACATCGCTTAGCGAATTGTGATATAATTACAGTCTCACTCCAACCCCAACCACCAGACAATGAAAACGAATTATCTTACGATTTTCCAGCGCTTCTCTTCAAGTAGTTGCTAGGCAGCTTCATGAAGTAGAAAATGCTCAAAAACTTTCGCAAACAACTTCAGAACAAAAAGATTACGAGATAGGAAGACGAGGGGGAGGGGTGAGGGAATGTCTAAATATTGTTCCGAAATGGAGTAGCGGCTTGTTTTAGAGTTCCGACGCAAAACAGTTTCAACGTAGGAAAGTGATTTTCAAATCAATTGTTGTTTCGATATTGAAACAGAAACGATAGGACGAAGAGGAGGCTTTTATCACACATTTTTTACGATAACGATACAATTGCTAGTTGAAGTGGAGAAACAATGTTTATATGGTATCTATCGTAACACGCAAAATAGCAAATTCAATTTAACTTGCTCGTACAGCACTAGCACTCATCTTCCTTAGCTCCGATGCGCCAATCCAGAGCACGCGCGCTTGGTCTGTAAAAAATCATCTGGTCCATTGTGATCTTTGTGATCCCTGGCTTGGAACTCTCCGAGATTAAAGAGTCCCAGAACCATGGCTCATCACCAAAGCTGAAAAAATAACAATTTTTATAATTTTCAGGAAAATATTTTTATAAATCCGAATCGCATCGTTGTTCATGATAATAGTAGGGTAATGAGCCTATTTTCGCCATGTTTCTATTATCACCCTACTCATTTGAAGTTTTCGGTTAGAGGTATGGTATGGTGCCAATTGGGACGCTCGATTCGAGTTTTCGTTGCACTCAAACAGGAGCATTTCATTGTTTTCCGGACATTTGTGTGATTAGATTGGTGTTTAACAATGAAGCAAAGAAGTTGATACCAATTTATACCCATTCGATAAATTTTAGGTCGAGTAATTAGTGAATAAGTGAGGTATCCTTAATAGGGTTAAAATAAGCACTTTACTCTTTTTAAAATAAAATGTGTTAAGCTTTCCATACTATTGGCAAGTCTTCACGCGTCTTTTCTAGACACGTTCATACCAGTTCATCACATCATCGGATTTGTCGTTGTTAGGTGAACAGGCGATGATAACAAAGTCCAACAATTGATTACTTTTATTTTCCTCGGCAAAACCCCCAAACTACAACCGCAGAGAAGCATCAAACGAGAGAAGCTACAAACAAGGATATCTACCACAGAGTTAAATTTCCTTCTGGCTTCACTGGCATCGAAAAATTCAATAAAAATGTTAAACATTTCCCCCGGACCTCCGTCGCGTAGCCAATGATCAATGGAGTGGATGAAGCTGTAGATGAGAGAACTGTGGCAAACACATCCGCTGCCCCAGGAAGTTACGTCATCATCCGCTTCTACTTTTCGATGAACAAAAATCACTGCAGGGCACAAACCCGCATCGCGGACGACGAAAGGTGTCGAAAGCGTGTATACAATGATGATGGTAGAATATTTGTATGGAAATTTTTCGCAAATGGGAAACTTATGAAAATAGTGGTAAGAAGAGGAAAAAGTGACGCAGTGAAAGGATCAAACTTTCCGCACACCTTCCAGTATGAAGAAGGGTTGTAAGGGGAGGAAAAGAAATGTTATCCTGCTTGAAACAGGTAGGAAATTACTTGAGGATAGAAAAAAAAAGATTTTGCTTCGTTTGATGACTGACGGTGCCGGCGGTGGACTCTGTCAGTTATGGAGCAGAACGAACTGGATGGGAGAGAATTTATGCAAAGAAATAGACACAGATTATTAATGTAAAACGTTCGTGGAGGGCTTTTAGCCCGAAGCGAAGAGATGACGCACGTGATGCATGTAACCGAAAATGGCTTTTCAGACTGTTGACAAGTTAGTGGTATCACAATGATGAGCATGATCATGACACGGCCCGCAGCTGAACTGGTGGCAATGGGACAACGGGTGGGCAGAGAATTATGACAATAAAAACAAGGTGCGCTGTTGTTGACTGTTAGCTTTGATGCCAGCGTTTTCACGAACTTGTTTGCGCTCGGTGGTCCGGATGGACAAAAGGAGCTGTTCAACGCTTTTTGTTTACGAAGGATGTCAGGAAAGTGTCGTAGCTAGTCGGTAAACTCGGTCAAATGTATTTTTAAATGTTTCGAGTTGTTTCATAATATTTTTAAGTTGACATAAAAGTTAAAAAATATTATTGAGCTGACATAAAGGGTGAAAAGTTCTTCCTTGAAACACTGGGACCAGAAGATGCGAATAAGCTGAAGAAACTCAAAAGAAAGGTGAAATAATTAGCACCATTCTCACTCCGAGAACATCATTAAGTTAAGATGTTGATTCCATATACGGGACCTGAATTACATGGAATTGGTATTCCATGGTTTTCTTAAAAAGCAATCACACTTTGAACTTGTAATAATTTACCACTCCGAAAATCAAAAATCACAGTTTTACGTGTACATCTGGTCGCAAACCCATGGTTCCCTGGCATGAGTCATTCATGGACGACAATCTTTGGTGCCTTACCGTCGTACAACGATAAGAGCAACAAAAGAAGACAGACAAACCATACGAAAGAGCGCCGAGTGTTGTGCTATCAAAGTATTTGGTAAAATTTGGAAGCTAATTAGCCTGTTTTGTAATATTTTATATGTATTGTATAAAAAAATTAGACGAGCGCACCGCCCCGCCGATTTTAGGTAAAACGCCGGCGTGGCGCGGCGCAGCATACACCTCTAAAAAATATTGCGAATTTTAACTTGAAAGAATTTGAAATAATTGCCAACAAAAATAAGCAAACTTTTAAATATAAACTCGGCCCATCCGACTTTAAAGAAAAATAAAAGCATGTAAAAATCTAAGATTTGTATGTTTCATAACAAATAGACATTTTACGAAACTTCGTAAAAATAAGGTAAAGTACAATTCGGTTTTTTGTAGTTTTTGTTTCCAAAATCCGAACAACATACTCAAAAAATATAACAAATCAGTATTTTAAAAGTTTAAAGTAAAACTAATTTCAAATTATACTGATTGGGTAGACTATTCTGGCTAAATAATCAATCTACGAAAACAGTTTCGAGTGAAAGCCCCAAGGTATATTTTTCATGATCAATGTGACTAAAAACGACAAGAATGTTCACGTCTCTAAGGCAGTTTATATTTCCAGGGACACTTTCTATGACCGCTTTTTCAGGAATTTAAATACTGTTTCGGATAATTTGAACCATTTCTTATTGGTGGTATTGGTTTGTATAGGACTCTTTAATCTCTATCTCCGGAACGAGGATTCCGAACTAAACCATTCGCAAACTATAAGCAGGACCGTAGCGTGGACTTCTGGCGCCCTTGGCAGAGTCTCAGTTTTGCGCCCCTCTGGAGTTATCTTAGGCTTTCTTTTACAGTTCGACTTATGAACAATAATTTATTATGTACTTGGAAATGGCACACTTATCATGACTTATTTAATAAATTGTCTTCATTTAATTTCCAAAGCCAAACAAAATTTCAGCGCTCTCGCAAGGCTGACGTACTTGTCGGGGAGTAACTCAGCCAACAGTATGCTACAGGCCTGCGCACATGAAACGAAATTGTTGAAAGTTGCGGAATTTGTCATAATTTTTTTAATTTTGGAATGAAAGTCGTCGTATACGTTTTAAACTTTCAATTTTCCTATGTTTGTTGTAATATGATTGCTCTATAAGGCTACTCTGAACAAAGAAACAAACCTCAAACATAGACAACACCAAAAGATCACCCTCAAATATTTCTCCACAAACTAAAAAAGGAGCACGATACGTATATGCGAAAAATACAATTTCCTGCAAGAATGTGGATCACTGCTGTTATGTGTTTTTGAAGAGAAATTCTGTCGATCGCGTTAAAACTCGAAATTTTCAACGAAATGAAAGACTAAAGCAAACCAATTTGAGGTAAAATTGTTCGATAGAATTTATAGAACAATGATAACATTTTGATTGTAACCTTGGTTGCATAGGAACCCCGAGCAAAAATATATGTCGAAAAAATTTTTTGGGAAACGTTTTGTTTTGCGAATTTCACGGCACCTAATCCAAGATAAAACTGAATAAATTGTGTGAATAGTGTCTTCGAAGTATTTTATTAATCAAAGAAGTGATACTGTGTGTCCACTAATTCAACTTCATAAGATTTAGATACTTTTTAAAAATATTCATTGAAAAACTAACTGATCATTAAAATGTTAAAGGAAAATATTCTACAGCGGTTCTCAACTTTTTTCGCGCAACGGACCCCTTAGAAATCACCCTGGGTTGCTGCTGACCCCCACGGATAAACATCGATTTTGTATGCTATCATGTTATTTTCAGTTTGTTAGGAAACAAGACTTGAAAAATCAATATGTTTTCGAAAAATATATTTTTATTCGCGGAGCCCCAACAGTGATTTCACGGTCTCCTAGAGGTCCGCGGACTCCAGGTTGATCATTGTTCTAGACCCCCCCCCAATAAAACATTTCAAAATTATGCTCAGATGAAAGAGGAGCATCTAAACTTTCGATTAGTGAGTACTTCAGCAATATTTATTTTTCGTGATAATATTTTCCACAGGACACCGTGACCAAGGAGAATTGAATGCATTGTGTGGGTGTAAGGCCTAGGTTTCCTAAAACCAACAAGTCTAACCATTTCTTTTATTTTTTAGTATTTCCAGACTACAGATAACCAAAGGAAATTCGATCGCAACTTGACATTGAATAAATATGTGTTTAATAATGCCCACACTCATCTTCGCCGCAAAACCACATCACGATTTGGCTTTCGAGCTTATACACCACTTTTCGCAGCGATCCTAATCCGATGGGAATTGATTAGGCACACCATCATAACCACTTATGTAGCACCACCAAAGCGAATTATCGATTTTCCCCTGAGCTCACACACCCACCCCAGCATGAAAACGAATGTGGATTGGCGAACTAACAGGCAGCTAACTTCAGGTTCAGTTTATTACCACCATTCAAGGCAAGGCGAAAGCAAGTGTTTGGCGGTGCGACGTTGCCTCACAATAAAGCTATCCTTTTTCGGAAGAAACAACAGCTTGCCTTTTTAGTCGCTGCTGTTGTGGTTGTTAATTTACCAACCTAGCCACTAAAATGACCTAAAGCGCCGTTCAGTGCGGTACTCTATAAAGGGAAATCACTCATAATTTACACATACACATAGCTGGTCTAGTAAAGCAGCTACAAAGGCGCTTCACAATCCGATGTTTTATTGCATTCCCAGTCCTAGGCCGGTGCTGCTCTATATATGTCCATATTGGTCGAGATTTATCGTGTTGTGGCGAAATAAATCAATTTATTAGCAAGGTCTAACGAAAACAGTTAGGTCCACCTTCTACAGCCACGTGTTTGTTGCCAACACGCCGGATGGAAAGTGAAAAGGAGAAATTCTCTAGAGGTTTGAAGCTGTGGTGTGCAGATTAATCGGATTTGTTTAGCATGAACTGAAACATGATTAGCACACTACAAGCAAGTTAGATACGATATTTGCCGGTAATCCAAATGAGGGAATCTGACATCGCTGATCTAGATTACCAAATTTGGATATGAAAACAAAACGTGGAATTCAAAGAGTGTTTTCAGAATGAAATCGAATGACGTCAGTCAATTTCTTCAACACATTTTGCTGTCCTAATAATTTTTGACTATGTCCGCCGATATTTGCCTTCATGGAAACAGTTCGAATTGGTGTTGCAAAATATAGCTCATACCCGTCATCGAGGCGATTTCTCATTTCTACCATTTGATGAAATGAGAATACAAAAATTCGTTAGATGAATGCTATTAGTTAGACAATTTCTGCAAAAATATCTGATCACGATTAAATCTGTAAAATGAGTCCATTATGTTCCCATGCTTCAATGTACTCAATAAGATTATGTCTGCTGTATCTTCAAACAAGAATCGAAGAAAAGAGCAGTGATCGACATTCTAAGAATTTCAAACGAGGCACGTTTTCTGCCGTGGAATCATGTATCTGTTACTGCCTTTACTTTTTTCTCTTCCCACGTTCGAATGCTTTTTTAGCTTGGCAAATTTTTCGAATACAACGAAATCGTACAGTCAAATCGGACTTAATGGAGGGGGAGTTGGAAAGTGGTGGATTGAGAGTATGTTAAGTGTAAAGAAACTAAAATTTAAAGTTTTAGAACAAAAATGTAGTGTTTATAACCATTCAAAGTTCACTTTTTCCGCTATAAATTTTTGCTCTGACGTTCAGATTATAAATATATATATATATATATATATATATATATATATATATATATATATATATATATATATATATATATATATATATATATATATATATATATATATATATATATATATATATATATATATATATATATATATATATATATATATATATATATATATATATATATATATATATATATATATATATATATATATATATATATATATATATATATATATATATATATATATATATATATATATATATATATATATATATATATATATATATATATGTACACTACAACAATAGCGGAGCGGCGAATAAATTGTGTTTTCAAGGCGTTACAAAATACGAAATAAGACAATTGAGTATACAATCTGATTCTGAGAAATTAAGGTTTCTTGTCATATCATTTGAAATATACAGTTAGTCTCATACAAACTAACTCAGGAGTTTATATGCATGTGTGCACGTGTTTGTAAAAAAAATAAGGGAAACCAATAAAAAGTGACGGAGGGCCGTTTTGCTTCTGAACATATTTTTATAGCACAATGTATCTACAACCAAATCGCCTCTTTGTATTCTGAAGTTGCTCCTGAAAAAAACTTCTGCTCCGCCTCGACAATTGGGTCAAAGCAAAGGATGCCAGATATACAATTTAGCTTCCGTAAAGGCAAAACGACAATGGATTACCTCGTGTTGATTTCAATCGAATTTTAAATGGCCTCCAATACTAATAAATGGTAAATGCTATTAATCTTCGTGGATATTAGGAGGGGATCTGAATCAGTTTATATCTAGGTCTAGTTTAGGCTTTATCCCTAATGTCTCCTTAGGTTTAAAACCGTGGCATAACGCCTAACTATAATTAATTCAGGTGTTGGCGTTTCGACTTCGTCTCTTCAGAACCACGGCACTTGACCAATGCAACGGGCTGACGCTAAATCCAAAATTGGAAACACTACTTGTTAGCACACTAAACGACTTCTACCTTACAATGTCCCGTAGGTGAATTCCAATTTTGGACTTAGCGTCAGCCCGGTGCATTGGTCAAGTGCCGTGGTTCTGAAGAGACGAAGTCGAAACGCAAACACCTGGACTAATTACTACCAGATTACCTTAGTAATCTCAAGTTAATGTGGATCCATTACAACGTAAGATCTACGAAACACGATTAAATTAAGCTGTATTTTTATAAAAAAAACACATTAGAAGTTAATGAATCTCATAAAATAATCGAAGGCTTGGGTGGTAGCTATATTCTATCATCCCGAAAATATCGCTGATTTGTCCTACTGCAGCTAGGTTCTCGGAAGGGATCCCCGTCACACACTAAAATTGCAGACGAGACAGGTAATGTCGCCCACCAAAACACTGCTTAAGGCCAATTGCAGTGAGCCGTAATTCTGAATGTGATATTCTTTGTACAAATATGTGAGGGCGTAGGGACTTCACGATCCCGTGTATCATCGCGAAGGAGTCGAGCGTTAACGTATTCGATCGCGTAGGCGTTTGTATATCGCGTGTATGTAACTTCGTGTGCATAAATTCGATTTTATAATCGTGTGGCCATTGGCATATTCGTGTATTCTTGAATGATCACGCACCGACCACGAATCGGATACTTAATTTTTAGTGCATGGTTCAGATTTTAGAAGAGAATGAGTTCTTTCATATCACTACCGTTCATGATCATGTCACCATGGAACGTGTAGTTTAGTGGATCTGAGCGTAATTTTTGTTATTCCAACTGAAGGCATGGACCTACTCTGCTAGGGCCAAGAGTTAGGACTTCCGGACGTAACTGATTCATGATCGCGCGAACACGGGCGTTTGAATCACCGGGATGTTAACCTGTATGCGGGATCGCGGGCGTAGATGCGCGTCGATGATCGCGAAGGGCTCGAGTGTTTGTATATATGTAAGTTCGCGTGCATAAATTATGATTTTGTAACCCTGTGGCCATTCGCATATTCACTTGTATCCTTGAATGATCGCGCGCAGACCGTGAATCTGATGCTTAATTTGTCATGTCGCTATGGAACGTGTTGTCTAGTGGATATGAGCGTAATTTTTTATTGGTCCAACTATAGGCATGAACCTAGGCAGGGAGACCGCGTTTATGAGTTTAAAAGTGCGTTCACGTATCGCCGATGTGTTTTCACGTTTGTGAGATCGCGAGCGTAGTTGTACGTGGACGAAGCTCAATCATTTATATGTTAACGTGTTTGTCGCGTGTGCTATCGTGTATCTACTTTGCGAGGATAAATTCGATTTTCTTAGCGATAAAACATTACGTAAACATGGCGTCAGTATAGGGTACAAGCCTTGTGACAACATTAAGATGGAAATTTTCACAATGCTCAAAGATGTCATTCATAAAATGCAACAAATAAATGTCGTATAGAACATCCCGTGCGGTGGATGCTAGCATAGCGAATATATTGAACAAACATCACACAAGCTGGAAAATTGTCTCGCATAACATCAAAAATCGGTGAAAACTAGCACATCAATAACTGGGCAAACACAACATTCGAACGATCTTGGGCGTCAATTTGATATCTCTCGCACTACAATTCTCGAGATAATCAGCAATGAGAACAGCCGACTAAACGCAGAAATTCTCCACATCAAATTGAGAGAAATCTGTGGTCAATCTCCAGCGATTAAAACACAGTGTATTTCCGTTTAATGGATTTAGCGTCAAACCTGTGCTAATCTATTCCGACAATAAGTTAGTGTTGGTTTCTGATGAGACGAAGTCGAAACGCACCCAGGACTTTGCTAAGTTAGAATTTGTTCCCTTCACGTACAAAAAGTGATTACACCAAAAATATTCGCCCTGGGGAGAAATTTTGATGTTTTCCTAATTTTTTCTCCTTAGCGGGAAATAAAGCATATAATATATGGCTGTGGATGAGTAGTCGATACCCACGAAGCTATTTATTTGGCGAAACTGTTGGCTCTATTTTAGTCCCAATTAAACCACACAGAACGTACCAACACCAACTATTCAACTGGGAGATATAGAATATGGACTTGTTCAGAACTATTGAAAAATGTGTGTTCTACAACTTTGTAGAATACACCTAATTTTTTACTTAGGGTCAACAACAATTTTACCATTTTTGAGACCGGAGCGCTGATAACCGAACGACAAAAACATGTCACAGCTTAGCCAGCTTCAAAGAAAGCCAATGAACGAACACAATCACAGCACGTTTACAGAAAGAGATAACAAGAGAAAAAAGAAGAATAAGATTGTTACGTGTTCTGGTGCTAATTTCATCCTGATTGGCTGCTACTGAAACGATGATTTCCTTTAAATTCTTCTAATCAAATAATGCGTCCATCGGTACGTGACGAAAAGAGGACAAAGTGAATTCAGCCGAAACCTGATGTGACAGAATATGACAAACTTCGGAATAATAGGTACTGTTTCTATGACACCGCTAAATCAGTAAGTCAGCAAAAGTAAGCACCTAACGGTTGGCTTATTTTGATTACAACAAAACGAACAGTTCGTGATGAGTGAATAGAGGTGGGGATTGCAGGAAGAAAATAACATTCATAATTTGTTCAGTGCTACACCATATAAGACTAGACCTACTCGAAAATAAATTGGTACAGTGGCTACCCAAACCAATTTGCTTTTAAACAACCGGGCACAACGATTCGACCGGGAAGCTTTTCCGAGGAAATCTCGTACCTTTTATTTCATTTCACGTTCTACTGTGCTCCATGCTTTCAAGACTATATGAGCTTCGGCAACAAAATTGTACCGTTTTGCAATTCAGATAAGTTACACGTTTCCAATTAACACTGATTGACATTGTAGTTAGTAGATTCAAAGTTCGGTCGAGCGATAAAATTGCATTTTGCGAAGTGGGTTTCTACTGGTGTCACATTCAATCGTGTTTGCAAGAACCGGTGTATTGATTTTTCGGATGAAACATTAAATACGAAATACCATTTTACTGCTAACGAAATAGAAAAATAAATCTAGATATTTTTTTTAATATTGTTAATTTCGATTATAGTGGTTTCAACCTTGGGGTCATTCACCTCATTTTCGGGTTCGAAAAACCTCGCGGTTGGGAATCAAACCCAGGTAAGCTGCGTACAAAGAAAAAGAATTGCCAACTACGCGATACCCGCCTCAATTTAGAATATCATATCAGATTTTTTTATAATTCGTTTCTTTGATACGACTCAATGCGTTAGCTTAGAGGAGCCAAGGATCTTTTATAAATCTACAAGATGTAACAAAAAGAAATAAAAATAGGATTTATTTACAGCCTGTCAGATCCCATGCACGCGACATGCCTTTGCGAGTGGAGATTTTTTTTTCACTACGCGGAAATATTCGTTTCCTCGCCAACTATATCTTAAGTGTCATCTATCTTTGGTCGTCTGATGGTAAACACTAACCAGTGTTCACAAGCTCCTATTTCATGCTTCCCGTGCGTCTATTGGTGATCTTTAGGCCGACGTCCAGTGGGTACTACTACCTTCTGCAGTAGTATTGTAATGAGATAATGCAAGCGAATATGGACGCTTTAACCCTACCGTAGGCAGAACTGCATCTTGCGAACTCCCTTCTTAGGCGAGTATTTTGCTATAAATGACGATCCACTTCCTGAAGTCCTTTTTGTTTCAAGCATGTCATCTGATACAATACGTTCGAATAATCCAACGTTGTTTGAACGAAGCAGAATTTTGCCGCCATCGCCGGGACTGACTACGACTACGATATTTACGTTTTAACTGAAACTTAGTTTGATGATCGTATTACATCGATGCAGCTCTTCGGGTATGGTTGCACCGTTTATCGAGCAGATCGATGCGATAGCAACAGCACTCACGGTCGTGGTGGAGAAGTTTTGATCGCTGTTTCTTCCGCACTTGTCTCTTATGAATTTGGGGTGTATAGGTCATCGCGCATTGAAACTGTTTGGACGAAGATTGATCTGTCGATGAAGAGCTACTTTATCGGTGCTGTTTACATTTCTCCAGAAAAACGTCTTGGCTGCAATATTATGCAGTGTCATCTAGACTCTATAGAATGCATTTCATCTCAGGCAAGTCCTTGGTGATTTCAACCAACCAGGACTTATGTGGGTAGCTTCTGGGGGTGGATACGCTTACTCTAGCCCGTCATCCTCGACCATTAATCCTGCCAGCCGTTTACTACTGGACGGGATGGCTGTCCACGGACTAAATCAAGTAAGTACGATCTTCAACCACCAATCTTCGTCTTCGTTAATGGGATTGCACTGGCTGAGTGTTCTGTGAGTGAAGCTTCTAGTGTGCTTCTGGTCGGCTTGAGTTTACTACATTATTAAGTGGATGTAGATGCTACCGTTGCCCTCCTAAGAAGCCTCCTTGGCCTAAGCTCTTCGTGCGTACACAAATCGACGATGTCCTTTTCTCAAGCGCTTCTTTGCAATAGTCAGTAATGAGTACCGCAGTTACAATAAACTGCTGTACAAAGGATATGTGAACCGCATCCAACAAAACTTACGAAGAAATCCGAGAGACTTCTGGTCTTTTGTTAACACGAAAAGAAAAGAAACTGACCTTCCATCTAAGAGGGTTTACAATAACGAAATAGCGACTACGATTGCGGCAAAATGCTCACTATTTACCAGTTACTTCTCGAGTGTTTTCAGGACTGTGGTGCCATCTGCTATCAAGCTCGAAAATGCGGTTCGTGATGTTCCCGTTGACGCTGTTGACATGGATGTATTCACAAGTTCAGAACAATCGGTTCTCTCTGCAATTCGGAAAACTAAATCGTTGTTTGCTAAGTGCTATACCCTCTGCTGTTCTGAAAAAAATGTTCCAAAATTTTAGCGATCCCACTGGCACACCTTTTCAATATGTCATTTCAGCAGCAAACATTTCCTGATGATTGGAAGTGTTCGGTGATGTTTCCGGTGTACAAAAAGGAGACAAATGCAGCATCGAAAATTATCGTGGAATAACTTGATTGCCAGTTGAATCGAAGGTTTTCGAATAGCTCATCAACGAGGCGCTTTCTCAGCGTGCCGACACTACATTAGCACTTGTCAGCACGATTTCTTCCCCGGTCGATCGGTGGAGACGAACCTGGTCTCTTTCACGTCTTTCTGCACAGAACAACTATGCAAACAACTGTAGGTGGACACGATCTACAAAGATCTTAACCCTCCGGCACTCGCGTGAACGGCTTTCCGAATGAGCAGCCGCTGGTGCTGAATGAAGATTTCGCTAGAGTTTCTGAAGGTGTTGCACTAAATACAACGGCGCGAGTGCCGGAGGGTTAAGGCTGCATTTGATACTGTTAACCATGAGATACTGTTAACAAAGCTTGATAAACTTAAATGCACTGGGCGATTCTGCCGTTGGCTTCGATCATACCTTGTTCATCGTGAAGTCGTTGTCCAAATTGGTGACAATGTATCTTTTCCAACCATTCTGGAGTTCCTCAAGGTAGTACGCTTGGTCCGCTACTGTTTTCACT
This sequence comes from Topomyia yanbarensis, assembly GCF_030247195.1. Lineage (NCBI taxonomy): Eukaryota > Metazoa > Arthropoda > Insecta > Diptera > Culicidae > Topomyia > Topomyia yanbarensis. Next base: position 254,034,150 of record NC_080672.1, read on the forward strand.
GTTCGTGAATGAATGTGATTTTCATTTTAGTGCGTGGAGGAAAACTGTGCTTCTCCGACGACTTGAAAATTTTTTCCGTTATAAGGAAAAAAGCCGATCGCCGTGAGCTCCAGTATCTCGTTGATACCTGTCACAGTTGGTGTGAAAGAAATACGATGGTTCTTAGTGCTTTGTAATCAGCTTTCGTCATACGAGCAACATGTTTATTTTACTTTGTTTAAAACATGAAAAGGACAATATCTATAACTAAATTAGTTATCGAATTTGCGTTTCGACTTCGTCTCATCAGAATCCGACACTAACTTAGTGACAGGACTAAGCTAGCACCAGATTAACGCTAGCTTGCTCCGAAAAACGAAAACACTATTTTTGAGGCTTTTTTTCAAAAAGACATTTCTGCAATAAGTGACTCTCATTGTTTACTTTCTCTTCTGTTAATAATTCGGTCGTTTTAACAATTTTAACCTCAACTCTTAGCATAATATGCTAGTAAAACCCACCGTCTTTCGATCTAAATGTACTGTAAAATAAGTGAAAAGTGCTATAGTAACGCCGTAAAAATCGAAGGAGAAAGTAAACAAAGAGAGTCACTCATAGTAGATATGTCGTTTTAAATAAAAGCTATAGATTTGTGTTTTCAAGCAAACCCCTGTCATGCATAAGAAAAGAAGTCCTAATTGTGCTTTTCACGCGCAAAGAGTGTTTTAAACAATTTTTTTTAACGAAGAAAAACTATTTTTTATCAAATTAATTGAATTTGTGGTATAATGTTCAAACCTTCTAAATCCCACAGTGCGAAGTCCTCTAATTAACAATTGTCAACTCCAACAAAATCGATAGATTTTAAGAAATTAAACTCAAAATGGATGTTGCCTATTTTTTTTTATTTCGGCGCTGAATTACACTGCTAGGAGGACTAAAACGATCATTATTTACTCGTATATTGTCCAAAACCATAAACAATAATTTTTGCCGCTATTTGATATATAATAAGGCTTCAAACGTGCAAAATAATTTTGACCAGGAATTTGGTCTAATTACGCTACTGTGTGCCGTTTCCACTCCACTTCATGAAGGATGTTTTGCTCACTATCGAACTTCGTCAGAAGGAAACGGCTGCGTGCTTCCCTGAAAACGTTTCGAAGATGGTGAAGGTCAGAAGTCAACCGTGACTTGTTATGAACTGAAGATGTCTTTTGTGTCCTAGGCGGCACGTGCTCACTGAGTACCTTGCAAAACGTGATACAGATTTGTCCAATGTTTTTTTTTTCGCAGTACAGCTTTCTAGTCGATGATTGAGAACGCGTTAGTCATACAAACGACCAAAAACGCACGAAAATTGAAATTTATTCTCACTTCATTATCCAGTGTGCCATAACAGCTGTCGCCAAGGAGCACAATAAATGACGCTGGATGGTCGTCAATCGGCGAAAGTGATGTTGGTGATGAAATGAGGTCAACATGCTCCGGAAAGTTGACAAACACGAGGTCGAGAATTCTGTCACTAATATCTATAATATCGTTGATCAGATGCCTACCAGAACCTAAGGTAGTTTCTTAAAATCATTGTTCGATCTCTGACGAAAGATTCTACAGAATAATAATATATCATGTCAGTTTCAGATAAGTTGTCGGAAATAAACAGCCCTGCATTCACAGGGGTGTTATGAGGTCAAGAGAAGAGTTGAGTTGAAGAGAAATGGCAATACTTATAATATTTTAACAAATAAAACGTGTAACATTCTCCAAAACATCAGTTATTCGACCTAGTTTTCTACGTTTGAAGAGATCCCAAGATCTATAAATAAAAATGTATCATTCTTACAATTTAACGTGAATCTTACACTGAAAGCCGAGATGTCAACACTTGCGTTAGCCGTCGCATACATTTCTTTTCTGTTATTGCTTCTGTTGTCGCCTCAATTTTATTTATTGCAACTCCCTGCTACTTCCCATATCCATCTACATCATTCCCTCAGTCGAATTGGTTCAGGTTCACAACTACCGAGACATGTCACCCCCGTATGCGTTAAAACGTTTTCGTACCATTAGTCACCCGTAACGAGCGAGTACGCTTTATTTTTTTCCTAATACCGGTAAATAAATCAGATTCACCGGTTGCTATTCGTTTGACACCAAACGATGGCATCAGCACGCAATGTTTGGCACCTTGTAGTTTGCTCTTTACGTATAGTAATCAATCTTGTCAAAGAGTTTTCACGAAAAATCGGGCTTTTAAGAATTTTAACATTATTAATTTCACCATCGCTTAAAACGGATATTAATTTACCAACCTTGAAGTAGACGATTTCATATTGAACTGTACTGCGAAGCGGTAGTTGATGAGGTGACACAGTTTAATTTCCGATCGAACTAAGACTGTTTTCGCAGGCATATAGCCCCGTTGAAAAGTATGAAGAAACAGATTGATTATAGGTATTAATCCTATAATGAAAAAATGCCTGGATAAACCAAGGGTGCGAATACAGGAGTGTCACGTTTCATTCTAGCACTTCAACCAATACGTTTGCCGTATATCGAATGCGCTCTTCGCACTCACGTAATTGAGTAAAGCAACACAATAACAACGAATAAAATTGCGTTAGTTTTTGTCATCAAATCAAACCACAACACTAAATTCTGTCCAGCGACTAAGCCCACTGTCATTTCAAGGGTGCAGGACATTTTCAGGGCTGGATAAAAACGGAAAAATATACTAAGGTAAAATTCAATAACTATTTATCAAAATTTTGATGGCAGCTCCCCACCGACGAGAGAAGAATTGGCGAAGGTCGGTGGGACTGAAACAATATAAACAGTCGTGAACTATTTTCATACCGCTCTACATGATGAATTGATCAAGGAGTCCATTATGGCTAGATTAGATACTTTTTGAGAATAAAATATCCATAAATATCTAGTCCGTGTCTAAAACCATAAACGAATAAGCCAATGTCAGCTACAAATTATTTTGAATGCAGCAAACGTGTCTGAAATTCCCAGGAAACTAAGCAATGTAAAGAAATGTATTCGCGCCTCCTCGCCAGCACCAACTGAGCCGATAGGTGGAAAGCCGCAAAATGAAAACTGCAATAAAAACGGCACGTACAACGATTGCGGTATCAGATTTTCACATCCACCGGATGCCGCCAGTGTCACGGCCTGCTCTATTAGGATGGCTCAAAACGGGAGCAATGTTCGAGGTACAGAGAAATGTTACCATTTCTCATATTAACTCTCATACAGCCTGTAAAATTAATGTCGAATTTATTTCGACCGTAACAGTTATTGATGGCCGTAGAAGGTATATTTTGAGCTACCACCGAAGATTTCTAAATTTGAACTCGCCTAGTCAATATATGTATGTAGCAGCGACACATTCGACGCAGCGTTATTTTTTTGTGCTAGAAGGGGCGTAATAAATTTACGAAAGCGTGTCAACGCACTAACTGCAGCAGTCGGTTCCGACAGATGTATAGTGGTAGCAGTTTTGAAAACATGCGGTCAAAAATGTTTTCTATGGATTTTACATACATGTTTGGGTATCCTTAGAAAAGTTTCATCGAATCGTATTGCGCTTCCTTTTGAGATAGATAGCTTTTTTTAGCTTGAAGTGGAACTCATACTTTAAAAAATATTTTTAATGCATAATTAAAAAAAATATTTTCTTTTGCAGCTCTTATTCAAGCCTGAATGAAGATTCAAATAACTGTAGTGTTACTCATAGCATCATTGTAAACCTCCTATGTCATGAAATATTTCCAATTGATGGTTCAACGAATCTCTGCATGCAATGCCGTTTGTTTGTTTTTGGTTAATTAGATAAATTTTAAGAACTAAAAATTTTTGCACTTAAATTTGTGGTAGAGAATAGAAGAGCAAAGTTTTAGAATTTTTCAGATTTTCTCAGTCCTTTTTGTGCATTTTTCAGCTTTTCCAAGCAAAAAAAAATTAAAACTTTGTTTTCACGAAATTAGTTATGTCTTCGTCTGATCAGAATCCGACACTAACTTAGTAACAGGACTAAGCAAGCGCAGGATTAATGATAGCTCCAAAAAAAGAAAACACTATTTCTGAGCAAATCCCTAGACCTAGGTGATATCCCACAAAAAAGTTCTGATTAAACTGATGAGAATTAATGGAATCGAAACTTGTGTAGCTAGCATCAATCCGGTGCTAGCTTAGTCCTGTCACTAAGTTAGTATTCGATTCTGATGAGACAAAGTCGAAACACAAATTCTCTAACTAATTTAGTTATAGGTTTTGTGTTTTTCACGCGCAAAGATTGTTTTAAACAATTTTCTCCTGAGAGGAGAAAAATTAGTTTTTACCTTCACTTTCTCCACTATGGAGAAATATAGCATATTGTTTGTTTTCACTTTTGATTGAGCGAGTTTATTACAATTATTGCATTTTTCCTTTCTGATACGATACATTTTTGTAGTAAAAGTATATTCTCATCCAATAAATCCACCTTTTTACCTCTTTCATTACTTTCCTAAGGAATCACCTTCTATTTGAACAGATAATTTCAGGTTTAGTACTATGATCCTACTGCCACTGGAAATCTTTCTTGGATAGAGCTCGAACATACTCGACCAGGAGAAAATAACTGGCAATAACCCGAGCATACTATTTTTTTGGTATTCATACTAAAACTTGGTATTAGTTGATTATACCTCGCTGAGGTATTAAGCAAGTATTGAAGAAATATTTTTCAATACCTGCTTAATACCTCAATGAGGTAAAATACTTTATTTTGGTATTACTTATGTATTCCAGTGATTTTTACAAATACCAAATCAATACCTTATTGAATACCTCCATAGAGTAAATTTTGTTACTGGAAGATTGAAAAATGTTTTATTATTATTTAGGTATTGTAATAACTCGTTTCATTATCAAATACTTAATAGTATAACATGTCTGTGTTATTTTTTTGGTATTTTACCTCTTTTGCAGAGCTCATTAATACCATATTGTGGTAAACAATCGTTGGTTTTGATACCTAAATTTAGTATTCCCCAGTTATCTTGTTCTGCTCGGGTACGCGATTAGTTTTGAGACCAGCGCCATACCCTTTACACTGCCACACCAATTTCCCGGAAAGTCGTTACGTAAAGAGCAATGGCAGATAGAAGATAAGCATTAAAAAGAATTTTCTCACAAACAGAGTAAAATAGTTTATTCAAAGGAACAGTATAATCGTAAACCTGCAACTAACGTGCTACATATGCTACAAATTATATGCTTTTGTAAAGTAAAGATTAAGAATCGGAATAATTTTGGACGAGAATGTGTACCAGAAATCAATGATTTGATGAAGACAGAAATCACAATTTGAAGTGCAAAACTATTCAAATTTTATTAAGTATGAAAATTAAGTTTAAGTTTATAGATGTCAACTTTACACAGTTGCATCATATACGAAATTCTGCACTGAAAACGTACAATAGATTAACTGAGCATGGAACCTGCAACACGTCGTACGATGATAATTCTGCCATCCCGTAACCTCTTCCTCGGTATTTCCTATGGTTTCAACTTCATGTGAATACATATGGCTCGACATATACCTTTATATGCGACCGAATAGAAAGTATTATAGACTCTCAGATCACGTTAAGCACATATCAAGACCAGATCTTCACGTGCCATTAGATGTGATCAGACAGAGCATTACCTATACGCAAGCAAGCCCTATACGAAAACTGCCAGGAAAAACTCATCATCACATAGTCTTAAACCCTCCGGCACGCGCGAATGGCTCCCCGAATGAGCAGCCGCTGGTGCTGGAAGAAGATTTCGCTTGAGTTTCGGAAGGTTTTGCACAAAATACTACTGCGCGAGTGCCGGAGGGTTAACATTACCAGTAGAATCACAAGCAGTTGTCCAACCAGTTGATTACGTTCAGACCGCAACAAATATTGAAACAGCATACTGTGTCTCCTACATTCAATCCATATCCAGTACCACCAACGAAGAAGCAAATGCCAAATTTCGTCAACCAGCTGTAAAGCATATGTGTTAGTAGTCGAGTTATCTAATTTCTGCGCTAATCTTTCGAAATATTGTTATGGCAAGCACTTGTGGCGACGGGTATCACGATATTGCACATATTGTCTGGACATGTGCCGAGAATCATTTCGTCCCTTCGGACCCGAGGAAGATAACCCAAGGTTCTAGTTTTTTATGGAATCGCAAGTAGTAATCTCCCTATATGATCCATATCTACGTCTTCCTAAAAATGATCAATATCCAAATCTAGCCTTTCTTGTTATCGTTTTGTTCGTTCTACTGACCTGTTTTCATGGTGCCGATTCGCACCAGAGCGTTACTATGGCCTGAATGTCTGACCCATTTTGGAGGATTCTCTATCGATTCAAGTAGGACTACCCGACGTCGCGTTGCATTTTGTTTAAAGCTGTCATTAACAGCGTAAATTTTCCAGTTACCACAAATTACAAGCTTGATGTTATTTTTTTTTCTGACATCGTATTTCACCCGCTTTCTTCTATACATGTTAGTCCGACGCTGCTCTGAACAGTATGTGTTTGCGCTAAATTCTTTAAATTTTCTAAATTCAACCTAAACCTATTTTATCCTAATTCTTAAATGTTAAAAGTAGTAATTTGTAAATCGTATGTTTTGAGTCACTCTAATCTAAATGTAAAATATCATTGTGTATCCTAGTCATATAAGCAAAATCAGTACTAATAAAAAAAAATCCAACGGGAAGCAAGCAAAAAGCAATATCCGCGAAACCCGCAGTTCAGTTCGATGCCGAAATAGTGTGTATATCTTTCTCCCCGTGATCTCGCTATCAGTTTCTCGATCCATATAGCCTACAGAGTGGTGAAGGTGCTGTAAAATCCACGAAAGTGTTGACACCTGCGTAAATACTGTGTTGCCCAAGTGAACCATAGCTGTGATTCGCCGCAAGCTATGGGCACTAAGAAAAACCTTCGGGAAACCGGCAATATTAAGATCCAGCGCGATCAGTATGTTAGACTGTATTTTATAGAACTAGCCAACCTTGGTATAGACTGGAGAGCTACTGTATAGACTGAGAATGGCTCGAAAATGTTTCTTCAGAACAAGAAGCGAAGTCGACAAATTGTTCGTGCGGGATTTACAATGCGAATTCGAACTCATGCACGCACGTTCGCCGGTACGTATGTCTCCCGAATTGAGTGCAACATGGAGAACGACTCCCAGCAATTTTGGTCTTAGCTGCGAAACAAAACGTACTCAGGCGGAATCCCTGGAAGCGTCAACTATCGAGAAAGGATATCTACGACAACTGCAAAGTCTGCAAATGTATTCTCGTCATTCATTCAAAACGTGCTAAGTAATAACTCACCATCTTTATCTGAATCATACTAGAATAGTTTGCCAATGTTCACTTTGAATTTTTCTGCAACATCATTCTCCGAACATGAGGTATATATCAAGCTATACGGTATTGATAGTTCGAAAAGACCGGGGTCGGACGGGCTTCAACCATCGCTTATCAAGGAATGCTCTTCATCGCTGGTTCTACCGACATCTATACTTTACATTCAGCTGAAAATAGTTTTCCCACTTGGTGGAAAGAGGCTTTGAGTAGCCCTATCCACAAAACCGATAACGTACATGATGTCACCAATTACAGAGGAATTTCAATACACAGCTGCCTCCCAAAAATCTTCGAGAGTATGTTGCTATATATTATCTATAAATATATTATAAATCGTCTCGAACGGGTACAGAAGAATTTTATCAGGTTTGTGCAACGTCGGCTTTCCTGGTTTACTGAGATTACTGCTGGCTCCATAAGAAGATCGTTGCACTCCTACGCTGCGAAATAGGCGATTTTTTCGGCAACACACCATCATTTTGCTGGTGTGTGAGCACAGAATGATCTCTCTATTATGATTGACATTTGCTTTACAGTTATCAAAAGGGTGTCCAAAATGGAGCAAGAAAAATTTGCTGGTGCTTTGTGGAAATCCGAATTCCTTGCATACTGAGTAATCAGAATCGTTCAATGTGGCCAAATTAAGCGTTACTAGCGTAATAGAGGTGTTCGGAAAACGTTTGTCGACTACCAGGACGATGCTGACGAAGTTTGATTGTGTCATGATTGACGACAAAACCTACTCCATGATCCAAAAGCTTCCTGAGTAGGGGACGGGCCTACCGTAGCTATTAAATCGATTACTTTGTACGCAGCTCACCTAGGTTCAATTCCCAACCTCGCACATAGGGTTAGAGATTTTTCCAAAAGGATTTTTCTAGCCCGATATATGATGCCAATTAACCCCGAAATTGAATTTTTAAATTGAAATTGAAATAAAACTTCCTGAGTTGGAGTTTTATACGGCTATCGTAAGAGAAAATAAGGTGAATACAATCAATCATATGAAACTGTCGAAGTTCGCTATGAAATATTTGGTTTGGAAGGCTATCTGTAGCTTGAAAAACTACATTATCATTCATTGCTAATGGTACCGTAAACCAGCAAATTTGCGTGGAATAATGTCTGGCAAAAATGCTTTTCCTGAACCAACACGATTGTTTCTTGCTGTTCTGACCGCATTTGGCATCCTACCATTACCAATAAAAAACCGCGAAGTAGCATGCCGTCAGCAACACGAGCAAGCCAAAGCTCCGCGCAATCGATAAATATCGGACGATCTTCAAGCGAACCCAGAAGAAGACGGAAAAAAGCTTAAACATGTTTAAGGCAGTTCTGCGGTATATAAAGTAGACGAGATGGCTATATACAATCAGACAGCACGATATAAACGGAAGACCCGACAATTTTGGCTCGGTCAACCGGAAGCTGAGCTGATTTTCTTCTTTGTACATATTTTATTTTTATATAACCTTCAAAAATAAAAATAATTAAATTTTCTTAATGAAAATTTAATCAATTACACGTCTTCTTGTTTACCCAAAGACACTGATCCTGAATATGGACTTTTTAAAAAATAATTTTCATATCTCACTACTAGGTGAATTAACCATTGATATGCCTATGATAAGATGGGCGATTGTATGGGCTTTTCTTGTTCGAAAACTTTCTTCAAGACCCATATGGCTAATATGCAACATTCACGAAACAATTACTTTTGACCAGCTTTCCATAGTTCTGGATCACCATGCAGATAGAGCCGTTGAGATAGAGTAAAAATTCGAAGAGAGGACAGGAGGAAAAGTGGCCCATTCCTCGTATGGCATCATCCCGCTCCATCTCTGTCTCGCTGTCGGCTCCCACGCACGTAGCACACATTCTATATGTTTTAAGGCCCCATCGAGAGACTTTTTCCTCCGTGTTGTCATTGTTGATTTTCGATGTGACTTCTGCGGCTTTTTACCAGCGTTTGATGCCGAGGAGAATTGTTTAATTTGTTTAGTCACACCGATGCGGGGCAATCCCCCTGCCTGCAATGCTCTCACATGTAAAAGAAACAACCACCCCATGTCAAATTGCCCATTTGGATCAAGATAAGTAGAATGAGACGTTAGTGTTTTTGTGGAAAACCCTTCGTAAATAATTAAATCAATATCAAGACGATCAGCTCGAAGCATACTTGATTTTCATTGAAATGATAACATTTTTTTTTAAATTGTAAATGTGAATATAATTATTTTTTCCACTTTGCTAACACCATCTTTCTATCATCTTGCCTTCGGATCACGTCTGCCTACAAAGTTGCACCTATGAATTTACTCTCGACTATTTTTGGGCGACATCACTTTGGAATGCGTTCTCTTTGCTAAAAAAAATAAGTTGCATTTGCGGTATTTAACTCATTTCACCCATTTGCATAGAAACCCTACTCCGTTGTTGAAAGAAGTATCCATTGTGAGTAAAAATTTAACGCTCGATTCGAGTACGATGTCATTCTCTTTTATCTATAACGCTATAAAAGCGATAAGATCCAAACAGGATGGAATTATGGGAAGTCGCAAGCCTTCAAAGTGGATAAATGAATCTTTATCTGCAAAATAAACAAATGAGATCTGTCAAATAAATGATATCCTTCATAATAGGACTAAAATAGGCAAATCACCCTAGAAAGACATCGGCATCGGTCAGACAAAATATTGTCAAACATTTCAACTGAGAATATGAATTTTAACTCTGGTAAGAGCGTAGAAAGAAAATAAGCAGAAATAACTTTTGATAAACTACCTGCGCTTACTTCGAGTTTTTTTCTTCCTGTGGATGGGGTCGGGAAACTGTAGAAAATAAGACTGCGATAAGTAATTAGCTAAATAACAGACTTCTCAAGCTACACACATTTTAGTGTGGACACAATCGATGCAATACCGCGAATGTAAATGTTTCTAACACACCGGTGTTTGAATTGTCACTGCACAAGGAACTCATCTTACGCTGAGCCTGTCTCACACAGCAGATGGCAGCTTTAAAAACTGCTTATGGCGCATACCAGTGCTTTTCCTGTTCTATTTACTGTTCCAGACCAATTAGGAACGCGTCTTCGAGGCAGTGGGTTTCAAGTGTTGATATAATTGCAAAAAAACGTGTGTGAGAACATTTGCAATTAATTTGTCAGTTAAATATCAGTAAATAAACCAAGAGTTTAATCATCACGTTCATGTGTTCAATAGATGAACATTTTTTGTTATTTTTATGGGGCGATAGTAAAAAGGAAATCTAGTAGTTTGTTTAATTTTGACATTTTTAAGTATAATTAGTGAGTAATATTAAAAATGATAGTTCTTCATTACCGATGACTATCGTGTATTATTTTCAAATCGTTCTGATTCTTGGGCATTAGCTCGAAGAATTGTTAGAACCGAATCGATCAAATAGACGATAAAAAGTATTGCTTCGTTTATGCCTCCGGGGAAAATATAATTCAAAGTGGATAGCACACTTCAACTATATTTTGAAGAAAGTCCTTACTTGTATTCTTACAACGGGATACATTCTATTGACATGGTGAGAAATATTGTTAAAATTCATTCCCAAACGTAATGGCGTTGTCTGACATCCTTCCTTCTCAAATCTAAGGAACAATTAATCGACCACTTCATTCGGAGTGTTAGCTTGCAATACAACATGCATATCAGCGAGTTAAGTTTACTACCACCCTGTTATACAATATTGACTATAACATTGAACAAGTTTTTTCATAAAAGCAAGCTTAAAAATTTTTCTAGGCAGTGTTTTTGATATCTTTCGAATCCATTTTGGAAGCAGTACAAAGTCATGGAGTACCTTTATATATCACGAACTGAATACACGCACTGCTTAGCAACCGAAATATGTGCTCATCGTTAGGACAAGTAGAGATAAGGAAATTAAATGTCTGCGGATATCCTCAAGGTGGTGTGCTGTATCCACTTCTAAGGAACCTCGCCGCTGATGATTTATTAGGTAAACGTAGTGTACTTGGGTTTCCGACATATAATTTCGTCGATGACGATCATTTTCAAATCAGTTACGGTGTAGAAAATCGCATTATAAATAACTTCCAAATTGAATCATGACTAGAGCTTCCATCCCGGGAATCCCGGGATTTTTGCTATTCTCAATATTACCGAAACCCAGGAATTTATGTTTACGGATTTCTGGGATTCGGGAATCCAGGAAAACTATTTTTATTCTCGTTGGCAAGAGATTAATATAATTTAAAAAGAATTTAGCAGAAAATAAGGATTGAGGGTGCAGAGAGACTAGGTTAAGAATGAGATGTGTAGTATTGTGGGTTAAACGTATATTTACCATTCGACTTGCGTTGTCTAGGCCAGAACTGAACTTCTACATCTGCATAATGTTATCCGCAGTAGTATATTGACACTGTTCATCTGGCCCCATAATTACATACCATCTAGGCCAGAAAGACTTTTTTTTAACTTCATTACATATTTATAAGCAGGGGTGGCATGCAGCCTAGAGAAAATAAAGAGAAAAATAAAAAAAATCGCACTTTTCATGCAAAGCACCCCACTCTTTCTTCGAAGTTGTACATCTCTTCTATTTTTTTATTTTTCAAGCTTGGCTTTGTGCAGTGATCTGCATATAATAGTGTTTTCGCCAGGGCCTAAAATTCTCATACCCATTCAATGAACGATGAAATTCACTGAATTCACCTTCGTCTTTTCGCTGCCTCCTTCGTTACTAAATTCACACAAAGAAAAACAATAAAAACAACGCCCGTTCTTCTTTCGATTCTATGGAAGCGAGTAGCAGAAGTAGTGACTTTCGTTTTCCTATGACAATACGAAAATTCAATCTCGTTTTAATTTCAAATCAGTAATTTTGATTTTTATTTTAATTTTTATTAAATGTAATTATAGCAATGTGCATCATAAAATGCAACTAGAACGCCGCAAACACAGAAAATATGCACACCAATAGTGCTTCAGTCGTCCAATATCATCGCTAGCTTGTAATTCTCCCAAATAGAACAACGACAAATAAATATCGTTACTAGTTTCTATTCGTTTGGCCAGCGCTATGTGCAATATCGAAGAGACTAATGTCGTTCTCAATTTCGAAGCGAAAACGAATGTATGGAGGAAATAATGAAATTGAATTTACCCGCATGCTTTGTCGTAGGCCGTTGTCTAATTTTCGGTTTCGTAATGTTCTAGTGGTTTAGAAAGTAGCATCGATCGCTCGTCATTTTCGTCAGATTTTGGTAAACGAAAAAAACATTTTTCGACTCTGGTTTTCGCACTACACAACTTTGCACCAGTGTACTTTGCTCTTTGTGGTCATTTTTGTGAGGAAATATAATAGGAAGCATGTCGAGTTAGTAAATATTTTCAACTTAACACATTTGTTAGCTCTTGTAAAATAGTAGTCCTTGCGTAAGAATTTAACGAAAGGAAGCCTGATACATTATAGTCTTGTGTTTTAAATCGCAAAAATTTCGTTTATCTGGGACATTTTCAATCGCTTTGCCTTGGCCCAATTTATATCGTATTGTATGCAAATAAACACGCTTGTGCAATTGAATCATTACATTGAAGATTTGAGGTAATGAAATATGGAAATTCTTATGAGGAATTACAATTCTGTACATCAGCTGAAGTAGATGCGATTACTGTATCAATTTTGGAAATAGAACCAAGAAAAATTGTCCAAAAGAAGGTGTCATTGGAAGAACTGAGTGACATTGAAGTTGACTACATATTTTAAATCTTTATTCCGTTCCCGCGATGGAAGCTCTAATCATGACCAACGCATTTCCAGATTTTTACACTGATTGAACAAAAACAGTTAGTAGATTCAGAAATCAGATGAAAGGTGAGTTTGATCTAATCATTTATTGTCGCTAACAAAACTACGAATTGCAGTCAAAAGAACGGCTGAGAAATATTAAACTGCTAGTGAAACAACTGTTTACCATTGAAACAGAATATTAGAAAGTTATGGATATTATTCGTAGAAATTAGGTTTAAATTTACCAATCCAGCTTCAAATCAATAGACGATGCGAATGTATCATACCTGAAAAGAGAAAAGGAAAATATTACATTAAATATTGAACTTGCAACATATCGGTTTGAACATACATAAAATAAAACTTTAGTTTATTGCAAGTTAGCTTTAACAATTAATTGTTGACGCATTCTTCTAAACGAAGCGTTCGAAAATAGTAACGACATTCTTGTAATAAATGGTGAAGTGGGAAGAGATTTTAAGTTTTTTGTTGGTCATTTTTATAAGCCGGCGCTCCTTTTTAACACACCACTTTCTCGCAAAATTTAATGGTTGTAATCTCAATAGGCTGGCAATATTTTAGAGCACAATAATATATCTCCAGGCTGCCGCCAACGCTGTCGGCCGATGGGTAGTCGCTATCAAGTGCGCCATTACACACTGCTACGGCACATATCACCCAACCAACGCTTGTGCAATCTACCTCAAGTGGTTATGTTTCGAAAGAACCAGTCGTCCTCGGGATAACTCTCGATCGGAAACTGAAAATGGATTAGCTAGACGGGAAGTGTTGATGCTCCACCTACTTAACGGAAGGACGACGATTCATCAGACGTGGTGTCGCGGAGTTGGTGTTTGGAAGGGAATAGGGTCTGGGATTCGCTCCAAGCAACCGATGCGACCTGTAAAGCAGAGTTTATTAGGTAGTAGTTTAGTTAGTTTTCGAGAACACGATCGCTCGAAAAAGATCTTGTTTAGTTTTTGGTTCTTTTTAAACTCTGGGTAGCCGGCTACCGAGAGTATCCTGTTTTCTTAACAAAAGCAATTTCAACTCCACACAGCCGACCGTGGGAGTGTTGCCTAGAAAAGCTAATCTTATCTGCGTAATGGGCCAGATTACTATTTATTGCGACATTATTTAGACTAATTTCGCTATTCCTTCTCTACAATATATTTTTGGGTTGCAAACTACCGAGTAGTAACACGTTATACAGACAGAGTTATGATAGCTCGAGATGTTGTAAATCAACGAAAGTATTTCCCATTTTCCATATCGGACTGTTTGTAAAATACACGTTTACGAACGATTATATAGAACATTGAAGGGAAATACAGAGGATCGTTAACCTGATGCACGGGCTTGTTACCAATAACGGAACTTGAAATTAGATTCATTAAAACAGACGCGGCGAACTTTCAATACGTATTGACCCGCGATCATTGATACCAGTGAAATCAAAGTCCCATTTGAGCCGACCTCCGAACAACTATCTCTTTTACGGTATTGTCTTCTCGGTTAGATCCGTTCGCACCCTCTCATTCTGCCACTATCGACAGAAGGCCGACAACACCCAGTCGTCCCCGGTCTAAGGACCAAATGTCATCAGTAGACCTAGACTCGCGTGGAGGTGTGGGATAGAATGGAAAGCTAATCAATGAACTTGACCTCTCAAACCTTATACATGATTGAAGTCATCATTCCTCTCAAATAAGGCCATGTGTTTCCCTATGCACATTGAATGCTCTGTGGATCAGTTGGTAAAACATACCCTAAACAAACATAGAAATTAGTTTTCTCAGTCCAAAGAAAAGTTGACCGACTGGCGGATACGTGTTCCCTTACAGTGCCATCACATCAACGAACACCCAAATGCGACAAAATATCTGCAATCCCGAATATAAAAGAATCAAAACCTCTACTCATTTGCAATGAAATAAGAAAGCAAAAAAACAGTTGAATATCCAAGGCGGCTCATTTTCAAAGATAGCACCGCCGATGAAACACCCAATAAGAAATAGGTGACAAGGGACGCGGACGAAAATAGCTGAGTACCGACCGGCTGATTTACCACCTATTTTTCGGCCGAAGAATTTTGGGGCGACACCTGGTAGTCGCTAGTCGACGGTGAAACGCCAATTATTTTAATATGCCAATTTTTCTTATTGCCGTATTTACTATTCGGGTCGAATTTTTTTCTATGACAAACCATTTTTCACTATTTTTAGAATGTACACTGTGTTTCTCGATGTTTTTTGTGCACTTTTATTGTCCTTACATCGGGAATCGACGGCCCGTAATGCGAGGAAAAGATTTTTTTTTTTCATTTCCCGGGATTCGATTTTCACAAACTGTCACCACTCGCGTCAGTCCAAAATATGCCGAAAAATGCTTTTGGAGCCACTTAACTTTGTATAATCGTTAAATTGCACTATTATTCACACTTTCGATAACCGGGAGGCAGTAAACTGTGACGAAAATGATGAAAATTAACCGACTCGAAGGGAGCTGTACGAGAGTCAACCGCTCGCGACAAAGATACACACTCGAATCCTTTTTACATCTCCAGTGTTGTAATTCTTCGAAAGACAAACTCATATCATATTACCAGAGTGTATGTAAGGAGAGTGAAGACAACTGTCATGATTATCCGTCAGTGATATTCCAAATGAACAAACGAGCTGTCAAAATACATGAATTTGACTCGATTGGAATGACATTGACAAATAATAATTGTTGCAATTTTGACAGTGTCGTCACTCTCCTTATATGTACTCAGCATATTACCATATAAAAGTAATCCTATAAACGAGATATAGAGAGTGCGGCATCTCTCCCGAAATTACCCTACATTTAACTGGTTGTGATCGTAACAAAGTAGTTTAAAAAATATTCATTTGGAAATTATAGTTCTATCAGATATTTTTGCCTTTCTCAATAGAAAGATATTGCAATTGCTCTGAAAACCGACTTTTTAACGGAGGCCCGGAGGGCCGAGTGACATATACCATTCGATTCATTTCGTCGAGTTCGGCAAATGTCTTTGTGTATGTGTGTGTGTGTATGTATGTGTGTATGTGCGTCTGTGAGCGTGTACGCGAACACAATCTCACTCACTTTTCTCAGAGATGGCTGAACCGATTTTCACAAACTTAGTCCCAAATGAAAGGTGCAACGTTCCGGTTCCGGAATTACAGGGTGATGAGTACGATCACGTAGAAAATATGACTTTAATAAATTCTGCAATGAATGTATAATGGTGAATTTTTTTCCAAAATGTGACCACAACTGCTTCGATTTGTAGTACTAGGTCACTAACAGCCATTCAAAGTCTCTTTGGTCACATTGGCCACCATCATCGGTTCCGGAAGCCCCGGCGGAAGTATCCAAATTCAGAATAACAGTCACATCGGTTTCTCGGAGATGGCTAGACCGAATCAACCAAACTTAGTCTCAAATGAAAAATGTTGCGTCCCCGTAAATGGCTATTAAATTTTATCCCGATCCGACTTCCAGTTCCGGAGTTACGGGTTGTGGCGTGCGATCACATAGCAACAGTCACATATGAAATTTCCATATAAGCCGAAACTCAAATTTTTTTTCGAAGGGGGGGACCCTATGAAATTTCAGAAATCGAATTCGTATTTTTGATGCCAAACATGAAATGTCGAGATTTTATGTTGTCACGAAAATTTTTTTTTTATGGAAATCGACTTTTTGGGACTTTGGCGATTTCGCACCTTTTTTCAGTTCAATATTACCGTGGCTGTTTTTTTTTTTACAAAATATTAGAACTCGAATAAAGAGTTCTAAAATCTTTTCTTGTATATAGTTATCATGTCATGTATGATAATAAAATGTAATATATGCATTTGAAAGCTTTTAATGAAGATATACAACTAAAAAATTCTCGTGTTCATGATTGAGAAAGGCACAATTGCACCGCTAGGTGGATTAAAACAGGTTTTTAGTTTTCTAACGGGACAAGTCTTTGGGATTTTTAGAACTTACCTCCAATCATTTTATAAGGCATTACACCAGTAATGCTCAAAAATATTTAAAAGCAGATCAGAACAAATAATTTATATGCCAATATTTAAACCGGCAAGGCTGTAGGCAGTGCTTATCTGGACAAGTTGTTGTGTTACCAAAAAGAAATCGCTTCAAAGGATTCAGAACTAAATTCTGACAATGGTTGTGAAGCGTTTGATTTAGCACAATTTATTTTTATCCTATTATATTCAAAAACATGTCACAAAGCAGCACAGTTTCATCTTGCATATATGTATACTATTTAACCATGCCTCATACAGATTCCATGCCATTTCAAAACGATTAGTCATAACGCCATGTTTAATCAACAGCATGATGCTTCAACTTTTAAAATTGTCTCACTAGCAATGCTTATATAATTCAAAATTCATCCTGTTCCGTAAAATCCCACATGCAAATTTGTTGCTTCCATCATCCGAAAACTCCTAACATTACTCAGCAATTTTGTTGCAATCATTTCACCGAAGCGTAAAATTTAAAGCCCATTATGTTAATTCAAATTGTCCGCGTGCTTTCATTCTTTTCTTTCCGTTTCTTCAGCGCAGACTGTCTCCGGGCGCGTCTCAGGCTCTATCGGATTTTATAAGAGACAATGGTTATGGTTACACTTGATCGACGGTCATAAATTGGATTGCAATTAAATCTGCGATAAGGATCGTTCGCCGCTGGAAGGCTGTAAATATACCCGGTGTGGAGAGAATAAATTCCTTCGACATCAGTGTTCCCGTAATGGCGACACTTACTGTGTCCTGCTTATACTATGAAACGCCATCTGTCCGGGCAAATCCAATAAGTGTGGCACGATTGTGGGTGATATCCCGATGTATAATACGGATGTGCGAGGCAGAGGACAAATTCTCGCCCTACAAATGCAATTTCGACTTGTTCTCTTGTACATCCTTTGGTCGAGATTTTCGCCACTGACGATCATGCATGGTATGCAATTCTGGATGTAATAAAAGTGCACATCCTTGTACCGGCAGAAACCGCTTTATGTGTTTTGGTTGAGTTTTACTTCCCGCTTGGAACTCTCGGTGCTTCCTGCGACGGATTACTGGAGACGGAGATTCCCAATGTCGCAAAACTTTGGCCCTGTTTGACCTGACCTGCCAGCAGGAGTAAGTGGACAATATGTACCGCAAACACCGTTCGTATACATATTCTCTTTGCCACATCATCATGCACACCAGCATCATTATCATCATCATCGTCATGAGGAGTAGCAGCCCGCATGGATTATAAATGCGGGAATCTGATCATAAAAGCAAAGCTCGTCAGCAGTCACTGTGCAATACTATGCATTACATAGAGAGAGACGGTGGACTGTTTTGGGTATTCATAGAGGAAAACCTTCGAATTTTACATAAACGTATCTGACTCGGTGACATCCTATAATCATATCCAGAAATTCCAGACACTAGCTCGGTTTGAAATTGAAGATGATTACGCTCACAGAATCACCGTGGTCAGTAATCCAGCTTCGATTACATACCATCAATGTGTTCTACTACTGGTCAATGATTACGTTCTGTGGCCTAATTTTCATTACAAGGTTGAGATGGTATGTTTTAAATCCTGTGGTTTGGCGGAACACAAGCTTCTTAATAGATGGGTCATGTTGCTAATGAATGCTTTACAATTTGCTCATTGAACAATAGCTGGTGAAACGTGCGGAAGGCTGGGGAATGCCTAAGACGGACATCCTATGATTGGAAACGTTTTACTAGGTGTTTCAAGTTATTTTTAGTATCTCTATCAAAATGGAATTTATTAGTGTGCATCTAAATCGACATACTTTCCTGACAAACAAATTACTGAAACGCAACTTCGTACAGAATTAGGCTGTTCTACCATGCTGATTGAAAAGTCCGGGGCTAGCATGTGAACATATTTTTTTGCTCAAATTTTCATATATTTTTCTGCATCGCTGTTTTTAAAACGATATTGCGTTTATATCGGTCTTTAATCAATTAGATGCTTTTTATAGTCAAACCTTTCAAAATGCGCTTCTTTCCCCGCCATTATTTGAGTAAGAGCGCTTGTCGCCAAACTATGTCTTCAGATTCAGACAGTCCGAAAAAATAGGGACACGTGAAACCATTTCGTAACCTAATTCCGTCGGAGCACAAGGCTTGCTTATAAGCACTAGTCACCATACGCAGCACCTAACGCGCGCACAGTTTTCGCATATTCAAATGATGAAATAAAATGTTTAACACTCGTTTTGATGAGATTTTTGCGGTGTCACAAAAGTTTCGCTTTTTTTCAATTATTTCGAGCGTAGTCATCACGCACGGCCTATCGCAACGCTGGTTCGCTATTTGTGGCACTCACATCCATCATGGCTCGATCAAAGTGGCCTGCCTCATCAAGCACCTCCATCATTTTTTGGCGATTTTCCACAATAAATATTGATAAATGTGGAAACATTTATCAATATTTACTAAGGATAGCCATTTTAACAGATTTAAAACGCAATCTACTTGGCAGACACTAATGACAGCGCGCATGTGGAAGAATGGGAAGTGTAAAAAAGGTGCGGTTTAATTTTGTGCGCTATATAGGGTAAAGTGCCTATTTTAACCATACTAAGCAAGGTGCCTCATTAATTCGTTAATTTCTCGCCCTACAATCAATAAAATGCGCATAAATTGACCTCAACAGCTTTGCTTCGTTGTTAAGAAACAAAATAAAAACACAAATGCACTGAAAACAGTAAAATTCTCGTGTTTTAGCGCAACGTAAACTCGAATCGAGTGCCCCTATTGTTGCGCTACCATTTGACTCAATGCGTTGAACAAAGGTGGCAGACACTGCTCTAACCAACGGCTTCAAATGGGTAGGGTGATAATAGAAACATGGCGCAAATGGGCTCATCACCCTACATTCGCTTGGTCAGAGACTTTTCAATCTACCTGAAGCACGACAGGTCGTTTCGTATGTCTCGTCTAAATCTTGCAACAACCCAGATATGCAACAGTTTCTTTTGTGCAGGAGGAGGTATGAACTTAAGTGCACGGAAGAACTTCCGTTCAGTTTCACGTTACAGTAACGGCTAGATCATTAAGGAATGGGACACTTTCGAATGTGTGTATTATTTTAATCCTATTTAAATTTTTTTTATCGAAAAAGCAAAAATAAAATTTTATTTCAGAAACATAATTGAAACAAATCTTCATCGTGTTATTTCGAAGAAATTCTCACCTTTTCTGGAGATGAAACTCAGCCGGCGCACAACTTCTTCAGTTACGGTTTTGGTTAGTTTCCTCCACCAACTCTTCATCTGACGAATATCGCTGATGACTGCTCCCTTCATCTTCTGTTTCCGCTTCAAAAATGCCCAATATTTTTCTATTGGATAGAACTGGAAACAATTTTTAGTTATGAATCCAGCTCTTTAGAGATTCCATAATGGTTGTATTATTGTAGCACATCTTTGCTGTAATGGCTGCTGGCTAGATCTGGCCAAAACGTAACTAAACCATGATGGAACTTAATAAACAGCAAAGTCTTGGTTTTTTTTTGCAGAGGAACAGATTTCTTACCAAATCTTTTTTTCTTCTTTTTCTTATCCACAGATACAAACTTGAATGCGCCAGAAACCTTGCAGCGCCCCGTGGCACGACGAGTGACAAAGCCCCAAAAATTAATGTCTTGTAATTCTTTTGTAAATATTTATTTTATTTTTCTCTTAGTTTTAATAAAGGTATCTCAAAATTTTACTATGATCGGATGAAAAATGAATTTTTAATATGTCGTTGAAGCAAGTGATGTCGAGGATTTCTGTTCAATTCAATTCATTAAATTTGTTAGCACCTTAGAGTTTCAAATGGTGATATCTCAAGAACTACACAGCCGATTGGAACAATTTTAAGTTCATTGAAAAGAAGAATGAATATGCTAAATTATAGATGGGAGATCTTTGTGCAAAACTGATTTACGTTTGTTCTGCATCAAAAAATCCAATTAAAAAGTTTCATATCGTATCAGTAATTTATCTTAATACGTCTTCCAATTTTTGAGATGGTTTTCCATGAGTCACTTATCATGAATCTGACTCAAAATTTAATGTAGTTTCAATATATATAGGCCTCATCTTGAGCATTTTTGCGCCGAAGTTGGTATATCTATGTTTTTGAAAATACCCATATGGAGACGCCCTGTAGCTCATAAATCTCCATACAAGTTAATTGCCTAAACAACATCATATTACTGAAAAAATAGTGATTTTTACTAGTTTTGTCAACCATTTCTGCTATCCGAAGAGATTGGCTACTATGATTAATGTTTATATTAACCCTTTAACGACCAACGCATTCAAATGGGTTTATATGAAAGTAGTCGAAAAAATTAAATATGGAATATCAAAACTGGTAGCAGAAATGGATTCTGCGACCCAAAATTAGCTAAAACCCCGAGTTTTAGCCACATAGATCAATTTTTATAATTTTGTCACAACTTTGTATGAACAGGTGCCTCTGTGCAGCGATCTGGAGCCTTTATCCTCGGTATTGGTTTGAATGCGGCTTTCGCATAGGTTTCACCGTCGATCAAGATTCAAGACCCATCCACACCTTCATGGTCGTACATATTCCGGATCTGCTCGGAATTTGTGGATGATTTATTGCCGTTTATCATGGAGGAGGGTTTGCTTTTCAAAGAATCGGTTGTTATCTACGGTTAGAAATGTCATTGCATTATATTTGTGGATTGTTCGACATATTCCGAGATTTATTTTATGGTCGTTTCATTATTTTTCATGTGGAATGTTAATTTTTTGTACTCTTCGGAGTATGACGCGCTTTTACCCACCTACACAACATTTTATTTGGATAACTTTCAGTAATATAGTACATTTAATCTCGCTTTTGGCGAATACATATGGTTTGATTTGTATTTTTAGTTCATCCGGTAAATAGACGCAAAAAACACTTTTTCCATCACAAAACACGTATTTCCTTAGAATGACAGTTCCAACCAATATATAACAGCACTTACTAAATCAAATACGAAAGGGATAGGCAAATCGCACTCATGCATCGTTTTCCGAATAAAATTAACTCAATTTTCAAGGTCAACATCACTAAAACGGGAAAACCATTCGAATTTGCAAATGCTTTAAATGCTAAAAAATCAGATCGCCTCAAGACCTCCCTCTACCGAAATAGTTACGGTAAAGAGGGGGGGGGGGGGGGGTGTTGGCAGAGAAACGACGCTTTCCCCTAAAGTAACTACCGCATTTAGCCCAGCGATATGGGAAAAGTCACTCACGAAAACCCTATCTGAGGCCTGCAGCAGCGGATGAGCCTTTTATTCTTTTATATCCAGAAATTTTAAAGAAACCAATTTATTTTTTATGAAGTTGTCTCCCACTCAGGAATTAGGAATTAGAATATAATACAGAATAGTCGGAAATTTGTCTTGCCATGTCTTCTTCCCATTTTCGTGATCAGAAGTAAAGTTGAATGAGGGGGTAAGGAAGTATAATGGAAAGGGTGGGAAAATAAAGGCACAAAAAGAATCAAGTAAATAAAAATTACGAGTAGTTCGAATCGCTTGTTAGAAAACCTACAACTCTTCATCACTCGGGATTAGAATATACAGTATGTCATAGATTTTTAGTAGTCTAAACAAATACCCACAAATTAGTATCACAAATACGCGTGATACTAATGTGAATTCTGCATTAGAACTGGCATAATGCAGATAAAGCGTTATTAGTCTAGGTCAAAAATGCATTATGTGGCAATTATGCCATAGAGGCTCCCGTCATTGTATTGGTGACTTCAACGTTGTGAGAGTATTTGTGTTCGAATGACACTGCATTTAACACATGTTAAATACACCCTCACTCGTACACATGTGCACGAAAAAGTTATCGCATAGTTTACACATTGGTGAGTCAACAGGCAATACACGCGTATAGACACGCTATTCGCATCCAATTCCATCTTTTTCATCGTGGATTAAGATGTGTTGGTATAATGCAATAACTAAACTTGGCATATAATGCAAATAAGGCATGAATCTAATTCAAAGTACGTACGAAACAATGTACTGTATTTTACGCGTTGGGGACATGTTTTGGATCAGTTTCGTCTATGTAAGGACAACCCGAAATTGAAAAACGCAATTCATATCAAACGATATGATGTTCGACAGTCCGATTCACAAAGATCGAATGAAAATGACTCAGCGCGGTGAACAGTAGGCTTGCGATAATTGAGTTAGCGGTGGCGGATTTAAGCACTGAACAAACATGCCGCGCAGTGGTGTTTCAAAAAGTGTAACAGGTTCTTCATGGTTGTCCCAAAATAAGTTTTTGTTTAACGACAAGTTTGCAGATTGTGTCAATAACTGCAGTACTCGGATAAAGTACAAAACAGAATGTTTCAATTAATCCAGTACGTCCAAATTGGCAAAGCTGCACTTGCTCTGACCAATTTGTCAGTACATCCATTCCCATTAAGACCCGAATGTTCGGGCGAGGTTGATAACATTTACAAAGCTGAGTTCTTCGAGTGGAGCTCGGCATGCAATCACGAGCTTGGACCATGAGTTGACCGAACTAAGCGCCGTGCTTGCAGCTTGGCTATTGGAGCAGGAGTTAACAAGTTCATCTGACAAGCCCTGCTGAAGAGCCGATTGTAATCCACAAATAACTTATACCTAGATCAACAGGGTTCTTGTTTCAAAGTACTGATCTTTGAAATAATGTTTCTTGTGTCATGTGTATTATATGTAGAGATCTGATATTTATCAGATTTATTTACGTCTGTTGGATTTATACGATAATTGTAGTCCAATGCTGCCATACGGGTGCTTTGTGCGGTGGCAGAGAGAAGTCATGAAAATTCAGTTGGAAAAATCATCGTGGACTACTTCATGATTCCTAATATATTAGTCATGATTCAATATCTCTGCTCGTGAAATAGTTTCCAAAACCATAAAATATTATCATGTACAGGTAAACTGATTTAAGATTCCTTGCGAATTGGTCACGACTCACCATTGATCTAGTTACATATTACGTGTGGAGTCTTCAGCAGGGCTTGTCAGGTGAACCTCTGCTCTAATAGCCAATTGCACGGCGCTTAGCTCGGTCAACTAACGTTTCAAGCTAGTGATTGCATGCCGAGCTCCACTCGAAGAACCAAGCTTTGTAAATATTATCAACCACGCCCCCGGACATTCCAGTGTGTTACTGGGAATGAATGGACTGACAAATAAGTCAGAGAAAGAACAGTGACATTTTTTCTGAATAGAAGAGCCTTAAGAGTTGCAGTAATCGCAATTAGCGCCATTATTTGCCGTTAGCTGAGCTGCAACTGGATTCTCACCACTTCTCCTCTCTACTACCACGCAAAGAACCAGTATGGCAGTATTTGTCGTACAATTGTCGTATAAATTCAATAGATGTATTTGGGTTTGAGACCCCAAGTTTTCCCGAAAGTTCGTCTTGCACTGCCCGAAGACCATGTACGTTTTCTTGACTCTGAACTACCGTTTCCTTTGGAATCCAGTATAAAAAAAACGGTGGAAGTTTTGTTTGGATTTATCGATAATTTTACTTGTCGACATCACTGTTCGGTTGCATTTAATGCTTGTAGCATCAATAAATAGATTTTTCCGATGCAAAATCTGGTAATTAGTATTTGGCAATCGTTGGCAAAACTGTAGATCGGAAATTCAAGCTCATTGAGTTTACTCAACAAGCCATCGGCGACCTGATCCCATAACAAAGATGATAACTTTCGTATCTCTGTCTGCCTCAATGATGAGGTTAACGGCACCAGTGGTTGAGTGGCAAGCGTTACTGCCACACACCCCAGTGGGTCTGGGTTCAATCCCAGCCGAGGTCGTTGACATTTTCTGAAGTGAAAAATATGTGGTCACGTCTTACTTCGGAAGGGCCGATATCTAGGGTTCAGATGGTGGAGTCACCTCTCTAGCGTCGAAGATTGGTACTCAGTGCGGACAGAGGCCGACGGAAAAAAACGAGAATAGAATAAAAAAAACCTATTTTAATCCCCCTAGCGGTGCAATTGTGCCTTTCTCAATCATGAATCAAGAATGTTTGCGTTGTTTATATTCATTAAAAGCTTTTAAATGCATATATTACATTTTATTATTATACATCACATGGCAACTATATACAGGAAAATAAATCATTATTCGAGTTCTAAAATTTTGAAAAAGAAAAAACAGCCACAGTAATATTGAACTGAAAAACCTGTTTTAATCCACCTAGCGGTGCAATTGTGCCTTTCTCATTTCTCTAAACTATGGCACGAAGGCTTTTTATGTTCAACATAATTGTGGAAATGTCCATTACTTTCTTAGTACACTTTGCACTTATACACAATGGCATGCCAGCCACGAACTTGATGAGCTACGTGTCGACGGTGAAACACTTGAAATAAAAAAATATCATACTCCATTAGCCTAATCGGCATTAGATCAATGTTATCTGCTTGCTAACTCATTTTGTCATGCGGGGGTGGGTATGTGAGGAGGGTGAAAGTCCCATGAACGAACGACTCCCCAGCTTAAATTGGTATGCTTTGTGATATAGTGGTGGTTTAAAGATGATGGGGTTGAAAGGGAGGGGTATGATTGCTGGATGGGGTGGTGGTCTGAGGGGTGATTTAAGGAGATTTTTAAAGGAGCGGAGTGAACAGTAGAGGGGGGGTGTAACCCCTTTCCGTAAACCATCAACTACGCCCCTGTTAAAATCCAGAAACCCTATTAATTACGGAACCACAATTCCGATCGATCCAAAATTCAATAGCAGCCGATGGGAAGGTTGCACCTTTCATTTGAGACTAAGTTTGGACAAATCGATCCAGCCATCTCTGAGAAAAATGAGTGACATTATTTGACACATACGCACATACATACACACACATACACACACATACATACACACATACACACACACATACAGACTTTTTCCGATCTCGACGAACTGAGTCGAATGGGATATGACACTCGGCCCTCCGGGCCGGGATTAGGTTGACGTTTTTCAGAGTGATCGCATAACCTTTCTATATGAGAAAGGCAAAAATGTGCTAAAATCCAAAAAAGTGAATTGTCGTCAAATTTATTATCGAGTTTGCATCAAATCTCAACGTTTCATGCACCTTGAACACATTTAGCATCAAAAATAAAAATTCTATTTTTAATTTTTCCTATAGTTTATATGAGAAATTTCTGTGTGGCCGCACTCTGAAACCCGTAATTCCGGAACCAGAATTCCGATCGATCCAAAATTCAATAGCAGCCGATGGGAAGGTTGCACCTTTCATTTGAGACTAAGTTTGGACAAATCGATCCAGCCATCTCTGAGAAAAATGAGTGACATTATTTGACACATACGCACATACATACACACACATACATACACACATACACACACACATACAGACTTTTTCCGATCTCGACGAACTGAGTCGGATGGGATATGACACTCGGCCCTCCGGACCGGGATTAGGTTGACGTTTTTCAGAGTGATTGCATAACCTTTCTATATGAGAAAGGCAAAAAGGTGCGAAATCGGCAGTCCCAAAAAGTCGATTTTTATTAAAAAAAAATTTTCGAGATAACATAAAATCTCGACGTTTCATGCATTTTAAAGATGTTTGGCATCAAAAATACGAATTCGATTTCTGAAATTTCATGAAAAAAAAATTTGGGTTCCGGCTTATATGGGAATTTCATATGTGACCGGACGATTTAGTCTATATTTCCGGACCCATATAAGCGATCCGTACGAAATTTTATAGACATCTATGGGGATATTATCTATCATTTGGGACTAAGTTTGTGAAAATGGGCCCAACCATTTCCGGGAAACTGATGTGAGTTCGTCAATTTTGAAAGATGGCCGCTTTTCCCGGGCACTTCCGTGGTGTGGTGGTCAATGTAGTCAACGAAAGTTTGGTTGGCCGTCGGTGACCTAAAAAAGCAAATTGAAATTGTTTGAGAGACATTTTAGCGAAATTTTTACCTTTTTTGCTTTAATTGGAGTGTCGGTTTGAATCGCAATTTGCTATGTGATCGCACACCACAACCTGTAACTCTGGAACCGGAAGTCGGATCGGGATG
Organism: Topomyia yanbarensis; assembly: GCF_030247195.1. Taxonomy (NCBI): domain Eukaryota; kingdom Metazoa; phylum Arthropoda; class Insecta; order Diptera; family Culicidae; genus Topomyia; species Topomyia yanbarensis. The sequence continues at coordinate 254,061,496 of NC_080672.1, forward strand.
AAATTAAATAGCCATTTACGGGGACGCAATACATTTCATTGGAGATCAAGTTTAGTTGAATCGGTCTAGCCATCTCCGAGAAACCGATGTGACTGTTATTCTGAATTTAGATACTTCCGTCGGGGCTTACGGAACCGATGATGGTGGCCAATGTGGCCAAATAGACTTTGAATGGATGTTAGTGACCTAATACTACAAATCGAAGCAGTTGTGGTCATATTTTGGAAAAATTTTCACCATTATACATTCATTGCAGAATTTATTAAAAGCGACATTTTCTGCGTGTTCGTACTCATCACCCTGTAATTCCGGAACCGGAAGTCGGATTCATTAGAAATTCAATAGCAGCCTATGGGAACGTTGCACCTTTCATTTGAGACTAAGTTGGTCAAAATCGGCTCAGCCATCTCTGAGAAAAATGAGTGACATTTTTGGTCAGATACACACACAGACGCACATACACACACATACATCCATACACACATACATACACACACACATTTGCCGAACTCGACGAACTGAATCGAATGGTATATGTCACTCGGCCCTCCGTTAAAAAGTCGATTTTCAGAGCAATTGCAATACCTTTCTATTGTGAAAGGCAAAAATATATACTAAGCAGTGCGTTAATCCAAACGGAGATACATGCAGCTACTCAATGACCGAGTGTCGCTTGCACAATAGATTGCCGAACACATTGTCGAAAACACCCTCAGTATCTAGGAATGCACCCAAGCTAGATTTCTTAAGCAAAAAAGTTTTTTCGATATTGTGAATAGCTTCATAAAGCAGCGCCATGTTTTCAGGATATACCCGTATATATGTATATGTAGCCTTCTAGCCCTGGTCAGACCAGGAACGTTAGTACATGGGTTTCTCCAACCACCAACCAGCCCGCTCAGTATATCTCAGACGATTCTTATGGGCTGCTCGTTTACCATTTATTGGAAAATATTCTTAAAATCTAGTAATCAGGATATCCACAAAAGGTTCCAGTTTGTAGATCAAGGATTACACATTTAAGGAGAAATCAAGATGCTCGAAAAACATCTATTCATGATAAGATAGAGACGGTTCAGTTTCATTTAGAACCAGCCAGTGCGTTATTTCTTGCACCTCCTATCTTCCGCATCTTCTCGCAAAAGTTGGTCGGTTTCCTACATTCGGAATATGTGGATTTTTTACCACTTATGTACCCCATAAGTTCAGAGCCTCTCGGATTGATATCGAAGCTACCCAAAATTATGCGATGGCTATTTTCAGCACTGGCCATAAAGAGCGGTAGCCCATTCGGCTTACAGTTTGATACAAAACTTTTGAAACCATCAAAAGGTGCTGATTCGTTCGTTTGTTCGAAATCGTCAAAAGGTGCTAATTCGGTGCGCCTAACAATAGATATATATCCTATTTATGTTACCAACTGTCAGAGTAACTGTGAAAGTATAAAGATTGTGAGTTGTGAGCTTCAATATGAGACAACTGTCAACAGCAGAATTTACAAGTATGCATGCACGAGGGTTTTCACGTAGATTGCACATATAAGTCTTGTTGTAAGTAACAAAAACGATCATCAGTAATTTTCCATTGTAAAAGTTTCGTTTTTAAAAGAACGGTACTTGAACCAATACTATACCTTCCTGCACTATGAACGCGTGAGCGAGAGTGAATGAGTACATCAAGTACAGCAATCCCCCCAGAAGTAATACCGAAAGGTAGTTCCTGGGGGGAACGATGGCGGAGCCCAATGGAGTTTAGTCGGTATTAATGGCAGCGTCACCATTCGAGCCCGACACGCCCCCAGTACACCCCGTGCACAGTGGTCCAGATCGCTAATTTAGGAGGAATTTTTACTTTCTGACAAACCTGTATAATTTAGCCGTATCATGTCTTAGGATGAATTTGTGTACTTTAGAAGATGCTTCTTTTTATTGGAATAGTTATTAGGGTGGTTCTAATTTATCTAAAATACGAAAATAAACTTTTTACTGATGAAAGATAGAGCTCCACAGTCTTCCACAAAGTTGTAAAGTAACATATTTTGAATAAATTTGTTGAACATATTAAAGCTCTATCTCTTTTAGTTTTTGTTATACAAGAAATTTAAAAAAAAAGATTAGGGTGTTCCTGAAAAAAAAGTTTTTTTAGTATAACTTTCGTATCTTTTACTTTTTGTTAACACAACCTTTGAACAGCTTATTGAAAACTTCAAGCCGAGTATTTTTCTCCAAGACACCGAAGGTCTAACTTTTTTCTTTAAAAAGTTATGGACACTTTTCGTTAAAAAAAAATAGCCTATTTCAAGGCTCAATATCGCTGATGCGGGCACCTAAAATTGAATTCTGTTTCCACCACATGAAAGACCATACTTATTAGTATATTTGAGCAAAAATTGGCGAATACGATATTTTTTTAAAATTTGCAATTTAGATTTAAAGTTTGTAGTTTTGCAGGTTCAACGCATTAAAGCATTTACACACATATCGTTGTATTATGAAAAAAGCCACTTTCAAATATCATTCTCTCATCGCAGCAAGCTTTGCATAAGTGAAACGACTGTCAAAAAAGGTTTCTGATTTTATTCGTTTTAAATAAAACTAGTAAATATGGATATTAGTCGAAGAGAGTTGGCGAATTTGCTTATTGCTGGTAAAAAGACAGATGAACTGCTTAAGTTCATTACAAGTAGTAATCCAAATGTAAAATTGAGACTTGTTAGTGCTCGGAAGAAAATAAAAATCTTCATGTTGGAATTTAGAAGGTTGTGGATTCGGAGTAAGCGCACGCAAATTCGGTTTGAGCTGGAAAATTTTGTGTGGCTTGAAGGAAAGCTAAGATTCGAAGTCGAAGGTAAAGGTAAAGGCCGAAAGAGGAAACCATTTTCCGAAATATGTCGCAGAGCCAAAATAAAAAGATTAGGAAAGTTGCGCGATAAGTATTTCACGGAAGAACTTGGTTTAGCGTCAGCCGTCAACGCTAATTCTACTGGTTTCCGTTTAGTTGGCAGACAAATCGAACGATTGTCGAAAAGTCCCGTCAGATCTACCGTAGAGAATTTAGGATCTATGGCTGTCCCGATTGCAGAAGCGTTTACTGCGGAGGAGGCACTTAGATTTATCTGTGAAAATGATTTTTCTAAGGCGCAGTACCAAAACATACGCAGCTCAGTTATGCAGAAGGGTTTGGACATTTATCCCGCGTATAATAAAATAGTAGAAGAAAAGAAACTATGCTATCCGATCGGTATGTACTATTCTCAAAGATTCGTCCCTGAATCAACAATTTTTTTCAGGAATTTCTGTTCAGCCTTCTTGTGCGTATGTTCCCCTTCAAGCTCTTGTTAACCATACCGTGGAACGACTCATCTCGTTTCTGAATATTGGAGTTCTACCACTGCATCCTGAGGATAATACGTTTGTTATCTTTAAGTGGGGCTGCGATGGAAGCAGCAACCATTCCCGGTAGGCAACATTATTTTTCTTCTAAACTTTGACTGACAGTCTCTTTTCCACTTGAACATAGATACAAGCAAATGTGCGTTGACGAAGATGAAAATGGAGAACTATTCGAGTATAACGATTCGCATATATTTGCTCTATCTATAGTACCTTTACGTGTAGTTAGTCGCCGGAAAGATGAGTCAAGAGATTGCATTCTTTGGAATAATGATTTTCCATCTTCAGTATCCCTGTGCCGACCAGTAAAATTAATTTTCAAGAAGGAAAATCCTGAACTAACAAAGGATGAAGTTGCCGCGATGAACAAGCAAATCGATGAATTAGTCCCGACTATAGTAAATGTTAATTTGCGCAAGATTCCGATTAGTTCAAGCTTCATATTTTCCATGGTTGATACGAAGGTAGTGAATGACGTAACAGGTACACCGTCTCAAGCGTGTTATATATGCAAACGCTCCGGAAAGCGATTGAATGATCCTTTACTGGAAGCCAGCGATCCACCGGATAGTTTATATGTTTTTTCACCTTTACATGCATTAATACGAGCAATGGAGTTACTATTGAATATTGCTTACCGTTTAGCTCTAGCAAAACCGCGTTGGCGCGTAGGCAAAAATACCAGCGAGCTTAAGGAACGACAAATAAAAATTCGACAAGCGTTACGTGACCGTTTAGGTCTTCGTATTAGCGAACCTTTGCCAGGTGGCGGAAATTCTAACGATGGTAACACAGCTCGAAAATTTTTCAGAAACCGAGATGTCGTTGCAGAAGAAACCGGGTTGGACGAAATGTTGCTAGAACGTATGTATGTGCTATTAACAATCATCAACAGCAAATTGGGAATTAACGCGGATGCTTACCGGAGTTACGCCGAAGATACACGATTGCTTTATGTACGCCTGTATGGTTGGTACGCTCTCTCACCAACCGTGCATAAACTCCTGGTCCATGGAGGAAGCATTATTCAACATAACATGCTGCCAGTAGGTATGTGCAGTGAAGAAGTTCAAGAAACCAGGAATAAAAGTATTCGCAGATTCCGAGAATTCCACGCACGCAAATTCGATCGACTCGTCAATCTTGATGACGTTTTCAAGAGACTTCTTGTTTCATCAGATCCTATAATTTCTCTTAAATGTAAACGTCGAATTCAACGAGCACCGCTGGATATACCTGAAAATGCAATGCATCTACTTTTGAATTAATTGGCATTGAATAAATTCTCCTTATATAAATCATAAATTGTTGTCATAGCCAAATTATTTTTAATGAACACATTCTGTATTGTTGATATGTAAGCAAAACAGAAAAGGAAATACAAAGGCCTTAGGCAATTTCTTTTATGTCGCTATGCGATAAAATTTAAAACTTTGGTTAGTAAATTTAAAATTACATGCTTAAAAAAAATAATATTTTCCAATTTTTGCTCAAATATACTTAAAAGTATGTTCTTTTCTATGGTTCAATCCGAACTTACTTTTATTTGCCCCAATCAGAGATAATGACATTTGAAAAAGGGCTATTTATGAGCGAAAAGTTTCCATAACTTTTGAAAGTATAAAGTTAGACTTTCAGAGTTATGAAAAAACGTGGATTGAAGTTTTCTAAAAGCTGTTCAAAGGTTGTTTTAACAAAATATAAAATTTCTTTCGAACATTAACAAGTCTCAATTTTACATTTGGATTACTACTTGTAATGAACTTAAGCAGTTCATCTGTCTTTTTACCAGCAATAAGCAAATTCGCCAACTCTCTTCGACTAATATCCATATTTACTAGTTTTATTTAAAACGAATAAAATCAGAAACCTTTTTTGACAGTCGTTTCACTTATGCAAAGCTTGCTGCGATGAGAGAATGATATTTGAAAGTGGCTTTTTTCATAATACAACGATATGTGTGTAAATGCTTTAATGCGTTGAACCTGCAAAACTACAAACTTTAAATCTAAATTGCAAATTTTAAAAAAATATCGTATTCGCCAATTTTTGCTCAAATATACTAATAAGTATGGTCTTTCATGTGGTGGAAACAGAATTCAATTTTAGGTGCCCGCATCAGCGATATTGAGCCTTGAAATAGGCTATTTTTTTTAACGAAAAGTGTCCATAACTTTTTAAAGAAAAAAGTTAGACCTTCGGTGTCTTGGAGAAAAATACTCGGCTTGAAGTTTTCAATAAGCTGTTCAAAGGTTGTGTTAACAAAAAGTAAAAGATACGAAAGTTATACTAAAAAAACTTTTTTTTCAGGAACACCCTAATCTTTTTTTTTAAATTTCTTGTATAACAAAAACTAAAAGAGTGTTCAACAAATTTATTCAAAATATGTTACTTTACAACTTTGTGGAAGACTGTGGAGCTCTATCTTTCATCAGTAAAAAGTTTATTTTCGTATTTTAGATAAATTAGAACCACCCTAATAACTATTCCAATAAAAAGAAGCATCTTCTAAAGTACACAAATTCATCCTAAGACATGATACGGCTAAATTATACAGGTTTGTCAGAAAGTAAAAATTCCTCCTAAATTAGCGATCTGGACCACTGTGCCGTGTGGTAGCTTGGACACCTACCAATAGCATGTGTACTGGGTTAGGACGTAAACGTCTTCTCTATTGTAAAAAAATACCTTCCCGCACAAGTTAAGATAGATTTATAGTTGCTGTACGTTTATGCTGGACATTGTGTTGTGCTACTCTAACCATTGATGATTAGAAAACTGTACATTTCATCTCCAACACATATTACTCAACAACTAAAAGACACCAAGAACGTTGGGTTGTAAACGCATATAGCGAACCCTATCGTATGCCACTAATGGACTAATAGCATCTACTTTTAAATTTATTTACTAATCTCTCAGAACGTGCTATTTGAAGTGTACTGCAATCAACATATTATTGAAGCGACTTTCTGCCAGAGGTCAATACGAAGAGTCACGTTATGTTTAATTGAATATGAAAGGCTACTTCACTAGCTGTAACATTAGTTGAGGATTACGATGGAACTATTATTTATTGTTGATAGTTTATACACCAAATCTATTCAAACTGATATATGTAAGATAACTTGATGGTGATGCTAACCTGCAGGCAATATTTTATAATAAATCATGTTTACTATTACGTTCATCCATCTGCAACTCCGCGAGAAAAGGATGTTTCAGTATCATCCAAGTTGGTTGTTTTTTCAATGGTTCGCAAGAAAAATTTAATATTTTTAGAAATGTATGTAAGTAATTCATGCCAGGAAATTATGTAAGCCATTTTTTGGACGTATGTAGTCCCTAAAACCAACAATAATTTCCAAGTTCCCAATCGTCGTGAAGCTAGGAAATACAACTGCTTTTTGGCTTACGCGTCATACTACACAGTGGCACAGGACATGCGTTATTTGCTGTACGAGCGCATGATGGAAATCGAAAAATTCAATTTATGTAAAAATAACGATACGCTAACCGAGATCTCTGTCACGAAAAGCAATTTGGCTCTGTTTTCCCTTCCACACATAGTATGTATATAAATAGGAGACTAGCTGCAGCGCGGTTTATTTTGTTATGCTGCTGCTGTAAGGCGAAGTTTATTACACATCCATATGGACTTCACCGCCAGCCTGTTCCTTCCGCACTACATATTTCGGAAGCTGTCAGGGGAGATTATGTAGAAGAGTGGCGAGCGAAGCGAAAAATGCATATTATAGCAAAAGTTTCCACACTCAGCATGAGATTGCGCTCATTTTTTTTCTTCTTCTCTCGGTTGTCAAAGTTTGCAGTCGAACATGAATTTCCTTCTCGACGTGACTGGGACTAGTCGGTGAGCTTATAATGCAAGCCCGAGTCGTTTACTATCACATTTGCCAGTTGGTTCGCTCGGTAATCATTGTTTTATTCCACAAACATGTTGAGAACTTGTCGGCAAAGGATAACGCTTGGCAAGTGGCAATATTACGGTTGGATCTATGCTGTGTTGTGGGATCATATAAAGCAGCGTTCTTACTAAAAAGCTCTTCAGATACTGGCAAAGTTTGAATGGCAATCGTATGCGGAGCCGAGGAAACAGTCAAATACTAACTTGTATTTAGTTGACGATATCACTCAGTTTATATCTTTTAAATTGGTAGTTTGTTTTGATTTGATTGTTCCGCTCGCATCATTTATAAATCAAAGCTTGATTCTCCTAGAATAATGGATTTTTAATAATAACTTCATGTTCGTTTTATGGTTTATTTCCTGATACGAGCGAACAAACAACGCTCTCCACCGCAAGAGATTGCACAGAATCAATGCTGAACAGCAAATTAAAAGCTCGATTGATGGGAAAACTTTTTCCATCGTTTTTTTCTTCTTCTAATTCATTACGTATATGGCAGGAGCACATCCGACTCTGCAGAACAGATGCCATCAGTGAGTACCTCACTAATGCTACTATCAACGAACATATCGAACACTAAATGGTAGCCATCCATTTGCTTAGCTCTAATGTGCTTACCGGCGTTGGATCTGTGGGAATATTTCTTGGCATAGCCCAAACGCCAAAATGAGTTTTTACAATTTTTGTGTGTGTAAGTAGGGTTAGCGTCCCCTTTATCAACTCATTAGTAGAACCTTTGTAAAAAAGAGTGAACATTCTCATAAATACTTAACAACTAATGCAAGTTTTAAGAAAGCTAGTCTTGCTACATATGGACAAGGGATTTTATCACGCTTTTAGGGGAGGTAGGGGTCCAACAAATTGTGACGGATGGGAGAGGGGGAGTAAGCTAGAGTGCAACGTATCATGTTTTCGTTAAAGAAAACTGGTCCCCGATCGACCTGCAAAGCTCAAACACTAAAACATTGATACTAAACTCGTTTAAAAATATTTCAAAGTTGTCACTATCGTACCTTAACTCATTTAATTGCAGTTTCCCTAGTTGTCCTAATTCTTAAAGTGAAACAATAGTATGAAACTTCGCTGGACACATATAAGCACAAAAACGTCAGCAAATACTTGTAACCCTCTTCTTTGTGTTTGGTAGAACAGTGCGTCGCTCGTAAAATTGGTATGTCATCAAAATGCATCCAAGCGCCGAAAAGGGATGACGGTATACAAAGTAAAAACTTCTCCTAATTGTAATGACACTACATTCCGTTACCTTGGTAGTACATTCCTTGGCGAAACTTGACCTTCTGTTTAGGCAGACTTCGCAGCTGATTCTTAATGTAACTACATGACAATTGCAGGGCTAGTGTTATGATCCTACTGATTACTACGAACCCTTCCTGGATAAAGCTTGGTCATACGACGAATCTAAAACTGTAACGATGTCCTACTGGAGCTATAGAGCTAGGATCCCGGGATAAGGACTCCCCGTCAGAATCACTAACTATACTTGCAGACGAGATGGGAAATGTCACCCACTAAAACACTGCTTCCGGCCAATTGCAGCGGGTCGTGATTCTGAATGTGATATTCATTGTATGGTTCAGACATTTGCGGGCGTAAGGACTTCACGATCGAGTGTATCATCGCGAAGGCCTCGAGCGTTTGTACGTTAACATGTACGATTGCTTGGGCGTTCGTATAACTAGCTTGTATATAACTTTGCGTGTATAAAATCAATTTTATAATTTTTTTCGAGCACTCCCATGTACTTGTACCAGGTACAGTTTTTAGTGTGTGATTCAGATGCTAGAAGAGAGTAAGTTTACCCATATCACTAGAAATTCCAGTCATGTCGCCATGGAATATGTTGTCTAGTAAATGTGAGCGTCATTTTTCATCATTGTTAACGTGCTGAATGGTAGAATAGAGAGAGATAGAGAAAGAGAATCTCCACATCACTAGGGTTCCCGATCATGTCGGCATAGAACGCGTTGTCTCGGGGATTAATAATGTCTAGCGACATTTTAATAGTCCAACTGAATGCATGAGTCTAGGTTGTTAAGACCGACGGTAGGGACTTCCAGACGTGACGTGATTTAGGATCGCGCGAACAGTGGGTTAATGCTTGAGATCGCGTTTGTAAATTTATACGTGCTAAAACGGTCAAATATGTGTGGGTGATGCAATTGCATGTTTGCAGCTTGTTATCACGAAGGCCACGAGTGTTTTTACGTTTGGAATGGGAGAGATTGGGAGTGAATATAAGAGAATATGCAATTGATTGTGTTAGAGAGTGTTAGTATGGATCTAATTTAAGATATAGTAATAAATGGAAACAACATATGCCATATAAAGAAAAAAATGTAGAGATTAGCCAATCGTTTCAAATTTAATAATAAAGATTTCGCACAAGTCATGAATCCAGTAAAACCAGTAAAGTGGAATATAAAGAATAGTAAAAAGTAAAGTAAAAACCACATTTCAGATTCAAATTGTACTCGTATTCTTGATTTTCTATAATGTTTATCAAATGTGAAAGCGAATTACGATTTCATTTTACTGCCTTTACACACCTAGTGCTTCTAAAATTTATGTTTCTCTGATGAACCATCAAATTGAATATTTGTTTTCAACAAGAAATTTTAATATCTCAATGAGTTATCAATTTTCTCTTACTGCTAGCAGAAATACATAGTTTACTTTTTGATGTCATGTGGCATTTTTTCACTCTCGATTTTGATTTTTATCTGATAAAACGACAAAACGATAACAACGTAATCATTGTTTGCAATATCACTTTATCAAATTTAGTGTTCACTTCAATATCAGACTTCTCGGAATACCTGTAGTTTGTGTACTGTGTCACAATTGTGTCCATGCTGAAACAAACGTCTTGGGCTGAGTTGTTTGTGCTTAGACTTCTAAAATTTAGTTGCCTCTATTTTTCTATGTGTTTCTGTAAGGCGTGGTTCTTAGTTATTTTGCTGTCTTTTGGTATGATGTGCACCCTGAATCAAAATCAAAAATAAATTTCAATTGATCGATTTGAAAACATCGCAAAACTGTAAGAGAATTTAGTTTCATTTTTTATCTGTTAACATATTGACATAACAAGAACCAAGGTTTTGATATTTTTTTTTCATCAAATGACTTTCAGTTTACCACAATATAAACCACCTTAGTATTCAGACTGAAATTGCGCAATTATCGAAAGCAAAAAAAATAACATCGATCGATTGAAATTCCGAAGCAATAAACCGAATAAATAGTAGGAAAATATGTAAATTGATAGATTTCTTGCGACACAGCAGACGAACTAAAGGAATGACAATTCACGTCACGTTTGTAGCTCTGGTGTTACTCCTTTCATCCGATAACGCTCGTCGTCGGCCATCATTATTCATTAACCTTAAGCTGCTGGTTACCAGGTGAGTTCTTGCACGCGTAAAACATTTATATGTGCGTCGTAAATGACACCTACATATTTGCAGTTTCATTCGTTCATATCATGCAATCGGACCGGATTTCATAGTGGATTTATAGTGCTTTAAAGCAAACACTTTATATCTCAGGTATTGACGTTTGTGCCCAGATCCATTTTTGGTTGCAATAGTTATACATCGGCTTTTAGTGTAAGATACAACTGAATATACAACTATTGAATTAGCTACCCTAAACTTCATAGAAAAATTAGCTCCTTTTATAAGTTTTTGTTCTCACAGAAACTAAGAAACATTTAAACTATTAGGATTATTATAAATTGTAGCTTCAGATTGAAGTTTGTGATAAATTTACTGCTGGATTAAAACAAGGATCTGATGTAGTTTTCCAAATTTGCAATATAACTGAGAAATTTCTAGTATAATAAACTTGGACAGAAGCACCACAGTAATAGAGCATTTAATATGATACGGTTTTTAACTTATCGTATACAGCTAAAATTAGGATCAGGCGACGCCACTTTATTTGGGCACATGCGTCATTTATCAAGATAACTACAGCAGTACATCTTCAATAACGCAAGAGTGTTGGCAACTCAGGGATCCGATTAGGGTTCGTCGCGGTTGCGGTATTTACCGCAACCGCGCGGTATTTACCGCACCCGCACCGCAAAAACTGCGGTGCGGTAAGACACTTTTTCTTGCGGATGCGGTGCGGGAAATGAGCATTTACCGCGCGGTATTACCGCAACCGCACTTAAAAAAATAATTGATAAGTCTGCAGTCTGCATTAAAAAGTGAATTAAAACTTTGACTTTTACCATTTAAGAACGACGAAACTTATTACCTTACAATAAGGAAACATAATAAACATTTTCTTGCTCTAATTTCCATGGACTTGACAATGATTGGAAAATACATCCGAATATAATCTGTATTCGACCTATTGCTACTTGATTTTTTACATTTTGTTTATTCTAATATGATAAAACAATCTGTTACTAAGAAATAAAATTTATAAGCTGTGTCCAATATAAATTGGCATCAGTATTTTTACGACATATTTTGAACACTTTTTAAAATTTACAAGCGAACCTTTTCCAATATATAAAATGCACAATACAATCATTGAAAAACAATTGAATTGCACTGTCAAATCCAATTTAAAAATGCATCATTTCTCCCGATTCTTCTTGACAATCGTGGAATTATGAATCGTTTACGATGACATTTTCTCAACTGTGAATTTTGATTAAATTGGAGAACTTTTGATTAATTTGGAGAACTTAAAAGTTTTCCTATTGATTACTGCGGAAGAACGTTTTTGTATGTATAATGATGAAGTACATGTAGGGTTCGCAGTACCGCCCCTTTTTGTCGAGAACCGGTACTACGGTACTGAAGCCCTTTTTTAAATTCGAAAAGAGCTTCAAAATGATGACCTTATTCTCAGATGATTGATTTGTGCTGATCAAAAAACATGTTTATTGTTTTTAATTGATTCGGAATGGCATGACTCATTTCAGCAGAAAATATTTTTGGTATGCGGCACCTTCTTTTATTTCGAAATCTAGGCCACTATGAAATCAATAACTGCTAAGCGGTGCGACTTGGTAAAAGTAAGAAACACTATTAATAACAGTAAATCAAAGCGAGAATGGCAGTAAATCCGAGCAGGTTGCTCGCTTTTCTTCTCTTGATTTGCTGTAAATTGGTTTCGACCTGCATACCAAGGCTCCTTGCTTTCCTGTAAACTATGGAGTTTTGCTCAATTTTCCTATCACTAATAATCACAAATCTCCCCATTTGGAGTAGCTCACCAAGTTTAAAATTGTTAGCTGCTAAATCACTGTTCTTTATTTTATAAATAAAGGTTTAAGATCAAACCAAAGACATGATTTAGACCATAATCTTATTACGTGCCACCCAGTAAAAAATGGAAACCACGCTAGATGTGAATATTTTGAAATTTAGTACAAGATCCTTAAAATTTAATAATAACAATATAAAGAATTTAAACATTCCGTTCAGTACAACGGGAGCTAGTAATGTTTAACTTATAGAAGGTAATTAATATAATTAAAAGTCATCTTGCTGACCGATATTTTGAAACATGTCCCCCTAGAGAATCCACATATTTTTCATAAAAAAATTGTATGGTACCGAAAATACCGGTACTGGCTTTTCTTCAGTACCGGTATTACGGTACCAAAAATGGGTCGGTATTCCCGGGATTTTCGGTACTGGTATTACCGGTACCACAACCCTAAGTACAGCTACATTTCATATGACTTCAGTGCTATGCTAAGATTTACCTTGTTTCGAAAGTATTTATCTCAAAATGTACGGAATTTTATTAATAAAACAAAGTGTCAACTTTTTTAATTTTTTAATAAATGTTACATTCTGAGGAGTCCGTCAAAGTTAATGTACGTGTAAATATGAGTAATATTTTATTATATTTGGTTATTCAAAAAAACTGATAATTTTTCAACACACTTTTCAAAAATACAGAATTTTACCGCATTTACCGCATTACCGCGCGGTGCGGTGCGGTAAATGCAGTGCGGTTGCGGTAAGCGGTGCGGTTTTATTATTTTTTTGCGGTTGCGGTGCGGACTATCGATTTACCGCCCACATCCGCACCGCGACGAACCCTAGATCCGATTGCATCATTATCCATCTTTCCACCTCTGCAGCCCTTTCCCTCTAGCTACTTTATCGGTCTATCAAGGACCGGTTGGACAGTGCTGCAACGCAATTTACTGGGAATTGTTTCCTATGCTCCACAAATGAGCAAAAAACATCTGAGCGCAATCAGAAGTTCACCCACAGTAGTACAGACAGAATCCTTAACGATGGCTGCTACAATGAAACACACAGCGATACCGAACAATTGAGCTTGTGCTGCGATATACAATGGTATAGAAGACCTTCAATTCTATTCTTTATCGTGAATCAACTTATCAACATGAAGTTTATTTTGCGCAAGATATGTTTATCCTGTGAATAGTGTGCTCATAACCTATTGAGATCCAATGATCGAATATTGCCACAAGCAGGTACCACAGCTAACGTAAACAGCATTCAGACAGAAAAATAAACAAAGCAAATTGAGTTCGCTCTCAACGCTGATGAAAAGTTCACAGCGTTCCAACTGCTTGACTTCCAAGGATCCTCTACCGGACTAATGGTCTGCAATAATAGCATCACCATCGGAATGGATCGAAATCTAGAGTCAACTTCCAATAAAAAAAACAAAAAACTTTCCCATCACTCTTTCTGAGGGTTTCCACCCCAACCAGATTGGCGAAAATGAAGCGAAAAGTTTCAGTACATAATTGAAATGAGGGATTCTACACCACCAAGCGTTGATTGCAAACTGAAGCGCTGCAGCAGTGTTTGTCCATCGCCAACGGTTTCAATTGAATAACTTTTTGGGTTCTGATTCTACCGGAACCCTTTTGTGGTAGATGTAAATTTCAGACTGAAGGTAACATTGGCTGTTTAAAACTAACTTAAATGAAGTGCTTAATGACCTGCAAAAGGTGGTCCATGAAATGTTCAAATTAAGAAGTTTTTTTTAATTGGTCCTTGGTCCATCCATGCAAATTTTGTCATTTTCTACACTCTTAGAAAAAATGAAAATTACATTTGACGTAAACAACGTAGCGACGTATTTCTCCTGTCTGGTAATATGATTTTACATGTTATGATATGTAATATTAAATGTTGTGTCTCTTTTGATGTTAAACTCAGACTGAATGAGCCAAACAACTCACATTTTTACATGTAATTAAATGTAAATTTATGTGAATTGGGACGCTCCTTTTATGTGCATCTGGCAAGATGTCAAGTTACAAGTATTTTTTTTAGTTGAACGGAGAGTTATTTTTCATGGAAACCAGTTCATTAGTTTTTTTATGAACAACATGAGAATAGAACATATTGACTGTCTTTATATTAAAGTTTCAATGAATTATATTTAAACTTCGAAAAATTGGCGAGAAAACAATAAGGCAGTATACAGCAGTAATCTAAAAAATTAATTGAATCAGCGTATGATCCAATCAGAAGATTCTATCTCTAGTATTTGGTAGTATAGCCATTATTTCTAATTAATTCTCGGATTCAGCTCGACATTGACTGAGCTAAAATGTGACAAGTAGTCATTGGGATTGCAGACCATACTTTTTCTACCATTTTTCTTTGTTTCGTGATTTGTCACGCTCGCCTGATTTTTTGACGGTCTGTCACAAGTTTGTATACGGGTTTACATTGATCCGAAAATTGAGTCAGCGGCTTCATTACTTCGACGGTATAGTTATCCAACAAATCTTTAACGGTTTGAGCCAGTAGCGGATCCAGGGACAGGGTCCTGGGGGTTCGGGCACCCTCCGAAAACTCTCAACTTTTTGAGAAGTTTTGAATTAGTTTCAATTTTATATTAGTTTCAAACTTAAAATCATGTCAAACCAGATTTGATCATCAAATCTGATTTTCATTAAATAAGGTTTTGTCGCATAACGTATTGTATTTTTTTATATTGTAACGACATATAATTAGCAAGGGACTGGAAGGTGAAGTATTTTTCAAATATTAAGAGCCATAGTACTCAAGGAAGAGCAAGGATTTGAAGTAAGAAAGTTTAGAAAAGCGTGGAGTAGGGTCAATGAACAAGCTTAGAGTTTCCCGGCTACTTACCTCTTTGTCTTCTGCAACGCAGGAGTCAGGATCTTTTGGCATTAAATGCGAATCACCTGAGTCTGCGGCATGTCCGGACAAGCGTAAAGTCAATTTAATGACCTATGCTGTCGGAACCGACATAAAGTTAAGTCACTCAAAACTTTCACCCTAAGCATTTTACGACGATGAAACTCATTGAATGAGTTAGTTTTTGCTCTCACTAATTGCGTGCCGGAGTGTTTTATACTATGACTCACTATAAGTCGTTAATAGAAAAGGAAAAAAAATGTACCGCGATGGGGATCCATCCAGAAGCTTTGGGTGAAAGCTGCCGACGCCGTATTCAATCAACACACAGTGACTATATGCATAACTTGTTGAGGCAGACACAATAGTCGATGAAATAACCAACATAAGTCTTTTTTTTCTTTCTAATTTAGAGTCGATTGGTTATGACTTGGAGTAGCGCATTGCTTTTGAAATTTGTATGGGAAATTGTAAAAACTACAAAAGTTGTATAAATCAAAAGGAACACCCCAAAGCTTACATTTGGATTTCTCGTGCAAGAGAAAGTATGAAAGAGTTCCTGTGTCTTCAGAAAATTTGTGCAAAATATGTTGTTCTACAACTTCATTGACGACAGTCAAGCTCAATCTCGATCCTTTCAAAAGTTCAATTTCAGATCGTGCTAAAATTAGAACCACCCTAGTTTCCGTTTAAAAAAATAAGAGACTTCAACTTTCCTAAACATACTATAAGCGAAGACTACATATTAAGAAGACTGATATCTCTTTCCTTCCCCCATACAAACGAGAAGCGACAGAGGTTACGGCGCATCTATTGGCGAAAGGTAGAACGCTTAATGTAAAAGTATATATGTGTGTGTGTGCATCACTATGGGAAGTACCACCTTTACCGGCAAGTGGCGTTGCTGTTACTGTTTCCAGATTCTGGATAGAGTTGCCAGTCTTCTTGATATGCAGTCTTCGCTATAAGGATAAGTTATATAGTTTTAGCAAAAAGTTTAAAATTCTGCTAAATTTACATTCTGGACCACTGTGTAACGGTAGAAGTTTTCCATGGCGTCCAGTTGCACGTGGTTTCGGGTCACGACGAACAATGAAAGCATAGCAAACGAGAGCAATATCACCTGCTTAGCTGAAAAGAAGGTTAGATTTCAGTATGTCTCAACAGAAAACAGAACCTCTTCACTTACGGGACATTGAACTTTACTATGTATTTCCGTTCCTTTAGGTCCATTTGAAAGCCGAGAAAATTTTCTGCTGAACAAAGCTGTTTCATCTTTCAATTAATGAAATTAAGTAACATTTTAGAGTTGTCTAAAACGTGTTTAGATAAATATTTGCTAATTTTCCCAAAATAATAAATTATTAACAAACATAACAATACCTATTATTCAAAAGTTGAATTTAAAGACGATTCATTATTTGTTCTTCAATATTTTCCTATATCTTCTCGTATCTTTGTAATTTCATTAATATTTTTTTTCTGTAGCAAACCTCTAAGTGCTTAAAAGACTCTAGTTCAAAAATATGGTTTCATTGGAAAATTAAGAAAATCTCCTACTGAATTATGGACAAAACCTTTTTCATTAGAGGAATGATCTGCAATTTTTTTGTATTCACTATTTTTAGTGAGCCCTTAAAGTGGAAATAAAGGGCTATAAAAACGATCTCAAAGTTTATTATCCATTCTTAGGTCATTTCTCCAATAAATTTGGATACTGTAGAGCTTTAATAACGAGTGTTCAATAAAAAATAAGAATGATTTTAACACCTTTCTGTAATTAAAGTAAAGAGCGCAATTTGTTTTCTCTCCAAGAGAATTGCTCTCTGGACTCCTTAGAAATGGGTGGCAATCGAAGATGGCGTAGAAACAGCAAGTATTCCGCGAACGTGTTGTACGGTTTTACGAAACGGTCATCGTGGAAAAAAGTTTACGGTAGACCACTTTCGAGACGAAAACGTACCCGTGAGTACAGTTTACCGGATCCTGGTAGGGGAAGGCCGGTAGCGGCCATTCGGCGAAGGTAATGTCGAAGAAGAAGAAGAAGAAGAAGAAAACGTTGAAAAAGCTGTTCGACAACAAGGACGGAACGAGTTTGTGTGAAGCGGGCCGAAAATATCACTGCTGCCATATCTTGATTCACCGAACCATCAAGAAGGAGGACATCATCTGTCGGAAGAAGACTCGGTCCCCCGAGTACACGGACGAGCAGATAGCGATCGTGAAATCGCAGTGCTGGTGGATGACGAAGAACTACCGCGCGATGTCGTCCGTGTTGAACGACGAAAGTTACTTTCCGCTCTCGAAGACCCACATTCCAGGCAATGACAGCTACTATTCCAGCGACAAGTCTACCACACCCCCCGAAGTAAAATATAAGTTTAAGCATAAATTTGAAAAAAAAGTTATGCTGTTATCGCCATATCGGACAGAAGGTTTTGAAAGCCGTGGTTCAAGCCTAGTGGTCTGGCCATCTTTTTTTTATTTTTAATACATGACTGAAAAAAAATTAATTTTTTATTGAACACCCGTTATTAGTTTTCTGTGTCAGATCGATCTTGATGCGGCAGGCTGTAAGCAGTTTTGGAGTGCTACGCGCCTGCCTAATTAAGAATTATAAAAAAAATAATAAAGAAAATATAAGCTAAAACTGTTTCGTCCTTAGTACAGTACATTTAATCAATATAAAAAATGTCAAGCAAGCACGAGCTCGCCAAAGACCCCAGTCTACCCTGCCTGTAAACACAACAAGACATCACAACACAACAAATGCAGTGGGCTCGAAATCATCGATTTGGCCTCAGCAATGATGTGAATAAAATGATTTTGCGAAAAGACATAATGGTATGTATTTACTATTTACTTTGGTAGTAGGAATTTAGTATTCACTTTTTTAAGAAAATTTATGATGCAACTTATTTTAAACTCATTTGCTTTTAAAATAATTTTAAATTTCCCTAAAGGAAATATATGGTTACATTTTACTAAGTAAAATACTTAAAGCTTTCCAATGTAAACAGAAAAAATAAAATAAGTGGAATACTTTTTTAATTAGAGCTAATATAAGAAATAATGAGGTATAACTATAAATATCTAGTTCAATAACCCAAACACATGGAAACAAGAAGAGATAAGTGTATCATGTGAAGGAACAAACTATGTAGTTTTTCAAATCAATAATATGATTTATTAATATAATGATGTTATCTGTTTATGTTTTCGAGAAGTGAACGAAAACCCGGTAAAAACGCTATTATTTCTAAAAGTTTCCCAAAACTCATTATATGAGAACACCATTCTATAGGAAATTTTCTCACCTTTCCAATGGAAAAGATTTAAAATACGAAGTTTACTTTACGAGCTAGACATTTTAAAATAAACAAGTTAACTCTTTGACTGTTGAGATTTGATGTTATGTGTAGAACGATTTTTATCCCCGTATATAATCCTTCATCATCTCTCGAGAGGTTCTTGACCATGAACCAAACCCTCCGCATGATGGAGATTTTTAATCAACAGAGAGTAGCACAAATCAATATCCAGCATAAACGTACAGCAATTATGAACCAATCTCGACCGTAAAGCTTGCATAGCACTGGTGCAAGTCCTGTTCTTCCATAAAGGAAACTTCAAAATTGGTGATTCAGGTTGCATTTACACCCGTATTAGTTTATTTACATTGAGATTTGAACACTATCCCGAAACCGTCTGAAATTACCGAAGTTTCTTTTCAATGGCACCAATGATCTAGATTTACGTATACTGTCCAATTAGACACCTATATTGGTAATTCGGTGTCTTGAGTTGCCCCGCTTACTTATCAAATGACATTGCAATAAAGGGCTATTTTATGGTAAAAAAAGCGTTTGAGGTAAATTTTGTTATACGACAAGGAGAAATATTTCAGCAACTCGAATTGAAACCGTTGAAAGATGATAGTAAATGTCAGTAGCTGAAAGATTTCTCATAATTAGATTTGTTGTATTCACAATTCTATAATGGAAAAGATATTTTGACCATAAAGCGCCAATTATTTGGTTTGACGGTATTAACTCTCATTCCATGAAGCTAAACACGACTGCACGATCAAACACCGGAAAACCATATTTATTTACAGCTTTACTTGACTTGTAAAGGATAAAAAAACTTGAAATCGACCAGAGCAAATTGTTCAATTAGTTATAGACGAATAAAGTATGCACTCGAACTATTTGTCAACAACCAGCCATCTGCTTAAGGTCCAAGATCATCATCCAGTATTCCATACATCATTCCGCGCCTGAATGAGTGTGTTGATGGATGATGAAGAGCCGTCTCTAATTCCTCGAGCAAACTAATCTAGCGGCTGTATGATACATCGTGTCAAGCCTCTTATCGATTACCCGAGAGAGCGTGTGTGTGTATTGACCAATATCAAATATCGTCGTCGGCTAGTTGCCAATGTTCGCGGAAGGCCTACATGGCCATTACGTACTGATGATGAAATTTAGCGTCTATCGATCCATTCGACAAGCAAATTGTTGACACACAGTCGGTGCAAGCAAAGAGTACCAAAACATCCCATATCATTTGCAGCCACAACCAGCGGGCAGCCCGGATTGTGAGATTGGTTGTGTTTGGCCAGAATTAACATAGAACAAACATATGTTGCGGTTGACAAGGGTTCATAGGCGTGCATAAACACAATTACCCCACAGCAAACGATGTGACTAAATATTCGAATGAAGATTGTCGTGGCAAGGCGAGAACCGATTTCGATTTCGGTAGGAAAAAACACAATGTGGACTCGGTGAAAAAAGTAGCATCTTTTGACTCCCGTAGCAGCAGTTAGGGGAGTAACGGGTTTAAGAAGGACAAGGTACTTTTTGATGCTTCAGAGTGGTGTAATATGTCTTATGTCAATCAGATACATGAATGGGATGTATATACGACCATGTCTCCTGAAGTAAAATACCGTTTTCACTGAGTAGATAGATTACACATAGCAGGATTTAATTTTATTTCTTAATATATTCCTGAAAACTGCACGCTTGTTACAATCCCTGCTCGAATACAATTTCCTTAAGCTATGGTTTCGAAAAAAATATATTTTCAAAGTCTATGTCATCCGGGTTGCCCAACCCCAGGAATGAGAAAATTCCAATTAAAAATCAATTAAGTCTAATGCCACTCTTTTTCTATTCCTTTCCTTTTTGCTTCCAGGTATGTTGCCCTTTGTCGACCCGACCGTGCGCAGAAAATTGCAATTTTCCGGAAGACCATTCCATGGTGAAAAATGTCGTATTAATGACAAGAAGCATTCGAATCAGATAGATAGCAGTAAAGGCCACCGATGCTTTTACTTTAGCGATTTATCTCTTGACCATAAAAAGCTGATCCAAGGAGGAAAAAAATCGGTCGCAATGGAAACATTACTGTGGCGATTTGTAACGGGCTTTTCAAACATTACGACAAAACCATTCTTTCGTTGTGACACTTTTAATGGGTTATAGATAAATTTTTGTATTGCGTATTCTGAAAGAACATGCTTTCGAAAATATCTGTGCGAAATTTCATCCAGATCGGACAACTAGATTTCAAAATTACAGCCGTTCGAAGCAAACTGAATCCATCAATAAGCACCTAGCACACAAAACTTTAAACGTGATTATCTCAGAATGGAGCTTTTTAAAAGTACCGTTGTGGTGAATGCCTCAAAATTTCATATTTTTTTTAAATGTTCGTATTTACAATCCCTTATACTTAAATGGTTCCTTTTTATCAAAAAATAAATAAAAAATATGAAAATCGGTTGAAAAGTTTTTGAGATACATATCACGTTCACCGCAACGCTAGTTTTCGAGAATTCTAAGATAATCGCGATTAAAGTTTTGTACCCATAAAAACCATTTTTTATTGGAATAAACATTTCTTTTGGGAAACCAAAGCGTATAAGTATAACTTCCTTCAACATTTTTTAAACTTATTGTTTTTTTTCGAAAGTACTACCAACAAATTGTCTGTTTTAAATTTGATTTGCATAAAATTCTTCAGAAAATCACAAACTTAGCACACTTTTCCCCTCAACTTTGTATATAACCCCTTAAAAACTCTTGTAGTTTGTTTAATTGAAGCAAGAATTTAATAAAAGAAACTTTCAATTCTATTGTAGCCACAATTACCTAAAATCATTTTAAAATCATAAAAGATTA
This sequence comes from Topomyia yanbarensis, assembly GCF_030247195.1. Classification (NCBI taxonomy): domain Eukaryota; kingdom Metazoa; phylum Arthropoda; class Insecta; order Diptera; family Culicidae; genus Topomyia; species Topomyia yanbarensis. The sequence continues at coordinate 254,083,154 of NC_080672.1, forward strand.
GTTATAATTGGATTGACAAAACTTTTCTTTGACAAATAAGCTCTATGTTGAAATTTCTTTGGAATAAAGACTACTACACAAGTTGGGTTCACTAGACTACTACGATGACTCTACAATGGCTACAAGCTAGAGTCAAACTCGAAAACACTTCATGCTTTAAAAAATAATTTCCCTCTAACCTAGAGAGCTGGATATGACGTCTTGAAATGTGCACAATCATTCTAACGCTCAGAGCTAACCCAACGCCCTTTGCTGCTGCTATTCTAAACTTAAAATGGCTCACAAATGGAACTAATTCCTCCAACAAAGCGTCATTCACCCCCGGAGGCAAAAGTTGGCTCTCGTACATCCAACCGCACACCAAGTGGAGGCCAACCAAAGAAACATACCGGTTGAAAGTTAAGAAGCGGCAAAAGTTTTCAGATCAAATCAAATTTCGCTCATGTAACCTGAAACGCGTGTGACGCTGATATGGAACAGTGACTGTCTGAGGAGAGGGGCTTTTGGGTGTGTTTGCTGCTCTACAGGTGTGCTTCATAAAACCCTTAACGCGTAAGTTACCTTCATGATGCGAATAAATGAACGATTAGAACTACTCATCGTCCGAATACAGTGTGATGCAACCTGAAAAGCCACCCCAGAATACTGGAATCACGTTTCGTTAAATTGTTGTTTGGAAAAGTCGTAAAAGAAAGGATCCGATTCTGATACGTAGCATGCAAGGACTTGGCCTGGTTGAAGTGCACCTACAAACCAACTAAACAACCAACCTAGCGACGGGCAAGGCGAACCTTCCCCTGAACAACTAAAGCATTTTGTTTATTAACATTGGATTCAAGGTATAATCTAAATGCACGATTCGAATCGCACGTACGCTGAAGGAAAAGAGGGCGTACGAGTTCAAAAGAACCGTTGACGTGAAAGAAAGTATTGGCGGATTTGCTACCAGGTAATTAATGGCTTCCGAACGTTATATAACAATAGTGATTCAAAAGCTAGAGAAAAGCAAATAATGAAATCAGTAGTGTATAGATTGTAATTTGCCAACTAGAAAGTAAATCGAAACTTCGTAATCTTATTTTCGTACTAATGTTTCACGTGTTTGTAATACAACACCCACTATTTGGTATCAATGTATTATTTCAAATGGAGTACACATTACGGATTGAAATTTTTATGCTAGTTTTTCGACGCATGAATGTACATTGACTCAAAGAGGTCGTCAAATGGTGGGATAAAAAAATTCTCACAAGTTTCCTATCTCATGCCTCCACGCGAGTCTAAGTCTATTGATGACATTTGGTCCTTAGACCTTTATATTTCCCTTCAGTGTTCTCGCGCTATCTTTGCCTGTATAATGTGTTATCACTCGGTAGTTTTCAAGCCAATAAATATATCGTAGAGAAGAAGTAACAAATTCCGTCTAAATACTGTTTCAATAAATAGTGATCCGGCCCATTACGCAGATAAGATTAGCTTACCTAGACAATACTCCCACGGTCGGCTGTGTGGAGTTCTAATTGCTTTTGTTTAGGGCATATAGGATACTCTCGGTAGCCGGCTGCCCAGAGTTTAAAAAGAACCAAAAACTAAACAAGATCTTTTCTTTTTCGAGTCATCGTGCACTCAAAGACTAACTAAACAACTATCTAATAAAATATGCTTTATAGGTCGCATCGCTTGCTTGGAGCGAATTCTAGACATGATACCCTTCCAAACTACCAACTCCGCGACACCTATGGAAGAGCCTAATGAATCGTCGTCCTTCCGTTAAGTAGGTGGAACATCAACACTTCTTGTCTACCTTATCCTTTATCCTTCCCCGTGAACGATGAAGATGGGGGCGGCCGGCTATGATGGCTATCATGCTGTTGAGGTTTTAATGTGGGTCGGATTGGTATGAATTCCTACTTACCATTTCCTAAGCAACTCTTATTAGATAATCAGCAGTCAAACATGATGAAGTCAGTGTGCAATCCGCTAAAATCACCGTCACAACGCAACGCATGAATGTACATTGACTCAAAGATGGTTTTATTACATGGACTTTTGGGTCACTGAACCAATTAAGATTTGCACGGTAGTGTGGCAACAGTGAAACTAGGAAGCTTAAATTTCTACTGGACAGAAATAAACCAAATTCTGCAGAGTGGCCTTTTCAAGTATATAGCTTACATCCTGTGAATTGTGCCTTTTGTTGCGGATAATATAGGAGTAAATCACTTGAAGACGCGTGAACACAATTTAAACCGCTCTCTTGGAAAATCGGCGCCTACGTCATCACACGTCACAGCAAACTTCCAACAAATATCAGTATAGGAGTTTTACAACGGAAAAGATAAGTTCAAAGTAAGAGAAAGTTTAACCCTAAAATGCGCAATGTTGTTTTAAAACAACATTGCAAAAACCATCTCAAAATTATCATAGTAACGTATTAAAACTGTTAGACAATTTTCAGAAAATTTGAAAAAAATTGTTTTGCGCCTTTAAGGGTTAAAAAGGAAATACTATCGAAATTCGCATTGAAATAACTGATTAAGTAGGGAATCTGTACCTGTGGAAAGTGAAATACATTTTTCGTCACAACAGGCACCATCAATGGTGCAATTCTCAACTCTGTATGTCTCAAGAACGTCTTCTGTATTTTTTGGAATAGCACAATGAAAAATCATTATATAAGCGGGATTGAACTACGTTCAATCAAAACTTATTGAACTATGACGATGCGAGATTTCAGACGTACCTACGGGAAAGTTATGATAGCTAATAAAATATTTCAGGAAGTGAGTACAAAACAAAAAAGTTTTAGTTTTAATCCACGTTGTGGAATCATTGTGCCTTTCTTTGTCAGAAACTCTAGAATTCCTTGGTTGATTCTGTTCGGTATGAATTTGAAAAGGTTACATTGTTAACATCACTTGACATCTTGACAAGAATAAAAAATTGAAGATTGAACATTTGGTTAGAAACAGATTTTTTGAGACCATCAGAAATCAAGGCCTGAAAATCTAAGCAATTTGAAATTATTTGTTTGTTTATTTATGTTAAGATGTGGCAAATCCGACCGTGTGGGTAAACCCGACCCCCTCTGTTATCGAAAATAGGAAGCACTACGCAAATTAATATCAGTGTTGTCGTGTAGAGCATAAAAAATAATCATAATGGTGGCATGACAGCATTTAAATAGTCTACATTGCAATTCTAGCACCGCTTCCGGATGGAATCAAATAAGGACATTTGACGCCATTTTGAAAATCAAGATGATGGTGGCTTACGGTAACCACAAAACAGTGAAAACCATCATCAATATGGATGTCAGTTGAAAGGGAGGTTGTCAGTAGAAGACATTCGCATTCTTATTCTGATACGCTCTTCTTCCCTTCGAGGTAGACCCCCGATCAAAATACCACAAAATAGTGTCAATAACCTATAAATACTCCAAAATATGTTTTGCCTGTCTCATACAGAAAGGTTATGCATTCACTCTAAAAATCGTCAACCTAGTCCCGGCCCGGAGAGCCGTGTGTCATATGCCTTTCAACTCAGTTCGTCGAGATCGGAAAATGTCTGTGTGTGAGCGTGTGTGTGTATGTGTGTATGTGGAAAAAAATGTCACCTCTGTTTCTCAGAGATGGCTGGACCGATTTGCACAAACTTAGTCTCAAATGAAAGGAACAACCTTCCCATCGGCTGCTATTTAATTTTTTAATTGTTTGGATATCCGGTTACGAAGTTAAGGGTGGAAGAGTGTGACCACACAGAAAATTCCCATATAAACTAAAATAAAAAAAAAATCTCAAAGGGGGGAGTAAGGGAAAATTTCAAAATCGAATTTGCATTTTTAAACCACTTCAAAATGCATGAAACGTTGAGATTTGATGAATTCTCGAAAAAAAAATTACGAAAATTGGCTTTTTTGGACACATTTTTGCTTTCTCATATAGAAAGGAAGCCGTGTGGTGTCCGGCGGGCTGAAATCTTTTTGAACTATTTCAGCCAAGAATAGAACCTCTGGGAACTGCTCCCATGTCGTAAGAGGCGACTAACAACATGCTAGAAGTTCCTAGGTCGAGGTATTGCTCCGTACCGAAGACTTAACCTGGGCGGACCTTAAGGTTCAGGGTTGTTAATTTCGTTCGATAATTAATCGTCATCGTCGATAACGTTAACCACCCGTCAACGTCATCGGAAACTCCGTTAACGATAATGTATCGTCGGATTCATCGTCATCGTCGATAATTCATCGGTGGTTATCGCGATACATTTTGCGTTACTTTCCCGTTTATTGGAGTTGAAGTTGATGCGGTTAAATTTCAATTGTTTAGAAATAAATAACTATTGAAGGACATGTTGTTGGCAGTTGAAAATCAATAGTTTGGACATTTTCTAAGCACAGGGGGGGGGGGGGTCCGACGATGTGTCAAAATCCAATTTTTTGTCAACTTTTCGGAAGTGTTTTATATTGAAGGGAAAGTTATTGGCAGTTGACAATCAATAGTTTTGGACATTTTCAATACACAGGAGGTTCGACGATGTGTGAAAATAGATTTTGTTCAACTTTTGGGGAAAGTTTATTATTTTGAAAAAGCTATTGGTAAGTGAATAATCAGCTCCAATAAGACTTTAATTTGAGTAGTATCGATGAACGTGGATCAATACGTACTGAAAATTCGCCGCGTCTGTTTTAGTGAATCTAATTTCAAGTTCCGTTTTTGGTAACAAGCCCGTCCATCAGGTTAACGATCCTTTGTATTTCCCTTCAATGTTCGATATAATCGTTCGTATACATGTATTTCACAAACAATCCGATATTAGAAATAGGAAACACTTTCGCTGATTTATAACATCTAGAGCTATCATAACTCTTTGTCTGTATAACGTGTTATCACTCGATAGTTTGCAACCCAAAAAATATATCGTAGAGAAGGAACAGCGAAGTTAGTCTAAATAATGTCGCAATAAATAGTGATCCGGCCCATTAAGCAGATAAGATTAGTTTTTCTGGGCAATACTCCCACGATCGGCTGTATGGAGTTGAAATTGCTTTTGTTTAGAAAACATAGGATACTCTCGGTAGCCGGCTACCCAGATTTTAAAAGAACAAAAAAACTAAACAAGATCTTTTTCGAGCGATCGTGTTTTCGAAAACTAACAACTACAAACTAAGGGATCATCCATAAATGACGTAGCATTATATGGGGGAGGAGAGAGTTTTGCATTTTGTGATGATGTGTGGTGGGGGGTCATGTCAGGCTATGTAGCTTTTTCAAAGGGGAATAACTAACATCGGTTTTTATTTAAAAAAAATCACGGTGACAGGGGGGGAGAGTTACCGTCAAGCTACGTAATTATCAGGGGGTATTTAGAGGTTTGTGACGAAATGCTACGATGGGGAAGGGGGGGGGGGGTAAAAATTACTCAAAAAATGCTACGTCATTTATAGATGATCCCTAATAATAAACTATGCTTTACAGGTCGCATCGCTTGCTTGGAGCGAATCCTAGACCCTATTTCCTTCCAAACCACCAACTCCGCGACACCTATGGAAGAGTGAGGAACTTTCTGTATAAGATTCCTCATTTTATTCAAACGATCGCCGGGTAAAATCAGCACCGACACGATAGAAACTACGAAAAAATTCGTCGCCTGATTCAACATTATTAAAAAATATAAGCAGTGCTCCTTATAGCTGGCTATCCGGAGTTCAAGTTGCTTATTTTGCTAATCGTATTAATACAACAAATGATAAATTTCCCAAATTCTCGGCAGCCGGCTGCCCAGAGCAATTATTACATGATAACGCTATTGGCACACTTACTAAGAACTCTCCCCTTCCCGTGATACATGTGGAGATGCAGAGGATTCCTCGGTCTCTAGTAGCAACATGTATCGGACTAACATTCCTTCCTTTCCCAGAAGATCTGCATTCGGACGTGGCCGGCGTCGGTATTGATCAGCATGCAGGGATCGGAATAGATTGTACAATGTGGCTCATCATGTTATTCCCAAGCATGTTGTTCCAATCAACATTTTGCAACCTAATTTGGTTCTGGTCAATAACGGAGTAGCAACTACGGGCGATCTCTTATGCTTATGCTTATGCTTATGCACATTTTTGCTTTCTCATATAGAAAGGTTATCCTTCTAAAAATCGTCAACATAATTGACCTATATACTGCCCATGATCGCATATCTGTCCAATAAAGATAGGAAATCCTATAGAAAATGGGACAAATATGCGATTATGGACAGTATAGGCTTAGGTAGGAGTATGCAATGATGGGTTGCTACTTTAAAATTAAAACTAGTTTAAAATTTCTTAACAAGTTGAAAATTTTCGACAGGGTCGGGACCCTCCAGATCAACCTCCTTGATTCGCCGCTGGTTTCAAGCGATGTTTCAGTGTCGACACATAATATCTCAAGATCTTGGCTGTCGATCCATTGTATGTATGTGCAAATCGTACTGAATATGTAATATACGTTTCCATCATTGTATTGAACATAACCAGCCACGGAATCTTAGTCTGAACAAATGAGAAAGGCACAATTGCACCTCTAGGTGGATTAAAACATTTTTTTATGGAATCTTCCGGACCATGGGTTGAATTCATTTCAAGCACTATCAAAAAACCATGCAGCGCTCTGGGAGTGAGTTTGGACCATGAGCATGGGAGGATTACGGGTTTTTCGTTTGCTCGGGATGTTAAGGTTAAAACATGAGCGATACTGCAACCCATTAATATAAGCTATGGTTACACGGATTCTGGAGACTACTCCGTCATCTACAAGCTGCCTTATCCTGCAATTGACAATACATTCGTTTATGGTATTCATGTAAAAATTAGATAGGAGCCTTGGGGACAACCCATTCAGCTAAGTTGTACTGTTGTCAATGAATCTTGTTAAAAATTTCTTTTGCTTTTCGGATAACATATTTAGCAAATAATCCACGGTCTCTAAAACGACGATTATTGAAACTGTATCAAAATTGACCTCCTTTCCCAAGAAAACTGATGCCATTTGTATTTCGTATAGGTCATTTGAATTTTTGTTGAATTTTTGTTGAAAGACCACCCTTTCGCCTATGCGGAACCCAAATGGAATATCTGATAGCTCTTGCTTGAACCCAATTATCATGGTGAAACAGGATCATGTTTTGGAACAATTTTCATATACATGACAGCATTTCAATCAGGCAATACGAGTTGTTATCGGGACAACATTGCCCTCAAAGAATTTGTCAAATAAATTCAACAAGCACCTTTTGCATAGTCGGGCAGATTCTTCAATAAGTTAAATTTGACCACGGGACATTATTGTTAGATCTCTCTCTTCCCCCATAAAAAACGGTGATTCTTATGCTATATCGTGAGAGGACGGGACGCGGAAATTCTTTTGTGCCGCAAAGAGTTCGGCCAGACTTTCTTGGTGACACGGAATATCCAGGGGTTGGAATATTCCCCGCTTTTGTTAATACTGTTTCAGTGGCGCATACGTTGAGCAATGCCACAAAAAGTGCTCATCGATATTTTTGTCGATAACTCGTCAACGAACCGTCACCAATAACTTTGATTCGATAAGTACCTAAATAGGAGGTACAAAAGATATTAAAATGTGTTATAAAGGTTTAAGCAAATTCTAGACAAGAAATGTAAAACGTTCCGAGAAATCCGATTTAGAAAAATCCCTCTGACGATAATTATAAATGATTGATATTTGATATTTTTAACAACGTGCGGCTTCGCCAGAAACATTAAAATTGATTTTAATTTACTTGAAAATAAAATTTTGCCTATCAATTGTAGGTAAATTCTTCACCAAACTGCACTGTTAAACACTATTCAATGCGTTTACCAGAACATCAATCGCCTGACAAATCAATTGAATTGCTCTTTACAACCATTAACATCTCCTTATGCTTCTTTTTTACAATTTCACTGAAGACTCTGCGTCAATATGACCAATCACCATTTCCATCCATCAGACGGAAAACGATTAGCGCATCAGCATGGATTACAACCAAGGGGCGACTGATGGTGCTGCGGTGACTGCGAATGTCAGCCCACACCCATCCATCTGGAGGCCTTCGCATCATCGGACATTTGGTGAAGCATCAATGTGGCAATTCAGCTTTCGATCATCATCACCGTCGAATCGAGCGCGATTACGAACAAAATCAATTGACCTTTTGCCGACTTGGGTACGTGACGATGCGATGTGCGCTTCTTTCTGCTCTAGCTTGCTCGTAAAGCACCGGGTTCAAATCCAATTATGTGTACAGGGGAGTTCTCTTACCCTGGAGCGGTAGGGTAACAAAACGACGCGACTGAGCTGCCAAAAGCAACTTTGTCGTGGAATTTAGTGCGTAGAGATGACACCGACGCATGGAGGGACGTCGATTTCAATTCCAAGCAAGAACCCGAAATAAAACTGATTTCAAATCGTAAAACGCGTTCGTCCTGTACGGTTAGGTTTTCCCATCGAATTTCCTCCTACATGAGACTGAACCGGGCTGGATGTGGTGTCTGTATTGGATTACTGTTTTATGATTATACTTTATTGAGCTTATTCGCTATTCCCTTTTGGGGAGCTTCAATCCTTTGCCACCATTCCAATATCATCGATATTACGGTCGATAAATAAAAGCCCAGTTTGCACGGATTTAACGTTGCTAGACTTTTCCGTTTGATTTATTCATCCGTGTAGAAGAAAATAAATCACTTTTCCTGCGGAGCGTTCGAGAGAGGACGACGTATAATAAGGATTTTCATCCACTTTCGTTGTGGATTTATTGGTAAGTCTTTGTTTGTCTTCGAAACATATGGGATGATTATTAAAATATGTTGTTTTTTTAAATAAATAAATTCATGTTGTTTCTAAAAACATGGATTTTTATATGACTGTTTTTCTTCAGTAAGTTAGCGTTACGAGTTCATCTCATCAAAATATGGCTATTAAATTGATAACACTTACTAATTATTTCTATTGCAGGACAGAGAAATAATTCTGTTTGCTTTTAAATCATACTGAAATCGAACTGATTCTCTGCTAGCAACGTAGCAATTTGTTATTTCTTTTTCTTGTTATGGAGAAAATTGCTTAAAACCTCCATTGGTAGCTGAAAATAATTTTGATTTCAGTATGTTCCCTCAGGAAACAGAACTTCTTCTCTTGTGGGATGCTGCAAGTGTTGAATGTCGTTTTTGACGAATTGGAGCCTAACCTATCGAAAGCTTAATTTGGGTACAACTCATTTTAAATTGTAGTTAATCTGCATTAAACTACCCTAGTTACTGGTGCAGATTAAAATTTCCCGTTCCAAATTTTACCTTTTGAATTCTCACCCAATAAAATCGATGTTCATAAATGCTTTTTCATATCTTGTTGTCTTCAATTTAAATTTTCAATACTTCCGTTGTATGTAATATATACCTACAAATAACATAACTGTTTTCGAGCACCTGGTTGAACTAACTCAATGAAGAATGAAAATACAATCTTCCTGTTGGAGAGATTCAAACACTCCCGTTTGGTCGGTAATCACCCAATTTCGTTTGACGTAGGACAACTCTTCAAAACAATCGTAGCACAAACTTTCGAGTTACGCCATTTTAAAACAGTGCACCAATTGTTTCAAACTTAACCGTTTTGGCGTAATACATCACACTTATTTGACAGAAACACCTGTTAAACATCTTTTGGTATGCCGTTCTGGGCGAAGGATATCTGGCCATCACACAGCCCCGAAACGGCAATTCTGCAGTAAAAGGAAACTCGATCGATGATTAACGTAGTTTGAGACAAAGGATCTTTCTGTCGGAGCATTATAGATTCTCCGTTGGAGATTATCTAAGTAGATCGCTGGGAGCTAAATCACCCATGAAACCGGAATAGGGTAGATTGACTGCCTTGCAGGCGTCATGCATCCTGTCCCTACTCCGCCTTTGAAATAGTCTAGCTAACTACTTTATGTCGGGTCAGTTTATAAGAATTCTCCATTTTCATTTTTACCAGGCGGTACTAAGCTATTTTAGTCCGTGTTCCCCGTGTTCCCTATCACCTATTTTTATTGTATGAGCAATCAATAGTGCTATCTTTGGAAATGAACCACCTTGGCTATGCAACTATTTTTCCGATCGTATTTTAATGGAAATAATTGAGCTGTCTTCATTGTAGTATATAAAGAATTGCACATATTTTGCCATATGTAATTTAAATATTCTTTGTTTTGATGGTATTCTAAGGGAACACGTATTCGTCGGATGATGCCATTTCTTTGGGCTGATCAAATTAATTTCTAAGTTTGTTTATTGTTTATTTGACCAACTAAGTATCTAATCCGCTGGACATTTAACGTGCGTAGGGAATACTTATGCCCTTGTCTGAGTGAAATGATGATTGTTTAATCTTGTATGAGGATTGCGAATTGACAATTCGCATGAAGAATCGAAAACCAGTTACCAATTTGCGCAGTCAGCACGAAGAACAAATGTATTTATTGTCATATTCATTAGTTTATTTTAGTCCATTTACATCAATCAATCAAATGGAATTGGAATACTACATCTCTTCATGAGAATAAAAATATCATAGATGGATTATTAACGTAAAAGGTGACAAAACACAGTTAGCACAAGTAATACGAAAGTACATAGCATTAGCATATCTATTTCGATAAATGTCTCGCGACAGTAAAGGAAATCATTTTTTATTATATTGTATTGTTCTTGGAATATTGTGTTGCGTCGGCATAAAAAAAATCGTACACATGTTGTTGCTTATGTCAAGTTGCTATTTTGGAAACCGAGCATTTCAAAATTAATTCAACAAACGATGAATCAATCACAAATTCGCGGCAGCCGGCTAACCATAGCAATAAATAATTGATAACGCTTCTAAAAGTTACATAGATCGTATCACTTATCAAGGCAAAACCAAATTTGTGTAACTCTTTACCCCATCCTTCTGACAAACAGGGCCGTCTTAAGATTATGCGGGGCCCCTGGGCACTATTGAACTAGGGGCCCCTATTAAACAAGTATAAATAGCTCAAGTGTGAGTATGATAAAAAAATAATTAAAAAATGGGATTCAAAATATATGGAGAACAAAGACGATTTCAGATTTTCACAACTAGGTGTCGTTGCAAGTGTCCAAATATCGTCGAAAATCGTTAGACGGTCTCAAAAAGTGTTTTGTTTGTTTGATTTATCCCATAGATAGTGGCAAACGGCCTAACAGACTATATGCGGTGGTGGGTTTGAACTCAGGTGAACTGCGTACAGTGCACTATGGTCCCAAAGCTGTATTTAGGAAGACAAAACTATTTGCGCCCAAACCGTTAGTTTTAGATATATAGTATCTTCGGCAAACTTTCTTAGAACTTTCTTGCCGATTTTTTTATATTAGTTGAATTAGGGTGGTCCTTGTGGTTAGGGTGTTCAAAGTATCAACTCCTTAGATATGTAAAATTCAGCTACATAATGTTCTACAAAGTTATAAATCTATCAAATTGAAGCAACTTTTCTTAAGAAACTATGTGGCTATCTCTAATGGTTCATGTGCTATGATTTTTGCAATATTTAAGGTAGGGTGGCTCTTTAAAAATTGGTTTTCTATAAATATCTTTTTATGTGTTAATTTCGCTCTAATACTTTGTTATAGAGGTTTTTAGAACTTTTGTAAATACACATTTTTGCCGAAGCAATAAAGTTTCTGTCTCTTTTGTTTGCATAGTTTCAGGCGATTTTCAAAACAAAAATGGTTTTTTTTAAAAGCTGAATATCTTCTAACATTGCAAATAGATTTTCAATTTTTTAATTTCATTTGAAAGATCGAAACTTTTGTAGTTTTTGGTGAAAAAACTGCAGGAGCGTTATTTCTGTAAAATAAATAATTAATTTTTGAAAATGGTGTATTTTTCAACAAAAATCGTTCATAACTTTTCAAATAGACGAGATAATAACTTTGTTACTTCAGCAAAAATATTCGCCATACAAAGTTCTAAAAGTGCTGCAAACAAACTATTTACGATAAATCAATGTATGAAGTGACAAATGAGAAATAGTGATTTCAAAGGGGGCACGTTTCAACGTTCAATCTCTTATGGTAAAATCAACTGAGAAATAGTCATTGAGTGTGATAATACCGAATGTCATGGCAATTCTATTGGATTTGTAAACGTTTTTGAAAGAACAATCTACCGTACATCTAAATAGTACAGTGGATTTACAGTAGTGTTAGCTGCAAACTATCGTTAATTCTAAATCGGCCAACAAAAGTTATCTATCACTATGCACTATGCTCCTTTTTGGTTTGGACTAGTGCTCAAAACGAGTGCTAGAAAGAAAATGTTTTAGTTCACGTCTTGTTATCTTAAAATAAAATCTTGAAACGAGTTTGTTATTCATAGCAGCGAAAATTATTGTATGCTTTTCCAACATTTATGCAATGTTTGAAAGTATAAATTAATTATCGACTATAATGACGGCATAATTCCCTAGCATCTATATAATGCATGATGACGGTACTTACTTTATTGGCCCCGTAATAGATAACTTTTATTTAGAGTTTACTATAGTACGCTATTAACACTATTGTGAATTCACGCTAACATGTAGTTGTACGGTAAAATGTTGTGTTTTCAAACAGTGTCACATATCCAATAGATTTTCATTATAACACACATTGACTATTTCTCAGTTGATTTTACCATAAGAGATTGAGCGATGAAAACGTGACTTCTTAAAATCACTATTTCTCATTTGTAACTTCATACATTGATTTATCGTAAATACTTTGTTTGCAGCACTTTTAGAACTTTGCATAGGGAAGATTTTTGCTGAAGTAACAAAGTTATTATCTCGTCTATTTGAAAAGTTATGAACGATTTTTGTTGAAAAATACACCATTTTCAAAAATTAACTATTTATTTTACAGAAATAACGCTCCCGCAGTTTTTTCACCAAAAACTACAAAAGTTTCGATCTTTCAAATGAAATTAAAAAATTGAAAATCCATTTGCAATGTTGGAAGATATATAGCTTTGACAAAAACCATTTTTGTTTTGAAAATCGCCTGTAACTATGCAAACAAAAGAGATAGAAACTTCATGGCTTCGGCAAAAATATGTATTTACAAAAGTTCTAAAAACCTCTAGAACAAAGTATTAGCGAGAAATTAACACATAAAAAGATATTAATAGAAAACCATTTTTTAAAGAGCCACCTTAAATATTGCAAAAATCATAGCACATGAACCATTAGAGATAGCCACATAGTTTCTTAAGAAAAGTTGCTTCAATTTGATAGATTTATAACTTTGTAGAACATTATGTAGCTGAATTTTACATATCTAAGAAGTTGATACTTTGAACACCCTAACCACAAGGACCACCCTAATTCAACTAATATAAAAAAATCGGCAAGAAAGGACTAACAAAGTTTGCCGAAGATACTATATATCTAAAACCAACGGTTTTGGCGCAAACAGTTTTGTCTTCCTAAATACAGCTTTGGGACCATAGTGCAGTGTAATGAACTAACCAACTACGCTATAGTTTGCTCAGACGGTGTAATCTGTCCTTCATAGTTGAAAGACGTTGTTTGAGGATAATGACGGCATCTATCAAGAAGGAGGAATGTTGGAGTAGGGTGGGTTAAAAGTACATTATTGTAACGTTGTCTAGAGTAGCGAAAGTGTCATCGAATATATTCCCAAATGTGAAACCATAATCGAAGCACGTTGCTGTTTATATTTTCTGGAATACTTTGTGTAGTTTTCATATATTCATTTACATTGTTTCGTTTATCGTTGCTCTGAAACATGCCAAATCCGGCCAAAAAGTGTCAGTCTTCCATGAAGTCACTTTTGGACGCTTCCATGTAGATTTGTCAGTTGATAGACCTAGATGTGACGATGAAATGAATATTTTGTCATATACGTAGATCGCTTGCTGAACAAGGTTTTCTGGTCAGATATATGAAAAAATCATTTTCCGTCGTTAACGTAAACTGGCACTGGCAGCACTGCTCCATCGGAATCCAATCAGACTAATTGCCATAACTTCAGTTCTAGAGCTGATCCTTGTAACTGTTAATACTCAAATTAAAGGCAATAATCACATTAATGAGCTTTACTTGTTTTTATGATCAAATCTCGCTTCAATCAAAAGTTATAGCTATTTAAAAACATTGTTGTCCACAAACAACATGGGCATGAATGGGTTAAGGCCAATGTCAGATGATAAAGAAATAAATACTGTTACAAAACTTGTAAAAAGAACACACATAGTCTATAGACTAATACGATCACCAAGGAAGACTGTTAGTTATAGTTGAAATACTACGCGGAAAATTAAAGTGCCTGGGACAATCTCGTTTTACGTCATGAGAACAGGACAGTTCATCAAAATCATGTGTTTGTTAAATTTTCCTTTAGCAACGCCTGCATAGCACTACTATTTGTTGAGATATTTGATTTTATTTTAACTTTAGTCACGGTTTTCGCTATGTCACTAGCAAATCGTTTTTCTGTACGTGAACTAGTTCACAACACTATGAGCATTAATAAAAAACCATAGGTTGACTCGTGTTTATTTATAAATTTAGGGACATTATTTTCGACGTGATTCTAATTCTAACTAATTTATTGTTTGTTTCGTGGTTGTGAATCAGTTTACAAAATCAAAACAGTCTGGGTATTGTGCCATTTCACTATTGTTTCACGAAATTCTAAATGTTATTCATTAATCCATTCATACCCCGTTAAAAATTGCTAATATATTAGTTCACGTTTACAAAATCATAGCATACATTTCCACTTTCTTGATTGAGTTTATAAAATATGTAATTTTGTGCATGACTTTAATATATTCACGTGAAAAATTTGACAGGATTCAGAATATTAATCATGGTTTTGTGAACTGGATTATGATTCTTAGATTACTAATAAAAACTCAATATTCGTTCTCGTGAAGAAGTACATAAAATCACAAAACAATATTCATGGATTCGTGAACAGGTTCCTTGATTCGTAGTAGATTGATTACGATCTATCTTGTG
Organism: Topomyia yanbarensis; assembly: GCF_030247195.1. NCBI lineage: Eukaryota > Metazoa > Arthropoda > Insecta > Diptera > Culicidae > Topomyia > Topomyia yanbarensis. Next base: position 254,098,217 of record NC_080672.1, read on the forward strand.
TGATATTTAGATGATATCCCTAATCATTTTCACTATCATGTAACTCATAGAACTATTTCATAATATTTGGAATGTTATTTATGGAATAATTTTTGTTCCGTGAACTGTCTCATGTAACAGAACATAGTTGTGTTCAGTTGCTAACGACCAGTCATAGTTACGAGCACTAGCATTAAGAAAACTCTAATAGACCTCGAATAAAATTTGATTCGTTTGATAAGGTTCAGTCTGATATCCGAAAGTAAACTAAAACTGTGCTGATTAACATAACCGATAATAAGCCCAAGAGTAACATTTCACGACGACGCGAAGAGAAATTATGAAAATCTGAAACTTCTACTGAGCACTAGACATACTGCGAAAGAAAATCATAAAATAAATTTTGAATAATACTTCCATCTTACGGAGTCTCTTCGTAAAGTTCTGATGAGAAAGACCCGTCACAGCTGAAAGATCGGGGATGTGCCTCGGTCCTATTTGCAACCTTCAACGTAACCTGTCCTCCCGGTAGCAAGACAGTCTCATCTTCATCCAATACGGGTAACGCACAAAGAGCAGGATTATGACACAAAACTGGATTTATGGCGTCCCATTTGCCAGTTTCTTCGTACTATTTCCATCTTGCTAGTGGCAAGTGAAAGCATTAATCAGGCTTCTGCTGTCTATCTATCTATCTTCTAGTTGTGTTGATGAACAGTACTATATGCAAGTGCTGTATACAAATTGACGACAGAAGGCAACAGAGATAGGCAGACGGTCATAATACTATCAATCGTAGTTGCACAAGCAGAACGGAGAAGTATCCTAACCAGCCTCTTTAGGGAGGTACTCCTTTTCGAACGGCATCTCCAGCTAGGATGAATCTCATAAGCTGTGCTCTAAGGTAGGTTAGGCGGTTCAGGTATGGGGCCAAATGTTGCCTCATGGCAAATTAGTGATCAAGAAGAATGTTTGTAGCATTTGCATTGCAATGAAACAGTTAGTTAAGTTGTTTCACAGACAGTTTTGTATTTTATTTTTCAATTCATGATGGATCGCTTTACCTCGCTCTTTCCTGCCTTTCCTTGAAACAGAATAAGATAACATCCCACAAAGATATCTTAATAACAGCATCATTAATCCTTTGTGGTAGGACGTTCGTACTAATTCTAATCACTTCAGCTACGCGTTGCTTTGGACAGTGTGGGAATGGATGCAGATGTGGAAAATCTCCTATTCTGGTCGCAAAAGGTAGCTTAGGTTGAACCAAATTGCAAGACGTGAAAAGGAGATAATTCAATTCCAAAGTTCTTTGACCTACATACCATCGTGGGTAACACCTTCAGTGTCGAGTTAGGCGTTAAGTGGATTTAGAAGCATGTTCACGGAAAGCTCCGTTCAGAAAGGAAGAAAGATGTTAGTTTGGTGGTAACGCGATACAAATTGATGACGAAGTTGACGACACGAACAGCACTCGACCCATAAAACAAGAGCACTTAATTAATAAACCGTTTTCAAATCTCTATTCAAATTTTACAAAGCAAATTGACTTCATCTGTGCTGCGCTGGTGGGTGCGCTACAGAAACCAACAACACGTCCTTCGGAGTCGGGACCAATCGAGTGGTTATTCTATGAGTCGATTCAACCCGTCTCAGTGCAGCCTTGTGCTAGTTTTGCTTTTCTCGACCCCGTTGTCTCACCACCCCCGCTATCCATAAGCACGTACGCTGTGAGTGAAAATGAAAATGATGATGAATTTCCCCCAGGATTTGGGAGAGAATCCGACAAGGTGGTTAAATATTTCAGCACACCACGGAATGGTTTGTGATAGCGATTGGGTATTTGTTCGCTTGTAATTGAAATCGAAACACAAACAAACATTCCCACTGAATCATCTCGATGGTGAAAAATATATACTTCTGGTTCGATTTACAATACAAATTGTGGAAATAGTTTCACGTGTCTAGAGCGCATCATTGGATTGTTTATTGCGTTTTAGATATTGTTTGCCCTTTTCGGGGAATGAAAACTTTTCATTTCCAACTCAACTCAATTTTCAGGAAATAAATGAAAACGGTTTGTGTTATCTAACTCGACCCCAAACTTTCAACCTCACCGATTCCATCAATGTCTATTCAACAACCGCACTGACTTTTTGTGAGGGGCAGAAAAGGGTAGTAATATATTGCTCGTTTTGAATAACTTTAGGTTATTCTCGGAGTGTTTGTTCCACGAATTGGACACAAAACAGTCGGTTTACAGAGTCATTGTACATACAACCTTTCTATACAAGATAAACAAACTCTATAGAACGAAACGGTGCCTTTTGTAGCCAAATGAAATCACTTCCATCAGAACGTGTTCCTCATACTATCTTACTAATCTTATTTGCGGTAAAAGACTAAAAGTATTCCCCCGCAATCAGAATATAATGACTCAAATGGCACGTTCCCTATGCTGTTCGGATATTTGGGGCCTTCCGAACAATGCGTATTTAGGAAGACAAACAGTTTGCACCCAAATTGTTACTATCCAATAGTCTGCAAAATTTTCCTGGTATTGTTCTAACGATATTTGGTATTAGTGGAATTAGGCTTGTCCTTGTGAACCCATCCATGCCCATATTGTTTAAAAGTGATAAATGACGTAGCATTTTTGAGTGATTTTGAACACCCCCCTCCCCCATCGTAGCATTTCGTCACAAACTTCTATATACCCCCTGGTAATTACGTGGCTTGGCGGTAACCCTCTCCCCCTCTTTGTCACCGTAAAAAATTTAAAAAAAAATCAAAAACGATTTTAGATGAAACGAGTAAGATTGTTGTGACATCAGCCTTATTCCTCTTTTAAAAAGCTACGTAGCATGACAGGACCCCCTACCCCCCCTGTCGTCACACATCGTCACAAAATACAAAACTCCCCCCTCCCCCATATAATGCTACGTCATTTATGCATGGTCCCAAATATGTTTTTCATACTTTGTAGCAAATATCTTACTTCAATCACTGTAACTATATTATACAAATGAAGTTCTTGAATCATCATAAAACATCCCAGAAGTCATCATTGCTGTATGCTTTACCGTTTTCGCCAGCATAATATTTCGCACGTTTTTGGCAAAAACACTGTGCGCCGCCACAGCGTCTCAACGTATGGTACAACGTTTCTACTGACCCATTCCTAACTCGCATACACACACACATGCAAAGTGTAACTAATGTTTAGAAAATTATTTCGATAAAAAAAAAGTTTCCAGTGACATTTCGTGATGCTATGAATAAGTCATTTCTTTTTCGATAAAATATTCACTGTTCAAACTCCTGTTCCTGCCAATTCGTTTGCGTTCGGCGAAAGTGGTGTACTCATGATGGAAAGGACAAACTTTTGCATCTATTTTTTTTGGTCGCAAAGGACCGGTCGTGCGTCCGACTTTGCAAAATTCTCTTCCACACTGAATATAAAAAAACTAAGCGAAAGGATATAAACTTTCGCTAGCAATTGATTTCCTCTGGAAAAAATATCAGCTTTCTTGAGACTTGACGCACGATTCGACGGGAGAATTTCGTTTTTTTTTTGTGTCTTAGGAACATTTTTTTCTGCTATATCTTGGGAACAAGTGTCGCTGCCGGCGTTTGGCGGGTGGCGAGGTAGTAACTCATTGCTGCCGACTGGCGTTTCATAAATTACACCCACTTCAAGCTATCGCTTTGAAAAGTTTTCAAATTAAAATTTTAGGAGAATTTTCTTAATCTCTCTCTCCGTACCTACCGCAACGAAACTGAGTTAAGAACTCCGCCAATGCCACGAAGTGCTGGTGACTATGGGTGTGGAAATTTGGCACTTCCGCTTCTTTGATGGCGAATGACTTGTTACTTGGTGGCAGTGAGAAATGTTTGTAAAAGTTAAAGTGGTTTTCAAGATGGTTAGCAGAGATCTTCACTAATTTTTGCGAGCTCTCTATACTATGTCAACTGTATCTAACTAAATCACCAGTTTCACGATGATTGGTAAAATAGAACGAAGGAGCTCGTCAATATGAACTAAGGTCATGCGAAGACAAGAACTACATTACTGAGTGGCGGTTTACAAGCAGTATTTTAGGCTAGCAGAATGGAGAAGTCGTCCGAAGCTTGAAATCCCTCGAATATTTGGCGCATTACATACTTAGACATACTTAGCTTCCAGTTTGAAGTTAAGATGTCCCTTTGAACAACTTATGTTGTACAACATTGAAACAGACATTCAATAATTCTCTGTTCGTGCTCGAAATCAACATCCTAAAAAAATCTGGCAAATAACTTTGAGAAATTGGATTTACAAAAAAGAATTCATATTTACCAAAATCAAATTATTTATCACAATTAAGCTCACGAGTTGTTTTTATGCTAAGAAAGATGAAATGTGTACCTGGAAAGAGAAAAATGAAAATAACAATTAGCACTACTAAATAATGGCGAGTAATTTCGTAGCATTAGTAATAGTCACTCATTTCAGGAGCCAAACCAAAACAATTTTCCCCAATGAAAATCTTTGCGACTTCGCAGGTTTCAACAGGGTTATAACATTCTATGCACCGAGTGCCCAATCAGGTTTTGTTAAACATTGCCTTTGTCGACGTTTGCTTACTGTAATCTATATTTACATTCTCGGGGTTGTTTGGGGGATTATTCGGCATGCCGCCTTACCAGGGTTGTGTTACCTGGCCTCGTGATAAAGCTGCATCTTTGATATAGCCGACGGGACACAGCATCTCTTCACTTCGGTTTTTCGTGTCTACCTAGCCTAGGAGTCGTAGAAGTACTCTATCAGAGGTGATTGGCTTCGGGGTGCCAATATTTATGAATGTTTTAAACGTTTTAAACCAGGCACACCACGACTTGGAAAAAAGGCACTATGTAAAATTTGAGCTCAATCGGACATGATTTAGAGGTTCCGCAATGCAAAAAAAGTTCATAAAATTTTCACCCATGAGACCATTGACTTCCGGTCTTTCTGCGCAAGACCGAGTATTGGTGATGTGGAACATTTTGTCAGCTTCATCCAGTTGGAGCACGTCAGACATGCTGTGCTGATAAAGTTCAACAAATTCGCCCAGGCGAAAAGAACTAATTCCGCAAAACAACTTGAAACACGTGCTTGATTGTGACACCGCTAAAATCAAGATCCCAATATATATGGATAACGGAAACGTTGAAGTAAAATTACATAATTTGGCACCACATACTTGCAAAGTGGCCAGTAAAAAATTTATGTCGTATTTCGGAGAAGTAGAATCCATTACGGAGGACGCGTGGAGGAACTACTTTCCAGATATTTCAAATGGTGTTTCTGTGGTGAAAATGCGGGTAGACCAACCCATTCCCTCCCACCTTATCCTGCAGTACAAAACAGTATTCAGCGAACTCTTTGTACATATCAATGACAAACTAACACGTGCCAGTTCTGTGAACAAACGGTACATTACGGACAACCCTGCCCGAAAACCACTGAGGAAAGCTCACCTGCAGAAGGAAATGCCTACAAACTTCCCGATCACGTGTATCATCGCGAAGAGCTTGAGCGTTTATGTGTTTCCGCGTTTGATCGCGTGGGCGTTTGTATGTCACGTGTGCTAGCGTGTACGTAACTTCACGTGTATAAATTCGATTTTATTACCATGTGTTCATTCACAAATTCGCGTGTGTTCTTGGATGATCGCGCGCGGACTGTGAATATGAATCAATTTTAGTTTACGGTTCAGATGCTAGAAGAGAGTGTGTTCTTCAATATCACTGGAGTTCCCGGTCATGTCGCCAGGAAACGTGTTGTATAGTAGATATAAGCGTCCTTTTTTATTGGTCCAACTGAAGGTATGGACCTATGCTGCTAGGTCCGAGAATGGGAACATCCGGACGTAACCAATTCTTGATCGCGCGAACACGGATGATTGCAGGTTCACTCTTGAGACCGCGTTGGCACATTTATAAGTGCTAAAACATTCACTTAGCCACCGGGGTGTTATCCTGTTTGCGAGATCGAGGATGTAGGTGTACGTGGATGATCGCGAAAAGCTAAAGCGTTTGTATGTTAACGTGTTTGTCGCTTGCGCTAGCGTGTATGTAACTTCGTGTGCATAAATTTGATTTGTTTACAGGTTTCGGTTGATGTTGTTCGGTTAAAAGTATAATGAAACTATTTCTGTTGGTAACGTTTCAGCCTACTCATTCTTCGGTCATCTTCAGCAATTTTATTTGGACAGACCCGCGAGCGTGAAGCGAACACGCTTAAATTTCTGAGGATGGCCGAAGAATAAGTAGGCTTAAACGTTAACAACAAAAATAGTTTCATTATATTTTTTCACAGAACAACATCAACCGAAACCTGTCAACATAACGGTGATTAAAGCGGAAAACATAAAATCGATTCCATAACAGTGTGATCACTCGCATATTCACGTATATTCTTAAATGATCGCGGACCGTGAATCTGATGCTTAATTTTTAGTGTATAATAAAGATGTAGAATAAGTTTTCCCATATCACTAGAGCTCCCGGTCATGTCGCCATGGAACCTATTGTCTAGTGAATATGAGCATAATTTTTAGTGGTCCAAATGAAGGCATGGAACTAGGCTGCTAAGCCTGAAGGAAGAGAATTCAGGACGTGACCGATGCATTATCCAACACTATAGCTACCTCTGCGTGAAATGCTCTGTTATCGGAACTCTTGCTCGTAATTCACAAGACGTTAAGAATGACGGAGAGTGGAACGCAATAAAAAAGAAGATCGATGAGCTTACCGCTGCAATCGCAAAATTAAAGTCAGAGCTTGGATGCATCAAGGCTACCGTGAAAAAACAGATCGACCAGCTGCATAGCAAAATTAGAAATGCAGACCAGCTTGAAGAGAACCGGATAAACAACATTAAACTTCTAGAAAACATAGGGGAGAAGCTAGAAATCATCGAATCCGGAGCGAAGCTCGCTGGTGCCTACTCTCAAACTACAAACGTCTGCAGAATTACCATAAACAAGGTTCCATATCAGGTAGGAGAGGACGTTCGTTCAATCGTTAAGAACTTCTTGGCCTTTCTCGACATGCAGGAGCAAATGCAACAAGTTACTAACTGCTTTCGACTTCCGGTCAAGGTATCGAAATGGACCGACAGAACCAACCATCCTTGTTGCATTCAGTAACAAGAAATCAAAAATCAGATCTTGAGGCGTTATTACGAAAAGCACAAAGAAGCGAAACTGTGTAACCTTCAATCTGACCTCCCGCTGGAGTATCGTTTCACTGCAAACGAGATGCTGTTAATTCAATCTTTCCGTATACGCAACCTCGCCTTACGTCTTAAGCAAAGGGGTATTGTACAGTCGGTTTTCGTTCGCAATGACTGTGTGTCGATACGCTTAGTGAAACAAAACTACTACATACCTATAAAAGATGCAGCACAGCTTGTAAAATTAATGAACTCAGATGATATGAACGAATCCTCCATCTTCTATGATGCAGAAAGCCTAGACCAATCCAGCACCGCACCGTTATAATCCCCCACTGTACTGTACACCGACGATAAAAATTCCCACAATGCCAAGAAATAATCTCTCTAACTTACGAATAGGACACCTTAACGTTAGGGGTCTGGAACACCACATAGATGGTGTGAAACCCTTTTTAGATAAATCACAGTACCACATATTCGCTGCAACGGAATCAAAGCAAAAGGTCTCAGCCCCAGTCGGACCGATACGTGTGGAGGAGTAGGGTTCTACGTCCAAAAGGCCTGAAAGCAGTTCCTATCTTGAAATCATCCTTCGACCCTGACGTGCCTATCTCACACAGGTTCGAATATCTTGCAATCCAAATAAGGGTTAATGATCTTTATGTAGGCGTCGTTGTTGTGTACAACCCGACATGCGGCAACAGCTACTTTGCACAAGCCTATGAAAAATTGCTTTTCGATCTCCAGGACCACAATTTTGACCGCCTGTTCCTGCTAGGCGACTTCAACATCAATGTATCAGCAGCTCAACTATCTTCAAATCATGCAGCATTAACGTGTATACACAACACTTTCAACCTGACGCATCTGCCTACTCCGCCCACCAGAATAACTGATCCGAGTACATCTACTATCGATCTTCTCATCACTGACTCCCCACAAACCATTCTAACAGCCAGAACATCTCCCAACAGCATTTCGGACCACGAAATCATCTTCCTGATTTCCAATGTTCGTGTGCAAAGTATAGCTCCTCAACGCATCACTGTTAGGAATTTCAAAAATGTCGATGCGCTCAGCCGACTTTCAAGCGACGGATTACCGAAATATTTTTACAACGGAGAATATCGACATCAAAGCACAACTGATTAATGGTGTGCTGCAGAGACTTTTACATCGACACGTTCCCAAAAAAAAACCATCACGATCCGTGATAAACGTACACCGTGGATAAGTACAGAAATTGAAAATGCTATTGTCGTAAGGGATCTCGCACACTCATTGTACGCGCGGGACCCCAACAGACAGAGAGGTAATGGAAATTGGCTAGACTACATCCGGAAGCGGGACAGAGCAGCGTCGTTAGTTTTTGTAACGAAGAAACGGTATGCCGAGCGAAACTTCTCCTGTGATCTTCCGGCGAAGAAACTATGGAACAACTTAAAGCGTGAAGGAATCCACAACGCATCGAAGAGTGCTGCAGACGTGGATGTAAGTGCGGATGAATTGAATAGCTTTTTCGTTGATGGACATCGGCTACTGTCAACTGTAAGTACGCCTGAAGCAGTCTCTGTAGAACCGCACCATCGTACAGCAGTTGAACACGGGGAGCATTTCCACTTCCACCATACATGCACAAACGAAGTAGCGAAGAGAATATGAGAAATCCAGACCAACGCCACTGTATCCCAATCTCTTTCATCAAAATGCTCTATCCCTTTATTATACCGATGCTGGTCCACCTGTACAATGCGATTATTGATAGCCAAATTTTCCCCGCAATTTGGAAGAAGGTTATTGTAACACCGATCTGCAAAATAACATACCCACAGCAGCCTAAAGATTTCCGGCCGATTAGTGTGCTACCAGCCATCTCAAAAAATTTCGAAAAAATTCTGCTAAACCAAATCACCGAATACCTCGAAAACTCAAGTCACTCACAACGTCTACAACAACCTCGATCGGGGCAACTGTACAGTCCTTGTCCTCGTCGATTTTTCACTTGCCTTCAACTGCGTCAGCCATCACAAGTTGAATACAAAGCTTGCCGAAGAATTTTACTTCTCCGACACCGCATGTGCTCTAATCAAATCATTCCTAGGTCAGCGAAGTCAGGTGGTGAATGCAGCAAGCGGCATGTCCACCGAAAAAGCAGTATTCGATGGAACACCACAGGGATCCTGCATGAGCGCTCTACTGTTCAGCTTGTACATCAACAGCCTACCAAGCTGCTTAAAATGTTCATATCAGCTATACGCGGATGATCTACAGCTGTACGTGTCAGGTCCCATCGAGAAAGTTGAAAATCTGCTTGTCGATATCAAATCAACAGTGTGGTCGCAAAAGTTTTCGATACTCTGAGCACATTCCGACGATTTGCAGCTGTTCTATCACTTCCTACGCGAAAGAAGCTGGTGCAGTCTGTGATCATGCCTTTCTTCACTTACGCCGACGTTGTCTACTACCCTGGGTTGTCAGCAACGCTCAAATGGCAGCTTGATCGTTGTTCTAAAGCAGCAACACGTTTCACCCACAATATTAAACGACGAGAAATCACAGCAATGGAACGCAACTCAATCCTGGGACACAGCCTATAAGAAAATTACCTGCACCGCATTTTGCTTCATAAGGCAAGGATACAACGGTGAATCTCCTGAATACATCACACAACATCTGCAACTAGGTCGTTGCGAACGCACACGTAGTTTTCTGGTGCCCCACAACACAACCTCCAGCAGAAAAAGTCCAATAATCCATGGAGCACTCATATGGAATAGACTTCCGCTAACTACAAGACAGCAACCAACGATGAGCACTTTTAAAGCCGCGCTCAAAAACCAAATTCCCTAGACTAACGAAATATGTACCTCTAACTCTATCCAATTGTTAAACCATCTAAACTATTTCCTTGACCTGAAATACAGTGTAAACTAACAGGCTTTCGTAACTATGATAAATACAAAATACATATTATCACGCGAACATGAGCGATTGTAGGTTTCCGCTTGAAACCGCGTTTATATGTTCATTAGTGCTAAAACATTCACTTAATCACCGGGTTGTTTTCATGTTTGCGAGACCGCGGGCTTTGGTGGACGTTGATGATCGTGAGGTCTCTAAGTTCTAAACGTTAGAAAATAGTAAGATTGCCCATATAACTTATGTTTTCGGTCATGTCACCATGGAATGTGTTGTCTAGTGAATATGAGCGTCATTTTTTTATTTATCCATTTCGAGGCAAGAACCTAGGCTACTAGGACCGAGAATAAAGACTTCCGGACGTAACCGATTGATGATCGCACGAGCAGTGGGTTAATGCTTAAGACAACGTTTGTAAATTTATAGGTTCAAAAACGTTCACTCCATTACCGGGGTGGTTTGATGGTGCGACATCGCGGGCGTAAGTATGTGTGGATGATTTCAACTGCATGTTCTCGTTTGTGACCAGGTTTGTGATATCGCGAAGGACACGAGCGTTTGTACATTTTGAATTGAAGAGATTATGAGTTAGTATGAATTTACTTTGGGATATGGTTGGTGTTAATTGAGACCTGTCACAATTGCTAATTGTCACATATGACAATTCTGGCAAAAGTGAAATGTAGCTGAAGTAAATCTTTATCCAGTGCTATCACTCACAAAGAAATTAATATGAAGCGTTTAAATTGTATTTGAACTCATCTGAATGCCAGCTAATGATAGATATTTGCCAACAACAATTGCATTCTGTTAGAATTTGATCATGCTATGCTGACCGGGAATGGATGATTCACGTGCCTTGGCAAATTAATCGTACCTTAATTTATCCAACGACCTTCCCGAATGAATCAAATCGAATGCGCAAATTGAGCACCGGAAAAATGTGACCAACAAATCCTAGAAAGGTCTACAATTAGTCTGTGCACGATGAAGAAGTCGACCGATAAATCGACACATAATGGCCCCCACTGCGAGCAGTGTCCAGCAACACCGCCATTAAGCTGTGGAACAATGTCCGCAAGCACGGCCAACAGTAAAAGTCCATCCACGTCAACCCGCCAGTTGACCACGCCAGCGTGCACAGGCTTAGTAATGGTTGATCGTTAGTTTGGGCTGGTATGAAAAGTATGAAAAACATAAAAAAGACGCATAAGCCCTCTCGGTCTCTTCGATGCACTACTATCGAGCCGTAATGCAACAACCATCTTATAGCAATTGTCTGTCAGAGGTTCTTTGAAAGGGATAATCTAAAACAAAATATTATCGAAAAAATGTGACTTGATTTAGTTGAGATGAGATTTGAGTTTAGAAATGCAGCTTGAAACGTTGTTGTTAGGCACTTCACACGCTACGCATTAACGTTGTAAGTTGCATATTTCAGGATAAACTGTGGTCTCAAGCAATAGACATGCAAAAAGTAGATTGCGAATACAGACATTACAAAGACACACTCAGACCATTCAGACATTTTCCGAACTTTATCAAAACATTGTTTACGTTTATTGAAAAATTTGATTTACAGCTTGTGAAATATTATTTTCTCATAAGGGATTCATATTAGCCGTAACGTGAGGTTGACCGGGTTGAATTAACGGCAAAATAGAACATCTATCTATTGCCACAAGTATAGATGTAATTTTCTCATTCATATATTCCAGAGCAATCCTATATGGAGCCATCATAAATTACGTAACGCAAAAATTACCCATAATTGACTTTCCCCTCCCCCCATGTAATAAATTGTCACATATTTCTTCGTAACCCCCCTCCCTCCCCTATTACGTAACAAATTCCTTGAAATTTTTTTTTCTTCGGTTAAAACATGTTACGTACCGATCTATCTTACTCCCCTCTCCTCTATATCACAACATGTCACAACTTGTCGAACCCCCTCCCCCTAAAAGCGTTACGTAATTTATGAATGGTCGCTTATGGGGATTTTGGAAGCAATCAAAATATGTCGGTATTTATTTGGCCATATATCAGGGAACTGAATACGATATCTGGCCAGGGCCCACCATAGAAACAAATTATAATCAATTGCTTGGAAGCCAAATATACCATAATTTCTCTGGAAGACAAACTGTGGTATGACAATACCAGTACTAAAAGATAATGGAAATTGGATTTGACAATCACAAAACAAAGATCCCAACAGTTTGTAATTGGAAAATTTCATTTGCCCGTTTATATGAGAAAGAATAGCAGTATTTGTGTCGGTATGATGTTTTGAATAAGGGACTACATCGACGAGTGGGGGGAGAACTCAACCACACGAAACTTATATGATTGGATCAGATCAGATCCGATTGGGCTATGAGAATACACGAACATGGGAATTATTGCGATATTTCTGCTTCCTTCTGTTTAGGTGAACTGGATTGTTTTTAAATAGATACCCACTCTAATAGAAAGCTGCATTCTTATTTTTCTAATTCAATCTGTTTCCAAACCCGTTTGCGCCTTTTAAAACTAGGCGATTTTAGGTTGTTGATATAACGCTGCCTGTTCATAGCTATAGAAAATTTCACATTACGCGTTTCTTGCCCAATTACATTCCTTCAAAATTATTAAAACCCTTTGCTTACCGCCTAAATAAATAATCGCACAATGCAAACATCTGCTGACTAGAGCAATGCTATAAATTTTCCACCGAACAACATGTCAAATGTCAGAACCGTTTCATAATTAAAGAAAATTAATCGAAAACAACAAAAAAACACAATTTTCTCCACCAGCACTGATCGATGACTGCAACATGTCGCCAACTGCTTAGTGCATAGTTTCTCTTGGCAGCCTGCAGAGAGGGGAAGACACCATCCTTCTCTATCCATGTCAAGAACTGATTGAGTGCACCCTAGATGCATCAATTGAAGTGGAAGCTCGGAATGAAAGAGCCGGAGAATTCCACACAAAGCTGCGAACAAACATGAAATCATATGCATACACGTACGTAGGCATATGAAGGGGTCAAGTGGCTGACGAAAAAAAGCAACATCGGTTACCCTGAAATCGCACTTGATCGTACTTGTCAGCAATCTAGGATTTGCACTTTTTCTCATTCTTTGTGTGCTTTCCTTCGAGACATACTCGCTTAGCACAACGTCGCTTTTGTCTAGTTCGATGTCCCCCTGATATGCAAAGCAAGGATGCAGCTATTGTTCTTCGTTGATACTGTATAGGGTATAGGGTAAGGCTAGAGGATTTCCTGGTGCTTTCCAGCATCCTGCATGCTGCAATCCTTTTTTTTCTGCGCTATACATAAGCTCGACCCGGAGCACATCGCTAACAAATGACGTCAAGTGTGAGTGATTCATTTGCCGAAGAATGGAATGCATGTTCTGCTCCTTTCGGACAGTGGCAAGGACTCGGTGTCAGAGACTGTGCTGACTGGCAAGGACAGCGAAGATGCGGTACATCCAACACAAAGAGTTCAAGCAGCACTCGATTCCTTTTTTTCCCGCGCGCCGCGTGTTTTACGAGAGGGATGGTGAACGTTTCACGGTGTCCGTTAAGTGACAGGCATGAGTATTTGTGCAGTGGAGGAAACTTTTGTTTTACTGGGTTTCGATCTGGTATTGTCAATTTCATCCGGGATTAGCATAAAGAAGCACAAATAGGGTAATGAGCATATTTTGGCACTATTAGAGAGACTGCCATACTAACGACTTTTAAGTAAAGCAATATTAACTAATAACCTTTCACAGAATAACGTATCAGTGTTCTACTTACTGAACATCAATGTAATATATATTTAGTAAAAATCACTCAATTTTCAACATAAATGCAGAAAAAAGTTCTATTCTGTACTCCTCTTCTCTTCACAACAACCGAATTGTCGTGTTATTGGTGTGCCAAATTGTACAGCATCGAAAAAAAATATTGAAGCGCAATAACATACGCTCCATTGCGTCTAAAAATATCTAGCTATACCGAACATGGACGCAAAGATTTGTTAAACGAATCATTCCATTTACGGTTTTCCATCAAAATAAACGTATACACTCAAGTTTTTTTTACGCGGTTTTTTTGCGCGGTATTTTTTTACGCGGTTTTTTTTTTTACGCGGATTTTGAAATTTACACGGTTTTCATTTACGCGGATTTTGAAATTTACGCGGTTTTCATTTACGCGGATTTTGAAATTTACGCGGTTTTCATTTACGCGGTTTTCATTTACGCGGATTTTGGAATTTACGCGGTACCCATCAATGAGGTTCCCTTTATCGCGGATTCTTAAATTTAAGTGGTCTTCATTTACGCGGATTTTGAAATTTACGCGGTTTTCATTTACGCGGATTTTGAAATTTACGCGGTTTTCATTTACGCGGATTTTGAAATTTACGCGGTTTTCATTTACGCGGATTTTGAAATTTACGCGGTTTTCATTTACGCGGATTTTGAAATTTACGCGGTTTTCATTTACGCGGTTTTCATTTACGCGGCTCGTATCCCCCGCGTAAAAAAAACCTGAGTGTATATCAGAATGTATGTATGGATAGTGACGACAACTGTGCATGTTATCTGTCTGTGTCATTCCAAATGAACAAATGAGCTCTCGAAATACATGATTTTGATTCGTTTAAAATGACATTAACAGATAATTATGGTTGCATATCAAATAGTTGTCGTTACTCTTCTTACATACACACTGATGAACATCACACACATGAAAGAACTTCATGAAAAAACTTCAGTTTGTTCTTAGCGTTCGAGTACACGATCACTCGAAGATAGTCTGAATTCTGGAAAGCCAGCCACCGAGAGTAACTTGTTTTCTAAATAGAGGTAATTTTAACTCCAGACAGCCGTGGTAGTATTGCCTAGAAAAGCTAAACTTATCAGCGTAATTGACCGGATCATCCAAATGTCGCCAATAGACTTAGCTTGATTTCTGAATCTATTCAGTTCTATTGGTTGAAAGGCTTTTGACATTTAAAGATTACATATGGAAACGGAATATTCAAACCATATTTCTGCAGCCATAGATCCCATTCATATGTACTTTACGAGAAGTCTTCGAGTATATTAAAATTTCCAAATTAAAATTATGCAAATAGAATTATCCTTTTCCGAGAAACCGATGAAACCTGGAGTTTTCCCAGAACATGGCACTTACGGAATCGTCGTGGTGGACACTGTATTCAATGGTACTTTGATTGGCCATTAGTGATCAAAACTAAATGCAGTTCTTGCTATAGAATGTACCATTAGTAATTGCCGTAGGGAGACCGACTGACAAGAAACATGAACTGGAAAATGTGTGACAGAACATGACACCGTTTGAATCACATGGGAGGCAGCTAAACGAGGAGGTGCAAAACATCGATTTTCGAAAAGGACGTGTTCGTCGAAGCACGATTACAAAATCCCCTTGATCCTAAGTGCGGACGAGTTGACGACAGCACTAACAATGGTGTGCGATGCGACCATGCCGCGGAATAGATAACCAAAAATCGGTCCCCGAGCAGCAAAGTGGTGGAATACGACGATTTCTGATCTTTAGGTAAATTGACACCGAAAGAGAGGAACGAAGCTAGGTGTACAGAGCTACAAGAACCGCTTTCAACAAACCATTCTAGCTAAGCAAGAAAACCTGCCTCTTGTAGGCTTTTCCACAAAGCCAACGCGAATCCTCGAGAGACGCCTACAGAGTTGCCATGGTAGAGATAAAAGGCCCAACTGAACAAAATGAAAGATACGAGAAAATGAAGGTTATAATCGAAGGGCTGTTCCCGCAGCATGATCCGGCCGCTTCCACCGTACAGTAAGGAAAATGGTTATGATGAAGAAATCCGAATAACCGACAAACAGCTAATCGAGATGACGAAGGTCGGGAAAGCGAAGAAGACTCCATCACCAGACGGAATCTCAAACCTGGTACTGAAAACAGCGATACAGGTTAACCCAGATATGCATCGATGAAGTTGGTGTTGCTGCCGAAGCAGTTAAATCATTATATAGGCCAATATGTCAGTTGAATTTTGGTCCGAAAACTATTAGAGAAATAACCCTTAATGGGGTTACCAAGCACACGGAGAGTGTAGACAGGCCGTCCAACATGCACTTCGATTTCCGGAAAGGCAGGTTTACAGTCAACTTGGTCGTAAAGAATGCTTTCAAGAGCGGGGTATCAATCTTCCATTCGTCATGAACCGGAAGCATCGGACCGACCTCGACACCCGAGCAGATTGCGACAAAACTATGTGCTAAATTGGTATAGGGAGAAATTCCACCGCCGATACACTCTCAGTCGAAATTGAATGGCTTCGTCCCGGTACTAAACTCTCGAGTAGATCGCGACAGAGCTAAATGGTTCACGGAAACTGAGATAAATGGTTCATCGAGACTGGAGCTGAATGGCTACAGGTCAGGCATTTGAATCCTTTTAAAACTTATTATAAAGCACAGACATTTTTAGATCTCGACGAGTTGAGTTGTATATGATATATTTGGCACTTCGGGTCTCGATGAAAAAGTTGAATTTCAGAGTGATTGCATAGCCTTTTTTTACATAAGAAGGTAAAAATGTACTGACGATTCTTGTACATTTCAAAAATCCGTACAACTTACATAATCCGCAACTAGATGGGGAAAAATATAAGTATTTTGAAGATGTGCACAGAGCAGAGCCAAGCGATTATCATATACTATGCAAATAAATCTGCAAATCAAACTGCTCAAGCTTTCATGGAACTTGGAAGCTGCTTAAACCGCTATCGGGCATTGCACTGTTCGAAAAATTTACTTAAAACGAGAAGTTTAAGCAGTTCTCTCTTATATGAACCTTAGTTCATTTTGCCGTCATCGATCCCCGCAAGATAACTAATTTTTTAAGGTAGTTCAACTTGAGCTGTAAAGCTGGATTCAATGTAATATACATTCCTATCAGAAAAATTGCAGACGAGATGGGGAAGCTTGGACCTTGGCGGCTAGGTCGGAATGTACAGACTTCCGGATGTGACCGACTTATGATCGCGCGAGAAGGGGCGTTTGTTCGCACTAGAGACCACGTTTATAAAGTGCTGACACGTCTTTAAATAATCACAGGAATCGCAAACAGATCTCGGACGTAGGTGTGCGTGGATGATCACAATTGCTTGTTCGCCTTTGGGACTAAGTTTGAATTATCGCGTTTGTATGTTAACGTGCTATATTGTTTATGTAGTTTTGCACGTATAACTTCCTTTGTATAATCATATTACCGGTTGCATATTATAACACGCTCTTAAATAGGTTAGGTTCCTTACAGGGTTTTAAATTCAGTTCTCCCGAGTCAAAGTAAGTATTGTATTTTACGTTTTCGTCTTTTACACTGCTGCCATTTAGGTTTGAACGTGGACAATCTTCAAAAAACTTCATTAAATAGGAGAATGCCACTTCTGTTGAGAAATTGTAGTTTTATTCTTCATTATGACTCACAGTGGTCCCAAACCCAAAAAGGACGGTTGAAAGTGGCTTTCAGTGAAGTTCTCGTGCTTAGGTTTCTCCAGCAAAGTTTCATGAAACTTGATGACGCATCTAATAATGTTAACAGTTCTCTTTTCTTAAGGAGGTACTTCCATTTTTAGAACACTTTTTTGCTCGGAAAAAACAACTATTTTTTCTTCTGCTATCTTATTGAAAAGCTAATTTGGTAATTTTTCTAGAAACACTATTGACCTATATATTTATACTGACGATACAAATCTATGTTTTGACGTTTTCTCCATACAATGGATTTCTATGAAGTAGGTTTATTCTAGATAGTTTCAGATTCCATAGCTTAGCCAAACACACTAAATAATTTTGATATAAATTTTGGGATATAAACGATGCACAGTGGCTCCAAACCCGAAAAGGGCGGTCATAGATATTTTTTTGGTATTCGATGCAGTTTTACTGATCTGGATTACGCATCTAAATGAGTTGGCTTAATTTGTCTTAAGGGAGGATATAACCATTCCCACAAAAAAAAATTTCGTTCCGCCATAAAAAAATTCTTCTACAGCTTTATAAAATAGTTAACTTTGAGTGACTTTGTTGAAGATATTATTGACCTATGTATTCGAATGAGAGATACATATCTATGTTTTGGTTTGGGTAGCTCAAAAACTAACATTTCGACGTTTTCTCAAATTTAGATTTGTTCTAAAAGGCTTCAGTCACTATTTTTCAAACACGCTAATATATTTTGATATCAATTTTGGCAATCGACAATTTAGTAGTTATAGGAGTATTAAAAAAAGTAAAAGAAAAAGTATCCAAAAAGTCCCGAACATAATTTTTCAACTACTTATACCACAATCTAGAACATTCGCTTTTTAATTTTGTTCACAATTACGAACAAACTCACTTTAAAAAACCTGTTTTAATCCACCTAATTGTGTAATTGTGCTTTTCTAATTTATCCAATAGCAAGTTATATTCAATATATCTAGTCTTAGTGATCTAGTCTTGTAAATAGAAATGATGTTATCTAGACTTGCAAATAGAAATGGATTTTTAACCTTTGAAGTATTACGATTGTATCGGTTTTTATGGGAAATTCCTACGTGGTCGCAATAAACAACCTGTAACTCCGGAACCAAATGTCAAATACGAATGAAATTCAATAACAGTCCATGGGAGTATTGTATCTTTCATTTGAAACCAAGTTTATAAAAGTCGGTCAAGAATTACCTGAGAAAAAGGTTTGAGATTAACTTACGAACTTGGAAAGTACCTGGTGGCATCAAGAACCGTCATAGGTGGCCGATGTGGTCAAAGCTGCTTAGAATGATCATTAGTGATCTAGACCCGCAAATCCGAGTTATTTTGCACCCTGTTTGATATGTATTATACCATTTGGACATCATGGTGTTACCATTTTATATGGGAATTTGCCGGGTGACCGCACTCATCAACCCGTAACTCCGGAACCAGAAGTCCGATCGACAAAAAATTCAATAGCAGCTTATGGGAGCGTTATACCTTCATTTGAAATCAAGTTTGAGCGATTCGGTTCAGCCATCTCTGAGAAAAGTGAGTGAGGTTTGAAAACACACACACATACACACACGCACACAGACATTTGTCAATTTCGACGAACTGAGTCGAATGGTATATGAGACTCGAACCTCCGGGCCTCGGTTAAAAAGTCGGTTTACAGAGTGATTGCATATCCTTTCTTTATGAGAAAGGTAAAAAGCATATTTTTACTGAAAATTTTGTTTTTGTCTCAAAAGTGATATCAAAATAAAGCACCGTGTTCAGAAAAAATCTGTACTTTGTAAGTGTCTGAAACAGAATAAACCTGGTTGATAAAAAATTATTGTATGGAGAAGACGCAAAAATCTGATGTCAAGGTACTATCTTTGATATAGCGGAAGAGACGCAGCATTTCTCCTTCAGTCACCCGTTGCGGGACATATGCTGTTCAGAGCCTTTCCTAGCATAAACAACAGACGTTCATCGGTGTTTCCTTTACTCGCAACATCAAAACATGACCAAAGATCATACTTGCGTTGTTTATCCAATTTCTTGGTTTCTTGTAGAAGTTAGGATCAACTGACTCAGCGGTGAGATACAGCTACGGGAGATGAATGGCCACAGAGAAGAACCTCAAGTTGCACAAGATAGAGCTTTTCCGACAATTCTTGATTCCACCGGATAATTTATGTTTATGATTTATTGCTCTCAGAAAAATCCTAGTCTGGTGGAAAAAAAAGTTTGTTTCATAAGCCAATCGTCAGATGTTTGATCTTCAAGCAAATAGGTTTTCATGTGTCAGTAGGGTCGTTGCACTCGGTTGTACTTTTAATGAAATAAAATGCTTAAATGTTGTTTTTGCTTGTATTTTCAAACTGCGGTTGGTACTTTATCGTACGAAAAACCTTTCTGTTTTGACAACTCCAGTCTTTATATGAAATTTTCTTCTTAAAAAGATATTTTAAATGGAATGTGCGCATTTCTTTGAAAACCCATGTCTTCGATAAAACCATTCACTTTTCACATATATAAAAATATAATAATCAAACAGTAAATATTTATGAAAACGTTAGCAAACTGAAGCACGTACCATTCCGTGCACAACTGGCACAACGAACTTACAAAGAACGGGAACTTTTAATTAGTGAAGATTAAAAGAGTTGTTTCCTTTCCCTTCCTCGACGCGCGCAGTACACGTCTGAGAGGAGTTTGTGAAAATAACTAGGGGAGCAAAGTTGTTCCTGTTCCTTTCTCAACCCCTCAACGCTGCAATGTTCGGGCTCTAGCGCCAAGTGTTTGTTGGATAGAGGTCGAGTGTCACAGGCTGCACCATCGTTTCTAATGATAATTCCAATACAGCACACCAGATTTGCAGTTTGTCTTCTTAGAATCAGTATCTTTTTCTTTAAGCTTTACTGTCTATTCTCTATTCTATCTATTTTCTTGCAGCTTTTGCCCTCTATTTGCTTGCGTAAAAGACACTGAAGGTTGCTGCAGAAAAGGAATGCACATTGTCTGCATGCGGAGTTGTACAGCCGACACTTAATTTTAAGGACCAAATAAGGATGTGAACAAGTTCCAATCATGATAAGAGATATCAGATGAAAACTGGATGACAAGAAACAGTACAAACAGTCCTAGCACTGCAAACAAATAAGTTGAACATCCAATGATTTTCTAGGTTTTCACTTAGTGTTGATGATTTTTGTATCAAAAAGAAATCTTCTGATTCATAGCGCAGATTTTCACTAATGCATCAGTAGCCGTCAAAGCAGTAAATTGCTTTGTTACAGTTTTGTGCCAGCTAAATTCCCATTTAATGTTTCATCAGCAATGCAACATTATGAATAGATATGACAACCGAGTAAAAGAAGCAAACCAACATTCCTAAAAGCCTTGTTCCATTTCTTTGTACCGACCGTGAGTAAAACCATTTTCCATATGTACTGCCATCGCTATATTTTATCCTGAAGAAGCTATGTTATCCATTTCAAAGCTACCTTTGTTATGTTTTCCGCGTTTCCAGCAATCTGGCACGAGTGCACGAATCTTATTCTGAAAGGAGATACGCCAGCCATTGAAATTGAAATAAGCTTTCCGTCCTTCGCACCATTCCAACCATCTAAAAATCTAGCTATTTATATGTCGTTCTAAGCTATTTGTTCACTCGACCCCCTCTCTTTTCTGCAACAAAATTTGTCCAAGACTCTTTGACTTTGACTTTTCCAAAGAATAGCGTGGTAATCTAGTTTACGAACATGTCCTGAAAAAAACGCTATTGTACTTCTGTTGTTGCGCGAAGCTTTGATGTTTTACTTTAGAAATTGTCCTGTGATAGGATGGTTACCTTACGTTAGCTGTCTGATATCCTGAATCTGTTTCTCCGATAAATGTGTCGTTATATGCCAACTAATAAATGGTGGAATATAGGAAAAATAACTAAATTGTTTCGCATGGTTATTTTTATGTATTAATTTGTGTGTCTCTTTCAATCAATCGGCTTACAAATTAACGAAGACGTACGAAACAAACGGCTGAGTTGTGCAACAGAAACCGGAACAAAGATATTTCACCCAAGTTTAGTTTGAATCTCGAAATAAGTTTGATCAAGAACAACATGAAATGACTGATGACAAACATTGTTAATAAAGGATTCGTTTTCCTCTTCAAGCCGTACGAGTAAGATATCGTATGGAATTTATTCTTCAACAATAAGGCTAAACCAACAACACTGTGCCCCATTTATTGATCCCTCAGCTTCCCAATTGTTCATCAGGGTTGTGCGATAACAATGGATTGCACAATAATAATAATGAAAACAGGGTAACAGGAACTCGAATTTCAGTGCAACTATCGATCAAACTGCACCGCACAATTGTTGTTTCGCTTTGTTTCCCGAATCGAGGCCATAGAGGAGCGAGCCAATCAGACCGCATTATAACAGGCAAACTTCGAAATGGGAGGCTATTCACGCACCCAGTATCAGCAGTCCAGGGGCCGCGCTGCAGCTATTTATCATGTAAAGAACCACGTCACTGTGCCGCTCTGAACCATATTCGAGCCAATGTCGGTACGGGATAAAATCTAATCTGGAGGTCTAACCGTCCACAAGAGACCCGGACTAGCTAGGGACAAATATGTCCGATAATGCTCAATTCTTTTCATAACGGCTGATGGCACTCACTCTCATCTATTTTTGGTTCGGCACAAAAACACATTGTTATCAAAATATGCACCGCATGGTAGAATATTCTCTTAACTTAATAAACTACCTGATGACTGGTGGTATCTACTAGCCAAATTTAGCGTGAAAATTACGTTATAAACCGGTTTCGTTAGAAGCCCAAATTTCAGCCCAACCAGTTTCGATTGCAGTTCCGGTAGCAAACCTACATAGCATCACGATACACAGTGACGATGAATGGTGATCCTGGTTGTTCAGCGATAGAGTGGTGCTTAGCCCATGATTTATTTTTTTTGTAGACTACTTCGTAGGAATGGTCTGTATCAGTATAACTCTGAAAAAGCAAATGCTCAGTTTTACACCCCAAATTATACCACTTGGTTCGATATACTTCGTAACCGATACAGGAATCTGGTGCAACGATAATATTGATAATATTTATTCATTTCCTTCGCCAAACAAGGAAAGATAGATTAACTATGAATGACCGAAATCAATACATTCTGCTGAATTTTGATGTATATGGTTATTCGCGACTTTTCCGGTTCAAAGATATTTCATATAATGTTTTGTCATGCGACACACAATCATGTTTGAAGTAATCCAAATATGTGGGGACATGTCAATATCCGTTTCGGAAAAGCGCGAGGGACTTCTGAGAACGATAATAGAAGAAAGGAGCTAGACAAGGATATTTATCGTTTTAATAAAAAGGTAGATTAGGAACATCAGGAACAGGATTTATTGAAACAATGTTGGATAGTTTTATGAGGACGCCATAATAATCGAAAGAGAAAGTAGACACAGAGAGACACTCATTTGCGTTATGCTGCTAGAATATCCCGAACTTCAGACCCGGAAAGAATCTCTTAACTGTGACCCAACATCCGAAAATCCAGTGCACACCCAGACAACGTGCTCGGTGTCATGATAACCTTCGTAACAAGCTCACAAACTACTCTCGCTGGAGTCCGGTAACAGCGCTCTGGCGACCATCGTTGGTTCTCCTGAACGGAACTCGCAGAACAGAGTTATTGCGTAGAGTTCGAACACGGGCTTGAAGATCTAGACGTATGAGGACTGTAGGGAAATCCACTCTGGCAGACAGTAAGTCCGAGACAAACAGGGCTCGAGAGCAGTCCCTCCGGATGGTCAGAATGTCGAGCTGTATTTACTGACAGCGGTTAGCTCGGCAGCTGAAATCTGTTTTGCCAAGGGAGATGTCGGACTGCAAAGCGTAAGAACCGACGTTGGACGGCCTCGATTCTGTCAACGCCGTTCTGATAGTACGGATTCCAAACAGCAGAACAATATTCTAGTGTCGAGCGAACCAGTGCGAAATAAAGTGATTTTAAACAGTATACGTCTCTAAAGTTTTTCGCCATTCGGAAAATGAACCCCAAGCTGTCTAGATGCCTTATACACGATTTATGAAGTATGTGGTTTGAACGTTAGTGTCAATGACTCCGAAATCCTTGACGTCAGAGTGTTTTAGAATGCTCGAGTCGAAGAAATGGTAGTTAAACTGGATCGGATGGCGTTTTCGCATCAACGTAACGATTGAGCATTTACTCGGGTTTAAAACCATTCTGTTTAGTTCACACCTCGTGTTAAAGCTCTTCAGTTCACTCTGAAGAGACTTGATTTATCGAAAAAATTTCATGTCGTCGCGAATGAAAGGCGTGGTCCTTATATTTGTCTAGACGAAACAAGATTACTTTCTCGAGCAACTTCCGGATACAGGAAAGCATTGCAATTGGCCGGTAAGAGTTGTGGTCCAAACAGTACCAACGAGAACATAGAATATTTAAAACACTGAATATTCTAGCCCAGCGTGGTAATTGTTGCATAATAAGAGAGCAAGTGAGAACTCCACCATCGAAGACGGTGTTTCGTTCGCGGTATCATGAAGAGACGCGGTGCGGTACATTTTCTGTACCGTGACAGAGTCAGATCTTCTTAGCAAAGATCCAGTGTTCTAAATATTTCACGTTCTCGTTGGCACTGTTTCGGTTACGCATGCATCGAGCCGCTGTTTTCTCGTTAACATGTCGATGAAACGGCGCTTTTTTGGTTTTCATTAGACTTCATTCGCACGTACGCGTACTGTCATTAGCTAGCGGGTAACCGTTCCGGAAAGCCTTACAGGCGGTGAACTTTTTCGCGTACAGTTCTGAGTACTCCTTGTCCCACCACGAGGCGGGAGACCGTTCATGGGTGTTCGGGCCGGCTATTGATTTAGTCTGAGCTTGATTCATGCTATCGAGGATCAAGCCAGCCAAAAACCCGTATTGTTCCTCCGGAGGAAGTGGAGTGGATTCGATTTTGTCGGATATTGCGGTCGCGTAACTCTTCCAATAAATGTTCCATGTGTCATACGAGACAGTGATTGTTTCTGATGGCCTTGAACCGTTAACAATTGAGATCCCGATTGGCAAATGGTCGCAACCGTGGGGATCAAGGATCACCTTCCACATGCAATCTAATAGTGGTGTAATCGATAAAAACGTCAATGAATATTGGAGAAGGGACCATGGTCAGCCGTACGACGCAACGGCACTGACATCCATCTTCCGGATACAATTCTAGATCCTGGTGGTCAACTACTTCGTATCCTTGGTCCGCCATTTATTTTTATACACTAGCCGAAAATCCTCAATGCGTCGACACTGGGGTAAGTCCTTTCTTTCGGTACGTACGGTATCTTTTTCTGCTCAAGATACTCCAGCGTCTTCTTGGCGTAAAAGGAAGACGCCTTATCTGGCCAGAAGACGTACTTCCCATCCGCATGATGCTCCTTTAAGAACGACAGAAGAATTTCTCAAGAAGCTCTTTCTGGTACACTTGTTGATTGATGGCCACACCGCTCGGCGTAAATCACGGCTTAGAAATCCCTTTGACCGATATGGCGATGTACAGCATAACTTTTTTCCAATTTATGCTTTTTTTAGTTGTAGAGCCTTGATTTCCACTGCGACAATTTAAAGGAATATTGTGGTATGACTCAATTTGATGTTATACACCTCAGCTTTCCCTTCATAATTGAGATACGAAGGGCCTTGTCTGATTTTGCATATTATCCCAGTTAGAATCAACTCGTTTTATGAATCTGATTACCTTACTAGGATTTGATTACCAAATCTCAGGGGGCTGTAGGAGCCCTTTTCCAAGAATTGAATGTCTGTAACTAACAAGAGCGCTGCAATCACAAAGTAGATGCACTGCTGTCTCATTCTTAAATTGACAGAAACGGCAAATCGGACTTTGAATTTTTCCCATTTTATGTAGATGATATCTACTAGGGCAGTGACCGGTAAACAAACCAGTTATTATTCTAAGGTTCCTCTTACTTAGATTAAGTAAAGTTCGAGCGGCTTTGGCACTCGGCTTTATAAATTCCCTTGCATACTTTGCAGTATCTGTGGCGTTCAAGTTCGATTCTACCATAGACATTTCCCATTTTCTAAGTTCCACATTTAAAGTACAGGTTGAGACACCGTAGAAAGGTTCTGGGCCTATAAACTTGGTCTCGGAACCTTGTCTTGCCAAACTATCAGCTGATTCGTTTCCTTGAATTCCACTGTGACCGGGCACCCAAAGCAAGTTTACTTCATTATTCCTTGCCAGTTGCTTAAGTAAAGTAATGCATTCCCATACTAACTTCGACTGACAAGTTGAGGCTTTTAAAGCATTAAGAGCTGCTAAGCTGTCTGAAAAGATACAGATCGTTGCAAATCTATATTTCCTCTTGAGACAGATATACACACACTCAAGAATTGCTTGAATCTCCGCCTGAAATACAGTTGGGTAGTGTCCCATCGGGATAGTTGTTCTTATCCCGGGTCCAAGCACCCCGGCTCCTGTACTGCTACTCTTTAGTTTTAGGCCACCATATTAATGAAGCATAAGTTATTCTTGGCCTTACTATTGTCGTACAAATCCATTGAATCATTTCAGGCCGAAGGCCCCATTTTTCACCGTAAGTTCTTTTGCAAACCCAGAAGGCATTTGTAGCTTTACTAATTACTTGTTCCAGATGCAAGTTCCAATTAAGCTTACTGTCCAGAATAACACTGAGATATTTAACTTCTTTCGAGAATTCAATTAGAACTCCATCTAGAGTTAAATGTGTTAATGAAACGGCCCTTCGTTTAGTAAACGGAACTATTGCTGTTTTTGAAGGATTAATGTTAAGATGGAGATTTTTGCACCATTTAAGTGTAAAATTTAGTGCCGCTTGCATTCGGTTGGAAATTGTGCTTTCGTACTTCCCCCGCACGATGATGCAGACGTCATCAGCAAAACCAATTACCTCGAAACCGAGATCCTCTAATTTACACAGGAGATCGTCGACTACTAAAGACCACAATAAGGGCGATAAAACTCCTCCCTGAGGACAGCCCTTCTGTGATCAGATTACTAATCTTTCCTCTCCTAAATCAGCTGAGATCTCTCGGGTAGCGAGCATTACCTCAATCCAGACAATAATACATTTATCGAGACTTCTATTTTCCATAGCTGTCCGCATGAAACCATAGGAAGCATTATCAAATACCCCTTCTATATCAAGAAAGGCTGCTAGACATAGCTCCTTGAATTGAAATGATTTTTCGATTTTGTTTACTAATAAATGTAATGCTGTTACAGTTGATTTCCCACTTTGGTAAGCAAATTGAATTTTGTTTAGAGGTAATCGCTTGAGACACGTAGGCTGTATAAAGTCATCTAAGATTTTTTTATTGTTTTAAGTAACATTGAAGATAAGCTAATTGGACGAAAGGCTTTGGGGGACCTTTATGCTTAAACTTATATTTTACCTCGGAGGGTGTGGCCGATTTGTCGCTGGAGTAGTACCTGTCATTTCATGGAATGTGGGTCTTCGAGAGCGGAAACTAATATTCGTCGTCCAGCACGAACGCCGTCCCGCAGTAGTTCGTCTTCATCCACCGGAACTGCGATTTCACGATCGCTATTTGCTAGTCCGTGTACTCGGGGACCGAGTCTTCTTCCTACAGATGATGTCCTCCATCTTAAGGGTTCGGTGAATCAAGGTATGGGAGCAGTGATATTTTCGGCCGGCGTCACGCAAACCCGTTCCATCCTTAATGTCGAACAGCTTTTTCGACACTTTCTTCTGCTTCTTCGTCATTATCTTCACCTGACGGCCGCTACCGACCTTCCGCTCCACGCTTAAGGATGCCAGGATCCGGTAAACTGTACTCACGGGCATGTTTTTTTTTGGAAAGTGATCTACCGTACACTTCCACGAAGACCATGCGTTTCGTAAAACCGAACAACATTCTCGCGGAGCGCTTGCTGTGTCGAAGCCATCTTTGATTGAACTGACAACGCCCGAGCGAAAAGAAACATGCCATCCATCTCTAGAGAGCCAAAAGAGCAATTCTCGTGGAGAGAAAAAAAATTACGATCTTTACTTTAATTACAGAAAGCTATTGAAATCATTCTCATTTTTTATTGAACACCCGTTAGGAAGATAACGTAGTAGAAGGCTTCTAAGAGGATCAGTAACAATGAAGGCTGTGAAAAAACGGATCGCTTGGGGTGTGCGCTGTTGAAGTGAAGGGTACTCCATGTTAGAATTAAAATTTTCAAATTCAGGAGCAAATTGCATCGCTTTTAAAACATCACTTTGTAACCTCCATGATCGGTTACATTATAAATCTCGACCGACGGTGTAAATAATAAATAACTTAAATATATAATATGCACATATACCCTAGATACGTTTTGATTTGTTTACCTTTTTATAATATTTTGAATTATTTTTATTTTTTTTTTTAATTAATAATTATTAGTATCACCCTATTGAAAATATTTATTTAAGGTTCAAGTTACCTTTTTTAAGCATGTGTTAGAATTGAACGCTTGGTAGTGTGCGTAGGAAAATTTGTGTTCAGCTTTGCCACCGGATTATCCATTTAAACCTTTTTAAAACTCTAAAAGAAGAATATCAGTCGATTTATTAGATCATCACGATTCAATTCATGCAAAAAACCTGCTGGAAAAACCGTCGGCTTAGCTAAATGGTGCTTTTGAAAAAGTGGCTGTGGTTTTTTCATTGCGCAGTTGTGTTGCGTACCCCAGCTCGGTGTGGTAGTGTGATAAAAAATCACAGCCACTTTTTCCAAAGCACCATCCAGTTAAGCCGATGGTTTTTCCAGCAGGTATTTTGCATGAATTGAATCGTGATGATCTAATAAATCGACTGATATTCTTCTTTTAGAGTTTTGAAAAGGTTTAAATGGATAATCTGGTGGCAAAGCTGAACACAATTTTTCTTACGCATACTACCAAGCCTTGAGGTAACTTGAGCCTTAAAATTTGAATTTGCTATAAAAATACCGAATGCCCCTCGATCCTTTGCGTGTCCCAATTATCCCACCGATACAATTGCGCCCTGCGAAAGACTGTTATCTCGCTCTGATAGCAAGAGTCATCTCGCTTGCTATGTACCGTGAAGAGCGGAAATATCCACCACCCAGGACTTCGTGGGATATATAAGCAGGAGCCAACAAGCATTCGGTCTCTTTTTTTGGTAACAAAGTAACTAGCTTAAAATTCGGTATAGGTCGTTTTGGTTACCAAGTATTTTTTCAACAGTGATAGTGTTGGTGACAGTACGCGCTGTGTGCGGTAAAACTGTTAGTGCCAGTTGTTTCGCCTAAGTGGAAGAATCCTGACCGGCGATATCGGATCGAAAAGTTATCGAGGACGGTACTGTTGAAAGGCCTGTGCATTTTACATTACCGACTGCTGATTCAGTGCAACATACGTTCGGTCTGTCACGACCGGCCCGTTCCGTCAATTAGCGGAGACACCACACCAGTCGGCACAGCGTAGTTGACCCAATGGCAGTAGATACAACATGCTCAAGAGGAATGAGCGAATCAGGTGCCCAATATTGTTTCCTTTGTTTTCCTTCCCAACATTATTAACCCTTGATAGCACATGTAAAATTAAATGAAATGGTGAACTAAATATTTTTCTTATGGTGTTGTTTTTATTATATTTATTTCTTAATAAAATGTAGTGATCTAAATACTTTTCTTATTATATTTAAATATTATATGAGCCCTTTCCGCTCTCTAGTACTTTTGATTTCCGCTGTCGATATTTATATGGGAAGTGTTTCCGCAATTTTTTCCCGGATAGACCCTAGCCGAGCACGTGTAAAAAAGTAGTGCACAAAACCGATATAGAATTGTTAAATTGTAACAACTTCCGTTGGGTTTAATAGATGTAGTTGGCGCACTCTCACAGGAGGAACCTTACGATGTAGTCTTGGAAAGACAAGATTTATCCTCTTCCTAGACTCCTCTGGGTTAACAAAAGATGTTCCTTCTTGAGGATCGTTAGATTCTTGCTCAACACGAGCCAAAAGAGCAAAGGGATTGTAGGGTATGAGCCAGTATAAATAAAATAATAAATCAATATTGAACCTCAATATCTACTCAACTTCTATCCTGTTCTTGTCTTGATGCAATAAAATCAAACGGAAGAATGATTTTATGTTAGCAGGCCTTGGTTGTTGTGACAGACAATCTAGCTTCAGTTTTTGGAAGGAAATAGATGAGAGCAGACGCAAAAGCTCCAGTCACGACAATGGCGCAAACAACGCTCCCGGTAAGATTTTGCCAGTAGTTTTTGTTATGAAATAGCAACCAGCTGGACACTGGTTCTGATTTTAAAACACTATGCTACTGTTTTCCGAAATTAGAAAAATTGATTATGTTTCGTGATGTAGCTCCGAGTTGCTACACGAATAAGTCTCCCGAGTGAGAAAGCTCTGTGTGACAAAATATGATTCCTCCGAGTGGTATAATTATTGCTTCGTGTGGCAACAGATCACTTCCTCAAGTGGAAAAACCATTGCTCTGTGTGGCATTATATGATTTCCTCCGAATGGGAAATCTTTTGCTGTGAAAAGCAAGTTTAACAAGAACTTAACAGATCCACAACGATGTGGATGCGTTCCATTCCTCGAGCGGATGACGCATAGTTTTGGTAGAGAAAAGTTCATTTGGAAGAAGAATGTATAACAATGCGGAATGACACATGTTTGCTTTGATGGACTTGCTCTTGTAGAAAATCGATGTTTTTGTTGATTATGATTAGTGATGCAGCTGTGTTTTAAAAACTAAAGAAGCTTCGCGTGAGAAAGCCCTGAGTCGCCTAATATTATTCCTCCGAGCGGGACAATTATTGCTCCGTGTAGCAACAGATCATTTCCTCGAGTGGAAAACCGTTGCTTTGTGCAGCAACATATGATTTTGCCCGAATGGGTAAGTTTTTGCTGCGAGAAGCAAGTTTACCAAGAAATTAACAGATCCACAACGATATGGATGCGTTCCATCTCTTGAGGGGATAACGCATAGTCTTGCTATATGGAATACTTTAAAAAATAAAGCGTAAGTAATGATGGTTAAAGAGTAACAACCGAGAATTTAGTGCAAAGAGTAAAGAACCAACAGTAAAGAGTAAAGAAGAAAAAAGTAAAGAGCAAAAAGTAAAGAGTAACAAGTGAACAGTGAAGAGTAAGTAACGAGTAGAGTAAAGAGTAAAGAGTAAAGAGTAAGGAGTAAAGAGTAAAGAGTAAAGAGTGAAGAGTAAAGAGTAAAGAGTAAAGAGAAAAGAGAAAAGAGCAAAGAGTAAAGAGTAAGGAGTAAAGAGTAAAGAGTAAAGAGTAAAGAGTAGAGTAAAGAGTAAAGAGTAAAGAAGATGATTAAAAGAGTAAAAATTAAAGACATAATAATAAGGAGTAACCTAGAGAGCAAATTAATGAGCAAATATTACCGTAGAATAAAGAGAAAAAATGGTATAGTAAGGACCAAAGTATAAATACTTCAGAGTAAAGAGTAATTTAATGAATGATAAGAAAAGAGATTAGAAAAAACAGTGAAATGTGAAGAATGATGAGATCTAAACGTAGTATAAATTATTGCTTGCATCGTGTTTTTACAAGTCGTTGATTCTTCGCATGGAATAATCCATGGGCAGTTGTGTTAGTATGTGATTGAGGTTAAATCGGATGGAATTTTTGACAAATCTTGTTAAATATGGTGGATAATCGCTGTGTGCGTTTATTTTTTTCTTATACTTGTGTTCATACACATTGCAACTGTGTTGGCGTCCTAGACGTCAAATAAGTCAATTGTTGCATAGCTGTCACACAAAAGCCTGATTGAATGGAGATTCACACTCTTAAATAGAGTAGAAGAGGAGGAAGATGTAGGGTATGACCCAGTATAAATAAAATAATAAATCAATATTGAACCTCAATATCTACTCAACTTCTATCCTGTTCTTGTCTTGATGCAATAAAATCAAACGGAAGAATGATTTTATGTTAGCAGGCCTTGGTTGTTGTGACAGACAATCTAGCTTCAGTTTTTGGAAGGAAATAGATGAGAGCAGACGCAAAAGCTCCAGTCACGACAGGGATGACAGGAAAGGACAGATGGCGAAGCATTCTTTAACATTTCTGCATAAGAGCACCTCCAGCGAGTTTCTCTGCTTCAAGAGTCATCCTCATGCTCTCCTTCGCATTTGCTGCACTGTTCCATAGAGCCCAACTGCTTGCAATTGCTGCAGTTCATTACTCGTGGTACGTTAATTGTCTTAGCAGGTACATATACCCTAAATTGCTTCGTTAAACGCTCGCATCCAGCAATCTGGTTTGTCTGGTCGAGGTCATTCACTATAATGCGTAACTTATTAACTCAAACAGAACACGTGTTATCTGAGCTACAGCCGGGTAGTGAGCAGTCAACTTCCGTGAAATCTCTAAAATATTGAGCGATTTCGAGTTGGGCCGGAAACAGATCCCCTAGGGACCACCTGAACTGGCTGGATATACTTGGAACTTGTTATACATACTAGAGATGGTCGGGTTTCAATTTTTTCAAACCCGAACCCGAGAGCTTGAAAATTTAAAAACCTAAACCCGAGCCGAGCCCGAAATTAAAAAAAAAATTGAAGAACCTGAACTCGAGCCGGGCCCGTACATTTTAAAATTGTAAAATCCGAACCCGACAATGAAAATTTTCAAAATTTTCAAACCCGAACCCGACCCAAACCAGTAAATTTAAAATTTTAGAAACCCGATCCGAATCCGATTTGTTAATACAGAGAATCAACCAAAGATTCCAAAGCTTTTCAATTTTAGGCAACCGAGCTGGATTCTAGGCTCATATAAGCATTATAAAATCACTCGAACTCGAAGTAGTATCCTACGGGTTTAGTTATATCTGCCTATGGCAAAACAGCGAGTGAAATTCGCATTTATAGTAACTATTTTTGATCGTCGATTTTGTAATGTTTTGAGAAGCTTACAAATCGTCGATATCGTAACTAGAAAGTAGGATAAATCGGCGGCTAACTCATGGGGAAACGAGGGTTACCACGACATTGAGCATGTTGTTTGGTCCTGCACTGAATATCGTGAAGCCAGATCACAATTAGTAGATTCTTTACAAGTCCGAGGAAGACCAATCCATATTCCTGTTAGAGACATCCTGGCGTATCGCGATCCTCTATACATGGAACATATCTATCATTTTCTAAAAACAGCGTCTGTCAAAATTTAATTAAATGCATCTCCTCATACTCTCATCCAAGGCTAATCATTCACCAATTAAAGTGTCCTAGAATATTCAGTTTTTAAATTTAGACAATAACAGAAAAAAGAAAATAAATACACCCGAAAATACTAGATCATTATGAAATACAACAATGTAAGGAAAAAAGCCAACAATAAAGTGATTTCAGTGTTAGTTTTAGACAAATTACTAGTATAGTTAAAATTAGTCTTAAGGATTTTTGTAACGTACTATGTACAAAAAGAAACTGGCGTAAAAAGCATTTGCAAATGCCGTGTCAAATAAACGTATGGAAAAAAATCATGGGGAAACGGGAAGCTTAATGATGACAGTTTGTTTTTTTTATCAAAATCGATTCCTGCAAGAGTAGTTTTGTATAATTTATCACATGTATTAAATTAAGCTATGGCTATTGGCAATTCGTATGCGACTGTTTACATGACGTCACTCGCGTTACTGGTTGGTACGGTCAAACTTGTGTCGACGGGTTCTTGATGTCACATAATTAGCATTAGGACAATCGTCTGTGATGAAGCATATAATTTCATTTATGTATCAGATAGTCGGTATGTGCACATGTAGAGATGCTTCGACATCTCCAATGCAATGGAGTTTTCGGATCGATTCCAAAGTCCGCTAAAGGCTTGAACAAAACACAAAATATTTTCACGATCAATTCTTTAAGATCGTGGAAATTCATGTATTTCATGCAGGAATCTGGATAGTGCAACGGTTTTGTGAAATA
Organism: Topomyia yanbarensis; assembly: GCF_030247195.1. NCBI lineage: Eukaryota > Metazoa > Arthropoda > Insecta > Diptera > Culicidae > Topomyia > Topomyia yanbarensis. Next base: position 254,131,875 of record NC_080672.1, read on the forward strand.
GTGCATACATAAGATAATAAAAAGCTCAAAAAATGATATTTAACATGAATAAAAGAAAGTGTGTTCGTTCTAGTATACCTGGTACAACGCCGATACACTTTGGATTTTGCGCACTATTGTTTGATCGAAGAAGACTTCCATGCAAATTAGAACCCGAACATTTCAAATTTGAAAAACCCAGACCCAACCCGAACCCGAGAATTTCAAATATGAAAACCCGGCACCCGACCCGAACGCGAGTAGCTTAAATTTACAGAGCACGAACTCGACCCGAAACCTGTCGGGTCCGAGTTTCGAGTCCCAAAATCCGCCAGGTCCGAGTTTCGGGTCCCAAAACCCGAACCCGACCATCTCTAATACATACCACTCACTGCGAAAGGAATCGATCTGCTTCGATCGAACGCTCGGGAAAGAAGGGGGATTTGACTAAGTTGCCCACGAAATCAAAACCTACGCAGCAGTTCATTGAATAGTTTTGAATTATGCCACTAGTACCTTTCTTGACAACTTGTACTAACAAAGCAATATTCTGACTATGTATAGCAAAAGCGTATTAAGCACATTTTTAACATTTGATTTAGATTTAACTTCAAACTGGAGTCGACTGTTTCCAATATTACGTTAGGTGTGTTAAGCAAAAACAAACTATTTTGTCTTTATTCGACGTTTCGGTCCGTTTGGGACCTTTGTCAAGGATTCGATAATTGTTGTTTTGTTGTCAGAACTGTTGTTGTATAACAATCGATTGTCATTTGATTTTTCAGGATTATCTCTTACGATCATGCAAAGTCTTTTCGGGATCGAAACGCTCGTCTTTTCGTCATCCGAATTCGGTTCAGTCATTATCATTCAACTAACAAATTCCCAAGCCCCTTTTACCGATAACCATCCTGCGTATCCGGATGTTACACGAATGTTGTACAGAGCTTTTACGGCTTCCAACTTCTCTGTGTGCACATTTTAAATATAAAAAGTTGTTCATTTTGACAGAGATTTTTAATGGAACATACCAAACTTGTTAAAATTATGCGTGAAAAGTTATATTATCGAATTGGCTTATAAGGGTTCATTAAGCAAATAGCGATAATGTTGACGGTGCTAAAGATAAAGATATTGCGTCTTCAACAAAGTTATTGATAAAAACACGCTCTATAACTTTGCTGAAGACATAATCTTAGTAAGAAGCAGTACTTACAAGAAAGTTGGTAAATATATCTCACTTTGAAAGAGTGACGGCGCCGGTGGTTGAGTGGTAAGCATGACCTCACTCATTCCAGTTGGCCTGGGTTCAGTTCCAGCCGAGGTCGTTGAGATTTTTCTGAGGTGAAAAATATGTGGTCACGTCTTCCTTCGGAAGGGAAGTAAAGCCGTTGGTCCCCGGTCCATGAGTTGATGGGTCGATAATCTAGTCCTGATAGCAGAGTCGCCTCTCTGGCGTCGGTAAAGAAGAAGTAGAATCCAACTTCTATACTTACTAACGAATTCCTCCTTACATGATACTTGTGGAGTGCGCAGTAGTATATACGGCACCCAGCAAAAGCAAGTATCGGACTAACATCCCTTCCCTTTCCTTCCGCGATCTACGTTCGGGTCTGGCCGGCGCCGGTATCGATCAATAAACGCTTTAGAATTACCAGGAGTTGCACATTGACAGATGTTTCGCTACTCCCTGGCATATTTATCTACTGATTCCCTGTGCAACTTCAGCTAGTCCAGATCGATAATCGAATAGCTGCCAGGGGTGGTCGCACAAGCTCAAGCTCAAATATATCACTTTGAAAGAGAAGACCATTGCATTGACCCAAATTTAACGATTAAAGCATAATCAAAAGATGGCACAATTTTGGCAAAAACATTGTGAAATTTTCGATTCCAATCTCGTACAATAAAAGAACAAGCGTTTATTTCAAATAAATTTCATTTTGTATTTGATTTTAAAGAACAATATGTGAATTACTTCTTTACGATACAGTTTTTATATCACTGCATCTGTGGACAAAGAGGAAAATATTTAATTTTTTCGAGAATAATAAATATTGTTTCAAAGTTTCACCGCAGAATATTAAATTAAACTTGCATCTTTTGTTCACAAAATTTATTTTAAAGCACTCAATCGATGAAACATGATTTTAGTAAATATATTGTTAAAAAGTCTGAGTTTGAAAAAAATTATGGTAATTTTTTTCCATGAAACTTTTCCAAACTATTCTTTACTATTCTTTCAATTTAGAAAACCTCCAAAAACTTTGAAACAGGAAAAGGCAGTATTTTCCAAACCGTTGGCAAAAACTTGATCAGTAGTACGCTACCAATGCCACGAAAATATTGATTGATTTTCATAAAGGTTGTGTGAAGGGGAGCGAAAAAAACTATTTCTTTGGTTTTTAAAGATTGTCACTTTTTGACACTATCTCAGTTGAACCTAAACATTTTTGCTGAAGATAGCAACTTCCTAGAACTCGTCTATTCGAGCGCCACCTGTGCGGTAAATGTAGGAAATACTTCTTGTTGTCAGAAAATACTTTGTGCATTTCAAATCTACATGGCGCGGACATACGCCAGTGGACCTGATAACTTTACACCGCATATTACTCATGGTCACCCCCAATAATATTTCAAAATTATAACTTGAGCCCAATATTCATAATCATGTATAAGCCGAGGTTGCACATTAAATCAAACTAGTACCACCCTACAGTATTCCACCAGACATCGACCTACTGCGACTTGTGAGATGCCCCGATGGGACAACCGAATTGTGTACTGGGTCGGAAAATTTGCACCGCACTGCTGGTGTCTTTAGCGTTTGTATCTTGCTCTGGACTGTGGCACTATAGTTGATGTTGATGACGATGATAACGATGCTTATGCTTCGGGGCTACTTTCAGCTCGTTTATACGTGTATTGATGGCAGGGGTGTGAAAGGACAATAGTAACCCTAAGATTCCAAGGAATATCAGTTGACACGTACAATGAGTGAATGTGAAAGAAAATGTGTCAATCGAATTTATAGCACGTCGCTTGGTGTCATCTGCACTACCAGTGCGGTCCGTGTAGAGGCAGCGAGCGCACAGAAATGAGACGTAATTCTTCCGCCGAAGCTCGCATAATGGTAAAGTCACGCACTTGCCTAATAAATCGTTCGGAATGTAGCAATGATGACCGCCTTTCGAACAGGACCGGTGCATGATAACTACCCGCAGTCGGTGTTGTGATGACCGAGTCCGCGTTGTAGGCGGGACCTGTCAAACAGGACATCACCTCCACTGTGATTCACTGTTGGTTCGGGCGGGACGCTTTAATCACGATAGTGGTTCAAAATAAGTCAAATCAGTAAATCACGCCTCCGCACAGCAGTATTATGTCATCTCAATACAACACGAACTGTCGGAAGTGGGTTAGCAACAAGTATGAATAGGTACACAAAAGGAGTATGGCAGTTTCTCGAACGAAATAGACGAGATGAGAAAATTATGGTTTAGCTGGGGTGATTTACAATTAAAGTAACGCATTCTTTTTTAGTTAAAAGAATTAACTCAAATTATGGACTAAAAATTGGGACACCTTTTGCACGGTATTGTTATAATTGTTTCACGTGTTATACAATTGTCATCGACTGCAGGGGAAGTAATTACACATCAATGTTGACATCCACATCCCTCTTGGCTTAGATAATATTGTATCAGTAAACATATGACTATTAATATGGTGGTTTACTGACAAATTCTATTTATTTCCGAAAATAACTAATCGCATCTTTTTCGTTCTCTGCGTTGAAGCATAGCTTCCTGACAAAGTAATACGAAAAACGCATACATACACATCCCACGGAAAATGGAATTTTCCTTTCCACCCACCAGGATTGCACAGAGCCGTAGCTACTGAAAGTGCCACAAATTCCTTCCCCGAAACGTAAGAAGACTCCGGACAAAACGTATTACGCGAGACGACAACATATATAAAAAACGAATGGCAAATATTTGCTTCGTCGACATTTATTGGGAAACAGTTCTATTGAATGGGGAAAGATAAACGACGGACGTACGCGCCGTCCAGCGAACAGCAGAAGAATCGGTGTTAGTTCCGCGTGCGAATCTTCCATTCATGGGAAACAGAAAACATAACCAATAACCATTGTTGATATTTGTCCTTTGTCCCACAATCTCCCTACTTTTACCGTAAATTCGATGCTGCGGCAGCTTAGTGAACGGGATGGAGACAAAGCAGGAGCTATGAAAATATTTATAAGGAATTAAAAATTCAATATCTGACCGCAGGGGATGTTTGTCTCTTCTCACTGTATCAATGGAAAATATTCACTTCATGTGATATATTTCAAATCGAAATTTGATGTGAATGATGGATTTGCTGGAATCAACACTGGATGTAGTCTTGGAAAGACATAGAAACGTTACATCAAACTGATCACCGTAGTCTTACCTGAAATGGTACAAAAAGAAAAAAAAAAAAGGGCGTGAGGACACTTGACCATGGAAAAATATCTGGTAGATGATAAAATGAGGTGCGCTTCGATATTTATGCCTAACGTGCGAAGCGAAAAAAAGCAGTCATGGTGAACTGGACATTTCTTCGCGATTTTCATATTCATGAAATGAGTAGTATCCTGGTTATAATCAAGGCCAACACACTTTTTACATATTTTGTTCAGATGACAAATGAACAAAATGCACTTGTCGCGAATTTTGTAGGAAGTAGGAACATCTTGAATATATGTAATAGACTTCCAATAGAAAAAGAAAAATTATTATTGAAAACTCACTCCTGATTCTTAGTTCCAACAGGAGTATCTGCTTCATTTTTTGAACCAAATCGGACAAGTGTAGCTACCGGACCAACGAGTTCGAAGTTTGTATGGGATTTTTCGGTAATTTATGTGGAGAAAGCGCACTAAGTTGCATTGTCACTAGTAGGTGGCATTATACGCATCAGTTTATCAGTGCAAGTTAAAATAAGAAAGATTATTTCATTGCCTACAACTTTCTCGAAGACTGCAAATCAATCAAACTAACTTCCTTAAGAGAATTTTTTCCTACTGGAGCTCCCCGTAAGAATCACACAGTACAATTGCAGACGAGACAGGTAATTTCCCCCATTAAAACACTGCCTAAGGCCAATTGCAGCGGACAGTGATTTTGAATGTGATATTCATTCTACGGTTCAAATATATGCGCGTAGGGACATCGCAAATGGCTCGAGCATTTGTACGTTGACGTGTGCGATAGCGTGTGCGTTTGCATGTCGCGTGTGCTAACGTGTACGTAACTTCACGTGTATAAATTCTATTTTATAACCGTGTGCCTTTCGCTTATTTGCGGGTATTCTGGAATGATCGAGCGCCTGCCGTAAATTTGATACTTAATTGTTCGTGTACAGTTCACATTCTAGCAAAAAGTGAGTTCTTCCATATCACTAGAGTTCCCAGTCATGTCGCTAAGAACGTGATTTTTTATTGGTCCAACTGAATGTGTGGACTTAAGATCCTAGGACGGAGAGTAAAGATTTCTCGACGTGACTGATTCATGATCGCGCGAACACGGATGTTTGAGGGTTTGCGTTGAAGAGTGTGTTTAAGCAAGAGGTTCCATCCATAAGATTGTCGCCCCTGTTTCTGAATACAGCGAATCCGATTCGTTATAGACGTGTTTTTTTTAATTCGTTTATTTGACACGGCTCAAGGCGGTAGCTTTACGGAGCCGTTGGTCTTTTATATATTTACATGAATGTAAAAAATAAAAAAAATTAAACGAGAAATGCTAAAAGTCTATCCGATCCCGTACGCGCGACTTGCCATTGCGTGCGGAGATCCGTTTTCGCATCGTGGGAATATTTACATCCACGCGAACTGTATCATGAGGATCATTCATATCCCTGTCGTCGTCGCATATGTCCGGGTCATCATCGGGGTTACTGCCTTGATAATCGCCATCAGGTGTTCATCCTATCTTCCTTCCCTTTCGGGTCACAAGCGTGAACCCTTCGTCATTGCTAGTAGCTTCCTCACTGATGGTATCAGCTGTTGAGTTTGTGGTACTTGACGCGGCTTTCGCAGTTATCATTATTGCTTGAACAGCAGCCACAAATTTGGCTACCGTTTGTGGCTCAGGGAATGATATTGGAGACTGAGCGTTGACATTTATTTCTGTAGATGAGCTTTTCTTAGCGGTTTCTGGGCGGGGTTGTCCGTAATGTGCCGTTTGTTCACAGAACTGGCACGTGTTAGTTTGTCCTTGATATGTACATAGAGTTCGCTGTATAATGGTGTCAGCTCCTCCTGTTTTGTACTGCAGGGTTAGGTAGGAGGGAATGGGTTGGTCTACCCGCATTCTCACCACAAAACACCATTTGAAATACCTGGAAAATAGTTCCTCCAAGTGTCCTCCGTAATAGATTCCACTTCTCCGAAATACGACATGAGTCTTTTAATGGCCACTTTGCAAGTACGTGGTGTTAAATCATGTAATTTGACTTCCACGTTTCCGTTATCCATTTATATATATATATATATATATATATATATATATATATATATATATATATATATATATATATATATATATATATATATATATATATATATATATATATATATATATATATATATATATATATATATATATATATATATATATATATATATATATATATATATATATATATATATAGATCTTGATTTTAACGGTGTCACAATCAAGCACGTGTTTCAAGTTGTTTTGTGAAATGAATCTTTTCGCCTGGGCGAATTTGTGGAACGTTATCAGCACCGCGTGCCTGACGTGCTCCAGCTGGATGAAGCTGACTTCCGAAAACCGAAGCTGCATCTTCACCTTCAGCAAATGTTCCACATCACCAATACTCGGTCTTATGCGGAAAGACCGGAAGTCAATGGCCACCGTATTAGCCCGAAGAATTACACTTTGTTGATGAGACTCAGTCATCTTGATAGATAGCCATACAAGAATAATAGTAACGGTTTTCTTTGTTTGTCAGAAAAGAAGCAACTGTTTGCGCTGGCTTGGGTAGTGGCAGAGAGCACACTGTGTTAAGAGATAAAAAAAACACCCACCTTCAGTCTGATCGTCCTTTATAGATACAGTCCATTGATCTGAATCGAATGAATCGATCACTATGACCAAGCTCTAATGAGTCTTCGACCAGCTGAACCAATATGTCTCTCTATTCGAAAATAGAAACATCCATATCAGCTGTCCGCCAAAACACTCGATCTAATGATTATTGAGATTCAGAGGTCAAAGAACCAGCACTCGGAACTCTCACTTTTATCCGCCGCCCATCACCATCCCATCACCAAGCCCAGCAGCTTTTCATTTTTTTTTTAAATTTTATCAATAAAAACCTAAATAGAAAAGAAACATTTTGAATGGGATTGCAATATGGGGAAATCATCGGTAATAAAGTTTTTCTAACCACAACTTTACACATGTTTATAAATTTCATTGTAATTGAAATACAAAACTGTAATTTTAATACAGAATGTGATTCTAAGTCTCATTTCAAATCACAATGGTTTAAAAAAAATCTTCCAATACGATAGTTATCGAGAAAATTTGGAATTTTGCTCCAACAAAAACAATTAATACGTGTACATAGCCCCTTTTTATTCGCGTGTCCCCATCATAAAATGTCAAGAATCTAATGTTTATCATTTTAAAGATGTAAATGAAACTTTTTGAATGTATCGTGGAGAAGCTTTACATAAAAAAAAAGTTTTTGCATAATTTTATAATTCACAATATTTGCAGTCAAAAATACAATTTTCTTTTTAAATATAATTCTAAACGTCCTTTAAAATCAAAGTGCTCATATATATTTCTGAAATGTAGTAGTTCTCGATATTTATTTTTTTAACAGCGCAATTATTTTTTTCATTGCGACCTTTTCGTAAGTTACTCGCATTTCTCCATCAACAATAGGTTTTTCAAAAGGCCCATAACATTTTTTCTAACTTTCCCTTTGACATCAAGGGATATTGAAATCTACGCGAAAACAATTAAACTATATATTCTGTAATAAATTACAGTTTTCTGTGTGTAATTAGCATAAATTTTAAAAATATGTATACAGTTATCGTTGGAAAAACCTTTGTACCGATTAGTAAAATGCAATCATGCAAGCACATTTCAAATGTTTCTTTTCTTTTTGGGTTTTTGTTGACAATATGTATTAACAAAATTGTAAAAAATGGGCTTCTCTGCAATATAAATTTTCAACATAAATTTTTGTTTTTGTGAAAAATGGTACAACATTTTTTTTCAGTGTACATATTTTCGCACAGAATCGTTGATTCCATGAAACTCGTTCTCAGACAATTTTGCTGTTTAAAATACAGTAATCGAACAAAAATTTTAAAAGTGATGCACGCAAACGTCTACACCCTTTTGAAAAATTTCTCATACATTACAATATTGCAATGGCCAGAGAAAATCATAGAGATTCATAAACCGAACACAAATACAAAGTTTCGTTCGGATAGGCGATAGGCGATATTTTGTGGTCGGCCGGTTACTCGTGGAATTCCTCATATGTAGGACTCTAAATTAAGCTTGCGGTCACAATAATACAATCAGTTAGTATTAACGATTCTATCTGAACTCATCAGTATGTGGCAAACGACTTGACTGCACACTTAAAACAAAAGATAAAATAGGCATTGTGCCCTTCTCAACAGTAAATGTTTAACTAACTTTCTGCTTAGGGTGAGATGTAATCTTAGACAAAAGATTACATCTCTCCGTTTGAATCCATCTAATCTCACAAACGACTCGGGTGTGTCTTAGGCCATTCTGAAGCTTGATGTTAAACCATTTAGCGTCATGGAAAACAAAGCCATTTTCAAGCATTATCTGCCACAGTTCTTTTCGTTTCACTAAATCGTACGCTGTCTTTGAAAACCATAGTAGATGGAGGGTACGCTAGTTGCATTCCCGAAATTTAAGGATTTCTCGCAAGGTTGATATCTGGTTAGTCATTGACCGTTCTTCTCGTAATCCGTTCTGGTATTCGACGATAAAGAATTTATCAAACGGGCGCAGTATGTTAAACAGATAATGGGGTAAACGGTATTCTTGGTTTAATGTAAATTGAGGAGACGAATGAAGCAAGGACGAAGATTCTGCAATACCGTACAAGGGCGAAAGAGGAACGATACCGACATGCGCGGAACAGATAGAACTTGGTATTTCGACGAAAAAATCTTTTACTTTTTATAACGGAGAAGGAGAGGCATTGGCTTGAGCACTCCACTAGGTGAGCTCGAAAATTTGGGCGGACGAGGCTTTACCGGAGGATTGAAAAGAGGGAGTAATGTATCCCATCTATAAAAAGTGGACTGTTGTAACGGAACAATCATGTTGTAAACCGGCACTTACAAGATACTGGATTTGTCGTTAGCATCTGCCGATAGGCTTTGAGAGCAGATATCAACATATGCCCCTGCATAGCTCTACCCACAGCCAAAGTCTGGCGGCTACTGAGTTAGCTAAGGGACAAACAGCGATAATAAATATCTCAAGCCTGAGCGCAGTCCACTGGACCTAAAAATTGATAAAGAGAGAGATTTGGCGCGATCGATGATAGGGAGAGGTGAGGATCTGCTCATAGGTGACATTGGGGGTCGGTAGGTCAATTAAGAGGCTGTGGTGGTGATCACGATACTGATGGGAATATGTGATGACATCATCACAGTTCTTCGATGGCGGAGTGGTTAACGCACCCAACTAGGGATTGGGAGATCGCAGGTTCGATTCCTGCTGGAGGACATATCTTTTCTCAGTGTTTCCAATAAAAAGGTGAATTTTCACCGTTTCTTCATTCTTGCCGTTCCAGTAATTCTTTCTCTGTCTGTTTTCCAGTGGACACGTTCATAAAAATCCTTGAAAAAGGAAAAATCAAAGACTCACGTCAAAAAAAGGATATACTTACAAGATGCTCTCCCAATTATTATTAGCAAGACAATATCAAGCAAATTTCACTGTCGCCATTCACAGCCGCAAATCAGGCTTCTATAAAATAATTGCCCTGCTGGACCGAAGAAAGAGCATCGGGGAATCCATGAACATCGTCATTCAGATGCGCAGGTTCAAAAGCAAGCCGGCCGTCTCGGAGCAGCAGGTCAGCTTCACTGTGCCTAAAACCTGCCAGAAGTAGCCGGAACACACAATGCGGAAGAGGATGTGGTGTTTTGGCCTGTCCTGGCATTGGTCCACTACGCCAAAAAATCGTTTAAAGAGATGGACTGCCTGAACTTCACTGTGGTAAAGTGAAGTAAATATCACAAAAATGAAGAAGGAGCTGAAGAATACCCCAACATAGTTCTTTTATAAGGGTGTGGCCAAGGTCTCGACTAATTGCTGTAAGGCCACTCGTTAGGGTATGGGCATTTTTGTAAAATGATAAGGAAAATTTGTTTCGTGGACTCATTATTCGTAGTTTTTTCCACTACGAACTAGGGTCAAATTTTAAATTATAATGTGAGATGTTTAACCATTGCACAGTGGGCAAAAAGCGACCCCCAGAGGCACTTAATTAGTCGCCGTGGGATTCCTATCATAATTTATATATGAAAAGTTGCGGAATTTGATAAGAAATCAAACGCACCTAGTTTGGTCCACTGCAAGCATCTGTGGCCAGAGCTACGGGGGTTTGAGTACCCGGAGAACTCCCGGTATTAGGCAAAAAGTGATTTCCAGAGACATTGAATTAGTTGCCGCAGGATTTCTATCATAATTTATATATGAAAAGTTGCGGAAATTGATAGGAAATCAAATGCAACTAGTTTGGTTCACTGCACGCATCTGTGGCCAGAGTCACGGGGATTTTAGTATCCGGAGTATTCCGGTATTAGAAAAAAAGTGATTCCCAGAGGCACTTAATTAGTCGTCGCGGGATTTCTACCATAATTTATATACAACATATTGCGGAATTCGATAAGAAATCAAACGCAATTGGTTTGGTCCACTGCACGCATCTGTGGCCAAAGTTACGAGCGTTTGAGTACCCGGAGTATTCCGGTATTAGACAAAAAGTGATTCCAAGAGACACTCAATTAGTTACCGCGATATTCCTATCATAATTTATACATGAAAAGTTGCGGAATTAGATAAAAAATCAAACGCACCTAGTTTGGTCCACTGCACGCATCTGTGACCAGAGTCACGGGGGTTTTAGTATCTGAAGAATTCCTGGTATTAGGGTAATGTAGTAAAACTGCCAAAATATTCGACTTTATTCGTTTTCATTTTAGTTTCCAAGTGTTAGCAATCACGGTAGGATAAAATTTTTGTTCGGGGTTGTTCTTTATGGAATTTAGAGGAGTGTGGTAATATGAGAGTGTAGCGTATTTGGGTATCTTCGTGAAGAATAAACTAAATTTGGAGTAATTTGATTTCTTTTGCGATAGAATTCAATAAAAACGTATTTTTTCGCTGCTATTTTCCATGAGGGCAGTAGTAGGGTTTTCCCACATTAAGGTGTCTCAGAAAAAAAAAATTTGGCAATTTTTTTTCTGAAAATGAAGCCATATTATATTATAGACATCATGCTTCAGTAAATATAATAACGTGACTTTGATCGTCGGGGTGATTTTGATCACTCGGAAGTTTTTTCGTAGATTACATATTTAGCTAGAATAGTCTACCTAATCATTCAAATTTGTAATGAGTTTTACTCTAAACATGTAGTGATTTATTGTACTTTTTGAGTACATTATTCGATTTTTTAGCACAAAATATGCAAAAATCTTACCTTTTACTTTATCTTATTTTGACGAAGCTTCTAAAAGTATTTATTTTTTATACAACAAATAAATCTTAGATTTTAGCTAGAATAGTAAATTCCAAACGAGTTTTTATTTTTCTTTGGTATCGGATGTGCCAAATCGATTTCTGAGAGCTCGCTTAATTTAAAAAAAAAATGTTTTGTGAAACTAGTTAGCATTTATTTCAAGCTTAAATTCGCAGAAAAAATTATATGCAATACTCCAATATGTTAAAAAGGATGAAAATCTTTGTTAATTGATAAACCGCTGAAATAAAACAAATTTGGCAGTTAAACAAGTTTTTATATACTTATATTCTAGTTAGACCCAATTTATATGAATTGTGGTCATTTGAATTTTACAGTATAGTGAAATGCTGTATACAATGCCAATTAACATCTATTTAACAATGGGTATCGTTTTAAAATTAGTTTAAACAAACATTTGAATGAAAAACATTGACATCAAGAACTTAATGTGGGTGAACATACAGGTTATCAAAGTCACCCCGGAATATGAAAAAGGACTTCAAGTTTTAAGGATTTTTGAAAAAATTGTAGTAAGCAGAGAATTTCAGGTGAAACCATCCAATCATGTCCTTCGTACATAAGTACATGGTTTAAAAATATTAAACTTGAAAAAAATGTGTTACGTCTAAAAATATGTAATGATTACTTCGAAAAGTGATCAATGTCACCCCGGTTTACGGTACTATCGGAAAAGAAATTAAATTACTCCAAATTTAGTTTGTTTTTCACGAAGATTGTTAACACCTGAACTGAACTGAACTGAAATAAAAACGAACATAGTCGTATATTTTGGCAGTTTTACTACTTTACCCTAATACCAGGAATTCTTCGGATACAAAAACCTCCGTGACTCTTGCCACAGATGTGTGCAGTGGACCAAACCAGTTGGGTTTGATTTCTTATCGAATTCCGCAACTTTTCATATATAAATTATGATAGAAATCCCGCGGCGACTAATTGAGTGCCTCTGGGAATCACTTTTTGTCTAATACCGGAATACTCCGGGTACTCAAACACTCGTAACTTTGGCCACAGATGCGTGCAGTGGACCAAACCAATTGCGTTTGATGTCTTATCAAATTCCGCACCTTTTCATGTATAAATTATGATAGGAAACCTGCGGCGATCAGTTAAGTGCCTCTGGAAATCAATTTTTGTCTAATACCGGAATATTCCGGGTACTCAAACCCCCCGTGACTCTGACCACGGATGCGTGCAGTGGACCAAGATAGGTGCGTTAGATTTCTTATCAAATTCCGCAACTTTTCATATATAAACTATGATAGGAATCCCGCGGCGACTAATTAAGTGCCTCTGGGAATCGCTTTTTGCCTAATACCGGGAATTTCCCGGATACTAAAAGCCCCGTGACTCTGGCCACAGATTTGTGCAGTGGACCAAAACAGTTGCGTTTGATTGCTTATCAAATTCCGCAACTTTTTATATATATATATATATATATATATATATATATATATATATATATATATATATATATATATATATATATATATATATATATATATATATATATATATATATATATATATATATATATATATATATATATATATATATATATATATATATATATATATATATATATATATATATATATATATATATATATATATATATATATATATATATATATATTATGATAGGAATCCCGCGGCGACTAATTGAGTGCCTCTGGGAATCGCTTTTTGTCTAATACCGGTCATTTTCCGGATACTAAAAGCCCCGTAGCTCTGTCCACAGATGCGTGCAGTGGACCAAACCAGGTGCGTTTGATTTCTTATCAAATTCCCTAACTTTTCATATATAAATTATGATAGGAATCCCGCGGCGACTAATTAAGTGCCTCTGGGGGTCGCTTTTTGCCCACTGTGCATTGGTTTGAGTTGCCATACTTTTAGAATTGGCGCAACTTCAATTATCAAGCAATGTTCCATTAAAATTTACACGATCAAACTTTCAAGACGTGTGTAATAACGAAACTAGTTCATTTTACATTTATTTTCATGCTCCCAAAATGTGCATGAAAATGAATGAAAATTTTGAATTTTGGACCGTGTGGTTTTGCTCGACAGAAAAATTGCACTAATCTGGAAGTTCCTTGGCAGTTGGTTGTGACACCATTTCGTTTACCGTCTATTTCCCATATCCAATCTATGCATATAGAACGCGCAATACTAAACTAATTGGTTCATCATCATCATCATCATCAGCGAAAAACCGTCGTCCGTTCTGAGTTTTTCTCTTCGCTGTGATACGGTCGAGCTTGTGCTAAACTGGAAGGACGTGAGTTCTCCCATTTTCCTAAAAAAAACTCTCCGCCGATGGCTAGTGCATCACGTTTCGAGTCTCCTTGATGTCTGCCGCCACAAATGGCACCGTTGGGATTGGGACATTGCATTGAAATAGAAGTGGTCCCATGCTGTTAGGGTGTGTGTGTGAGCCATATTGTTTCGTACTCGTGCATTCGGAGTATGCAACGAAAAATGCTAATACCCGATAATAAGCTTGGTATCATTGTATGCTTCATTAAATATTTTTCTATTCTATGTTGATGCAAACCATAACTCAAAACAATTTTATAAATAAAACGAACATTCTTGATTGAATTATAATGATATCACTTTTTAGGACTATCCGAAACTATGAAAAAAAATTCGCTGATGCTGTGAACTCTCTTTCAGAAGCAAGTTCCGTATAATTGAACACAGCCGTGCTCCTGTTTTCACTGACCGGACGTTCGTATGTAGATTTTTACTCTTTACAATGCCTAGTTTCGCTTGTGTTTATAGCTGTACTCCACCAAGCGAATAACGTTTGAAATACATAGTTTTTTTGTCGTGCTGTACGATCGAGGATATTCGTTTGATGTGTTTGGCCTGTCTAATCGGTATGGCATTCGGGTTAACGGTTTCAAACTACACTACTAAACGAGGTACCCAATCAGGAAAGGCTGACCGTCATCAATATCGAATGAAAAGGGTACACTGCTGCAGATGTCGTTGACCTCCCTGATTTTGTTTTTCGATTCGCTTTTTATTTTCATGCACTTTTTCGGGATCAGATTTCAGATAAAAAATCGATTTCGGCCCTCCGGTAGCTAGCTTCGTTAGCACCCGATGTGTGATTAGGAACCTAGTCAACTTTTACAGGGGACAGCAAAGTCCGCCCTTGCTTGTTGTAACAACAACACAGGTGACAGGGAGTATTTTGCATCAAACGCGAGTTTCCTGTTCAATCAGTTCGCTTCCGCCGGACTTTTCAAGTCTGGATGTCAGCCAGCCCATCCTTTTAGCCCATCGTTGCCATTCCGAGCAGGACTCGGTTGGAAGGTAATTTGAAACCCAACTTTATTTTCCCCATCGTTCCCACCAGCCCCCGCCTGGATGAGTGAATATTTTATAGGGTACACTCTCATTTCCGAACCTTTTCATGCAAATGTATGTTAATCGTAGCGAAAACGTACCTTTTCAACGCAAAAAAATATACTGGGGCTTCGGTTGGCATCATCCGTTCTAATGATTCGCTGCAAATGAAGTGAGTTACAGCTATTTGGGATTGCGAGTAAAATGACCCATTTGAAGTCAAAACAAATGATTGTCGGAGTAGGTAAAGTTTAGGTTAAATGGTCTAAGGTTGATGTGATAACCGTTAAAGCCGACCCCATTTTAAATTGGTTTTATTAACTATTGTTTATTTGATCACATTGCTTCATATTTACTTCCATGATAAACATAGGATATCTGCGAGGATAGCGAGTATGCTGCCAGTAAATACAATCGTTATGAAATTTCATAATTATTGTCGCTGGCATAGCTGAATCCAGCTTTTGGCAAGCGAAATGCGATCAAAAGCTCGAGAAAGTCGTAGAAAATGTAAAACCTGTACCATAGGGTGTGTTGCAGATTTGCCCGTTGGTTCCTAGATGTGATTGCTATACGCGTAGATTGCTTGCCAAACAGAGATTCAATTTTTTTTTCTAGAAAGGTCTCTCGCAATCTCGGTGGCTACGATGAACTTCTTTTGTTTTTTTTTGTTTTCCTCGAGCGTATTTGCTATAACACACGCAGATTTTAATCTATCGGCAACAATTTTCGAAAAACTGATAGCGATAAAAATACATTGTAAACAATACACTCTAAACTACTTCTACTCAATTGGGTCCTTTTCTAAGCGTTTTTTCCATGATGAAATTTGATGTGGGACACCCTTTAATAGTGTTTTTCTCGAAACCGCGTTTTTCAAATTGGCGAACAGGATAACTCAACTAATCTACGAATTGACTTGATTTTTTTTATGAGGATGCCCAATATGTGTAGCCTGTCGATGAACCACAGAAAACTAAATAAAAAAATTTCTCCCTATTATTTTGATGAAAAATGAGCGAATTTTACAGTAAAATATGAGATTTTTCAGTTTTCATGCAACCATTTTCCGAAACTCGAATTTTTGTTCTATTTTTTGTGGTTCATCGTCTAAACTTTACAAAACTTATTGAATTTCCCGTATCAGACAATTTTATCAAGAGTTCGCCGTTCGCCGCGTCGCTCCTCGACTTGGAAATGGTTGTACGTCTACTCTTGGAACGCTCGTATGTGTGGCTCTGTGTGACTGAAAATATTTTTTTTGTACACAATGAATGTATAAAGCGATCCTAACATTACACAAAAGATTCATTGTTGCCTTACCTTCAAAATCGTAAAACAAAATAACTTTCGTTTTGAGCACTTGAGCGCTCCACTTAAGAAATAGTGACGCAGTGTTCCTGACTCGGCATTTATCTGGGTTCGACTGTGATATAAGTATCATATTTCATGGTATCAATAGATGGAAAGTCATGAGTTAAGCATCTACCAACTTTTGACTACCGACTGATCCCCAATACATTCGCAAACAAATAATGTCTAAATTGGCCGGAAATAAAATGGCAAGCAATTTGAGAATGTAGAAATATGAGCAAAAGGAAAAATATTTCAGTCTTGCCATTCATAAAGTGTCAATGGGGAAAATATACACTTTGTTATCTGTATATTTTCCCTATTGACACTTTATGAAAGGCAAAACTTGCTTCTGAAATATTTTTCCTTATGGTCATATTACCACATTCTCAAATTGCTTGCCAATTTATTTCCGGTTAAATTGTAAAGACAAATATAAGGATCCAACAACTGTTCTAGCACATACCAAAATGTTGTGCTAATAGGATTCCATGATAAAAAGGGAAAGCAATTTTTGTTTCACGTAACAACATCAAACACTTTGTTCCGTGTTCCAATGTTAGACTGCACGATCTGTCTTCGGATACACCCGATGCAGGTATCAGTAATTTTTTCTCTGTTTAGAAAGATACAATGAGAAATTAGTTTCCATGTATGTTCATTGGCGGTTCAGTGATTAAAATGATGCTATTCTTAGACCACACTGTGTGAGAATCAGGCTCTCACGTGTCAGTACTTGAATTTGAGCTTGTGCGACCATCTTTGGTTGCTACGCCGTCTTTGGTTGAAACCTGGGACGGGACGTGCAAAGTGAAAAAAAAGTAACTGTCACCGCGAACCGGCAATGGCCTGTCATTACGAACCGGACCCTTCTTGACGATTTTCATTTTTTTGGAATGGACCGTGTGTGGGTAGTATCGTAATATCCTGGCTATAAACAAGGTGTTTTTAGAAAACATATTTTAGATGCTGCTTAGATGCATGTAAATGCACACAAACAAATATGCAAAATGCACCGAAGGCACGTGCAATTTTATTATTCTCCTCAACAGTTATGGTTAATGTTGTTTTACACAGTTCAGACAAACGATAACATAATTCATGTCATGTTTGAGCTCTATTATTTTCGGCACAAATCAGTACCTCATCGGTAGAAATCTATGCCGCATCGGCACAACACTATCATCGGCGTTTACTTGAAATTATTTTGCAAGCGGATTTTTTCCTGCAAAATAACATTAATAACTGGAGGGAAAAAGAAGACCGTCTTCGCATGTCCCGTCCCAGGTTGAAACTAGCCAAATTTACACTGAAATTCAATATATGATCGTAGCAGAAAATGGAAGGAATGGTAGTCCGATACTCGTTTTCGCTAGAGATTGTACATACTAATGCGCACTCTACAAGTGTCACTGGAAATAGGAATTTTATTCAAAATTGTACTGGAGTTCAGGCGCGATTCAATTCAATTTTTAGGAGTCTGGGCGCCCGGCTCATTATGTGCTACAAATATGATTTAGGTATATCTTAATAGTAAATAGCGAGAAAATGTCTACAAACGTGCCTAATTGAAATATTATTTGGATCCGTTTCCCACGTGTCAGTACTATAAAAAGTCTACTCTACACACTAAGGAATACCCTCCGAGGGAATACGCAAGACAAAAACAGTTACCACAACAAAAACAAATTCAGAAACCTCAACATCTTTTGTTGAACCTCGACAATTCTAAAAGATAATACTAGTTACATGAACAGCGGACGCTAAATTAACAATGACTTCATCCCGCTCCGTCAATAAGAAGACAAGAAACAGTGAAGGTGAACCGTAATTTGCAAATCAAAGCAATTAAACAAAGCACTCACCAATTTTCAAGAGAGTACCAGTGCTGGTAGTATGTACGAAATCGACAATCCAGGAAGCGTATAGAATGATCAATTGCAGTTAATGCTCAAAATGCTACGCCGCCGCAAGAAAGAACATCCGGCCGCACGCGCTGGTAAATTTTGTGCGAAGAATAAGATGAACACTATTTAACCCATTCATGCCCATGTTGTTTGTGAACAACAACGTTTTTAAGCAGCTATAACTTTTGGTTTAGGCAAGAATTGCTCCTAAAAACAAGTAAGGCTAATAAGTGTGACTATTACCTTTCACTTGAGCATTAAAAGTTACAAGTATTAACTCTAAAACTGAAGTTATTACAATTAGCTTAATTGGATTCCGATGGAATAGTGCTGCCAGGGACAGTTTACGTTGACGATGAAAAATGAAATTTTGATATATCTTCATTATTTTGCAATATTATTGAAAACTGATAAAACCTATCAATTCAAACCATCTTCGACTACATTTCCCAAGTAATTTGACTATTGTAAATTCTAGGAAAATTGTAAGAAGCATTGGAAGATAAAACTTGAGCAGCTTCTAGCACTGCGATGGAAGCACCTATCTTTATGGAAGAAGGTTTTTCGTGTTTCTTGACCCCACCATTTACAAGGAAAAATAGTTTTGGATCCCTGTATGCAAAAGAAAAATGTTGGGCATGAAAGGGTTAAATGCATATTTTAATTATACATTTATTGTAAATATGTAGTAAATGAAGTAAATCTCTATAATGCTCCGGAACTGTTGTGTAAAAGACACAACCACGGTTACATTGTTTTCTAGCATGTCTAGCGAACATTTTGCGCGAATTTTAGTTCTACCTGCGACCGCATATAGGGCGCCAATACAAACTTTTCATAGAAGAGACATAGAATATCGAGATGTTCGGGAGAATTACTGAAAAATGCACGTTCCAGAAATTGGTAACATCTAATTCCTATCTCTCTCTCCAATGAAAAATTTGTGTTGGCGCCCTCTGTGCGGTCACAGGTGAAACTAAAATATTCTAACCAAAACATAACTTGTATCATGTACTAAAATTCTTCTTAACACACTATACGGCTAAATCTAACCATTATCTCACAAAAATGTATAGTTGGTGGGGAATCGAGCACCGATACACAACCATACACTGAAAAACAGACTCAGATTTGTTACTCTACTGTACAGCACTTGATGAGATGTGTCAAGAAGAAGGTAGTTTTTGGAAAGAGAAGAAGATATCTATAATAATATAGGGGAGAGGAGGTAACAGTGAAACACATTTTTTCTACGATTTAATTTAGATTATACATATTATTTATGTAGCCAAAGTGGTACATAGTTCCACTCTGTTGTTAACTAATACGTATAATTCCAGCTGGTGAAATTCACGGGAAATAACTATGCTTGGATAATAAACAGTCAGTACTCAAAGTAACCAGTGTGCCTCATTGGTGGGAATTATGAATCACGACGTCGTCTAATCTACTCAAAATATTCTACTCGAAAATTATATTCTTTAACCATTACGAACAAAAATCCTAACGATCCTAGTCAAAGTTATATTCAGGTGGCAATCGTTTGTTTATGAAAGAAATGACTATCGTCGCCGTAACATCGGACCACCATATATGCATATAATCTACAATCCTTAAAGAAGAGTTAATTTCTACAAAACTTTGACAAATTTTGCCCTAGATGATTAGTATTTACTGTGGGAAAACGAAACCCATTCCCATTTTAAGAATGATCACAAAAACAAAAAAATCCACTGTTGCCCATACGTAATCTTTCCACAATTACCCAATGGATCTCTTTATGAAAATAGTGAAATTACACAGAACCATGATAAGTTACCTAAAAACTTTGTTAACGCGAATGTTGAGCATAAAATTTGCTATAAATAGCAATAGACTAAACATCTATTCAATGAACGGTAACTCATAAAAAATGGAAATCATTGCAATTTTACTTCGGTTATTACAAATTCTTTAAAAGAAATACAGTTATCAGAAGTCTTACAAAATATAGTAACACGTGTAAAAAATTAGAAAGCATGAAATATGAGACGATTCTGTTAATGCATTATGATTTTTTGCGAATTTTTAATAGTTCCTGCTGTTTCACCGTTACCATCTTTCCCCTAATGTTGCCAAAACAAACTATTTTTGTATCCATATGGAGGGTTAATTTATTTACACAACACATTCTTCAAATCGATATTTATCACTTGTCCGCTCCCTACTGGCCACTGCCAGGAGCCATAATGAAATGTCCTCTCACCTTTCGTAACTTTATACAGTTTTAATAATCATCTACCTCCATCATTTTCAATCGACTAAACCATAATATTCCGCATGTTGGAAGGATTAAACTGTGCCACAGATTACACGGTTGATCCCATAGGTGAGCTAGCTTAGGTTGAATGTCCCGTTCCATTGATAGGGGTAAGTTGAATAGAAACTAAAAAGCGCTTTTATTTAATCTGGTGAATTTTCATTTGAACCATAAGTTTAGTAGGAACGAAAGGATGATCTACTTTTTCGTATTATATATGCATAACAAGACAATGCCCTCTCATTATTCATCTGCGGGCACACAAAGCAGAACTTCTTTTGGCTGGGAAGCATTAATTATACTGGCGGCACTGAATTTCACACCATTTATTTGACTGGAAAATGTGTGTGCGCTTTGCGGTGGCGACGAAGCCATCCGGTTCTGATGGTGCAAAAAGTCCGACAATTTCCCACGGAAATTGCCAGCCTTAACGGACCACTTCAATGAAAACTGTGGTTATGTGACGTCTCCGCAAAACAAATTGTTTCTCCGTTAATATCGCTCCAAGTTCGTTGAAATCTTCTTACTACCTAAAATGAAGTTGAAACAATATTTAGGAATTTACCGAAAAGCGAAATATGCATTTATTACAAAAATTTCCTGTCCAGAAAATTGTTGGTCCTGTAAAAATCCAATCAACATGGCTCATTTCCGTAGCTCAATTTTCTAGTCAGGTTATCTCCGTAAATAAATAAAAGAGAATACTGGACTTACCTTGATCCCTTTGTGACATTCCAAAGAAACCTTTTCAATTCACTGCTTCCACAAAAAGTACTCAAAAATCGGAATTTCCTGTCCGAAAGATTTGGGTGAAGGGATGTTTATTTACATCCTTATCGGCAACACTATGGTATTTGCAATAGTTTGCATGCACAGCGTAAATGTGGATAATATATGGTCAAAAGAAAATGTTGAATATTGTAAAATGTGCTTATAAGCATATAATCACATATCTCAATAAAATAAGCATTGTATCTAGCTTATTTCATTTTGATCATCAATATTGATATGAATTTATCCCAATTTATAATGTAGAATGTTCTGAAAACATCGTTCCATAAATGACCATTCGTAACCGAACATTTGTTACATTGTGAAAACATTTAGCGTATGATGATATTCCATGGCCATCTAGCTTCAATTTGGCTCGTTTGTTGACTCAAATGACATGACTTCATTGACATCAATGCTTTTATCTAGCATGCTAATTGAAAAGTGTTTATATCAATTTTATAAAATATACACTGCGAAAAATATCGAAATGCTTGATATGTTGATCTTTCCCATTCTTCAAAAACGCAATACTGAGTAGTGAACATGAACACTAATGATAGAGTATATTGAAAATGTGGAGCTGTTTTCAAGATAAATTAGTGTCAGAAATACAACTGTTAGCAGTTGATTATTCGGACCATCCACATCCGTCTTACTATCCGGTCAATGACAGGCGGCTTTTAAATCTGTCTTCAACAGTCGAAACAAATGTCCAAATTCAGTTCAGCTAACAAAATGTATTGAACGCAACTTTCAATATCGATGAACACCTTTTTGAAAACATCTGCATTTTACCACGAATAGTTAATCTTTTTTCACTAAAGGTGTTCAGTTCAAGGTGAATCAGGAATCAGAATTTATTGGCTCAAATGCTCTGTTCCTTGCCGGAGATTTGTGCCTAACTGTGAAAGTTGTTAAATTACGTGTTCAAATTTATGTTACAGCTATTATTGCAACGTGATTTCCCCTATCACCAGTTCATAGGACAATATCAAGTGGATTTCATATAGTGTCTTTTATGAATTTGGATGTTTAGTGGGTTCTAGTTCTCAAAATGTTCAACCAATTTCAACCAAACTTTCTGCAAATCATCGTGCATTTATTCATGTTGCAAAAACTCTATTTATTATGGTCAGCTCAGACATAGAATCGATGGTAAAGCTAGAACATATTTTTCGGGAAAACCTGTGTAAGCATTCGTTACATGTCAACATTGCCTTATATGCAAGATCCGTCTGCCGATTGCCGGAAGTCTGCTAGCCGATCGTAGCACTGGTAAGTTGATTTTACTGATGCCATTTAAAAATGACAGATATATTCCTTACACACATTGAAAGCTTCATGTTCAGTTATCAGTACCTCCGGTATCTGGTTTCGGATTTACACTGAAATTTTGTAGAATCATGTTTTTCCAACGTCTCTCAGGCATTTGGTAATATTGCAACATGATCATAGTCAATCGTATATACAAACGCTTTGAATTCATTTCGAACCATATTGATCAGTTTTTTATTTAGATTCTCCAAGAAGCATTGTAATTACTTTACACACAACCACTAACTAAATATCAATGGGCTTCCACTGAACATTATATAAGAAAGCATCGATTTTGTAATATAAATTTTTATTTTTATAACAGGGTTGAAAACCAAACTTAGTGGATGAGTTCCATCGTAGCAACCTTCGATGATGAAAGTAAAAATGTTCACTGCCATCATGGTTGTTTTGAAAAAAATTATATGTTTGAGATTGAAAATATGAACTTACAAACGTACATCTACATCAACTATAATTTGTAATAAGTGCGTACGGTATTCAAATTCTGATGGAAAGTCTTCGATGACTCCGAGTAAACTAGGTAGCAACATGTGTGTCGAATGTTTTAAATCGGTAACTTTCCAGCTTTCTGATGCCGTAACATACGATTTTCCTGGAAATTGGAGACTGAAACTGAAGAGTTCAAAATAGATCCGAAAATTGTTATAAAACCTGGAGAGCGGAAGTACAGGAACAACAACCACGTGACAACTGAGCGTATTACTTAGCCGCAAGTTGGAATATCGGGAGACCCGAGACTACCAGCATTTTACTGGTAGTTATGAAGGCACCAGGAAGTTGTCAGTTAGATTTTTCCATTTTATTTTAACCATATTGTTTTCAGGATGGCTGCGTCTATATTAGTAATTCTTATTAGTATTAATATTATATAAATATATATATATATATATATATATATATATATATATATATATATATATATATATATATATATATATATATATATATATATATATATATATATATATATATATATATATATATATATATATATATATATATATATATATATATATATATATATATATATATATATATATATATTCGCTTCGCCTTTTGTTATCTCCGTCGTCTATGAAAACTGTTTCGGTTTCGAGCGTTTTCATGAAGTGGCTGATCGGCCTATTATGAAAATAAAAATGCTTGTAAGGACGACCAATTTGTATCGCAATACCGACAAAAAAGTTCCCCAATTCGGAAATAAAGTGCCATGAATTCTGAAATAATCGTGTTTCTACGTTCGGAAAGAAGAAACGGAAATTCATGTGTTTTATAAACGTGTTCATTTTCCCATAACGCCTGCTTTATTTTTGGAGACATTTGATTTTTTATGAGCATCACGGGTTCCGCTTAGTCATTGATAAATCGTTTTTACTGTCTGTGAGCTAGTTGATGAACATTTTTTATAAACCATGTGTTGATTAGTGAATTTATTCACAAATTTAAGAACATTGTTCATGGTTTGACGTGAACTGATTAATGATTTATTACATCTTGATCATGATCAGGTTTTGTGGTTGTGGAGGAGGTTATAAAACTACTGCTTTAGTTTCACGAATTAATATTCATGGATCCCTTCAAGCTTCGTAAACTGATTCCTGATTCCGAGTATGTTAGTCACGATAATCCCTTCGTAAAATAATTCACAAAATCAAAATACGTTTCCAATTTCATGATATAGTTCATGAAATGTGCAATTTTGTGCATGATATGATTCATGCTTGTGAAATTTAGAAGATATCTCTAATCATTTGCACTTTCATGCAACTCTGCACCAGGTCTGGAAATTGGCACGTGGACAATTTCACAAAATTTTGGAATATTATAATTATAAGTATATAATAATTATAAATTGTACATATAATATACAACGAACGCAAAACGAATATTAAATTTGTGACTAAGCTCCTCAAATTATAAACGTGAGTGACATTATTATGCCCGAAAAATCAGATAAAAACCTCATCAACTAATATAACGAAAATGTACATAGTAATTGCGAAAATCGTGACTAACCTCTTGACATCATGAACATCGTTCAATATTCAGCTCTTTTGGTCAAAACAGTGTTTCTTTAAATTATGAACTAGATTTGTATGATAAAACTAAACATATTTGGCACACAACCGCAGTGATCTTACTAAACATTTGAGTGGCCATATGATATTTGGCGTGAAATGGTTTCAGGGCCGGTGTTGGGCTAAAAGCGTGGTGGGACTAGAAAAATACCGCATTTCTGCAATACTCATACTAGCATAACAATCTGATAAAATTACCTGCGGTGCGTTTGTAGCACCTGATTTCAAATTTTAGATTTGTTGTAAAAATTCCAAGTGGGTAATTACTCTCTCAGATATATTCGAGTGGGTAGTACTACTTATACTACCTAGGTCATCCGCCATCTCTACCTAGTTTTGTGAAAAAATTCTATGCAGTAGTAAAATACAGAATTAGAATCATGCGTCACCGTAGTTATCAAATAGAGATTACCTCAAAACGCCATTTATCTATGCATTCACTGGTTGAACAATCTGTTTCGCTGCGGTATATCTGATTTCTTTGTATCCACAAAAATTATTGTCAAACAAGCGAGGTTTCGACCAGTGTTTGCAATGCCACTTTAGCAACATTCTCTCTAGAGGTTGTAATCTCTTTTTTGCAAACCATTCCAGTAAAGTTCAGCTGGAAAATACGCCGGCATTATGGCTGGTTCTGGTAAGTATTCCGACACCAGTAACAAAACGAATACTAATTAGAATCGATTGTGTCCCTGGAGATTGAAAACTAACCGGTCACCAACCAGAATTCCGGCTCATTTTCCGGCTGGACTTACTAGGGTGTTCAGTATACATAATATACTGAAACTTTATTTAGTCATCGATAGCATCTTGCCTCTTCACCTGTGAATTGCTCTTCCCGTCATTGAATGCTTCCTAAAAGCACATGCTAAAAATGCATAAAAATTACAGCAGAATAAAAGAGACGGAAACAGGAAATATGCTAACTCTGCATATCTTTTTTCTCAGTGTACACAAATTTGTAAAAAGTAACTTTTTCAAATAAACCGCTAGATTTTTGCTTGGTCTGTCTTGTCAGAACCATCAAAGTAATCAACAGTGTTCCTAAAATATTTTCCGTGACCAAGCATTTTTTTCCATTGAAGTGGTCCCTTAAAGGCTAAAAGCTTAAGGTACGGTTCGAGCACGATGTAAAAAACTCACTAAATATTTCACAGTTGTGTGTTAATTAAAATAAATATCCTATCGTATGTATGGGTGTGAAAATATTGGAGCAGAAATTATTCATTATAGGATCAGGTTCTAGGGCTGTTACCTGTTTATACTCTAGTAGATAACTGACTGGAAAATTTACTAGGGGCATCATTCATGAACAGCCAGTTGTTTAAACGTTTAAGTAGGATCTAGATGGCCTCAAGATAGTGCCAGTTACTGATGAGGAGAACCCGAAATGCATTTAGTTTAATCCAAATTTTCGTTTTGGGAAAAAAAATCTTCGCACATTTTGTTAGTGTATGCTCTTTTAGCTACTCGAAACAAAAAAGTGTATTAGAGGTACTTAAACCATAGTGAGAATGATCTAGAGGTAGCAATACATTTAAATCCAAACAGCATAACGTACGTGTAACCACACACCTAGAACAAATAGTGTAAATTAACGTCTCCTGACCCTGTCATACACGAGCATCAAAAATGACTTAGTTTTACGTTTGATTTTAATTTTACATGACGTTTAATTTCGTAAATCATGTAATTTTACTCCAAATACATCGTTTGTTCTGAATGGTAGGAAGTGTAATTTTATGTCATTGCGCATGTAAAGTATATGTTTCATGTAAAATTGAATGGAACACGGTAATGTTCCGTCATTTCGTTAATTACGGTTTGTTGAATTGTGTCATGTTTTCAATTACGTCATTGATAAAATTCAGATTTTTTTGGTGTGCGATTAAATTTTTTGGCCTGAAATAAACTAAATGGGATATTCTTCGTAATTCAGAATTAATACTATAACTCCCATTTCACAACACTGCAATGGATCTCATTATTGTCATAAGAAAATGTCTACAACATGGCTTTTCTTCCCTCACTACAGTAATTTAACCTCTTAAATAAATTTAACCACTTGCTATTCAACCAACCTGCATTTGCGGATATAACGGACTCCTTTCATCATCTATCCACTTTATGATGTTAAACGGCACAGGTTAATTATAAATTTCAAATTTGAAACAAGTGCCGTTCAACAATAGCCCTCTGAATCTTGGAGCACCCCCAGGATGTTAGAAGTGTGCCAAAATCAACAAACGGCGCTTTTGCATCCTACTCCAACGTGATGTTATCTACCCACATATGTATTATTTATTTAGCCTCGCATTGTACTTGTTCTCCCTTCTAGAGTAAACCCGTTTCCTCGCTAGACTCTATGTCTGGGTAAGCTAGCAGGGAAGGTACCGATGATGACGAGCTTTCGGCGGAAACAATGAACCAGTCTGCCGAAAAGACGGCGCGTTGTCGTCAGTGAAACCTTAGTGGCGCCTGTCTACCAGAGTTCAAATCTGTGATATGAAAATAATGAAATATTTTGCCTTTACGTCTGTGTGCAGTCTGCATCACACGATGCTACTTTCCTGCGCACTACCTGCCGGCAATTTATATTAAAGCACATACCTACAAAGTTGTATGATGAGATAAATCAGCTTAAAGTTAAAAGACGGGGGGTGAGGTGGTCGGAGAGATAGTTTTCAACCGCTTCGAATTTGCATCTGAAGTGGCGAAAAATGACCATAAAAGCTGGTGAGTCTTTTTCATCGTGGACTAGCGCAGCAACCTTAATGAGCCACGTTCATACTCGTTTGCATGTAGATGAAAGAATCAGGTGCGCTACCTTGCCCTACTGGTGGAGTACCGTCGCTTGATGTCAGTTTGAATCGATGTGTTTTATTAGTGTTTTAGGGGACATAAAGGAATCATAATTTATATTCGTAATTACAATAAATCAGTTCTTTTATAGTGAAAAAATGTATTTGCATTGAGATCTCTTTTTTTCAGTTTCTCGCATTATTTACAAAGTTTTTTCATCCGCAGTAACGTTCTTTTGATGTTTAAATTTAATAGCCACTTGAATTCACAGCTAAATACAGTAAAGACCCGTTTTTTTAGCCCCTTGGCGAATTTTAGACTGATGAAACAGGGACATTGATAAAATCGGGACATATTTTTTCTGTCTTTTTATAAAACCAAACCTCTTAAAATATTCTTCTTTGGTCCTTAGATATAGCCTCGCAACCTTTTCTGATTATTTACTTTAAGTTCCCTTTAAGGGGGTCTGACAGCGCAAAATTTAAAAAAATAAGTTTTTTGTATTTTTGCATTTTTCGGATCTCTAAGATAAGAAATATATGCCCAAGAAAAGATTTACTCGAATTCAACTTGGTTCGTCTGGTCGAGCCCATCAAACTACCAATTATCAATTTTCATATAAAGCTTATAAAATCGTGCCAAAAAGCTGATAAAATCGGGGCTGATAAAATCGGGGCTGATAAAATCGGGTGCTGATAAAATCGGGTCTGCACTGTGCACCTTAAATTATTATTCTTATATCGGTAGAAATATTTATGAATCTTCTGACAATTCAACGCACTTGCGAAGTTAGTAGTTGTGTTGAGTACTTATCATATGATTGTTGACTAAGCACAAGGATAAGGAATTGTGCTTGGTTGCCATTTCGTTGATCAGGATCAGTTAATATTGCAAAATAATTATTTGAAAAAAAACTCACTTGTGAATAAACATAATGTACCATATTGTGCAGTCTGTATGGGTCTCTGCCTACTGAGCAATACCGACGCTGGCCACGGAGGGTAGGAATGTAAGTCAAATACATGTTGCCACTAAAGACCGAGGAATCCTCTACATCTCCACATACATCACTGCCCACTGCCAAAACTCTTTTTAAAGATTTGCAACCCACCAAGGAAAACAATTTTACACTAGGTGGAAAAATACCAAAATTTGATTATGTACTCCGTAGATAATACCTTATTCAACTCATCGCTGTTCATATTACTGAGGTGATTTTTAAGTGTATTTTTATTGCATTATTTAATAGAACTGAGGTAGGCCACTTTCGCCTCTTGCTGCAATAAGTTTGCTTCCTATAATGCACCACAATGAAAACAGATGCGGTTAGTCATTTGGTTATTTGTATTGGTCCTGCGGATTTTGCCCTTACCTTAATCATGAGAATCAAATTATCTCCAGCATAAACGTACAATCTCCAGCATAAACGTACAGCAACTAAGAATCTATCTCTACTTATGCAGGAAGCTAAAGCTTGCATCGCATTGGTTCAAGAGCCGTACTTCCATGCAGGGCCGTCGAGAGCCGCGCCGGGCCCCGGGGTTTGAAGTACTGACGGGCCCTACCATATATGACTTCTTATTTCAATATCGATTAGAGAAACTATACGGATGCAACCGTTTCAATTAAACTATTTGTTATGAAAATTGTTTATTTGACACGATTCAACGCGTTAGCTTAACAGAGTCGTCAGTATTTTAAACATGTAATAGATGGAAAAAATAAAAATTAATAAAGGAATATTTGTGTCTGGCCATTAGAATGACTTGCGTCCGATTTACCATTCCAATTGGAAACCTTTTTTGTGGCATTGCCATACAGTCCATATCGGCATTGTTCATGCTCCCTTGACGCACAATAATGCTGCCCAGAATCAGAGCTTAGAAAAATTGACATCCCTTCGTGAGCTTGAAAGAGAAACAAAATTCAATTCATGCCCGCCGCGATGAATCGAATGTTTGGTTTGTTTCCCTCGTCCTTTGCTTTTCGGTACAATGCATTCATGTTCGCATATGTTCGGTTTCAGGAGCAAACTGAATCTTGTTTCTATGCTAGCTCGTCGCTGTTGTGCTATCTTATGACAAGCGCTATTTAGCACATTTCGAGAAAAACGATTTTTAAAGTTTGAGATTGAATATCTTGAAACTTAGAAATTGCACAAACAATTCAAAGAAGGCAATTGATGCTTCTATCTATTCTGTATTAATCTCTCAAATATTACGAAGATCGGTTGACTATGTTGCGAGTTTTCACTATAAATGTGAACAAAAGTCACACTTACACGTGCCATAGGCGTGTATTGATGACAAAATTTGTAGGGTGTCATAATCGTGCATGGAAAATTTTCCATAGAAAAAAATCAGCAATTATTAACTTTTATTCATATCTTTGGCTTCATTTGGTCTATGAACAATCGATGAGATGCATTTTGAAGGAAATGAGTGAGGGAATTTAGAAAAAATAGTTATTTTTGGTTACAGTGTTGCCAAATATGCTACATTTCCAGTTTAAAACTTAACTTGCATTTTTCTCACAATTCGTGCATTTTTGTTTTGAAAATGAGTATGCCATTGTGTTTCTCAGATAGTTTTACATATAAAAACATCTTTTACATCAAGATAATTTGAGCCAATCCCTAGACACAGTCAATTGAAGTAAAAAATGGAAAATTTCTCAGCACGTTTCTCGCTATATCTCAGTAACCAAGCAGGTTGTCAAAATTCTGTAAACGCCACTTTGCACAGTGGCTCAAAACAGCGTTTTGAGGTACTTAATTCACTGGAGTCAAAACTGTCCATATTAGTGATTTCACATATCCTACTATGTTTGTGTGTGTAAAAAGCGCCATCTTTTAGTGATATTATCTTTTTAAAAAAATGATCATAGTAGGCTATAGAAAATTCAACTTTTGAACCGAAAGAGATAGCGCTTGGCTGTCTTCGACAAAGTTGTAGAGGAGAGTATTTTTATAAATTTTGCAGAATGTTGTCTCTGTCACTCATAGTAATCGAGTTATGAGAAGTTCTCTATGGTGAACTCCTTCATTTCCTATTTTTACTCATAATATTTTTATTTCTAATTTTTCGCATTAACAATGTTCTAAGGTATTTTTTATCATCATAAAACACACAACTTTTCCGAAGAGACCAGATAGCTGTGAATGCTGTGTAAAGACTTATAACTGATTTTGATTTAATTTTGGCCTGTTTTTGAACCCGTGTGACTTCACTATCGGCAAAATCGGATAGTAATTATACTATCAATTATTCTAATAGGACTAGGTTTCGCCAACAAAACAAAGGTAAAATTGTTTGTCCATAAGCACCCGTTCAAAAGTTATACACTTTATGTCTGGCCTTCCTTTATGTCTGGCCTTCCTGAAGTCGCGTGCATGGCTCACTGAACGAGTAGGCCAGAACACCAGCCAAAGACGCTTTCGCTTGATTTCCTGAGTGACGCGCACTCTGTGTACTAGTGCGTCTACCGAAAGGTTAACACTGATATTGAATGATTTTCCAATGGGTGCATTAACCGGCTGGATATTTTCAAATATTTCAGACTGTGGTGAAGGCAGCAATTTTATGCATAATCTTTTTTGCCCTGAAGCTAACTTTCATACGATAATCTGGACTGAGATGAAATTGTATGTCACCCATTGGAAATCGGTTTTGGAATCAGTTGTTACATTTGCGCTGACATTCAGAGAGAAAACATTCCGAATGCGATGACTGGGATCCAACAGCGAAATCTGCTGTTAAAAGACTGAGACAGAGAGTTGTGAGAGAAAGAATTTCAACTTTTGGTGGAAACTAATGGGTAGAATAAGTATCTAGTTAAATTCCCATATTTTCTGCATCAAATATGTACACTGCAACCTCCATTTACGAATCAAGCCAAGGGTTCGTAAATTAAATTAGTTCGTTTTTTGGGATTTAGATCGTAAAAAAAGTTCGCTTCACATTCTTATTAAAATTCGTTGGTTGAGCAATATTATCGATAACCCTAACAATATGGGTATTTCCGGAACGGGCTTGACAAGTACATGATGAAAATGGATATTTGGTACCTTTTTGAAATCCAGGATGGAGACTTCCGATTGAACAATAATCTCGATAACCCTAACAATTTGGGAATTTTTGAAAAGGGCTTGACGAGTAGATGATAGAAACGGTAGCTTGGAGCTATTTCGAACAATATCTGTATAAACTATGAGGGTATTTTTAAGCGGGTTTGATGAGTAGATGAGTGATGCCCTTTTGAAGACCAATATAGCGTCTTCTGGTTGAGAAAAGTTTTCTAT
This sequence comes from Topomyia yanbarensis, assembly GCF_030247195.1. Classification (NCBI taxonomy): domain Eukaryota; kingdom Metazoa; phylum Arthropoda; class Insecta; order Diptera; family Culicidae; genus Topomyia; species Topomyia yanbarensis. The sequence goes on from NC_080672.1 coordinate 254,163,932, forward strand.
AATCATATCATTCGCATCACAAATCACTATACCTATATCGATTATATGATTATCTTATTTCGAAAACGTCAATATTTTAGGTTATAGTGATGTCTTAACTGGAATTCGCCATCTTAATTTTCAAAATACATTGATTTTCGTCATCTACTCATCAATCCTATTCCGAGAATATCCAACTTTTATTAGTGACAGTTAGCTAGGAATATGATAAATTGTATACCACTTCATACTGCACATTTTGAAAAACACTTGCGATAAATGAAACCAGAATGGTTCAATTGCACTGTTAAATGAATCTGATTGGGTTACGTTCACCTACTTCAGAAAACCATTGGAACGTATTTGATTGTAATATATTTGCAGTGTCAACAGAAACAATAAACTTCAACAATTAAATTAAAATAAATTTAATTCGGTTAAAAATGCGGGCCCCCAAAACAGACCCGGGCCCCAGGGTAGTTGCCCCCCCTGACCCCCCCCCCTCTCGACGGGCCTGCTTCCATAAAGGAAACCTCTATATACTTAACACTGCCTTTATTACTTGTAACAAGACAGGCATGACTAATTGACGTGAAATGCCTCGTGCATGCATTCTTGCAAATAAGGCTTTTGACGCGTGTCTCGTATCGGAGCTCACAACTCACGATATCCGTGCTATCACAGTTACTCTGACTGTCGGTAACATAGACTTAAAGTATACATTTTGTTCGGTACATCTGCCGCATAACACCTTCTGATGATTTCAAACGCGTTGTATCTTATTGTAGCGTGGGCTTCCGCTTATTATCGGCAATGATGCAAATGCTCATCACATAATTTGGGTCAGCTCAGACATCAATCTGAGAGGCTCTGAACTGATGGAGTACATAGTTAGTACAAATCTATATATTTTGAATGTTGGAAGCCGACCAACTTTTGCGAGGTGAAGGAGAGAGGAGATGTTAGATATTACACTTTGCTCTGAAAGAGCATAGTTTCACATTAGTTGGGAAATAGGCAGGTTCCAAATGAAACTGAACTCTATCCGATCAGAAATAGTAATTTTTCGTTCATCTTGATGTCACTCTAAATGTGGTAACATATCGTAATCCTAAATCTACAAACTGGGACCTCTGTGGAAACCTTGCGACTAAATTCCATGAATATTTTCCAAAAATTAGTCGACTAGACGACTGGAATGACGTTGTGGATACGACGAACTTGTTCATAGTAGCTTTATATGAAGAAGTTTTTGTTTATTTAGTACTGTTAAATCGACTAGGGGAACCCCTTGGTAGAGGGCTGAGCTTGAAGGAAAGATATGAGAAGAGCTTGGAACCGGCGTCGTATCGACTCCATGGTTTTCAGTTCAGCATATAAAAAAATACAGAGATGGTGTCTATGTGACGAACAAAAAATGTTCTTAACTTTCTCTTCGAAGTACAGGTTGTGTCGAACAGTGTGTACAGATCTCATGCAGGTGATTCGGGCTCGTGGGCGTCAGCACGCACATTGGTTTCCATTGAATCGGTCAAGTTAGCAGTTGTCAGTTTTGCTCCATACAAATCCCCTGGAAACAAATGTAATTCTTCCGGTGCGGCTACAAAAGGAATTTGATATTCAACATGTCTTGAAAAAAGATTACCAGCATTGCTACCCGAAAACATGGCGGGAAATAACTGTTAAATTTATTCCAAAAGGGGGGGGGGTGGATTCGAGCTATGCAGAAGCCCAGAGTTATAAGGGCATCAATTTAAATTCTTTTCTTCTAAAAGTTGTGGAACGGATACTCGATCATCACATCAAAAACTTTCAGTTTTGTTGAATATCTACCGCACAAAATGCAACATGCAAATCAGTGTGGGAAATCCAGGAGCACTTTGCTTCACGATGTTGAAAAGCAATCGCTCAAGTAATTTAGCTTGGGAGTAGTATTAGATATTGAGGGTTCTTTTGATAATGTGTCCTTGCAGTCTGTTTTGGAAGCGACGCGCGGTCATGGAGTATCTACATGTATCTCGGGTTGGATAAACGCAATGCTTAGTAACCGCTTTCTTTGCTTGTCACTGAAACAGGCAAGGTAAGGTAGTTGAGTATTTGCGGTTGTCATCAGGGTGTCGTTCTGTCACCTTTGCTATGAAACCTGATTGCCGACAACTTGTTAAGGAAACTCAATGAACTTGGCTTTTCATCCTACGGGATGGCTGACGATTATCAAATACTAGTTACTGGATTCTGCATCGGAACAAGTTTTGATTTCTCGTTGCAGCATTCAGAACTATCGAACAGTGATGTCGTCAGGTGAAATTATCAGTTAATCCAAGCAAAACTTCAAGGGGTCTTTTCGCGATACAATTAACAACTGAATAACTGAACTGGTCTGCTCACATTGAATAAAGGGTGAATAAGGCGTGCATGGCCTTCGAGCTGTGCAAACAAGCTTTAGGAATAACCTGGGCTCTCAAACACAAATAAATACATCTATTAGATTTACACGACAATTGTACGTCCAAAACTATCATATGAAGAGGAGGGGAGAGATGATGACGATCCAGTCAAACCATCTGCAAAAATGGCGCTCAGGGCGTTGACTGGTGTTTTCACCATTACTCCTTTAGGTCCTAAATAGCAGACCATTGCACATACACCTCAAACAAGAAGCACTATCATGTTACATGGGGTAAAGAATTAATTCTTGCTCCCAGCGATATTAAACTCGCATATAGTTTTTCTTACAGGACATTCCATATGAAGATTCCCTCTCGAGAGGTGTCAGTGGTTGTCTGGCTATATGACAGAGGCAATAACAAACGCAAATTGCCTGTTACACTGGCGGCTCTCTGATGGAGAAAAATGCTGGTGCTGGCAAAGTTATAAACTTCTCGAACAAAATAAATGAAATAAAAATAAGTGAATGAAACAACAAGTATTTAATAAAATGAATCAAATGAATGAAACGAATAAAGAGAAAAACCAATAAAAAGAACAAAAACACGAATAAAAGAAATAGACTAAGTCTAATTAAAGGAGAAAAGTGAAATGCAATGAACAAAACTTATAAAATTTGTTACAAAAATAAAACGAATAAAGGTCAATAAAATAGGTATGAGATAAAAATACATGAAATTTGGAGTTTTCTCTAAAAATATTTTTATATTCCAATATTTTATAGTTGGGCACAGTCGTGTATATGAAAAAGAACACTTTTATTTGTAAATTAAATGATATGCTTTACCGTAACACTCCCTTTTCCATGAAATCCAAAAAAGTACCTGGTCAATGAAATAGGTGTATTGTAATCTATTGCATTAAAATTTTTCAAATCCAATGATTTTTTAGACTTTAATATTTTTAACAACTAGTAGCTTGTGTAACCTCCCTTATTCAACCAAATTTTATCCATTGGTCTTGGCATTGAGTTATTCAAACGCTGATAAGTTTCCGTTTGTATAGCGTACCATTCTTTTGGAGCTGCTTCCCACAAACGATCCTTATTTGTGAAATTTTGACCGGATAACTTCTTTTTAAGTACATTCCGTAGTATTTCTACAAGATTGATGACAGGAGATTGGTAGGGTCTGAAATTATAGTCACTTTATTATTCCGAAATCATTCCTTTACATACTTCGATTTGTGTTTTCGATAAATATCTTGCTGAAACTGCCATATAAAGGCACGTTATCTTGGCATAGGACTGCATGACATCCTTTAGGATGTCCATCCTTTAGCCTTGCATTCGAATCTTGCCAGTATAGTGGTGTTGCGAAAAATAGGACTGGTACCATTTCACGAAAAGTAGCCCCAAACCTAATTGTTCTCGCCTCCGTGCTTCACCATATTTTGCGTGTGTCGTAGATCTAACTTTTTGTACTTTTACATCTAACGTTTCGTTGTGCATCGGAAGAAAACAGATTTATCTTCAATTCGTCCCTCCGAATGATATGTCGCCATTTTTTGATTCCTTCTGAACCAGGCCCATTAACGGTGTTGAAAAGCCTGTGGAACCTTTTTAGCAATTCTTTCCGCAAGATTGGAATTTTACAGCCTACGGCGAACTGTTCTCGGGCTTACCACATTTCCAATTTGTGCTGTAGTAGTCCTGGATGAGGCGAATGGATCAGATTTCGCTAATAACGCAATACGATGGTTAGCTGCTGTAGATGTTTTCTTGGGTTTTTTTACGTGCTTTCTGTTTTCAAAGGTTTTAAGGCATTTATAACGATGTTTTCGGAATGCCGAAGTGTATTCGCGATTTATTTGTACGTCTTATCTTTAACAAAATTTCTTAGCAAAGCTCGTTCCACTTGAGTACAGTGAGATGCTCGACCCATTCTATAACAAATCTTTGACTTATTCAACATTTAAATACATTTATTAGCACGCAAAATTCAAACTTTTCCAAATAAAGCATATAATGGAATTATGTAAAGTAATAACCCGTTAATATATTTCACGCACCTATTATATTGACCACACAAAAAAGCCTGCGGCAGTTTTGTTTTATATCTTGACAAAGATTGCAAATATAATCAGCGCCAACAACCCACTAGTAACTTGGCAGATACCAAGCCTTTTGTGTGCGGTAGGTGTGATTGAGACTGCTGTAACTTGGTATGTGTAATTGAGAGAAAAACAAAATAATCAAATATACACCTATTTTATTGGCCAGCAGTGTATAATATTTATTTATTTATTTTATTTTTCATCTGACCTACATGGTCTACATGAAATATAGAATGAGGAAAAGCCCATTTGGAGTCCATCAAACAACCTCCAAAATAATATAATGATTGTAACGAATAAAATGATAAAATTGAATAAAAACAACTAAAATTAATACAAAAAATGAATGTAATAAACAAAATAAATAGAGTTAATACCTAATGTTAATAAAATATTACAGCAATCAGTAGAATTAAGTCAATAAGAATTAGCAAAACAAATGTAATTTATAGTAGTAATAGAATTGTAAATGTGTATGAAATGGATAAAACGAATAGTAAAATAGCTGCAATTAATAAACTTAGCAAAATGAATAAATCGATGACATGAATAATATAACCAAAAAGAATAAAACAAATTAATGAATAAATTAATGAAACGCATAAATTTAGCAATGAATTTGAAAAGTAAAATGTTGACGTTTTATAAAATAAAGTAAATAAATTAAGCAAATAAGATGACCCTCAAAGTCTTGAAATTAAATGTTCGAAGATATTTTGTTATTTTATATGTTTATTGTTTAGTAGCGTCTGAAGAAGTGACTATATATACAATGAACTTTCCAGTCTTTCCGATCTATTCTTTTTTACCTTTGTTGGGAATGGCGCGAATTTTTGTATTTCGAATTCATCTCGTCAATAACCAGCATCAACTTGGCCAAGTTGGACAATGTATCTAAGATAATACCCAAATTGGCACTGGTTAGACACTATATCCAAATAGTCACACGATATATATAAAAGTCTACAGCAACTGACAATTTTCGAGTAATAGGGCGGAAAGCAAAGCCATGCGCTCTGGTTTGCTGACGGGTAAACCGGTTGTTTTCTGACTAAGAAAATAAACGCTTGGAAACAATGCGATAATTATTCTTGAAGGTTTGGTGCAAGTTACTCACCAGATGAATTTGAAGCACAAACATTCTAACTTAATTCAATTTATGTCCTGTGCCCTTGATGTACAAATTTGTTTAATCTATTTTTTCTCCTTTGGTAATAAATATTGCATTGTGCCAGGCGTTTGGTTCCTCAACCAAAAAACAAGCGTTTATTTTCACTTTCTTGCCAGCAAAGCACAGTTTCTGACTTTGGGACATCGCTTGGGACTCGCCAGTTGCCCGAATAGAAATGTACAGTAACAAAACCATGATTTTCACTGTGACAGTAGAGTAATTTTACAATAATTTACAGTAAGTTTTAGTGTTATGCTATTTTTACAGTAATTTTCAATGTAAAATAGACTTTTACAATGAAAAAGGGGGGTGGTTATGTATCTTAACATTAAAAAAATCAATTTTTCTCCATACATTTTTTTCTCGAAACAGTAAAATTGAATGTGAAGGCACTGTATCAGTTTTTATTGTTACATGAAATTTTATTGTAAATCTACTATGAGAACTTGGCATCGAACAATGTTGAAACAGTAATAACTATAATATTTTTTGTTTTATGATTGTTTGTAGGGTAAATGCTATTGTAAAATTCTACCCGGGTGTTTTAGGCGTCATTTATGTTGTGTGAATATTTGAAAATAGTGTCAAACTAATACTAACATGGCTTCTAGTTTAGATACATCATTGCCCAAATTGATGTCAGTTACTGATGAGATGAATTTCCGAAATTGCCCCGTTGGCAATAGAGGGTTAAGTATAATTTTATAGCCAACTTTTCATCCAATCAAATAAATTGCTTGCAAGCTACGATTTTTTTAAACATCCTATCTTGTAAAATTATTTTAATGAAATCAGTACAATATTTAGCATTTCCGACTAACACCGTAGGATTTTAGAACGTGCTTGACGTTACTACTCAACTTGCGTCAATTGAACTCTGAGATTGCGTTATTCCTTCCGACTCGAAAGCCTATGTGTTCATCATGTTGCAGAACAACCTCGTTGAACGGTTCTTATTGTATTGTAGAGAAAAAAGCACAACGAGCAAGGAGTCCAACCAGGTGTCTTATCTGCTCATCTACTCCAGAAACGGGCACACAATTGCACATCTTCTGTCGTCGCTCTAGCGATGAAAGATAAAAATATATTTAAAAGTTAATGTTTATTTTTATCATCCCCAAATGTGTATGTATCTATGTATGTGAATGTAAAGATAAAGGAAAAATATTGAAATACATATCAAGCAAGCTACTGGAACTAAACGTAGATATGTAAGCTCAGTAACTGCACATTGGGGCTAAATTGTGTTTCACTTCCCGTCCCAAGAGCAGACGACGGCGGCCACTGAGGACACGTTGCTTGCAAGAAATACTAGAGAGATATACAAGGTGAAAAAGCACTCCCTTTCGTTCGTTGCCGAGACTCGGGAGCTTACAGAGCGGCACCTCAGCTAGCAGCAGTGCAGCATAGTTTTCCTGAGAGTTCTCGCCATGAAATCTGCAGGAAGAATAACAATAATAGTTACAGTATATCGTTTATTTTATCAAACGGTTTTCGCGTCAGAGAAGGCAACCTGGAAAAGGCATAAAATGTTTGAAGGTGAAACGAGTGCGACAGAGAAAGAAGAAGAAGTCTTGGCAGTTAAAACCAGAATAACGAGCAGCAGTTCGTTGAGTGGCTCGGAGTAGGACCAGGACCAACCTACTAGCAGCTTACAGAATGGCTCTACAAAACCTACCAACCCGCAGTTGCTTCGTCCAATGACACAATGTGGGTCAGCTTTTGCACAGTTGCATATAGCGTCAGTGGGGTAAAAATAATTCAATTGCACTAGAATCCAGTTTAATCTCTGATATTAAATCTAAACAGAGAGCACAGAGCACGTGTCATAACGGTCGAATATAACAGACCGCAGCTCAGCGAGCGTTCTGCTCGGTGGTCACAGGTTGTACAATCTGACCCCAAACTGGAATCTCAGTCCTGCGGGAATGGTTGAATGTTGAAATAATGACACCCAATTGTAGAATAATTTTGCGATAAAACCGACTTGCTTCAAAACTGGAATAGATTGGGAATGTTTATTTAATTTTTAGAACGTCAATACACACACACACATTCGTCTGTTAGGGTACATGTTTGAGTCTACTTATAAAAAATCAAGTGCATTCAAGTACGATGTTAGGAATCTGAATTTATCATATCAAAATTTGCGTTTGTGTATTTAATCAGGAAAATTGAATCTTTCGTTTGTTTATTCAGGAACGGTGCCAGATGGTATGCCCGACTAATGACCAGCACTCAGCACCATGTTGTTGCAATCGAATTTTCGATGCGGAAAGCAAGTTCTCTTCCTGCACGCAATAGGAAAAAGTTTCTATTCGAAAAGCAAAAGTATCTTTTGAGCAGCCAACAAACTTTTCAATTTCCAGCACGGAAAACCATCTTGCTACTGGCAACTCACTTTGAAGCTTCCTGCATCTAATTCGTCGCTTTCCGTTCAGTTTTTTCACATCTATTTTTTCACTGGGACTGATAGAGGAAAAAAACTCATAACTTCAACAATGATGCAAATGTTCAACTTGCTCGAAAGGAGCCTTTTTCGAATTGCTTGGGAACAGAAGCACGTGCTACGATGAAAATGAAAACCCGGGAGTCACATTCCGATGTGCCCACTCTGCCATCAATCTTGATCGACAAAAAATTCGACCTTAATTACGAACAATTCATTTGGGAAGCTTCCGGATCCGGTCCTGGGTACGTTGGACTCATTTCATTGAGCGAGTTTGCGGGACTTTTTTCTCGTGCTTTAGATTAATTGGCATCAATGAGCACTATGGGTTCCTCAATTCCTCAGCCTGACAAAGGCTAATGATAAATCGATGGAAATCGCTTTGCTTAGTGGTGCACCGTGTTTCTGAAAAGAGTGGATTTGAAGTGAACGGAAGCTGGAGTGGAACTGACTCCATTAGTCTGAATTCAGACAACTACATACTGCGAATAAAAAAGGCTCTGGAATGGGTTGAGAAGTTTTACAATAAATGCAATATTTCGTAAAGTAGCAAGGTCAGTCCGCATGGCTTTTGCCAGTCAGAATGTGCAACACGATACAATAGCACCAAAAGAGAACAAAAGATCAGTGTGCTATTTCCTGTTGATGGAAAACCCGTCTGACTTCTCCGGGTCTTCTTCTATATATAGATAGATAGGATTACTCATCATAATTTTATTGCTTGGCTTGGCATTCTGTTTTGAATAGTAATAGGATGGATAGGGAACAAAGACTTCTCGATTCCTCCGGGTCCTCCCCCGATTCTTGGCCATCTCGAATGCCTACGACCTATAACTTCCCACGTCTCCATCGCACCAACCGCATGAGCAAACAATCGTCTTGATGCTGCACAATGGACTGACTGGTTGCCGCCCACTCCCAGAAGATCGGTACGGGTTTAAACTATACAGCTGCCCTGTCTGCTGCAAGGCTCTGAAAGTTCATCCCTTGTCGTTTCATTCTATTCATATTTACAACATCAAATCTGAATCCACTGTTCATTCGATGCTTTGCGACAGAGATCAACCTAGGTATGTGACGCATCGGTTTACTGCAGCTGGGACATTTTTTAAGTTTGAAGCACGCACAGTGATGCACATCAGAATAAATGCTGGTCAAAAGTAAAAATAAATATCATTTACACCTCGATAAAACGTACTCCTCTGCACTTCGTTTAGTTTATTTTCCATCGAAATGTATGTACTTTCAAATCGCAGAATCGAATTACAGTATTGTTTCGATTATATCACGCCTAGTTAAATATATATATATATATATATATATATATATATATATATATATATATATATATATATATATATATATATATATATATATATATATATATATATATATATATATATATATATATATATATATATATATATATATATATATATATATATATATATATATATATATATATATATATATATATATATATATATATATATATATATATATATATAGGGATGGATGTATACATGTATAAAACAACATTTAAGTACATGCATATATATTCATTTAAATATATACTGACTTATATATGCATACTAAGAAACGTACATACACATATGTATATACACAGATACATGCATACATATATGGATATATAAGCGTGATATAATCGAAACATTACTGTATTTAATTGTAGTGTTATTAGTCTCTTTTACCCTGTTTTTTCATCACTATCCATTTGAAGCCATTTGTTGGAGCAGCGCACAGAGGAGTAACTGGGGGCAAATCCTGGCTAAAATTATTTACTGCTGTTAGCATAACATAGCATAGCAAAAACCACTACACCGTGGCCGATACAGTGATTTTTTATACGACCGTATAGTTCACTGCATACCTGGCCATGTCCTTACGATCGCTAAAGGGAAGGGAATACCTACTTAAGAAGATACGGGGAACCCACGCATAGGTATTATGTATGTTAAATTTTGTTAGTAGGGAAGGAAAACGGGATGTGCGATAAATGATGCAAGAAAAAATTTTCAGTCCGCCCTCAGGCATTGCTTACTTCGATCTCATTAGAAAAATCGGCTAAAATTATTTACTGCTGTTATTATGACTTAATATGAATTCAAAATAGGCAATAACTTGTTTTAGAACAATTTGACATCTATCCACCTACCAATACAGAGGTCGATTTTCGATATCCTTTTGAATACTAGTAATTTCGAGGTGATCAGTGTGAATAAATTTGATTTTCCAGTTACATAAACAGATGCTCAATAGAAAAAGTAAAAGGGAAGGGACGCATGTGCACATATTCATTCATAAAGATACAATTTTCCAAACAAAGTATTTGGCTCTTCAGCATTTCGATTTACCTCAAATTTGCAAAAAATTGCAATATATTCGAATCGCTTGAAATTTGTGGATCTGACAAGATCCGTGCAGTTAAAATGTTTTTTTGGATACCTGAAATAAACAGCAACACTTTTATTTTGAGTTAGTTTTATGCTGATGTTAGCCAAATGGTTGTGCTCAACTATGCTTGTAATAATATTGTCTTATTTAATACAGTCTTGATCACTAGGAAGCGATATTGCTGGATGTATAATGAAGAGTGATTCAAAATCCCTTAGAATATCAAAAATTTGCATCCATTCACAACTTCTTTATAAAATCACAATATGCAGTATGCATTTAGGTATGCAAAAATATATATAAAAAAATCGAAAAAAATTTTATTCTACTTACTCTATGAGGCCAAACAGTGATCCTGACTTGTATAACTTTCACTCTTCTGCGGTTCAAAGCATACATGACAGAGCAAGAAGGCGAGACAATGTACTTGTTGTTGGTGATTACAACCTTCCTCATCTCCGGTGGTCTTTCGATGACGATCTTAAGTACTACATTCCAGAAAATGCGACATCGGAGTTTATATCAAATCTGCTCTCTTCGCAATTTGAACGGACGGACACTCGATCTAGCCTTCGTCAACGACACAAACGTGTTCGAATTTATTGAGCCTCCGACATCTATACTTAAGGTAGACCCTCACAATAAGCCCTTCGTTTTAAGATTTGACGCGTGCTCTAACTGATACAACTAACGACGACCTTAACTTTGATTTTACTCGATGCAACCTGGATGAAGTCTCATCGGCCATTGGTGCAGTCAATTGGCGTGATGTGCTGGATGAAAACTGGATCAGGCAGTTTCGGCGTTCTACGAGGCTATATATGGAATTCTTTGCTGCGATGTTCCAAAAAAAACGTACTACTAAAAAGGCAAATTATATAGCAGATTGGCCGGCTGCGCAACGTACTCCAGAAGCAACGTAAGCGATTCTTATGTCACAGAACCGACGACAACAAAGCTATTCTTCGACAAATTGAGGTAGAATATGAAACAACCTGGAAATTTGCATTCGGTGAGTATCTCATCCAAATGCAACCTGCGGAATGATCCCTCGACATTCTGGAAGTTTATAAATAACAGAGACGCTCCGGGGGTATTCCAGAAAATGTTTATGTTGGATCTTTTTGCAGATAACTTCCGAGATGTATTTACCAGCCCTCATGTCTATCCATCGCAAGACTACCCTGAAACATTGCCAACCTATAATATCAGCCTCCCCCACCCTAACATAAACGATGCCGATGTTCTGAGAGCTTTGTCCAGCGTTGACCCGTCGAAAGGGCTAGGTCCGGATTGCTTGCCACCTTTGTTCATAAAACATTGTGCCCTCGATCACGGAAAATGTTTTCCCTAGTGTGTGGAAAGAAGCTGCTATAGTTCCTATTCATAAGGCAGGAAATACTCATAATATTGAAAACTATAGAAGGATCTCGCTTCTGAATTGTCTGGCCAACGTTGTGGAAAAGATTGTTTACAATGCGATGTACGTTACATCTTCGCATATAATTAATGAACGTCAGCACGGCTTTGTAAAGAAACGCTCGACCACTTCGAACTTGATGACGTACACAAGTTTTCTAGTTCCAGCCATCGAGAAACACTAGCAAGTTGATGCTTGATTTCGCTAAAGCATTCGACAAGGTGCCGTACAACATTGCGTTCATGAAATTGCAGCGATTAGGATTTTCTCCGTGGATAACCATATGGCTACAATCTTACCTTTCTGAACGATCCGCTTTTATTAGAATCGGCACCACATGCTCAAGCGTATTTGAAACGCCAACCGTTGTCCCTCAAAGAAGTCACCTAGGGCCACTTATCTTTATATTATTCATCAACGATCTCTGCACCCGCGTAAAGTCTGGAAAACTGCTCTACGCTGACGATCTGAAAATCTTTCGCTCAATTGCATCGAGACTCGATTCAGCTGTGCTCCAAGAGGATATAGCCAATATTGCAGAGTGGTGCTCGCTGAACGGAATGCAGATCAAATAAATCGATAACTGTAAGGTGATAAATTTCGGGTGCTCGAGAACTCTAAGGCGCTGCGAATATATCCGTGACCTGGAAGTGTTATTAGACAGAAAACTTCGCTTTGCCGACCACATCATAGCGACAACGGCTAAAGTTTTTGCAACATTGGGTTTTTTGAAATGAAACACTGCTGATTTCGAGGATTTTTACACTCTGAAATCTACATACTGCGTACTGGTCCGAAACATTTTGGAGTGCGCTGTATAAGTATGGGCGCCGTGTAAAGCCGTGCAAAGCAATCGATTGGAGCGTGTTCAAAGAAGCTTTGCTTTAAGAAAATTGCCATGGAACGACCCTATCCTTCTGCCACCGTATAATGATAGATGTATGCTGCTAAATTTACCAACGCTTGAGTCACGTTGTACCTTCTTGCAAAGAATGTTCATTTTCGATATGTTGTCGAGCAATATTGACTGTCCCGATATTCTCTCAAGGATTAATTAGTTTGATCCTTCTCGTGTTATAAGAAACCGACCGCTTTTATGAATTCCTATGCACCGTACAGCATACGGCCAGAATAATCTGGTAGATAGATGTTGCCGCAAAACTTCCGAATTCTTTGACTATCATATTACTAAATCTAGTTATAAGTCAGCGATTATAAACTTTTAACACTATTACAATAAGTCATTTACACTTAATCTGTACGGTTTCTGCCGAAGATCGAATAAATAAATAAATAAATATGTGCAGCGTTTTCATTGGGCTACAGCAAGAGAATTTCACTATTTGCCATTTTTGTTTTCGTATTGGTTCCTAAGAACGAAGCAAAGATGTTGCTGTTAATTTATTCGTATTCCATCGGTTATAGGCCAAGTAATAAATGAAATAGTTCGGCACCATCCCTAAAAGGGCCAAATCGGGCTCTTTTTCCTTTCACCATTTATTGTAAGTATTGAAGAAAGTTCTAAAACAAATTTATCTTCAAACTAATCCACCTATTGAGCAATAGCATGATAACCGTACAATTCGTAGTTACTACTCCGAAATTGCATAGAGAATCTACGAATGGGGCCTGGAAGTAGTTATCCATTCTCAATTAGAAATTCTCGTTTAGAGAGTCCTATACTGCCAATAACGGCGCCGGCCACGTCCTTACAGTCATCGGGGAAGAAAAGGAATGTTAGTGTTGTTATGAAGACTGTGTATAGCTCTGCATCTCCACATTTGCCCCGGGTAGTAGTTGTGGAGTAAAGAGGTACATAGTTCTGGATTCACCTTGATAAGTGATACGATCTATGCAAATCTAAAAAATAATATCATTTGATATGTGCCGGCTGCCTAGAATTTATGATAGATTTATCGTTTGTTGAATTAATTTGGATATACTCGGTTTGTAATAAAAGAAACTGTCAGTCGGGAGTGTTGTTTAGGTTTAATTGAATCATACGGCATGTGAACGATTTTATTATTCCTTGTTTTTTATTCCAACGAAACACAATATGTCAAGAACAATACAATATCAATATAAATACAATGAGAAGCGATTACTTGCACTGTCTCGAGACATTTATCGAAATGTATATGCTAATGATTATATAATTAAAGATTTCGTAACACAAGTATTACTTATCGTGTATTAACTTTACAAATGAAATGACGATTATGTATTGGTTTCTGTCTCCGCGAAAGTTTGAATAAGATGTCGATTCTTATATTAACATTATTCACGCGTGTAAAATAAGCACTACCGAAATACCTGAAACGACTGAGTCGAATATACAATAGATGACATGCACGCGGATTTTATGCCAATTACTAGAAGAACAAGATTGCAAGACAATAAGAACGAAAAGAAACTAATTTAATTTCAAGCAACCTATTAAATGGAGCAAATGCAAAAAATAAAGGGACTCTTGATTTTGTCTACATTGTAGTCAATAATCAAGCTTTTATATTATATACTCAAGAAGTAATATGTTTAACATGACAATCAATAATATAGTGCATGTACTAAATCCAAAATATATGAAAACACTGAATACAATGAGAACAATTATTATAGTTGATTGATGATTTGATGGACGAAAATAAACCAATGAATGTGACAATAATATTCGTTCTTCGTGCTGAAAAGACTGCCGCAAATTGGTGATCCATTATTTTCTCGAATTGCTTATACATGTTGGTCAAAAACACCATATAAACGAAGAAATTAGTTTGCTCAGTTGAAAGAAATAAAAGATCAGAAAAAAGTTGATGAATTACCCAATAAAAAGAGGGGAAAGGGGCGCGGCCGAAAATATCTGGCCACCGCCGATGTATCTTCAAATAAATCAACATATTAGTGATAAACTTCGTGGTTCATTCGTGGTAGTTTATTTTGGAAAAAGACTATCTTTTGGCATCCTAACGGCAGAAAAAAATGAGAAAAAAACATTGCCGCCCCGAAAACGGGAACGTAGAATTATATGGGAGTTCCATAAGATTCGTCAAAATTCATTGAATTAAGCAGAATATTCCTAAATTTTTTAGAACCTTTCCTCGATTCTAACGACATTAAATTGACTAAATTGCTATGTAGGTCTAGTATTGAACATGTGGCGATGCCTGTAGTATATTGTAATGTGAAATACATTCTCCAATGTGTTAATGTCGCCGTTCATTTTTTCTTGAACTAGTAGAATTTTCCTCCAATGCTTAGGGGGCCCAGCTTTTTCTCAAGCATGGAAATATTATGAATAGTGTTTCAGTGGCGTAGTAGTGGGGGGAGGGGGGTGTTTGCGGATGAAACCCCCCCCCCCCCCGAAATATTTTGGAGAATTTTGAAAAAAATCAATATGTTAAACAAAAATATGCATAAAATTTTAAATGAAATTAAATTTTCATTTGTAAATGTTATCTTGTGAAAATATTTCCTTGAAGTGAAAATTGGCTGCAGACTCGACACCTACCTGACGGCACGTTGTGGAGGCTAGCTCAACCGCCGAGGACTATAACAAGTAGATCGCGGTGAAGCGAGGAGCTGGGAGCTTATTGGTTCACGAAACGAATATCGGTACCGAGAGAAATTTCGCCACATTCTGTAGTCCTTGACCGACGGCGAACATGGACTGGAGAGTGTGAGAGAAGTATCCCCATAGAGACCACCAGGCGATTCTGCAGCACGAAGAAGGACGGGCCGCAAGCTAAAGTGGAAGCCTTTAACGAAAACCTCTTTGTTGAGTTACTTCGGCGAACAACGGAATCAAGTACGTTGATGCGGCAAGAAGGATTGGGACGACTTGTGACGTTACAATGTCACGAAAACTAGGGCCATGCAGTAGACGGCGTGCAGATTACGGGTTAAATGAGTAGCTCGGTACGCTACACGCTGCTTGTCTTAGATCCAGAAGGCGGGCTCAGAGCGTAAGATCGGAGAGTGAGAGAGGAGCGCAAGCGACGTTTCGAGAAGGTAGGGACTCTTTAAAACGGGAGATCAAGCTTAGCAAGCCAATTGCCATAAGTAGCTCAGTCCAGTTTAGATTAAATGTTGACATATTTTGCGTTTTCAGGCTTACATAAACAGTAAGATGTTCAGAGTAGTTTTGCTTGGAAAACCCAGTCAATATCCAAGTACAGAGATATTCATAGGGTCAATGAAATCGAAAATGAATGGAAAATGATTGAGCAGCTCGATTATTTGAATGAATGATGCAAACGAAAAACGGCAAATTAAACATAGTAGGGCATGATTTGAGATTTGTTCTTCCTTCAAGTTTAAAACAACCTGGTGAAAATTTGCACCTCTGACAGAAACTGATGTTGCTGCCAAAGTGTGGGAAGTCACCGAGCCATGCAACCTCGAATAGACCAATACCGCAGCGTGGCATAAAAGAATGAGCCAGATCCTGAAAAGCTACTTCCAGAGTAGAGCACTGCTGTACCAGACGAACAAACGGGCAATAGGCAATGCGAGTCACAGCGGGCGTTCCTCAGGGCTCCATTCTCTGTCCAACACTTTGGAATGAGATGTACGATGGGGTCTTAACACTGCGGCTTCCCAGGAAAGTGAAAATCGTTGGTTTCGTGGACGATGTGTCATTAACGGTGAGACACTTGAAGAAATGGAGGTGTCGGTGACGGAGACAATGAAACCGCGAAAAGCTGAACAGAACGCTTCGACTGCTGGTCATACGAGTTGCGATTGTGTACCGGAGGTAGTATGCCTTGTCGCCGAGATGATCCCCATCTACATTACCCTGACGGAGGATATCAAGTGCTACAAACAATGAAAAGCCAGAAACGTGAGGAAGATGATGAGAATCAATTCGATGGTGACGTGGCAGCAGGAATGTGACAATACGGAGAAAGAAAAGTGGACCTACCGGCTCATCCAAACCTGTCGGCGTGGGTCAATAGAAAGCACGGAGAGATGACCTTCCACCTGAAACAGCTCCTACCGAGCCACGGTTGCTTAAGGAGTATCTTCATCGGTGTGGGTACGCAACGTCAACACTGTGCTTGGAGTGTGAGATCGTCGAGGAGACACCGGAGCGTCTTTGAATGTCCGAAGTTTGAAGTCTTTGAATGTCCGAGGAGTCTTTGAATGTCCGAGGTTTGAAGTGACGTGTAGGGAGCTACATAAAACGGGAGGACCGGACATCAACCCGGATAATGTAGCCTACAGAATGACAAGCGACGTAAAGACGTGGAACACAGTAAACAGAGATATGATGTAGATCAGTGATACTCAACCTGGGGTCCGCGGAACCCTAGGGGGCCGCGAAATCATTGCTGGGAGTCCGCGAAGAAAAATATATTTTCCGAGTGCATATTGAAATTTCAAATCATGTTTCCTAACAAATTGAAAATAACATATTGATAGCATACAAAATTGATATTTATCTATGGGGTCCGCAGCAACCCAGTGTGATATCTAAGGAGTCCGTGGTACGAAAAAGGTTGAGAACCGCTGATGTAGATCATGACCGTCTTACAACGGAATGGACATCGAACAACGGTTTCGGGAGAGCAATCACCGCCAGGGAACTCTCCGCAGGAATAAGCTAGATTCACCGCCGAGGACTAGTCGAGTAGACTGCAACAGAGCAGCGAGTATGAGTCGTCGAAACGCCAGCGAATCGGACGTCACGCTCATTGCGGATTCGTCAGGCCGACCACGGCACCCCACCGGTTGTTCCGATAGAAAAATAGCGAAAACCAAAGAAGAATCGATATTGGGAGAACTTCTTTCACCAGGGAACTCTCCGTTAGCGTAAGCTAGATTCACCGCTGGTGACTAGACTGAGTAGACAGCGACGAGACACCACTAGTCGCGGGTCATTGGCGCACCAGTGCACCGGACACCCTGCTTCACCTGAATCGCCGAACTTACCTCGGCACCTAGCTGATTAGCTCGATCTCGGGAGAACTTCTCTGTCGGAGTAGGTCAGGTCCATCGTCGGGGACTAGACCGAGTTGTTTGCGAACAAGTCGAGGGGCTGAATGGATCATCAAGGAAGTAGTGCTAAATGGCCCAAGAAGAGAACTAAAGGGCTCAAAGGAGTTGCGGTGCTAAATGGCACCGGTCACGGAGCCAAAGGGCTCAAGAAGTTGTAGTACTGAAGAATCGGTATCGGGAGAACTTCTTTCGTCTGGGCCCTCTCCGTCAGCGTACAGTCAGATTCACCGCCGGGAACGAGACCGCGTAGATCGTGACGATACACCAACAGCCGCGCCGGGGCTCCAGCAAACCGGATGCCCTACTCTACCGGAATCGCCGAACTGACCGCAGCACCTGGCTGGTTGGCTCGCTTTCGAACTTCTCTCGCCGGGGAACTTTTCGTCGGAGTAGGCTAGATCTATCGTCGGGGACTAGACCGAGTAGTTTGCGAACCAGTCGGAAGCTCAACGAAGAAGTGGTACTGAATTGCACAAGGGAACTGAAGGGCTCAGTAAATTAGACAGTCTGAAGTTTGCCACCCAGATTGTCCCGCAGGGGAAGAGCATTAGTTCTATACCAACAGCTAGCTTTCCTACCTTGACTACCCAAACCCGTTCCCTGAGTTGTTGGTTTTGAACATTTTTTTTCCTTTTCAGAATGTTTTTGAACATTTTTTCATATATATATACAAAAAAAATTTCATATCCCCCCCTCCGAAAAATTTTCTTCCTACGCCACTGTAAGCATTGCAAGGTAAATATTGAGCAGCTTCTTGCCTTGCAAGGGAAGCATTTATCTTTATAAAAAAAAAGTTTTTCGTGTTTCTTGAGTCCACCGTTTTCAAAGAAAAAATTAATAATAAAAACTTGAGTTGAATACCCATATTGCCTGATCTTTTAGGTTTATTCTAGGAATCGACACCTGTTGTGCGTACACATTGGATTTTACTGCCGCTCGTACAGAATGCGTCCGCTTGTTACACCATTTCATGAAATTGAACGAAAATGTAAACCAAGAAATAAACTTGAGCTGTCGTGTAAGGTTTTATTTTCGCATTGCACTAATTTTTTTCACGATCCGGTGTACCACGGCGTACTTCTTACAGACGTTCACAATCTAGTTCGACATCGCGAAAGTCGAAATTTAGCTCGGCATAATGACACATTATGAATTCATATAAATTTACTGCTAATTTTTGATACGCTTACGACAGCATCTCCTGTTCAGATTCATAGTGCAAACACGGACCAAGCAAAGGAAACTTAGCAT
The DNA here is from genome assembly GCF_030247195.1 of Topomyia yanbarensis. NCBI lineage: Eukaryota > Metazoa > Arthropoda > Insecta > Diptera > Culicidae > Topomyia > Topomyia yanbarensis. Next base: position 254,183,117 of record NC_080672.1, read on the forward strand.
TCAGAACGGTACGCTAATAACAAAAACAAGAATCTCAGTCATATAAATAAAATCGTTTAAAATGTAGATTCCACCTATTCCCCAAAGTACACTGAAGCTGGCAGTGAAATAAAAAAAAGATCTTGCTAGGTTATGTTTAACAAAACCAAACAGCAAAGAAGACACCCGTACCCAAACGCTGACGATGGCTCCGCACTGAACGGGCTTGGAGCTGCATCAAGGAATGGTTCCAACATTAGCATTCAAGTGCCCCCAGGTGCAATCTTACAACCAGTCAGCCGTCAGATCGACCAGCATCAGCCGAAGTGTACACAAGCAGCAGCGCAGTAGTAGTTTCACTGTTTGCCAATGTGCTATTGTGCTCCCCGCAACTGGTTCGGATGGTGCACGATCCGACCGAGCTGTTTCCTTATTGTGAAAGGACCTCGAAGGAAGCAGAAACCCGATTCGCATTAAGTAAACGTCGATTTGGCGAAGGTCTTGAAGGGCTTTGTCTTTGCCTTAGTATGTACTTGTCTGTTTATTTGTGCTTTCCTTATTTAAGCTCGATCTCGATACCGTGCCATCTTGAAAGGACACTTTTTGGCTGAGCTACGAGCTCGAAGACGTAATAAGCTTTCGCTACCGAAACACACGTTCGAGTTTGAGTTCAATTCTTCGCTTCGCTTTAATTTTGGATTCGTTTTCATAGCGATTACCATCAGCTGCAAAGAGGCCAATTTAAGTACCACCCAAGTATGTACAACCAACCCAACAACACAATCACGTACCGACGGAACAGATCGGAAGTGAAATCGAGATAGAACTGCATTTGGTTCTCTGTCTAGCTTGGCTGTGCCACACACCCGACAAGCGAATGGCTGGGATATTGTTGTCATTCGACAGATAAATCTTATACTCGCACGGTTGACAAGTGTTTCATATCAATTGAACGAAACGCATTGGATTACTTACTACTCCGTCTGTTGATGAATGAGTCATAGACTTACGGTATTAGCATTTAAATTACGTGCAGCAATGATAGCCTCGGGTGCAAGTGCAAATTGACATGTGCACCGATGGATTTTAGAATAATGGCGGCGGCGTTGGAGACGCTACGCCGTTCGTAAATTTCGCCGGCTGCGTGGATTGGAAGAATATTAATACACTAAGGTTTTTTTTACACGGGTGATACGAACCGTGTAAAAAACGTACAAAAACCGCGTTAATTGCGAAATTCTTGTTAAAACCGTGTTAAAGACGATTTTAGGAAAAAGTGATGATTTCGGGATTTTATAAAAAAAATCGAAGTCTTTTTGAAGGCAAAAGACAGACGATTTTTGAGCAAGTTTTTTTTGCAGGGATTATTCAAAGGCGCACACTCAATTCGGCTCGGCAATTTCTCAACAGCCGTGTAATCAGCAAATTTAGAAACTGATATCTCAGTAAAGTCAGATTTGTTAGCTGATTTTTGGTGAAATATTTTCCGAGTATCAGCTATGAAACGTCACTTTTACTGAGATCTCAGCTGTTGAGATTTCGGCAAAAGATGCGAAAAAAGCTGCTATTCGGCATAAAAAATTAAGTGCGCGGATCTTGAAGTTTCAGGTTGGCCCGCAGTTTAACAATATAGTTGTTTTCGGAACAGTATTAATAAGTAGACGTTAAATATCGATTTTGGAGGCAATTTTTGGACACCAAGATGACGATTTCCGGTCTAACGGAGTTCTCTATAACCCAATCAGTATGCATATTTTCAGAGCGGGCTTAATGAGTGCATGATAGAGATCAATTTTGGAGGCCATTTTAAAATACAAAATAGTGACTATCGGCTTAGCAATATTCTGTATAACTCAGACAACATGGAGTGTTTTGAAACGGGCTTGACGAATATGCGGTTGCCAGAGGTCTGATCTCGTTTAAATAGCCCTTGAAATGTCTCTAAATGAACATTTGTGAAATTCATATTTTAAGTAAAATATTTTTTATAAACCCAAACATGATTGAAAGCGGTCATTTTTGACTAATGTGGTGATACAATTTAAGAGGGCATGGAAAAAATTGAAATACATAATATTCGATGCAATAAACAGGAGGAATAGCATAGTTTTCCTATATTTTTTTAACATAACACTACTGAAATTGTGAAAATCAAAACAGTGTGTAACTTGTGTAGAAAATTTAATTGAACAATAAACTCAAATTTGCATTTTCATTATCTATTTTCAAGATACGTATATGGCCAGATCATACACAAAGTTTTGTTTAGAATACATTCTGCCTTTCCCCTCCCCTAGGTTGACGGGTTTGACGGTATTGCAAACATCATCAAGCATATTTGTGTATCAGTTTTAAAGAACCTCTGACAAACTCTACCTTAAGATGGTTATTGCATTAAGCTTTGATAGTGGCGCATTGAGGAGACCGAGAAGGATTATGGGCCTTTTTTATGTTTTGTGTTTTTTTTATACTCTGCACCAGTCCAAACTAACGCTCAGCCAAGAGCCTACATACACAGGCGTGGCCGATTGGCGAGTCACCATGGATTAACTTTCTGTGGGCTGTGTTTGCAGACATTGTTCAACAGCTTAATGGCAGTGTGTGTGTGAGAGCACGGCTCGCAGTGGCAGTCATTGTGTGTCGATTTATCGGTCGGCCTCGTCAACGTGCACAGGCGCATTAAAAATATAACAGTCGAGTTTTTAGTACTAGTATACAATTGTTATGTGCTAGTCGTATGTCTATCTGTGCATGTTTTCATCTGAGTATTTGTGACAGATGGGTCAGGGAATGGATGCAGAACTGGCTTATATGATAGAATAGTGGGTAATCCTTCTTGGGATTCGGCGTTAATTTTTTACCGGTGATTCGATTCATTCGGGAAGATCGGATTGGATACATTAAGGTACGATTAATTTATCGACGTACGTCAATCATCCATTCCCGGTCAGCATAACATGAAAAACTTCTAACGGAATGCAATTGTCGTTAATGGTAAATATTTATCATTTTCTGTAATTTAGATGATTTCAAGTAGTTTTATTGCATGTTACATGTGTTCTCTTTTTTAACTTCAATAGACCTTTTTCTACTCTATAATTTGATTTTCCACTACTCTATATGTACCAAACATAATATCGATCAATTTCGATTCTACTAATTTCTTTCCTTTTTTCTTTATTCGGCATGTTATTCTCTTTTATTGCTATATCTTAGATCCATTCTAACGCAAACTGGAATAATAAATTGCTTATTCTCTCATATACACCCACAAACTCTCATTCCAAACATACAAACGTGGATTTCGCGATAACAAAAACCTTGTCACAAGCGCGAACACCCTCGATCTCGTCAATATTCAAACACCCCGGTAATTAAGTGAACGTTTTAGCATATATAAATATACACACGCGGTCTCAAGCATCAACCCACCGCTCGCGCAATCATGAATCGGTCACGTCGGGAAGTCTCTACCCTCGGCCATAGCAGCCTAGACTCATGCCTTCAGTTTACCAATAAAAAAAAACGCTCATATTCACTAAACAACACTTTCCATGGCGACATGATTGGAAACTCTAACGATATGCGGAAACTGACGCATTTATAGCACCTCTACTGTACACTAAAAATCAAGCATCAGACTCACGTCACGCGCGCCATCACTTCAGAATACACGCGAATATGGGAATGACCACACGATTATAAAATCGAATTTATGCACACGAAGGTACATACACACTAGCGCAAGCGACAGACACGTTAACATACAAACGCTCGTGTCGTTGGCGATCACACTTACGCAATTAGTGAACAAATGCAATTGTAAAATTCTATCCGGGTAATCGCATTCTGTTTTAAGATGAAGGTGAAGAAGTATAGTTGTAGGAACAAGTACTCGCGAGTAAACTGTTAGTAGTTTTACCGCATCCATTAATAGTTCATTGGTTTGCTTTGATCTTAGGAGGCAAAAAGGAACGTAGGAAGAGACAGAAGCGGATTCAATGTGAAATTCTCCATTATGACGTAAACTTCAACTGTTTTCTTGGAAATGGACGGACTAGATGACAACCTCATTACAGGCTCTCTGCAACAAACTTATGCCAAACAAAAAAGTCAGACTTGTCTGCAAATCTGGCATCTCTGCAAACAATAGATATTTATGTACACTGTGAAACAAAAATATGCATAGTTAGCACACTTTTTATTCCCGATTCTTTTCTTCTGCTGTGATTTTTATGCATTTTCATGCATAAACTTCTAATAAGCATTCAATGAGTGGATAGACCGAATATGTCTAATGCATAAAATTTACAGCAGAAGAATCGAGAGACAGAAAAGTATGCTATCGATGCATAATTAAAATTCTGCGTATATGAATGTAAGCTCGAATGTATGAATATATTATGTCTGTATGTATGAGTGTGTGTAGGGGCAATGTTTCTCTGAGGAACATAGAAGGATAGCCTCTGAGTCACAATGGCGTTCTCGGGTGCCGGTCATATGTGTGACCATAAAGATGCACATACCAAAAGGTGCAACGGTTAATTTTAATGCTTATAGGACGCAGAAATAGGTTTTTGAGACAGCCCGATTGCGCACTGATAAACTGATAAATAACAACATTGACAATACAGTTCACATCAACTAATGAACGAGAAAACTTTTCTCCTTTGTGTACTACCAATATTGGAGATTGATTGGAGAGTAATAGTTTGTCCTGAGTTTCCACTTTAAGTGAATTTTGACAATTGCTTTATACTTCTTAGTCAAACATAGATGGCAGTAGTGTAAACATGAAAACCCAAACGAACAAGCGTCAAAATCAGTGTTATCGTCCATTCGCATGAAATACATACTATATCGTCGTAATTACTGATAAGCACTGCTTTGAAATTGTTCAACGTAAGTTTTTTGATTTTTCTTTAACCTTTCTTGATAAAATTATGTAAAACTTTTTTGATTCATGCCAATTAGATTAGGATTGTCGCTGGCATCAGTGGTAGGAACATCATTGTTTTGATTCCGGGATATACCTGTCAAATGGCCCAAATAAAAAAAAGCAAAGCAATAATCCTCTATCGTAGTTTCATAGCGACTAATCATTATTGTTTCTTTTAGCCAGCAAAACAATGGCCATTCTTGGCTAATGTGTTTTCATTAATTAGAATGCACAATTGTCTAAATCGGTACTGTATTTCGATAAATTTTCATTTCCTTGTGCGGTATATACAAACTCGTTCATTTCATAACAAGAACAGTCGAAAATTTACACCGAGAAAATTCGTTATATTTAATATATTGATTTCACACATATTTTTTTGCAATTTGTAGTAGCACATAAAAATTACCTGTCACGCATAGATATCATGTGAAAATTAATGAAATTATAATAGTATGCCACATAGAAATTGGTTTCATAGCAGATATCACATAATTTTTCTGTTTGCCTCTCGCATTCTGCTGCAAATTTTATGCATTGGACGTTTTCGGTCTTGAATGCATAAAAATCACAGTAGAATAAACGATACTGAAATGAAAAAAATAGGCAAACTCTGCATTCTACTAATTTGAAATTCAACTAAACGGTTTGTGGTTACAAACATGCCATATTTCCCTGCGTGTACCAAATGTGCGGACCAAAGATTTTTACTAGAGAGACTTTCGATACTTTGACAGATATATACCGGAAGCAAAACATACATGTTCCGAGGCGAAAACAATGGGAACACCAGCGACAATCCTAATCTAGTGTTCTGTATCTACTCAATAATATAATTTTTAGAATCGTTTGATATGTTACCAACGAAATATCTCATTGTTGCGACGCAGTGTTTTTATTGAACGCTCCCCTACCTACAATTATCACTTCGCTGCAATGCATCACCTTGTAGCAGTATGCGTGAATAAATAGAAAAATAATTATATGTTGTGAATTAGATTAAATGTAAACTGCCACGATTTTATGTTTATTTCACGAAAGACCAGGTCTGGTAAACTGCATTCGTGCCTTCTGCATATTTGAATGTTACCACAAAAACGCTACCTTTTTACGTATTGTTTGCCGATCAGTGATCCCCGGATGTGTAAAATATAAATCTACTGTTATTTTTCCCGGCTTCCGTTCAATACAACATAGGGATTCATTTCTGGCGTGATGAATGATAACACTGTTTGTTTTGTATGTTTTAACTAAACCTATCAAGTTATAAAAGTGTATTGCAGTTTAGATTTTTTTCAGCTCCAATATAATAATATAGCAGGGTACAGCATAGCGGGGCAGTTGCCTAATTATTTTTCTAACCACCACGTCATGCAATAGGTATACTTCGTATAACTATGAATGATGTACGACACTTAATTACCTCACAGACCTGCTTTTCATAGGATTGTGTGTTCTTTAGATGTCATCAAGTAAATATTTGAGTTCGGATAACACATCGCATCGGTGATTGAGCAGTGGGTATATGGCCAAGTTCTCCCGGGTAGTGCAAAACTGATACGACACTGCACATTCGTTATTGCTTTGTTCAGCTTGATAACCTAGGAACTGATACCAGGAAGCTTAATATGCAGGGGAAAAACGTATTGTTTAGTCCGAGTAGGATAACGCCAGAAGTTTCTTGTTATTAACCAAAAAGTGCTCTTTGATTAAAAGGGGGTGGCAAAGAGTTAGGGACAGGAACAAGTTTTTTTACTGAGATGGGACAGGTTTTCGCTGGGTCTGTGGTTTTCGTCTAGCATGATCTATTCTCGTTGGTACGGATGTCTTCATGACTGGTTGGTATCCTGAGTACTGATCTATCTCTTAGGTGCTAGTCTTGCACTCCTTTCCTGAACTAGCCTCATACCCACGGTCAAAAGAGTACATAACTAGCCTCATACACACAACAACTAGCAGAATCCACGTGTACCCCACCCAAGCGAATAGGTCCATCCACTTGCAAGCAGGAGCACACATCTACTAACCATCCAAGAAGACTTCCGAACTAATGAGAATGGACTATGCTAGTCGAAGGCCACATGCACAGCGCCTTCTCGTACAGTTCCTGGAATTAGGTGTGTTAGTGCTACATGCAGTTTTCATTTCAGTGGTAACAGGTAAGTGTTTCGTTCCTTCTTGTAAAACTAGCTTACTGCAGCTAATCTCTTCCGGCACTTCGACGTCGTCTTATAGAAGAGATCTCTTTCATCGAATCCTCAATCTCCTTAGGATCTTGCATATGAGACGCCGAATAAGCTCTTTTGTCGCGAATGTCAACTTTCGAAAGCGAAAAGGGCATTATATATAACGTTATACATATACCCTAATCTTATAATCAACAAAGGCTGTCTGCCGATTCTAACGCACAAACGCTAATGATGTAATGTAAATGTCCCCGTTTATCAGCCTAAAATTCACCGAGGGGCTGATCAAAACGAGTCTTCGCTGTATTATAGTTAACCAACTCGAAGCAGTTGATGAATTATAAAATATATAAATAAACTATTATTGATTTAGTCATGTTTACATTTCAAAATTTTCGATTGATCATTGCATTGAGGCACTTTTGTGCGATATGCATTCGCCGACTCACAATCGAAATATACCTCGACCAATCTGACACAACGTGCCCATCCCCCTTCCTGAGAACAATTGCAGGGCATATCGTTATCTGTTAATTTAGTATAAATTTTTCATGAGGGCTTCACCTAGTGCAAAATAACAATATATCTTTGAGATTGGAAAAATTTGCTCAAGAAGGATCTACACGAATTTTCATGTGTTGTTTACAAAATCAGGAAGACTAAATCGAAGGCCAAAAAATGATAGTTAATCAGGATCTTAAGATATCTCAAGTTCTGAATTTATCCGTTTTAGGTAATGTTAAACATTACTAATAAAAATGCAAAAACAAATGTCAAAAAACAGTATTAAGTAGTGCTTGTTGCCCATATCCTAAACATTCCGTAACGATAAATAACCCTCGCGACTGTAGTACGTCAAGACATAATCCAAAGTTGATCGAATGCGCAAATAAAGCTCGACTATTGTTCGGTACTTACCTCTAGAATCGTAGTAGTCATCCTCATCCTCGTACTTATCTCCTTTCACCTGAGTGCTGTGGAAACTGCTGCTAGCCACCAGCACCAGCAGAACGAGATAAATCCCTTTTATCAGTACCATTTTCACTTCACTTCACTGCAAAATGCTGTATTTTTTCTGTATGTGTGTAACTACAGCAGAACTCCTACAGGTAGACACCGTTTCCGTTGGTTCACTTTATCACTACAGATGTTTTATTTCTGCCTTTTATATTGCACACTGCACGGCAAAGCTGCTTAATCTTCTCACAAAAGAACTACAATACGATCGAAGCTAAGGGAAGAAAAAGCTTCTATGAAAAGAAATTTCTGCAATTCATATAATCCTGTGAAAGTAGAAAGGAAAACACTTTAAGCCCCTTCGCAGCTACACACAATAGTACACCAAAGATGACACATTTTTCTCATATTCCTGTAAGTTCTTAGTCAGCCCGGAAACAATTCCAATGATTCGGCACTTCAAACACTTAATTAATTGAGCTTCACAAAACTTTGTGCAAGAAAATTAATTTTGCTCATTCAACTTTTTTTTGGCCAATCGAGGGAGGTCAGCAGCTTTCCTCCTGTTCAAGTGTTGTTTTTCTTAACTTATTGATATATTTTCGGTTTCTGCATGATTGCTCCTGGGCATACCACTTTACACTGTTACTGTATACGGAGACTATCCTTGTCGGTGGGTTGCGGTGACAGTAATTTCACTGCGACTCCAATGATAAAACGTTGACTATAACTGACTGAACCAATTTAGAGTATTGTGAACTTTTGCCACTACCACTTAGTGGTAGTATTAAATATTGTTTACACAATCGACGAGCAGAATGCTATGCTAGTGTTGATAGAAGCGTTCGAGAGGCAAGAAAGGTCTGAACCAAAACGACAGGTTCAACTGAAATACCTGCTACTCCAAAATTACAGAGAGCTAAGTGTCAAAATGTAATCTCAATGAGATTACCATGTTAAGAGCATCAGCGCTGCCAAGAACCAATACACAAAGTAAAAAATCAACAGGCGACCACAAAATCTTCCTTATTTGTGAGTTTTAGTGTTTAGTGGTAAAACTCTTTTCCAATTAGAAAGTATGGAAAACAAAATCAACAAAACTTTTTCAACATGCCTTATCATAATCCTGTAAGAAACAAACATTATGTTTGGCAACTCCTTGGCTTTCTCCGAGAGAACTATCATTAATGTTTTTTTATCCACAGGTTTTACAACTTGCATCTTGTGCGTTCGCTACCCGCGCTGACTCAAAGGATCTGAGTGTGATGCATTTTATTTCGTCTGATAAACCCAACTCAAATCTTCCACTTTTTACTGCAAGAAAAGTGCAAAAAATATAGTTCCAAGCGTTTGCTGAAATAAAAATAAACATCTCAGCAATAACCAGACTTGTTAAAACAACAAAAAAGAAAACACCAGAAAAACCAGTTTCACGGCCCACTCGCGGTTGCTCCGAGCGAAAAAGGGAAAAGGTGAAGCCAGAGCATGCAGTCAGTGGATGAGTCACACCAACACTTGCTTTCGCTCTCCCGCATGTACACAGTTCGTATGTTAGCGGCCACCAACTTCAGGCATCCACCATGGGCTCTGGCAGTGCGTGCATTTGTTTGTGTGCGTGTGAAGCCATCGCAGCAAACTGCGGAAAAGACACAAGTAGAATATCTTGTTTCCTACGATGGGACCAAGAAAATCCTGATTTTTTTCCTCGCTAGCTAAACACTATTTTATCCGTCAATCAACTTCAAAAGCGGAAACTGTTAAGATAAACACTTGTTTCTAACCACTTTTAGCCGAATTTAAGAAAATACACACCGATTGTGAAGGATTTTTGCCTCCTTCTGGCAAGCGAAAACACGGAACCTAACCGCACGGACAAACTCGTCGGAATCGATTGAAGAAAAGACAGACGACCAAATGAATGAGTAGAAAAGTTATTATGGCTGTGCTCAAAATATCTGCCGCAACTCTCCCGCTCTCACCCGCACATTATTTTTGTACAAAACCCATCCCACTCGCTCGCAGGCGAAAGCTGCTGGGCTGTCATCCAGCTAAATGTTTCGTTTCTATCGTTTTCGCCTGATTCATGGTTTATTTGTGCACGGAAAATTGTTTTATGTGGGTTTTGGTAGTTATCTACGCTAGGCAAAACAAGCTGTGTTACATTTTGCTAACTGACGTTTAAAATACGCACACTGCCAATAATGACGCAGAATCCCTCTTGATACAGGGGGCACATCCTCAAGTAATGTGGTGTCAAGTTTGGTTAAGCATTCATCGAACCTGACGACTCTCGCCAGTCCAAAAAAGCAATTTGTTCCTGTCAGTCAACGAAAAAACTGAGTACAGACGACTGTTGTTTATTTTACGACTGTCGAACGGCGAAAATTGCGAATACTGCAACACCGTGATAGAAACCTTACAGCTAAAATTTTGCGAGTATCCACGGGTGAAAGATGCGTGGGAAATGCTACAGCGGAAAATAACTGCACGGATGGCGTAGACTGACGTTCACGGATCTCATCAGACCTATGTTAAGTGGAATGGCAACGACAACAAAATCACAAATTGTACAATTTTTCATTCGTTATGTGAGCTTCATAAACCAATGAAATTTAGTAAATCTAAATGAATTGAATTTTGTCTTAGAAAATGAAATACTAATAACTACTAAAATTTTATAAATAAAGCTATCCAGCTTTTTACGTGCCATAATGGAGGCCTAAATTGTTCCGTTCCGAATACGTTTAATGGCCTTTTTTTGATTATCAATCATTTACACCAACCGCCCAGTCAGATTAAGTCATCCTACGATAGTCTAATGCGTTGGATGTTTATTTAATGAACGCCCGACAAGCTGGTGTAAACGATTATTGTCAAAAAGGCTAATTAAATGTATTACGAACTGAACAATTCAGACCGCCATTATTGCACGCTGGATACATAACATTAAACAATTGGTCGGCTTTGTTGATGTTAGTCTCCAGAGGTCCGCAAACCAACACACTGAAAAACGGCGTATATTTTCATCTCCTATTTTATCATCTTGCTCTGGGTAGCGACTGGCATCTCTATCGCTTGTCTACCATTTACCTATCATTGTCATTCCAATCGAGCACGAGACCGAGACCTGTCAATGGCCCTGGTTCGAATTTCGATGGGAAAAATTTTTCACTTGTGGTCTATCTCCCATATACTTGTTCATATGTCAGTGGCGCCATAATTGCAAATGTGGCCACAGTCCCAACCACAAATGTATTTTTGATGCACTTCGCTACCACGCTTTTTTCACGGTTGTCAAATGAAATGATACGAAAACGATAAAAAATGCTTTTTGGTCAAATTTATTATAAAAACCACGAGACTGGCAGACATGCTAATCTACACTGAGAAACAAAAATATGCAGAGTTAGCATACTTTCTATTCCCGTCTCTTTTATTCTGCTGTGATTTGTATGCATTTTTTAGTATTTACTTCTTGTAAGCATTCAATTAGTGGATGGACCGAAATGCATAAAATTTACAACAGAAGAGACGAGAGGTAGATAGAAATGTATTCTATCAATGCATAAATAAATTTCTGCGTGTACCAGATAGTAAAAGCACCGACAAACCGACATGACAGCTAGAACGACTTCGGTGAAATTTTTTGGCAAATAATTTAAACTCGGAACAGTAGCTCAATCTGTATAATGAATTACACATCAATACTTAACGTGTCTCTCGTAAAAGAACACTAATGTCCTCTAGTAAAAGTCTGGACAAGACATTCGAACGAGCATAAGTTTTTCGAATTCAAATGAGAGGAGCATCGTATATTAACGTTTCAAGTAGAAAGTATTGTGGTATTGACTGGCTTTATTATCTAGTTAACTCCATGAAAAATGAATCGAAAAAATTTAATCAACTTCAAGTCGGTTCCGACAGCATGCAGGACAAAGTTACTTTACGCTCGTCCGGACATGCTGCAGAATCAGGTGATTTGTATTCCAATGCCAAAAGATCCTGACTCTTGCGGTAGCAGGCAAAAGGTTAAGTCGTCGGGAAACTCTACGCTTGCTCAAATGACCCTATTCCACGCTTTTTTAATCTTTCTTCCTTCAACCTCTTGCTCACCCTTGAGTACTATGTATACTCCACCTGCCAGTCCCTTGCTAATTAAATGCCGTTACAATAACTTCGGGATTTATTATCACATTGATTAATAAACAATTCCATTTCCACGAATGAAACGATTTACGATCGGACCGTAGATCTTTCGTCGAAAATGCAGTGTATGCCATTTGCCCTGAATTACCTTATATTTTGTCAAATATCGGTATATGTTTACAAAATTTAGTCAGCCCAACTTCTTTAAGCCAATTGCCCAGAAACTGTGGTTGTCTATTTTCTCTTGTACAAACTTCTACTGGAGGAGCTTTAGATACACAGAGTTCGATGATTATTAGAGAGTTGACTGTAACTCGTACTGTCAAACGAACGTCCGTTTGATAGTACGAGTTACAAAATTTTGCGACGACTCTCTAATACTATCTTGCCAATTTTGAAAATACAGTTTCATGTCAGTTTGTCGGTGGTAAAAGCACAGAGAACAGACATCCATGATCGAACAAAAATATTTAAAAACGTGTGTAAATATTTGAATTAATATACGATAAACACTAGCGCCGCCACATCAACTTATCCAAAACTATCCGTCAAATCCATTCCGGAACCGGTTCGAAATCCTGAATGTATTCAGTATGCAATCTTGCTCAAAGAAAACAACCGATTCCGACTGTATCGGTTGATGCATTTGAGCTGGAATTCATACTGAAAGTCCGAACCGGCTCTGGACTAGTTCGACTGGGTAAAGGAATAACCGCTGTCAATTCAGTCGAACTCAGCCACAAAAAACATGACGAGAGTAGCGCACCTGGTTTGAATATCCCAACTACCTTCGAAACGGTTAGAATATCCCAACTACCTTCGAAACCGTTAGAGATTTTACACAAGTTGAATGCTGAAGATGGACGTCTGTTCTCTGTGGTAAAAGTGAGAAAAAATCTGGTTTTGACACTTTTCGACGTCAAAAATCTGTCAGATCAAAGAAATTGCACCTTCATCATTCTTTTGATTCATCACACTTTCAAAATCTGCAGTTCGATTTGTTGGGAGCTGTGCAATAATAGCAGTGTTGGTAAACACGGCTCACAGTAATTACTTACCTTTAAGCTGTACGCACACGAGGGGATGGGACTCCCATCACACGCCACAAAAATATTCACTATGGATTTTATTCTACCCTAAGACAAGACGTGACAATAGGGGAGGGGGGCGTTTTTGTTCCAATTTTACGTCAGAATGGTCCAGCTTTTGATTGGACGATTCTGATTTTTTGCACCGTACGCAATGTAACTGCAGGGCAGAGATGCCAGATATTTTTTTCAAATGTCTGCAATAATAATTTTCAAAGTCTGGGAAGTACGAAAAATGCCTAAAGTAGATAAAACTGTAATTTGAAACTAATGTAACCAAATGCCTTTATTTTCAAAAATCCGTAAATATCTGCAACCAAACTAAAAAAAACTGTAAATATCTGCAACCAAATTAAAAAATCTGCATATATCAGCGTCATCGAAAAAAAACTGCAGCTTTATCTGCGAATTTGCAGACATATCTGCAAATCTGGCATCTCTGTTGCAGGGACACCATAATCTAAAATTTTTCAGGAAATGGCTTCATCAAAACAATCAAAACACCCGTGACATGGAAAACGGTGCCCTTCATCAATATAGTGGACTCAAGATATAAAATATTTCCGGCATAAAATAAATTAACAAGACTCCATTTTCATTAATAAAAATAGCAACACTATTCGGAAGATTTCGGCAGGGTGACAATGTGCGAAAACAAGAATGCCGAAGGTAAAATAAGAAGCCGATTGTCACGTCTTCTCTTAGGTTCTACCCTGGGACGGGATGTGCAAAGTGAAATAAAGTAACTGTCACCGCGAACTGGCAATGGCCTGTCACTGCGAACCGGGCCTTTCTTGATGATTTTCATTTACTTGTAATAAGCTGTGTCTGGGTAGTATCGTAATATTCTGGCTATATACAAGGTGTTTTAGTTAATATATTTTACATGTTGCTTAGATGTATGTACATGCACAGAAACAAATATGAAAAATGCAACGACGGCAAGCGCAATTTTATTATTCTGTTCAACAGTTATGGTTAATGTTGTTTTACATAGTACAGAGAAACGATAACATAATTCATGTCATGTATGAGCTCTATTATTTTCAGCACAAATCTGTACCTCATCGGCAGAAATCTATGCCGCATCGGCACAGCATTGTCATCGACATTTGCTTGAAAAAAACACACGCTTGAAATTTTGCAAGCTGATTTTTCCCTGAAAAATAACATCAATATCGGGAAGGAAAAAGAAGACCGTCTTCGCATGTCCCGTCCCAGGTTCTACATGTTTCAACACGGGAACAGCAACAGCGTTGGAATAGGTATTGACTAGTCCATGAGCAGTTGTGTTAGTGCGAGATTGAGGTTAAATCGGGTGTAATTTTTGACAAATGAGGTTAAATCAGATGGCGAATTGTAAACATCGCGTTATATGTATGTTGTCTATACACATTACAACTGTGTTGGTGCCCTAGGCATCAAATAAGTCAATAGAACAAAATCTATAGCGAATATTTTTTGTGGCGCGTGTTCTGTAGCCTCGTGTGCGAACGACTTTTTGATAAATCGATAAAAAATGATTTTCGATTGATTGACACCGGTGTAGTGTAGTGCCCTAGCGTTACTATATTAAGAGTTAGGCGGACACAAAAGCCGGAAAACTGGCAGCTCTTATTTCAGGAAGAAAACACTGGCATCCCAAGTAAATGTTCAAGCTCTAGCTTAATAATTTCATTGTCGTAGTGAGTACCCACTGAGACGTCCAAAAAATTGTTTCAAAATCGTTCAACACGGGTCCAACGATGGACGTTTGTTGAACGGTTATTTGGACGTTGTCCAAATTGGTCCAACGAACGTCCTTCATTGGACGATTTTGAAACCAACCGTTCTTAGAGGGTAAGAACTTTACATGCCCAAGTAGAAAAACCAATTCGAAGGTCTGATCACAGAGAACAGACATCCATGATCGAACAAAAATATTTAAAAAACGTGTGTAAACATTTGAATTAATATACGATAAACACTGGAGCCGCCAAACCAACTTGTCCCAACTATCCGTCAAATCCATTCCGGAACCGGTTTGAAATCCTGAATGGATTCAGTATGGAATCTTGCTCAAAGACAACAACCGATTCCGACTGTATCGGTTGATGCATTTCAGCTGGAATTCATACTGGAAGTCCGAACCGGTTCCGGACTAGTTTGACTGGGTTGAGGAATAACCGCTGTCAATTCAGTCGAACTCAGCCACAAAAAAACATGACGACAGTAGCGCACCTGGATTGGATATCCCAACTACCTACGAAACCGTTAGAGATTTTTAAACAAGTTGAATGCTGAAGATGGACGTCTGTTCTCTGTGGTCTGATTATATGATTTTATACTTGTGCGAATATCTCTTCTTGCTTCAGAAAAAAAATTGGGTTGTTTTCGTTTCTCTACACTCGATAACACAAGATAAGAGTAAAATAGTTTTTACCACAATCACAATACACTCAGGTATTTTTTACACGGGGATACATGCCGCGTAAATGAAAACCGCGTAAATTTCAAAATCCGCGTGAAAAAACGCGTAAAAAAACTTGAGTGTACTTTTTCCATATACATCCAAAGAAAACATGTTATGTGACGTCATGCTCGATTGGCTCCGGCATTTGACATGTTAAATTGGCTCCGTTCAGTGTCTCCGCATATAACTATGAATATAGTAACATCTAGCAGAAGTGTCAATGGAACATACTCAGTTTTCTGCACTTCTGCTAGAAAGGGCAAAAATGGTGCAATTCCAGTGCACTCCACTACACTGGTGTGGAGGTGTGAAAATCGTGTTAGGTTTCTGCCCGTGAATACATGGGGACGGTAGCGCTGTGCTCTCTCTAGTAGTTAAATAATCTCTTTTGCACAGCGCAAATCCACGCTGTTCATATTTTTACGGGAAGGTGTCGCGTCAGTTGTAGC
This sequence comes from Topomyia yanbarensis, assembly GCF_030247195.1. Lineage (NCBI taxonomy): Eukaryota > Metazoa > Arthropoda > Insecta > Diptera > Culicidae > Topomyia > Topomyia yanbarensis. The sequence goes on from NC_080672.1 coordinate 254,199,313, forward strand.
TAGAGTAATATGATTTGTGTCTTGGTTACGTGAATGAGCGAACTAGTGGGGAATTTCACAGAAGTATAAACCCAGGTATAAACAAACCGTGCTGTTGTAGTTGTTTGGTGCCCACCTAATTTTTTGCAGATTAATTTCATTTTTTAATAAACTAGAATGGAAACAAAGCAAAAAATGTAAGTTCAGCAACGAACTGAAAGCCATTGTTAGCCGTACAAATAATTTTCTCTTTTTTACAGATTGATTGTAGGTGATGTATGCGGAAAGCTAAAATCGTTTTTTTCGCGCGTGGAAACACTTAACAAAAAAACCGGTCCATTCGATTTAGTGTTGTGTGTCGGTAGCTTTTTTGGAAAGTCGCCAGAAGTGGCGGAATTAAATGATTATAAAACCGGGAAGAAAAATGGTAAGATATTTTAATTTTGTTTTATTAGCTTACAATACCCTGTTGGTTACATTTGTATACCTTATGTCATATCAAGCTATTGTGAACGTGAATTGAAATTAATCGGATTGTTTTACTTTGCAGTTCCGGTTCCTACGTACATTCTGGGTCCTAACGATGAGGCATCTGCAAAGTTTTACTCGAATACACAGGATGGAGATATTTGTGAAAATTTGAGCTATCTTGGCAAGCGCGGGATTTACAGTACGTCTACTGGACTAAAGATCGCCTATGTCAGCGGAACGGAAGCCGACAATGAAAGCGGCAAGAAAGTTCCCGAATGGAAATTTACCAAAGATGATGTTGTGGCAGTCAGGGATTCTTGTTTTGCGAGCAAAAGCAATATGGGTGATTATCGAGGCGTCGATGTGCTATTGACATCCCAGTGGCCGATCGGAATAAGGGAACAAGTTAAGCATGGTTCAAAGCAGATAGCGTGGTTGGCGAATGCAATTAAGCCACGATATCATTTTTGTGGTCAAAATGGCGATTATTTTGAACCTCCACCCTATAGGTATGAGTTGACACGTGGTTGGGAATCATTCGTTAATTATTTTTATTTTCAGAAATAAACCAGACAAAAACACACAAATGGAGCTCGCTACGCGATTCATAGCCCTTGCTGAATTTGGTAACCAGAATAAAAAGAAGCACATCTACGCATTGAACGTGACTCCAGTAGACAAAATGCGTATCATTGAACTTATTCAGAAAACCACAGACGAAATCGTATCACCCTATGCAAGCATGGACTTTGGGGAAGAGCAGAAAGGATCAAGAGGCAATCGCGGTGATCAGTATTTCTATGATATGAACAATTATGACGATTCTAGAGGAAACAAGAGGCGAAGTCAGGGGAATCGGATTAGTGCTAACTTTGACCCGAAACGTCAGAAACCTTCATTCGATCAGGAAAAATGCTGGTTTTGTATGTCGTCCGGTTCTATTGAGAAGCACCTTATTATTTCTGTAGGAGACCATTTTTATCTGGCGCTGGCCAAAGGCCCGATCAATGACACCCACATTTTAATTCTGTCGATCACTCACATCCAAAATGCTTCTCTTCTATCACCAGAGCAATGGTCAGAGTTGAACAAGTTCAAAAGCGCATTAGCTCAGTTCTTCAAAGACCGCGAAGAGACCATTTTCCTTTACGAAAGGAACTATAAAACCGGACATTTGCAAATAAACGCAATAGGAATTGACAATAATGTGGCCTGGAAGATCAAGCACGTGCTGGAAGATAAATCGGAAGAGCACAACCTTACACTAGAAACGGTTGAGTTGGCCGCGTCTCCCGCCGATATGCCTCAGAAGACTCCCTACTTTGTGGCGGAACTGCCAGACGGCACAATGATGTACACGAAACAAATGAAACAGTTTCCGCTGCACTTTGGACGGGAGATCATTTGTGCGGACAATTTGCTGAACTGCGAGGAGAAGATCGATTGGCGGCAGTGCAACCTGGAAAAGGAGGCGGAGGAAGCCATGGCAAAGAGTTTTCGCGAAAGTTTCAAACCGTATGATTTCACCGTCGTTTGATCGTTGGTTTGGATGCCGACAGTAAAATGAATTCTAATATTTTCATTAATTTCGACTTTTTTGTGTAAAAATGTAAATTATCTATCGAAATAAATAAAATTGCTACCTGTCTGCTTGGGACAGTTAATTTTGTTTTTGGGTATATTTATTTATTTATTCTTATTTTTCATCCGGCCTATGTTGGTCTACATGAAATGTAGGGCCCTATTCTCACCGTCACCTCACCTAGTTGGGTGAGGTGAGAGCGAAAAAAGCGATCACCGCAGTCACCTAGGTGACTATAGTCACCCAAGGTGACAGAAGTCACCTGGCAGAGCGATTCCCAGAGTCATTTTGAGTGACGACGGTCACCGCGAGAAGGAAAAAAAGTGACTAAATTCTCACCTAAAAAATTTAGGTGACTAGAACCAAAAAGTGTTGCGTTAATTTTTAGATTTTTTTTTGGAATTTTCGGGTAACTTTTTCTTTTGGCCAATGGCAGCTGGGAAGTTTTTAAATGGCGAAATTGATGATTGGCGCCATTTTGAAATCCAAGATGGCGGCTTCCGGCTACCATAAAACACTTAAAACCACCATCAATATGGGTGTCATTTCAAAGGTAGTTGAATGGGAAAACGCCCATTTCAGGATATACTTCAGAAGCAATCCTCAAATGGGCGTAAAAACCCACTATCTTTTCATATATTCACACCTGATTACAATGGATTCACACTACAATAAAATATTATCACATAGTACACAGCATTACAAAAATAAATACAAATATTACAAAAAAATGAATCTTAAAATCTAAGTCAACCTTCTTAGTCTATTTTTGAAAACATCACAAGATACAGAAAAGTCAAATTGGTCATAAACACTATTAAAAACATTACACATCGCCCTAATGGGTCCGTTTTGACCGTACTCGGTGCGTTGAAACTCGAGTCTTAAAAAGTTATGCGATCTGAGACTTCTCGGGGGCACATTGACATTTATTTGTGAGAGAATATCTGGAGCATCTATTTGGCCAGTTAATGTCTTCCCAACAAATCCTGCTTTAAATATGTTCCGCCTTTTGGCTAGGGTTTCCACATCGAGCAGACGACAGCGATCGATGTACGGTGGTAGCTCTGTTGGGTTACGCCACGGCAGAGTTCTAAGAGCAAAACGGAGGAATCTTGCCTGCACTGCTTCTATTCGGTTGATCCAAATGCTTGTGTAAGGACACCAAATGGGTGCTGAAGCTTCCAATACAGATCGCACAAGTGAAAAATAGAGTGCCTCCAAACAATATGGATCAGTGAACTCTGGCGATTCTTATAATGAAACCGAGATTTCTAATTGCCTGTGCTGTAACATGAGAGTAATGATTTCTGAATGTCAGTTGTGAGTCCAGAAGTACACCGAGGTCTCTGACAACTGTCATTCTCTCTAGCGATTCCCCGGAGATGGTGTAGTTCCACAGCATTGGATTTTTTCTACGTGTAAAAGATATTAAAGATAGCACTTGAACACGCTGAGAACCACTAAGTTGCGATTACACCAACTACAGAAAGCATCTAAGTGTTGCTGTAGTTCATTGCAATCTTCTATTGACCGCACAATAAGAAATAGTTTCGGCATATCTAAGTCTACACCCAGGAGGTATAACAAAACAAACGTCATTGAAGAACAACGCGAAAAGCAACGGTCCTAGATTGCTCCTTGAGGCACTCCCGACAAGTTGATGAATACAGTTTCATCAACTTGTCGGGAGTGTCTCAAGGGAGCAATCTAGACTAGTTATTTCCTAATTTTACAGACAGAGAACGATTTACGAGATATGATTTAAGCCACCCTATAAAATTTTCCGAAGCGCCCAGACGTTTAATCTTTGCAAGTAGAAGAGAGTGATCTACACGATCGAATGCAGCCTTGAGATCCGTGTATACAGTATCGACCTGAGATCCAACTTCAATATTTTTAAAACAAAGCGAAGTGAATTGGGCTAGATTAGTAGTAGTCGATCTACCTGGGAAAAAGCCATGTTGGTCCTTCGATATATATGCTCTGGTCTCATGAAACAGCACATTTCCTACTTGTAAGGACTCCGAAAGGAAACACGCGCGTGCACGAGGAAGTAACCATTTATTGTACTCGTACGTCCGACGGACAGACACAACAGTGCTGCCGGTTAGTGGGAATCACTACATATCTCCCTTATTTCATTTTAATGAAGTTAGCTTATTTTAAATAACAGTTGGTCTAATCAAGGTTGTAGTCGTCGTATCGCTTGGGTTTCACTCCCAGGGTTTCACTATTCGTCGATTAGATCTTATCGCTCCAGCAGATTCCAAACCGATCTCCTCTTTCATGGATTGCGAACTCTCTCGAACTACTGATGCCGGTGGAGTCAAATCAGTTTGAATAACACTATCGGTGGTCGATGACCGTATTAAAGGTTTCACGTGTGATGTGTTGCGTTTGTAGGTTTGTCCGATTGGAATTTCTAGTGTCAAGCTATTCCCACGTCGCTCGATTACCTTCGCTGGTGTAGATATAAATTTTAGAGGCGAGTTTGTTTTCCGGTAACATGTTCTTCATTAACACCTCATCTCCAACCGACACCAATGACTTCTTCGCTCCAACTTTTTCGTCTCTGTTGACTTTTGCTTGGTATTTCATCATTCGGTCCCGATCACGCATTTCATGGTCGTCCATTACTTGCATTTGGATGTGAGGAATCAAGTCTCGGAATCTTCTCCCGAACATCAATTGTGCCAGTGAAACACCTGTCACAGAATGTGGAGTAACAGAGTACATATATAGGTATTCTTGAAGAGCAACTTTCCAGTTAGTGTTCTGCTGTTTGCTTATTTTCAGTACTTTCAATATTGATCGGTTTTGGCGTTCGACCTCGCCGTTTGCACTCGGATAGTATGGAGTAGTGTGAGTCAACTTGATCCCGTGATCAATGCAATAGTCTTTCATCTCTTGGCTTGAGAAGTTCCTAGCATTATCGAAGGTCATCACTTGCGGAAGTCCCATCCTAGTAAAGATAGTCGTCAAAAAGCCAATCACGTCACGTGATGTAGTACGAGTCATTGGTTCAGCCAAAACATATCGACTGTAGAGGTCGATCAACACAAACACATAGCTATTATCCGGTAATGGTCCAAGAAAATCCCCTGCCACGTGAACCCATGGAGCGGCTGGCAAGTCCCGGATACATAGAGGCTCCGGCGGATCGAACGGTGCAACCAGTTGGCAATCAAAACACTCTCGACAAGTTTTCTCTGCGTCAGCATCCATACCAGGCCACCAAACCGCAATCTTCATTCTTTATTCCATCTTCTCACGACCTGGATGACCGATGTGTGCCAACTTTAGAACCGTTTCTCGTAACGTCCCTGGGATAACAACTCTGGATCCTCTCAGCAGTATATCGTTTGCAAAGCATAGCTCGCCCTTGAATGCTGCGTACCGTTTCAAATCGCATTCCCATTTATCCTCATGTAGAGCCTTTCTAACCTTTTGTATCTCCGTATCTGCTTGCGAGCACTGTATGATCTCGTCCATCGTTACGTTATCGAATATTTTAGATTTTAATTCTTCTGGTAGCCGTGACAACGGATCCGCAATGTTGGTCTTCCCTGGAACATGTTTTATTCGATAGCGAAAACACTGCATCCTTAATACCCACCTTTCTTGTGGTCCGTTATTACCGTGAATTCCAGGCCAGTTAGATACATTTGAAATCGCTCGGCTGCTCAAGCGATGGCCAAAGCCTCCTTATCAAGCGTCGAGTACTTCTTTTCCGTCTGGGTTAAGCTCTTGCTTGCGTAACTGATCACTCGGGGTTTCTGGTGAATGATCTGTACCAAGACGGCACCTAGCCCATTGTCACTGGTATCGGTGATAAGCAGTGTACGATTCTGTGAACTATAGTATCCTAAGTGCTTGGGGCTTGATAAAGCAGTTTTTATGTTCTTGAAGCATCGTCGTCGTTCATTTGTCCATTCGAATTTAGTCCCCTGAACTGTCATTTGCCGTAATGTGGTCGACATCTCCGAGAGATTTGGGATAAACTTACCAACGTAGTTCACTAACCCTAAAAAACTACGCATCCCGGCGGCGTTCTGCGGATTTCTGAAGGATTGGATGGCACTGATTTTATTATTAATTGGCAGTATACCTTGTTCCGATAAGGTATGACCCATAAAGTTCACGGAACTCTTCCCAAACTCGGACTTTTTGCGATTGATTGACAGTCCATGTTCGTCGAGCCGCTTCAAAACTAGTTGTACTCTGGCGTCGTGCTCTTTCTTCGTCCTTACGTATACGAGAATATCATCAATAAACACTCGTACACCTTTCAAGCCTTTCAAAACCCGCTCGATTTCCCTTTGGAATATTTCTGCGGAGCAGTTCATTCCGAATATCAATCTTTTGTAACGGTAATATGCGTTCGGTGTCACAAAAGTAGTTATTTCGCGGGAATCAGGGGCAAGCTCGATCTGGTGAAATGCTTTCACTAGGTCAATTTTGGAAAAGTATCTGCAACCGTCTAGGTGAGGCATTATTTCATCGAATGTGGGTAACGGGTGTCGCTCAGGAATTATGGCTTTGTTGGCCATCCGCATGCAACACACAGGCGTACATTTTTTCCATCATCTTTCGGGGTAACTACCAAGGGTGATGCCCAAGTAATCTTTAACGGTGCCAATTCGATGATGTCCTGTTTCAACAGATCGTCCAATTTTTCTTCGACTACGTCTTGCAGAGGGATTGGTAAACGCCTACATGGTTGCTGAACAGGAACTGTCTCTTTGTTGATTTGTAGTTTCACCTGTAAATTATTCATCTTTCCCACTTTTAAGTCCTCCTTGCCTGGAAGACAAAACACCTCTGCGTGAATCTCCAGAATTCCCAACTCCAATGATGTATTCTTGCACAGCAGATTAGCGCCGGATTCGTTGTCCACAACATACACCTCGTGGAATACGTTTTTCGAACGGGTGGCTATGTCCGTATTGAATGTTTTGTAAACTTTTATTTTACCATCCCCGTAAACGCTGAGATTTTTCCGTGGTTTTTGAACAGCACTGAATTTACATCCATTTTCGTTAAGGTGGCGCCATGTCTTTCGGCTGATGACATTAACGTGAGCTCCGGTATCTACAATCCACTGCAATTTTGCACCGCCTGTGTAGCACGTTACCAGATCATGTTTGTCCCCGGTGGCATAAATTTGTTGCACATCGTCGTCACTATCTTCGCTACTCAAACCACTGCAGCCCTGTGCACCTTCCTCCTCTTCAGAATCTTGAACTTGCCACACTTTTTTCTTACTCTTTTTGTCTTTCGTTTTGCGGTTTTACGGCTTAGTTTTGCATACTTTGCGGAAATGCCCAACTAGCTTACAGCCATCACACACTTTGTTCTTCGCAGGGCAACACTTATCGTTCGCGAAATGTCCAACATTCCCACATCGAAAACACTTTTACTTATTCGTCCATTTCTTGATTAAGTTTATGTTATTTTGTTCCACCGAAATTGTATTTTTCTTCATCTCCTCTTTATTGCGATGCACTGTTTCCAAGATGCGTGCTTCTTGCACTATTTCCTCCACATTCATTAGCTTCTTCCTAATAATCACTTCACGTAGCTCGTCTGCTGCGCTATTATCGAACACCTGTTCTGTAACACGCATATCGAGTGCATTGCCATACTCGCACAAAACTCCTTGTTCTCGAAGACGAGCAACGAATTTCTCCACAGATTCGTCATCCGCTTGCTTCATTTGCCGGAACACGTATCGATCGTACGGAATGTTGGAAAATGGAGCAAAATGAGCATCCAACAGTTTTATCGCCTCTTTGTAAACATCGGAATTAGCTGAAGGGAGTGCGTCGTGTTCAGGTGTATCGAAAAAAATATCCTGTATCTGCGGTCCACCGAAATGCAACAAATAAGACTTCTTTCTAGAAGCCAGAGCAACGCAATTCACTTCCAGAAATAACTCCAATGATCGTTTCCATTTCTTCCAGCGCGTTCCAATGGATGCAGTGTTAGAAGTGTCAAAGGGTGGTAGTGTCGATTTGCTGTTCTCCATCTTCTTTTACCCGAATAAGGTGAAACACTTTTTGTTTCCCTACTCACAGCAACGTTCTCCTTCTCCGTAGCAACGGGTACCTATTGTATAGTAGAACTCCTTTTGCCCTTGAGCTACGGCGTCAGTTGAAGGTTATGTTCGATCTCACATCTCTTTTTTTCGGTCTATTTTCCGTGTAGTTTTGAAATTCCGAACCTAAACTCGAATTTAATCAAAGACCTGTTGTATTTACAGCCTTCCTCAACGAATTTAATCTATTTTTCTCCAATCGTCGCCAAAATGTAAGGACTCCGAAAGGAAACACGCGCGTGCACGAGGAAGTAACCATTTATTGTACTCCTACGTCCGACGGACAGACACAACAGTGCTGCCGGTTAGTGGGAATCATTACACTACTAATACTTCAAATAACTTTAAGCCAGCGCCACGATAGTTCGCAACATTTTGCTTATCACCTATATTTCCTTTGTGGTCGTATTTCATTTTATATACTTTCATTTTATTTTATAATATACTAGCTGATACCCATCGCGCGTTGCTGCGACTTTCAACGAAGTAGGAGGCAAACTCAATTTGTTCCGAAGCGCCATCTGGCGGGCAGATAATTCCCAACCAATAGCACAAAAACACACTCCGTAACAAATGCCTATTATGTATAAATTTTTAAGGCAATCGGTTAAGCCGTTTGGAGTCCATAGGTCATATACATACAAACTTAGACTTTTATATATACAGATTATACTAGTTTGTTTTTCACCTTCGGTGCCGTTTTTTTTGCCAGCGGAACATCAATGAACCGTTAGATGCAGCGTTTGAAAATTGTCTACGTGGAGCCAACAAAAAACTATTAGTAGCTATGATTGATCTGCCGACTTTGGAACTGCCTCTGCGTGCTGGTGTGAAACACGGCGGTTGTTCGGAAGTCCCTCGCCGACTGTTTGGTTGGGTCGGTGCTACGTTGGAAACCGATCTGAAGTTATCTGTTATCTTTCTGAACATATTTATTGTTGCTCCCCGTCTTTGCGGGAGCTGACCCCGTGCTTTGACGAATTCGATTTGATGATTGATCAAATGGAGGTCGAGGCAGGTTCGACCTACCAGAGGACACGCTTGAGTCAGTTGGAGAATAACACCCAACCCGATTATCTCAACTGGTGTCGTCAGTACCAAAAAGGTAGTACAATTCCAAAATGGGTTTCAGACGTCCGTTGAAGTTGTTTTACCGTCGAGAACGATCTTCACAAAAAGTGTACTGGAAAAGAAGCACTTTAGGGCAAATTAGGACGCCATCACACCCCTTCAAGAAGCTTTAAAGCTACAGCTGAAAGTCTACAACTTCGGCCGCAGCCGTTACTGATGCTGGCAAAGTGCCGACATCTGGTGGGTTTGCTGGAATCGCATCAAGAAGTCAGCTCTCGAATTTTATCGGGCTGGATCACGCCTGCTTGGAAAACGTGATGAACTACCGAAAAGGCAAGGCGAATGAACCCATAACAGTCATGACTCGGCTAGGATGGATGATTTATGGAGGCTGGTCCAGTGTGAGGAACAGTGGTTCATCCAGAGGGAGGGTCCCGAGGGTCCGAACCCCCTCCGAAATTTTTGAACTTGTTGAGAAATTTTAAAATAGATTCTATTTTATTTCGTTCCAAACTCAAAATCATTCTAAATCAGATTCAACCACAAAAACTGATTCTAATTATATGCAGTTATTACATAATAAATATTGTACAATGCATATTTCAAAATCGAAATTTCGGATCCCCTTCGAATTTTTTTTCTGGATCCACCCCTGGTGAGGAATGCCGCCAGTCAAATCAATCATCACAGTGACGAAAGAGCGATCGAGCTGCTGCATTCGTTGACCGGACGAAACGCGATAGGAATCCGGACTTTTATGGCGGTACGATAATGTGAGGCTTCCGGGCAGCAAGGCGATAGCACAACGGCAATGGGAAAGTCTCGATCGGCGGATGCAAACGGATGACAACCTAGCTTAGGAACTGGGACTCTATTCTCACAGTCACGTCATCTAGTGACTAGAAGAAAATTTCCCTTTAGTCACTACGTGACGTGACTGTGAGAATAGGGCCCCTGACCTCTAAAGTTAACGACTATCTAGCCAAAGGCTATATCAGAAAACTTACTGAAGAGGAACTTGCGAACGAGTTTGGTACCTTCCGATGTTACCGGTAGCGAACCGTAACAAACCCGGTAAGACACCTGGGGCGCGGCCGCAACTTCATACGGAGTTTCGATGAATTCCGTGCTCCTCAAGGGATCCGATCAACTGACGTCTCTTATGTCCGTCCTAAATAAATTATGTGAGTCCCGTGTGGCGGTTTCCGGGGATATCCGGGAAATGCATCGTCAAGTCCGGATGAGATCTGCGGATCAGTACTGTCTACATTTTCTGTGGAAGGAGAAGGTGGCTGTTAAAAATCCCAACACGTATGTTATACAGATGATCTGCCCAAAATCGCAAGTCAGTCCTATATTCTATGGGATTCCATATCCACATGGGACTGATTTGCGATTATAGGAAGTGATGTCGTTAGGGGCATGTTTCTCCTCAAGTACAGCAAAGTTAATTAAAAACGTATACTCAAATAAATTCTAGCACGAAGAACCAGATGCCGTTCATGCTATCGTTCACCAGCACTACGTTGATGACATGCTGATCAGTGCATAAACGGAAGAGAAAGCAGCACAATTAGCGGTTAGGGTGAAAGAAATTCACGAAACTGGAGGCTTTTAGATGCGAAACAGAGCCTCGAATCCACCGGCAATCATTGCTGCGTTAGAAGGTCAGGAAACTACGAAAAAAAAAGCATGAGCATTGGAGAAACAGACACCACCGAGATTATTTTTGGAACATGGTGGGATACGGCTGCAGATTGCTTCACGTACAAGGTATCTTCCCGGCATGATCCTGACCTATTATCCGGGAAAAGGTGTCCGTCGAAGCGTGAGGTTGTAAGCACATTGATTTTGTAAGCACGCCAGGTTGTAAGCACGCCTGATCAGCCAATTCCCAATTATGTTCCTCCGAATACTTTCACAAGAGATCTGGAGAGCATCCATTCACTGGGACGAGCAAATCCACGATTCTCATTTCGAAAAATGGCTTAAATGGTTGCAAGTCATACCTCAAGTGACCGATATTGAAACATTTCGATGTTTCCGGACCACTACGTCGGTAGAAGAAAGTAACTTCGTCGAAATACATACATTTGTAGACGCGAGCGAGAACGGATTCGCAGCAGTTGTCTACTTACGTTTCGAAGAAGGAAACACAGTTGAATGTGCATTCGTTGGAGAAAAAACAAATGTAGCACTACTGAAGTTCCTATAAATATCCCGGTCCAAATTACAAGCAGCTAGTATTGGGGTAAGACTAGCGGACATAATCATGGGATCACTATCCATTAAGATCCAGAAACGCTACTTCTGGACAGACTCCAGAAAAGTCACGTGTTGGCTCTCCTCGGATCATCAACGGTATAGCCAATACGCCGTGCGAGTTAGTGAAATCTTAGAAACAAGCAATCTTTTAGAAACTAAACGTTGCGGTTGTGGGAACTAAATGCAAAAGCACTCCAGACCTAAGCAGCTCTAGTCGATGGTTTCGCGGATTGGATTTTCTTTGGAAATCAAAATAAGGTTGAATACGTATTCAGTGTCATCAATAATTTACGGAGTCCTATCCGCGATATTCCAAAATCTACTGGACTGCTCACCCACGACGAGTAAGTCCGGGCCGAGCGCTATTTGTATCAGATCGCCCAGAGAAGCGCTTACGGCGAGGATATTACAGTTATGTTCACAAACCTACCAGAGTAGTTGGAAAACAAAATACGCAAAATAGCCGCTTTATGGTCTTCATCAGTTCATAGATGAAAAGGGAGTCCTAAGGAATAGCGGGCAAACGAACGGTTGTAAGTTTATCGATAGCAGCGAAAACATAGCGTATCCAACCTTCTTGTGTTGGACGCACATCACAGGTTCGAGATCATAATTAATGTGGTGAAACAATGCTACTACATTCCCCGTTTGACAGTCATATATAAATTGGGATGTCCTTGTAACCTGCCTCACCGTGGGTGCTATCCACTTAGAAAGTTGCACATTCTCTCACAGCTGACTCATACAATATGGCTCTACGCAATCGTTATCGATGAGGAGCTCTTATTACCATATATAGCGACCGTGGTTCAAACTTTGTCGGAATCAACAAGGAACTGAAGGCAGCACTCGCCGAGCTGAGCCACGAGAAGATTGTTGCAGAATATACCACGCCATACACAGCGGAGTTTTATCCCTCCCTGTCTCCTCATATGGTCGTAGCATGGATAAACCTGAGTAAGCTACTGCCAAATCATTTGCCAACTGCTGAAAGTCTAAGAAGCATACGCATAGAAGTAGAATTCATCGTGAACCCAAGACCGCTGATCGAAATTTCGCTCGACGATGACCAGTCTCCAGTACTAACACCTAACTATTCCATCTTTGGGTCGTCCAGTGGACTTGGAATTGCTTCGACGACAGCCTCGCATCATTGAAATGGAACTGGCGACTGGCACTTAGCATGGCGAATCAGTTCTGGCGTCAGTGGTTCCATGACAATTTTTCTTCTCTGACTCACAGAGTCAAGTGGTTTACGAAAGAAAGGCCAGGTGATCAACAACATCGTGGTTATCGTTGACAATTGGTTGCCTCGGAACTGTCGGCCCAAATGACGAGTGATTGCTACTAAGATAGGACCAGACGGGCAGGTCAGGTGGGCTACAGTGCAGACATCTAATGTAATATACGAGCGATCGGCAGTAAAGCAAACGATATTGTCCAATCATGATAATGTATCTGATACATTACTTATGCCTTTACGGTATTTCACAGCAAACGATAACGACAGCAAACGATAGCGTAAGCACCCATCGTTCGATTCGTGCACATAATTTGCATCCTCTGAAATAGATGGTACATCGCTCTTGACCAGACTAAAACGAGATCTTTTTTTTCTGTCTGGCAGTAACGTTTTTCTGTCGCTGTCAGACTTTCACTGGCGTAAGCGATTGTTCCAAGTGCAACTTGTGAGACATCAGCTAAAACCTGTCTTCGCATACTGTTTTCGAAAAATCGTAAATGGTACGTTCTCAATTATGACCTTGAGTTTAACAAAAGAAGCACGTTGTTCAATTCCCAGGCAAAGTTAACCCCAGCATAGGTTAATTCATAGAGCGGAGCAATTATTGTTGCTGGATTTGGCAGAAACCGATCGATGAACGTAATCAAACTCATGAAACTGTGGACTTCCTCCGCGATTGTAGGTACTAGAAATCTTTAGAGATCAGGTTGTTGTTCGAAGGATAGATTTTATTCGAGGATAAGACGTGTCCTAGAAATTCCAGTTCGACAACCTTGAATATGATTCAGTAGTATACCGTATTCATTCATCGTCTTCAGCATTGCATGCAATACTTCATCGTGTTCCTGTTCGGTACTAGTAAAAATTAAAATATCGTCTATGATGATGACCACATTCCTAATAAAAGGACTCAAGACTTGCCCAAGAATTCTTTGGAACAGCTCTGGGGCACAGCTTACCTCGTACATCAAGTGCTTGCAACGAAAAAGTCCCATGTGGATAATGAATGTGGTTATGTAGCGGCTCTAGTTATCAAGCTCCACTTGATGAAACGCTTCTTCGACATGAAGCTGGCTGAACCACTTCGCAGAATCTTGGGAGGAAATTTTCTATTGCTGTCATAACTGTGGGATACGGCCCTGCAAAAGGTAACCTGCATGAAACCCCTCGACCGACTGTCAACGCGGGTCCGAGGTGAATGCATATATTTACCTTGCGTCACGAGCGTATTAGGGAGAACAGACAAGTAGGCTACGACCACAGTGCAAAGAGCTCGTCCATTCATACAGAGATCGCCAACGAGGTAAGTGGTCTAAAGCCAGCTCCGTGTTGGGTGATTCTTCGGTAGCCTAATCGGGTTTTCCACAATGGCGAATCCTGCCAGCATTGTTGTAAATAGTTTTAAGCAACAATACTATTGCGAACAGAATTAAGGCAAAAAGAATCACTCAACACGTTTGTAAGAAAAGTGATCGTTTATAGAAAAAATCCCGGAAAGAAGTAAAATGAGTCCGTGAAACGATTGCAGGTCTTCGTCCATTTTACTTTACGATAAAGCGTTACAAAAGAGCCAGAAAAAAAGCAATATTGAAAGAAACGGAACAGTAAGTTATTGTACTGTTAAAAAAAAGAGAACAGAAGCTGCGTGGTGGGACACACGCAGTTCAAAATTTGACGCGAAGTGCATAGGCAGCGATGTGGGACGCTCGCTAGGCAAAAAATGAAATGTCTTCTCTCTCTCTCTCTCTCGCGGTGTGGGACACCCGCTAAAAATAAGTACATCACCGCAAAAGAGAATATGCTCTCCACTGCAGTGTGGGCTCCCGAAAAAGGGCAAACATATTTTTCCTTCTCGCGGTTTGGGACGCCCGCTAGAAAGCTACAAAATAACGCATGTGGTTTACAAAGCGGCTTGGGACTCCCGCTACGATGAAACGATAGGTTTGTTTCATGAAAAAATTAAAAAGAGCTTTCTTGCTGTGTGGGACACCCAGTAGAAGAAAGTTGAGTGATGCAAATCAGGATATACTTTTTAACGGCATGGGACGTCTGGTAAAAAGTATGTGTGTGTGTGTGTGTGTGTGTTAACCATCCTATCTCCCACTAGCTGGTAGTGATTTACAGAAAAAAGATGTTTGCATGTACTTAAACATTCATGCAAATAACTTGGTTCACGGATTTAGAAAGGTGTTAGCTCAATTGACTTTCCGATGACCCATTTCGTGTACAGTGCCAGACATGTTCCGAGGTCATCGTTCCATCAACTAGCCCCGCCTTACTGTAATGTTTGTATCAATTGGATTGTAACATTACAGTAAAACTTTCGATTCCATTTAAGCAGGAAATCGACGCGTATTTAGTATATTGGTTCAATTTGTATATATACAACATAACACATGTGTACTAGAAAACTTACCATTTTTGCAGTTTTCTACCTTCATTCCTATCTCTCATTTATGTCTCCTTTGACTCTCATCCACATTTCTTGAATTCCTGGTTATTTAGGAAAGAAAAGGAGAAATAATAAAAAAGAACCAATAGACTCCGTGTTTTCCTCAGCGCTTTCGTTTCGTTGGACTTGTGTAAGTTGTTCCATTGGAGATCTCCAAGGGGCTGTAATTAGAGAAAGATCTGACTTCTATCCAGAAGTATCAGTTTTTCACATTAATAAATTATATGTGTGCACTGCAAATCAATCCCGTGTATAATGCAACCATTTTTTGAACATTTATATGTACATATACACACATATACACACTTATATACTTACATAGATACACACATGTATACATAAAAAATATACACATGCATTCATACACACATACATATACAAATACCTACATACATATACGCATTGTAATACATGTACACACACATACACAACTACATACATATAGTCGAGTTGAAGGAGGACCCCACGATTAACAGCTCAACTATACAAGACATTATTACCACATCACTGGGTGAAAGTGCAGAAGTTAAAGCCTTAAGCCCGTAGACAGTGATTATGTGTATAGACCAGGATGATATCAGGACTGTAAACGAGCTAAAAGGTGGACTTAAGCTGCATTTTAACCTGGGCAAGTTGCACATGACGATCCGGTTAACTGATGTAACTGACAAGTTTTCGTTATGATGATAAATAAATTACAAATTACTACCCCATCGATCACTCGGACTACAATCGCGCACAATTTTGTATCAACATCCCTTCTTCATTCCTAAAAATCAACGCGTTTGAGCTCCATGAAAACTCGAATCCAGGGCCCCAACCATTGCCTCACCACCCGAGCCAACACGCCAAACAAGGATGGCTCCAACAAACAGCTTCAACTAGATAGGGCGATAACAGAAACAGGGTAAAAAAAAGCTCATTACCCTATATGCCCTTGCTGAAAAAATAATAGAAAACATCTCTTATATCAGAAATCCCATTATTGTTGAAACAGAAAACCCCCAACTAGAAGAATACAATAATTCGCAACTGCCGAATGACAATCAATGAACTCATTCTATGTGCAAAGGTCGAAAGAAAAAATCTGGCTAAGTATTTCCTATTATTTCAAATCCTATTAGAAATGTTTTCGCTCGCTTGGGATCAGTTGCCGGGTTGCTAGTTTATATTAAAATCAATATACCGATACGAAAAAACTGAAAAATATTAATGAACTACAAGATTCCTGTGCCCTTCGCTCCTTCTCTCAACACCTCGTCCGCAGAGAACACGAATAAACAAGAACGAGTATTTTCGGGCTTGCCGGAGAATTGGTGATCAAGAATAAACTTTGCAACCTTAGGCTGGAAAAATGTTAAAATAGAAATAAATACTACTGTGCATCATGGTATCTCATATTCTCGTTGAAGAGCATGGTGATCATAACTTGCTTCCTTTCACTCTCTTGTCCACGGGATTTTAATCCAAAAAAACACTCAATAGCACCAATAAGATAAGTTCAATAAGATGTAACAATCCCGAGGCGAAGTTTTTTTTATGTTATGTGCGCAAGACTGACACTTTCGTGATGGTACTGAGTGATTTGTTCGCGGACAGAGAAAATGGAACGTAATAACATGTAACTTAAATAATGATTTTAATCATTCCGCACAAAACGGAATTTTCACTTAGGCGTCATCGGTGGGTACTTCCTGATTGTTTCTTTTTTTTCCTACTTTGGATGGAAACGGGATTGTCACACCATGTAGAAGTTGCCTTATTGCAGCCTAACTACTTTGACCATATGAAATTGGTACTCTATATACTTTTCACAGTCTTATACAGAGGAATGTGCAACACTGTAAATTTATGATTACTTTGATTCTGGTAACCCCGCAGCATTTAACACATCAAAACAATATCACATGAAATCAGATTGAGCTCACCAAAGCATTCCGTTGTGTCATCCTACGTCTACTGCACATATTGTATGCGGTATACTTTATGCAGAACCATTCTTTGCATGTATATTGGTTGGAACTAAATATATCGATGCAATTATCCAATTGGAAAATGCCACGAAACTCTTCCACCAACCATTGCTTCCATGCTTCGCATTTTCTTTCCACTACACCTGCCACTATTTCCCGAGTTAGCACAATCAAATACTTCTTTTATTGTCGGTATCTATTACATGCAACTATTTTGTGAATCACCAAAAGGAATATTAGCGCAATGTCATCCGGTAGTACCCACTCAAAACTTCGGGACGTCTGGTAAAAAGTATGATAATAAAACTAAGCGTTTTACAGGGCGGTGTTGGACGCCCGCTTTTAGAATAACAGGTAATGCTTTCGCGGTTGGGACACCCGCTAAATATATGCAGAGCGGTGTGGGACGCCCGCTGTTAGAAGAAAATACAATGCATTCGTGGTTGGGACGCACGCTAAATATATGCAGATCAGGATGCGCTTTTCACAGCGATGTGGGACACCCGCTATGAGCAAAAAAAGAAACATTTCCTTTCCGCGGAGTGGGACGTCCGCTATAAGAAGAATAAAAGTATGGCAAAATAGTACATACTTTACACGGTGGTGTGGGACACCCACTGTGGGGAAAAAACTTGATATGATTTCAGATGTAAAATGCGGATGTCGTACACCAATAGTGTAGAAGAACAAGAATATGAGATAAAGTTTACGGAATCAATACCAAACCGGATCAAAACAGCATCGACACACTGTCAAGAGATGCGTAGTATAACCTTGAAACCAGGGGGGTGTCACTCCTGTCATCCGCTATTGAGATATACAGACTTTGACAGTAGTCAACAGCCGCTTCTGGGCCCATGTCGCCTGTGCAATAGCATTGGGTTGTTTTGATTTTAACAAATGCAGATGTTGGCTAGGACAAAATGGCTGCCTAACAGGGGGCTGCTTGAAACACTGACAAATGATGCTGCCGACGTTTGGATCGATATGATAAAAAAGTCTGAAATACAGAATAAGTTAGTCATTTGGGGTGTTCGCTAGTTGGACAGTGATCCATGGAAAAAACATCGTACTATAAAATTCTCACTTCAAATTGATTTTGACAACCGTTTAAATAGCAGTGCAAAAGGCGAGAAATAGAATTACATATTTCTTTTTTTCATCTTCCATTAAGAGAAGATAGAACAATCGCCTAGCTAATTTGATCCAGTCCTAACCACAATATTGAACCAGCTTCTGATTGGTCGTTTCGCCAGTCAAGCGCGCTCATGATATTTACAAACGGTATGACAAACAGTACTGCTGAAACTATTCTGGCCACTTTTCATACACATCAACATTTTGAGCAAATTGAATAAAAGTGTTGGATGACGATTTACCTACGTGTATTATTAAGAGAGACACGAAAAAATCAATAGTTCTTGGTTGAGATGTGATCTTTGAGGTACAATTATTTTCAGTAATTGAGGAAAACATGCAAAAGAAATCTGACCATGTAAGGCACGATAAACCGGTCGCTGAATGAGTCATCTTAATCTAACCATCATGTCGTCAGCGATAAAAAAAACAATGCCCTTGAGACCCAATTGAACATGATTTCTATAGCATCACTGAATTAAAACGCAATAGTAGAATTGATAAGAGACCACCAAGGAAGTGTCTGGCATTGCAACGCGCAGTCTGGGAGAAAGGAACGGGTGTTCACGATGTGATCGCCAAGCCCGTCGTAGAGTACAATGCCCGGCCGGTCGGAACTACCGAAAATATGATAAATGAACTGATAATCAAAGTTTAAGGTCCGAAAGCTCTACGTTTCAGAGCAATCCATAGAGGTCAAACGTATTTTCTTAACGGACGTTTCGGTAATCGGCACGAGCATCTTTGTGGTTTCATCTGAGTTTTGATGGTGGTAGCCTGCTATCGTTGCTTTACATCTACTAGATAGACAAATTCGGAGCTTTCCCAAAATGTTTACCGTTTTCAGATGGGTCAGGATTAATTACTAAACAAAAAGAAAGGGGGATAGCATTGATGGTAACTTCAATATGGATTAGAGGTATCAAACTTATCTAGTGCATGAATAAGGTAAATGTGGTTTCTACCCTTACGAATCACAAGTAAAATTTTTCTGCTACCTCTTTGACATCTATTTGGATTTGATTGGGTCCGAAATATCGTTCATTGCTCATACTTATACTCATACGCATACTTGGACAGCATACTTTAAAAAGTTATAAACACCAAGAAATGAAGTTAACAAGCGTAGCAGGCAATAGTGTCTGAGGTTACTAAACTACTTGAAGTCCCTAGCGCAGTTGTATTTCTCTTATTACATACTTGAAATTTCACTGTTCACACCAACGCAAAAAATGACAACTTTGGACAAACGGATAGGAATAATAAGTTTTGTACGAACGGATAGGAATAGGATAAGTTTCGTTCAAAGCATTTACGCAGTAGAGTACGTCGAATGAAAATTTAAGATTTTTAACGACTATGAAACTGGGTAGACGATTCATCCCATGAATAGGTTAGGTTCATGAATCTTGGAAAGTCGCAAAAGAATCGAAAATTCTGTAGACTTCGTAACAGAAATCGGAAGCAGAAAGGTAGCGCCGTGTTTATGAAACCAGGTCATATATACCTTAGGAATTGCGAATCTTAACATCTTCATATCGAAGACGGGAATGTATTTAAACCAGGCTGGACCGCTTAAAATCACTATTATATAGTCACCGAAATATAACCAAACAAAATGACTGTCGCTTTGTAAATCTCCGAACATGTTATTTTTAAAGAAGAAGTGAGATGTGGGATACGGCCCTGCAAAAGGTAACCTGCATGAAACCCCTCGACCGACTGTCAACGCGGGTCCGAGGTGAATGCATATATTTACCTTGCGTCACGAGCGTATTAGGGAGAACAGACAAGTAGGCTACGACCACAGTGCAAAGAGCTCGTCCATTCATACAGAGATCGCCAACGAGGTAAGTGGTCTAAAGCCAGCTCCGTGTTGGGTGATTCTTCGGTAGCCTAATCGGGTTTTCCACAATAACGTGCTGTTCCCGAATGATAACCACATTCGCTCTACGCATATCCACGTATAAGCAAAGGTATCCTGTCATTTAGCTCTGTTACCAACGGTGAGACCCATATACAGTCACACTTCACCAGCTTTATGATGTCACTGGCCAGCAACGAAATTTTTGTCCTTAATTTTTGCCATGAGTGCGAGGGGAATACTCCTGAGTTGTTGGTAGACCGGCAGTACAGTTCCATCGATCGAAGTTTTCACCTGGACAATTGTATTCACCCCGCAGTGGGACGGAATCAAGAAAAGTCGGACATTGATATTTGCGACGAGACTGTTGGCTATGGCACTTTGATGTCTTCGGAAAGATTTCTTTATTTTTTTAAGTAGTTTAATATAATGTTGGAAAATTTTGATTTAAGGGAGCATATACGCAGATAAAAAAATAACTTTGCAAGTTGTTGCCAAAATTGATTGACAAGTATGTAAAGTTTGTAGACGAAATGATTTTATTAAACATTGTTGAAGTAGCAAAATGGCTATCTACATATTAGGCGAAAAAAGTTATTGGGTGAAATTGAAGTACAGGTCGGAATACCCCCTTGAATAGTGTTTTTTATTGTAACTTTTTTATTTGAATCGTCCACAAACTTTCCATGCATGTAGTAGATACAGAACACTAGATTAGGATTATCGCTGGTGTTCCCATTGTTTTCGCCTCGAACATGTTTGTTTTGCTTTCGGTATATATCTGTCAAAGTATCGAAAGTCTCTCTAGTAAAAGTCTTTGGTACGCGCTTTTGGTACACGCAGAAAAATATGGCCTGCTTTTAACCACAAACCGTTTAGTTGAACTTCAAATTGAGTTTGCCTATTTTTCATTTCAGTCTCGTTTATTCTGCTGTGATTTTTATGCATTCAATATCGAAAACGTCCAATGCATAAAATTTGCATAATAGAAATATAAAACGAGAGGCAAATAGAAAAATGATGTAATATCTGTTATGTAACAGATTTCTATGTGGCATACTATTATAATTTCATTAATTTTCCCATGATATCTATGCGTGACAGGTAATTTTTATCTGCTACTACAAACTGCAAAAAAATATTTGTGAAATCAATATATTCAATATAACGAATTTTCTCGGTGTAAATTTTCGACTGTTATTGTTATGAAATGAAGAGTTTGTATATACCGCACAAGGAAATGAAAATTTATCAAAATTCAGTACATGTTTAGACAATTTGTGCATTCAAATTAGTGAAAACACATTAGCCAAGAATGGCCATTGTTTTGCGGGCTAAAAGAAACAAAAATGATTAGTCGCTGTGAAACGACGATAGAGGATTATTTTTTTGCTTTTTTTATTTGGCCCATTTGACATATATATCCCGGAATCAAAACAATGATGTTCCTACCACTGATGCTAGCGACAATCCTAATCTAGGGTTCTGTATTTACTATACATGTCTATCAATTTTGGCAACAACTTGCAAAGTTATTTTTTTATCTGCGTATAAACCCCCTTAAATCAAAATTTTCTAACATTAAATTAAACTACTTAAAAAATAAAGAAACATTTCCGAAGACATCAAAGTGCCATAGCCAATAGTTTCGTCACAAATATCAATGTCCGGCTTTTTTGATTCCCTCCCACTATGCCCCGTGGGTACTCCGAAACCTAATAACGCACTCGGGTCATGTAGTCGCGAAAAGCGTGATTCCTAGCGGTTTCATACTGCTTATAGCTTTAATGAAGCGTTATTTTGTTAGCGACGGATTTATGGCAGAAATATAGTTTGCGATATTTTCGCAGAATGTTTTGTAAGCGGTGAATTTCAGCGTTCCACCACGGGTGTTTGCGGTCCATCTTCTTGTTGAAGCGTTTCACTGGAACATTATGGCGGAGTATTCTATCGACAGCGCTGTTGAAAAACGTGACAGCCTCGTCTAACTCATTGCAGCACATTTACAGCACATCAAGTAACTCCTTTCGTAAAGGTTGCAACAATTAAAATCAAAGTTAAGATCGTCAATCGATTTTAAAAAACCTTCTCCTCACAAAGGGTTTGTGGTGAGGATTGACTTTCAGTAAAGCACTCGGAGTTTTAAGCAACTCAACTGAATCAATGTTGTTTACGAACGCAAGATCGAGTATCCTTCCGTTCACGTTCGTAAGTGAGCAGATCAGGTTCAGACCGGCTGCAACCATAGATTCCGAAGCGCTGAGAGCCAACTAGCATTTCAAATCACTATCAAGCTACCACTGAAGACGAGGAAGATTGCAGCCACCAATGATGAGAGTACTGTCGGAGCGGCTGGCTTTGTTCAAAATATTATGAACGAATTTGGCGTGTGCTTCGTAATGCTATTCGGCCTAAGGTATATACAGCAAATTAAGAGAGACTGATGCTGGAGGTTAACACATATTGCGATTTGCTCCAAATTTTCAACTCCGCTTAAGCTCAGCAGAGAACCTGCGAAGTAGTTCTTCAGCGCTATGAGAACGCCACCATTACGGCGCAAATGGCTAGATGCTGGGTTGCGATCACATCGGTATATTACGTAGTCTAGTGAAAGTTCTGAAATGAGCATGTCAGTGCGCAGCTATGTCAGAAAAAAACATGTGTTTTCGTTAGTGATGAAACATTTCCTTCAGCCCCATTAGTACAGTCCTGTTTCGCTGGTTGGTCACTTTTTCACTGGACCGTTTTTTAGTTGGACCAATGTCCAACTAAAAGTATTTGAACGCCAATATCTCATGTCAAATTCACTTTGACAATCAATCTGACAATAAATAGAAACGTGAACAGACGTAGTTACACTACTAACGTCTCCTTTGGAGAGTTTTGATATTTGTCAGTCGATCCAACTAGCGAATCACATTCGATAATTGGGCAGAGGTTGTGGCCCAACCAGCGAATCACGACTGTAGTAGGTCCGTTGATATGACCACACACGATATGATGAGCACCATCACCTACACAATCGTTTTGCTGCAACAGAGAGTTATTGAATGCAGAAAGGACAAAAATATCGCTGGAGTACTCGCCTCTGGCGATAGTCTGAGGACTCCCTCAGTCAGCGATACAACGCATAAAGTTTAATCCATTGATGGGGTTACTGCATTGGTTCTCCCGTTTTTGGTTGATAGATAAATTCTCGGAAAATCTAAACCGACTTTGAAGGACACTAAAGAATACGAGAAACATCTTGTCCTTTGACAATTAGACGGACAACAACTGCGGGTTCTATTGTAGATAACCATCTGGATACGATTTGCTGCACATCATCGTCGCTGGTTAAGGGGGTTTGACCAGATAAGTATAACCAAAACTTCCTTGGTGATGTGGCTGATATGATAGGTGGAACTGACAAGTCGCTCAATTCAACTGACATCGTTTCCCGATCGACAATAGCCTGCATACTTGGGTTAGGCTCTACTCGACGGCTTTAAACACCAATACGAGGCAAAATTGGAATGTTCGACCGACTGGAACTATCGAGAGACGAGACTACTTGCAGTATATCGTGCGGCGATGGCAAGCTCGCATGACGCCCCTGGAACTATGCCCTTTCTGTTTCTTTAGAGAATTCGCATCACTCGGAGAATTCAAGATTGAATCAAAATACTCAACGAATTAGGTTGATAATTTATTCTTGCGTATAAAAAAAATAACAAAAGAAAAACATTTATTTATACCGCAAACTACTGTTGTCTCGCGATGGCTTCAATTCGGTACGAATTGGGAAAGCGAAGCCGAAGTTCGATACCGGCATCCAAATCCGGATTCGCCGTAAATCCCTTGTTGGACCGTTTCCGGCAGCGTATAATATAGCCTGGAACTTCCATTCGTCCCTTCTGTCGTCCTTCAACGCCATCGCAGGTTAGACCGCCGAAATCATTATTGTAACATTGGACTATATTGTACCGTGGTGTTGAGGCCGTCACTGAGGTAGCTGTCGATAATGAAGAACTTGTGTTTTCTCTAAAATTGGAACTAATAAAAGGCAATTCATACCTGTTAACGAATCAACTGGATCGTTTCCCGATGAGGTTGTAGAAACAGTTGAAGTTGATACTTCTGCTGCTGTAACAGTGGTTGACAATTGGCCTTTAATTGAGGAAACGTCATTAGCTGGTTATTCATAACTTTAATAATCTACTCAGTACCATGA
The DNA here is from genome assembly GCF_030247195.1 of Topomyia yanbarensis. Lineage (NCBI taxonomy): Eukaryota > Metazoa > Arthropoda > Insecta > Diptera > Culicidae > Topomyia > Topomyia yanbarensis. The sequence continues at coordinate 254,223,663 of NC_080672.1, forward strand.
TCTGAAGCATCGTTTTCTATTACAGCACCTAGAATGCTTTGGACGAGCGTTTCCGCGGATTCGATGTCTGGGGATTCGTTGGATAAACTTCCATCCCAAAATTTTGAATCTGGGAAATCGTAGTCACTATCCTCAACGTATCGAACACGTTGCGTCGTGCTTTGCGTGGGCGTTGGTGTAGGTTTTGAAGTTGATGTTGATGTGGTCGTGGATGTGCGACGAAACGCTTCTTCATCCCATGTAAAAAATTCGGATGAATCAGAATCTTGACTATCGGTTGACGATGCGGTTGTTGTAGATGTGTATATACTGTTGGATTCCAGTTCTTGATGCACTGGTGTAATAGTGGGTTCTGGCTCTGAACTGGTAATTTTCAATTCGTTGGTTGTTATGCCTTCATCTATGGAAACGGTGTCAGTATTTGGCCTAATAGTTTCTATTACATTCGAACTTTCTGTTGCTGAGTCATCGTTGTCGAAAATTGACGTTTCCGATGCAGGTGCGCTTATTTTGGGCGCAGGAACTGTGACAATAGAAGGTATCGGAGTATCAGTTTGGTCATCAACTGTCTCGTAGCTGCAGGTGGTTTCAGTAGTTTCTTCACTCATAGTATCGGTTACGTGAGTTGAAGCTTGGTCTGATATTGTAGCTTTGGTTGAAGTTACAACAGGGGCAATCGTGCTTATAGTAGAAGTGGTTGATATCGTTGACGTAGTTTGAATTCGGCTTTTAGTCGTTGAATCAAAAATGTAAGTTGAACTTTGTTCCGTTGCTGCTTCCGTTTCCTCTCCGGTCGGTGTGGTTTCAGTAATTCTGTTTGAGAACTGTTGTGTTGTAGATGTAGTTTGCGTGATCCCCTTGGTTGTTCTTGTTTTTGTAACTGGTGTTATAGAAGCGGTAGTCGCATATGAACATTCCGAAGTAGGCGTTGGTGTGGTGCACGAACAGGGACCGTTTGTTGTTATGGTTGTGTTGATAGTACTTATGGCTGTTGTGTGGTGAGAAGTGTCATAATTACACGAAAGATTATGCCTCTCGGTGTAGTCAGAGAGAATCTTATCCAGTGGCATGTAGTGACAATCTTCAGCGAATCTCGGCACGCATCGTTCTCGATCTATGCTGTAGTACATCGTTGGAGGACATCTGAAATTTTGACTTGTAAGTAGCAATTTTCATACGAAAAAACATGGAAACACTCTTACTCATATCGAATTTGAAAAAATGACCCATCCATGTTGGGAACACATCGGTAGTACAGGTTGCAGTCGTTAGATGTTCTAAACTGTCCACGGACAGTACATTTCGGAAAATATTCACCGTTGAAATGGTTGAAAATCTCATAGTGATCAGGCTACGAAAATAGAAACAATCATGAATAATGTGGTTCAAAACAATTTGACAATAATTACGTAGCATCTTGTCATGGTGGTACAGCGATGCAAATCCGGGTGGAACATGGTTTGGAAAGGGCATCTAAATACATACTGGCGGTAACCGTGCTGATATTCCTGGCAGTCAAAAAAGAAGGAGCAATTCGACGGAACGGGGAATATACCTGAAATAAAATTTCAAATATACGACTGAAAGATATAGATCTGAAAAAGAGAATACCGGCCTGGTTGCAATTCGGGATCACCACGTCACAGTCCTGAGACTCATCGTAAACTCTAATCGTGCTAGGAAGTGTTTCGTTTTTCTTAACACATTGCTTCTCTGCTTCGTTGAATACCTATAAATACCGTTAAAACCTTTTTAAATATTTGTATCGCGGATTAAGAAGTCCTTGTTTACCATTCCAGTTGGACACATTCCAATCATGACACCCTCCTGGTGGCAGACGTAATAGAAGTCATTCCGATCGAATTTATGCAGACCACGGTCTCCGTTGGCACATTTTGCAGACTGGATGGGTTGAATGCTTCAGATATTGAAAGAATTGTGTTCTTGTTTCTTACTCACATGATCCATAATGACAAGGTGACCTCCTCCAGGAAAGTTGCGACATTTTTTCCTTAATCCATCGTAGTATTCAAGCTTTGTGCAAGGTTTCTGAAAATATCGGAATGCAATGACATATATATTTGTTTTGAATTTCAATACTAAGGCACATTAACGATTAAGTGAGGAATTAAGAAACTTGCTGTTACTTTTTGATCCAGGTAGAACCGTAGTCATCTCCGCCTACTAGCAAACATGAATGCTTATTTCGAATCAAATTTATTTATTTTACGATATTTCAGAACGAATTCGCATGCTTCGAGATTCTGAGTACAATAGTAAACAGCCAGGATTCGTCAGTCCCGAAGGCATGATGAGTCCTGCTGATAAAATCTATAGCTCTTTATCCCACTAAGTTAGGAACAATTCTAATCCTTGAGGCTTAGATCTCTGCAGATTGGTTGTCTACATATAAGAAACCAAAAATCCGGATACGCAATGACATTCCCGCAAGCTAAATAGTAATATACAAGATGCTGTTGGAAAAGTTGATTTAAGACTGCATCAGCCATTCTCCAAAAGAAGCGAAGAAATGAAAAAGTAGAAACATATGTTTGTAACAGAAAAACCTAGCCATTCGTTCTACGGCTTTCATAGCATTCGATTGTGTACTAGTCTGCTTTTGCCGGTCAAGTTATAAAAGTTTTGTCTAGTCTTCATTGTCGATCTAGAACAATAGCGCGTGTGGACGCAGTTTAGCAATGACAAAAGATAAGTAGCCTTATAAATACATAATCCTCTTGTATCCACAATCACATTTTGCTCGCATATTTGCTTTTATTTTCACCGCACTTCATTGAACCAGCGATGTCCCTAATAGGACAAATGGATCATCCTCCTGATACCGATCTGGATGTGGGAGTCAGTGATGATAGCAAGATTGCCCCGCTTTTAATATTAAATATAGCCGCGCAAAATTTTACACTCCCAATTCGACTGGACCATTACCAGTGTGTTTTTTGACCCAAAGCAAAACCTCCAAATTTTGTTCGCATTTCTCGGCAGTATCCGAATCCGAAAAGTTCGACCTAGCCGATTGCGCGTCGCAGTCAGTAGCTTGAAACCAGCACGCACAATTGATTCGGACCCGCGCTTCACGCTTGTATATTGTGTATATGTTTCTTCTCGAAATGTGAAAATAGATGGCGTGGTGATCGAAGCGAGACTCACTAGCGACAACTTTGTGAAGGACGTGGTTGCTTGCATTAATAATCTCTTACTCCAGTCTGTTAAAATTTTGGATTGCGAATAATTGAGCTATGTCGGTACCAAAGATAGCAAGATTACACAACGATGAACTCGTTTCGTGTAACCTTCGCCGATTCTGCTCTCACAAGTCACGTCATACTGGGGAAGCTTCGTCTACCTGGTACCCTGTTTGTACAGCCTGTCGTGCACTGCCTTAAATGCAAACAGCTCAGCCATACACTATTACGTTGTAGCAATATGGCAAAGTGTGGCAAATGTGGGGGAGAACATGAGGGTATCAAACATTTTTCATGTAGTTGACTATTAAATGGCTCCTGGATGCAGCGATTGTATCCTCAAAGTCATCAAACGAGGTAACCGAAGCGATAACTATTTTTTTTGACATTAAAAATGTCTTACTCCACTATCTGGGGCTAGGTGTCATTCTAAAATCTAAACTATCTCCCATGTAACGAAACTATGTAAGGTTTGCACGCTTATAACTCCGATATTACTAGATGGATTTTAATCATTCATACACCAACCGATTCAGAAACACCTAACTTAAATATTGGTAATAATTTAATATCTCCCCAATAAAAGTAGACTTTTGGAAATTGGTAAAATTAAAAAGTTCACGAAAAACGGGAAAATTACCATTCGTGAGGCAGATTTCTCAGACACAGCCGTCAAGAGAGGGCAGCTTAGTTGCTCAATGAAGCACGAAAAGTCATAAATAGAAGCAACGCATGTCCGTTTAAATCAGTTGTTGCTCTTATCCCATCCGAGCAACATCGTCTCCGGGCGATGCAATAAGCGCTATCGATTTTCGGTAACGTTGGCATTTGCACACACTCGCACCTAAGTGACTAAACCATATACGGTTAGTTTATAAATAGAGGTGACGCGTACCCGTTTGAATCAGTTTTTGTTCTTATGTCAACGGGTAAGATCATGGCTGCAGCGTTTGGGCACTACAATAAGCGGTAGACGCTGTGCATTTTCGGCAGCGGATTTTCGGGTACCAGCACGGTGTCACAGAATGATTTGCAAAGTGGGTGGGCGGGGTGGTTTGGATTTAATTCAATACGGTGTGTGCTGCTTAAGTGTTGCGTTTGAAAAAAAATATATTTATTTTTATGCATGCGTGTGCGTTGTATCTTGTTAATCCATGTTTACGGCGCTTTGTAGTTGCGTAGGGTAAAGAGCCTATTGGTTTTCATGTTTCATATTTCGGTTATATGTTTTTTATCAGTAAGGCATCTGACAACGTGCTTCTGTAGTTATTGCACTGTTCAGCAGCGTAGTATTTTATATAGGAGAGTACACTCAGGTTTTTTGCGCGGATTTTGAAATTTACGCGGTTTTCATTAACTCGTTTTTTTAAATTTACGCGGTTTTCATTTACACGGCCTATATCCCCTGCGTGAAAAATCTGAGTGTAATTGCATCGGAAACAATCACATTCCCAGCAGAACTTTTTGTTTTCTAATTTCAAACTCTTTTGTTTCGTACTGCACACAACGGAAAATTTTAAAACAGAACTTACCGTCCCAGCAGCAGTTGAAGCGGGTGTTCTTTTTCGATTCAAATTCAAGCCATGTCTTAAGCGTTACTGGACTTAAAATTATTTTCCCAGTTTATCCAGTCAGAATATCTGTCCTACCCTATGTATTTAAAACACAGTTCTAATTGCGTTTTAAAGTATACAACAAATTGAACGGTTGGGTATACTAATTTAAATTTTAAAATAAATCTGTGCACCTATATAACATAAAACGCTGCAGAATTGGTTTAATAATACAATGTTTACACTACGTTACACGTTTTAATAATTAGCAACAAGAAAAATGTCACCAAGATAGCATAAAAACCCATTTTAACTGGTAGTGCGAACGTTGCATAACAATGTAATTTATCAAATAATTTCATTTTTTCCACCACTAATCGATCAAGAAATACTTAAACTTAAGATTGTTTACTTAAGTTCACTAGTACATTATTGAAAATTTAAATGGAAAATGAAATTTCATATTTCATGGAGAATCTCTCCATTTCCGTTGGCGGGCGTGGGCTTCCTCATCACAGCTCTTAATATGGAACTTTTCTTTTGAATATATTTTCTGGACAGACCAGCCTATTTTTACTAGATGGATCAGCCAAATAATGCCAATCACCTAGTGAGATACTTGATTAATTAATAGATTACCGTTAAAAGACCTTCAATAAATTATGTTTTGATGGGGAGGGTATATAGCAAATTGTAACATATGAAAGCAGGCGAGTGAACAAGAACGTGAGTCGATATGTGTGATAGATAAAATTCATTTGCACGCTCTTGAAAAAAGCTACATTTTTAATGTCACCGTGGTCGTGTCCTGTACATAACCCTTTAATTTTTTTGATTATAGAGGTTTTAACCTTAAGGTCATTCGCCTCTTGCGATCATTATTCAACAGAGAAACAGCAGAAGTATCCTGCCGGAAATCGATTCCTTCAAATGTGTATTAAACAGTTTAAAATGTGACGCCTTCGCATTATGTGAAACTTGGTTAACTTTCGATACTTTCCACGACTTTAATACAGTTCGCTTGGATCGAGTACTTTTGGGGATCGAAAAGTGCTATTCTTTAAATCGAATTAACCTCTCTTCGACAACAGGCATTGAAACTGTCCCTTGTCAAGTTCTAATCAAGGGCAAAGACTTTGCATCACTTCCATCTACATTCCTTCTAGAGCCTCGGTAGGACACCGAACGCTTTGTAATATCACGGAATTGTTATCGGCACCGCGGCTAGTTGCAGGAAATATTAACTCGTATGGTACGGTATGGGGTTGTCTTCACGATGATAATAGATCAACACTAATTCAAGATCTTTACGAAAATTTCAACATTTAAGATGGCCATCTTAAAAACGGGAGAAATGACGGAGATTCCTACACCACTAGCATGAGCATGCGCGTTGGATTTATCGCTATGCTCGACATCGGTACAGTTAGAGTGCATGTGGATGGTGATCCATGATCCCGATGGTAGCGATCATTTTCCTATCGTGATTTCAATTGCTATCGGCTCAAGACTATCAAAAACAATTAATGTCTCGTATAACTTTTCTTTTTGGTAAGAGCTCGACTGTTTTGTAATATATTCTTAGTGGATTTATTTCGACTAATCAGTCGTGCGGTATTTTCGAACTAAGTTTTTACTTATCCGACGTTTCGCCACTGCATAGCGCCATTTTCAGGGCAAAATTTATATAGTTCGTTTTTAAACTTTTTTGACACTAACTTATCATAGGAATTTAGCGTGCACTTTTTCATCAAAATAAGCTATATCTCTGCTGAGGTTTGTTTGGAAACAATCTATATTATTTTTCTCCCGAAGATGGCGCTATACAGTGCCGAAACATCTGATAAATAAAAACTTAGTTAAAAATACTGAACGACTGCTTAGTAGAAATAAATCCAATAAGAATGTCTTGTATAACCTCACACGGAACATCGATGGGAAAAGTTATGCGACCGCGATATCCGATAAAATCGAATCTACTCAAGAACTTCCTCCGGATGAAGAATACAGATTCTTGGCTGGCTTGATTCCGGACAACGCGAATCAAGCTTAGACTAATCAACCGGCGCGAACACCCACGGATATTCTCCCACCCCACGGTGGGACAAAAAGTACTCAGAGCTGTACGCGGAGAAGTCCACTGCATATAAGCCGTCCGGGACGACGAGTTACCCGCTAGATATCGACAGTACGCAACGCTAGAAACGCGAATGAAGATGAAAACAAAAAAACACAGTTATTGGCGTCGACGGATTAACGAGAGAAATAGGGGGATTTTGATTCAGTTTATATCAAAATTATATTATGGATGGTGGGAACCCTCGGGTTACTATCACAGGTGAATATGTTTTATACGACCCCAACACTCATTCACACCGTGTTGCAGCATGCTCCCGTTCAACGATACCGCTCGCTGCACCAACACTTCACTCGATGCTGCTGATCAGTCCGCTGCCCACGCCTTGAGGATAGTTTTACAACACGCTCTGTGGATAATGCCGTTTCACAAGCTAACGCGAATGATGCAAGGGACCAGCTAGAACCAATAACAAACATTGAGGAAGCTCCCGAACCTCCCGATTCAGGAGATCCCTCCGCCAACCTCCTTCATTATAATCGTCCCGGTCCTGAGATTGGTGATGGCAGATGGGGCTTCCTGCTTACTATCTCAGGCGAGTATATTAATGCTATTGAACCGGCTGTACCTGACGATTTTTCGCCATCCAGAAATGCTGCTCCGTATTTACTACCAAAACCTACGCGGCTTAAGGACCAAAATAGACGCATTCTTCTTGGCTGTTTCGGAAGCTGAGTACGACATAATCGTTCTAACGGAAACCTGGCTAAATGACCAAATATTTTCCGCGCAGCTGTTTGGGCATCAATACACCGTTTTCAGGAATGATCGGTTCCCCTTGAACAGCCTCAAGACTCGCGGTGGGGGTGTTTTAATAGCAATATCGACTAAACTAAACGCTTACATGGATCCCGCAACCATTTCCAATACGCTCGAATAGTTGTGGGTAGTTATTGACATACCGAAAAACGCACACGTGGAATCGTTGGATTCGATATCAACACGATTTAGCCCCCACACTCTCGCTCTTCTGTTCGGTGACTATAACCAGTCCAATTTAGCATTGGCGTTTCTCTGAGAGAAACATACCGTATGTTGACCCTCTACTCTCGCATATGCCGGTTGCCAGCTCCACTCTCTTGCATGGGTTTAATTTACACGGATCCACTCAAACCAACAAGTTATTGAACCGGAACGAACGTCTGTTGGATCTCGTACTCGCAAATGATATTGCTTTGCTGGTCACCGCAGTGTCGTCGCCCATCTAGTCCTTGATTGATCTAGATGGCGATCATCCGGCTCTTAGCGTGGAATTCAATCTACTCACTCAAATCATCTTTGAAGAACCTTCCAATTCGAGCTCTCTGGACTTTCGTCGAGCTGATTATACCGCATTAAATGCTAAGCTTTTAGTCACCAATTGGCAATTTATTGAATCGTCCACCAGTATTGACGAAGCTGTAAAGTGCTACAGTGCCGCTGTGGAGTATGCGGTTCCCGTCCCGTTCCACCTAAACTGCCCCTGCAGAAACCACCGTGGTCAAATCCAAGATGACGCGCTCTCGAGCGAGCGCGATCAGCTGCCTTGCAAAAGTACTGCAGTTCCCGGTCGCCGTATTTCAAAAGACAATTGAACGCCACAAGCAATCATTATCGCCGGTACAATCACTTCCTGTACAATCGTCATGTCAAGCGCAATGAAGAGAACCTTTGTCGGAACCCCAAACTTTTTTGATCGTTTGTCAACTCCAAAAGAAAAAAAACGGGGCTGCCATGCTCCATGTTTTAGAAAATAGAACAGCTTCCACTGAAACCGAGAAGTGCAATCTTTTTGCAATGCACTTTACACAAGTATTCCTTGATCGTTCCGCCACTTCGATCCAGATAGAATAAGCAACGTGCAGGATGTCGTGTGATGTGTTTGATTTCAGTATTCCGCGTATAACAAACGGCATGGTAGTAGCTGCCATGCAATATTGAAGTCATTGTTTGCTGCTGGCCCTGACGGTATTCCGTCGTCTGTGCTGAAGCGCTGTGCAGTCGCTCTTTGTAACCCGCTGGATAGTCTGATTAATCTCTCGGTTCAACAAAGTGAGTCCCCTACACGCTGGTGGTTTTCTCACCTGTTCCCAGTTTTTAAAAAAGGCGATAAACGTAATGTTTCCAATTATCGAGGAATTACTTCTCTATGTGCCTACTCAAAGCTATTTGAAATAATTGTAAATGAAACTCTGATCGTCTGCTGCAAGAGTTACATAGACAATGAACAGCATGGTATTTTTCCAAAACGCTCCGTAACTACTAATCTTATGCAGTTTACCACGAACTGCCTACGAAACATGGATTTCGGATGGCAAATCGATGCCGCATATATGGATCTCAAGGCAGCATTGGACCGCGTGGATCATGGAATTCTTCTTAAAAAATTGGAATAACTCGGCTTCACAGCAATGGCCGTAGCTTGGTTCAGGTCGTACTTGACGAACCGCTGCGTACAGGTTCAAATAGGTTCGACAACATCGGAAGTGTTCTCAAATCGGTCCTGAGTTCCACAAGATAGTAACCTCGGCCCGTTACTGTTCTCGTTATTTATAAACGATGCTGCTTCCATCGGATTGTCGTTTCTTTTATGCTGATGATACGAATTTTTTCAAAATCATCAAGCGCCTATCTGACTGCTTGGAGTTGCAGGGTATGCTGCATGTTCGAGGAATGGTGCAAAAAGAACTTTATGTGCAAAATGCAGCATCATTTCCTTCCATTGGAAAAGTTCGCCATTCGTGTATGATTTGCGGAAGCTCTTTAACGCGGATAGAGCACAATAACCTTCCGGCAGTCGCGCTAGTGCACTGAGTGCATGCTGCGCTGAAAATCTAGCGGAATCGTCTTAAGATACCAGCGGGTGCTCGTTCAGCGGGCCATAAGCGCGACTTCTGGAGGGTTAAGGATCTTGGTGTCACTCTGGATCGTGAAATGACTTTCAAACTTCACTATGACGATATTCTATCAAAAGCAAACCGACAATTGGGGTTCATCTTCAAAATTGCAGCGGAGTTTCGAGTTTCTTTGTGTTTAAGGGACGATCCATAAATGACGTAGCATTTTTGAGCGATTTTTAACACCCCCCTCCCCCATCGTAGCATTTCGTCACAAACCTCTAAATACCCCCTGGTAATTACGTAGCTCGACGGTGATTCTCCCCCCCCCCCTTGTCCCGTAAAATTAATTAAAAATATAAAAAATAGTAGTTATTCCCCTTTAAAAAAGCTACCCCTACCCCCCGGTCATGTCATGCTACGTAGCTGTCGTCACACATCATCACATAATGCAAAACTCCCCCCTCCCCCATATAATGCTACGTCATTTATGGTTGATCCCTAAGATCATTGTATTGTTCGCCTGCACGCTCCTTTCTGGAATCTAATGCTTTGGTATGGTGCCCTTACCATGCTAACTGGATTGTTAGGATTGAAGGTGTTCAACGTAAATCTGTGGCTGTTGCCGTGGCGTGACCCAATAAACTTGCCACCAGCTGCAGTCTGCTAAAAATTGAACCGCTGGAGGTACGATGGATCACCTCAAAAGTATCATTCGCTGCAAAACTACTGAAGGGCGACATTGACTGCCCTTCTCTGCTAGTCAGCTAAATGTGTACGCTCGTGAAAGACCACTTCGTCATCGAAACCTCCTGTTCCTGGAACTTCGGAATACGCAATACGGTCAGCATGACCCGCTTCGATTAATCTGCGCGCGGTTCAACCAATTTGCAGATTCATTTGATTTTAATATGTCGTCCAACGTGTTTCATGAACGGTTACTTAACCATTTAGTGTTGCTCGTCATAATTAGCTTTTAAGTTTTTTATTCATTAAGACAATCTGTGAGATGAATTGTAATGCTCACAAATACAAATACAGATATAAATGCAAATACAAAATTCTTTCTGAGAAGCTGCACCGGCATGGTCTTTCACCGACTCTAAATAACTTTTTGCTAAACTTGCTGTCTAAAAAACACGTGCACTTTTCGCATGGTGATTTATCGACATCACGAATTAGCTACATGGGTCTTTCCCGGGGCTCATGTCTAACCCTTCTTCTCTACAACATTTACGTGAATGACATTGACGAATGTCTTGTCAATTCCTGCACGCTAAGGCAGCTTGCAGATGACGGTGTGATCTCTGTTACAGGTCCCAAAGCCGTCGATTTGCAAGGACCATTGCAAGATACCTTGGACAATTTCTCTACTTGAGCCCTTCAACTGGATATCGAGTTATCCACGGAGAAAACTGAGCTAGTCGTATTTTCAAGGAAGCGTGAACCTGCGCAACTAGAGCTTCAATTAATGGGTCAAACTATTGCTTAGGTTTCAACTTTCAAATATCTCGGGATCTGGTTCGACTGGAATTGTACCTGGGGGTGTCACATTAGATATCTGAAACAGAAGTACCAACAAAGGATCAACTTTCTCCGTTCAATAACCGGAACATGGTGGGGTGCCCACCCAGGAGACCTGATCAGGCTGTACCAAATAACGATGTTGTCGGTGATGGAGTATGGTAGTTTCTGTTTCCGCTCCGCTGCGAACATACATTTCGTCAAACTAGAGCAAATCCAATATTGTTGTTTCTGTATGGGTGCTTTAAGCTGCATGCACTCGACACATACGTTAAGTCAAGAAGTGCTGGCGGGCGTCCTTCCGCTGAAAAATCAATTTTCTATCCGACAAACATCGAGATAATGGTTTTGAGAGAACTTTTGACATTGGAAAATTCGAGTAGAAGTAGCACCGGCAAATGGCTATTGGGGCGCCTTTGAACTGGAACTCACCCTCCATCCAGAATCGCAGGACCGATCTCGGAATCTGCCAGGGTAGAATCCTTTTCGGTAGATTTTCCACCGCCGGGGAACTCTTCTTCGGAGCAGGTCGAATCCACCGTTGGGGACTAACCCGAGTAGTCTGTAGTCTAAGTAAGAAAAAAACACATTTTTCGATCTCGACGAACTGAGTCGAATGGTAAAAGAGGCTTGGCCCTCCGAGCCTCGGTTAAAAAGTCGAAAATCCGAGTGATTGCTTGACCTTTCTATAGGAGAAAGGCATTTTCTACATGAGAAAGACAAAAGTGCAAACGTTTCGTACGGTCATTCTAACTAAATGCAATATATTCCCAGGACTTATCCATACAAGAAACACTATTTCGATCAGTCTCCTTTCGACCTTTAGTTATGGAATAAATTTAGGTAAAGCGAGTACACAGGTTTCATGCACTCGTACAGCTACATCCAGCCTCTTTGCGAAAGGCAGAACCAGGCTTAGCATCACACTTGAGTTACGCGAAGAATTGGGGTAAAACTGGTACACACGTTCCGTGTATCATTCTAGCTATTTTCAATCGATTTATAGGACTTATTTACATAATAATTTCTGCTTTTGGTCAGTCGTATTCAGCCTCTATCGGAAAGAAAGAACCAACTTAAAATTTAAGCTTGAGTTATTGAAATAATTTGGGTAAAACAAGTAGACATATTTCGTGCGGTCATTCCAATTATATGGATTTTTTATATAAAAACACTATTTTTGATCAGCAACACTCAGCCTCTTTTTGAAAATTAGAGTTAGGTTTAAATTATACCTTGAGTTGTGTGATGAATTGAGGTAAAACGGATACACACAAGTCGTGCGGTCATTCTAACTACGTCTCATAACCCTGACATACACGAGCATCAGAAATGGCTTACTTTTACGTTTTGTTTTAATTTAATATGACTTTGAATTTCGTAAATAATGTAATTTTACTCCACATAAAGCGCTTGTTTTGAAGGGCAGTAATCGATTTCTTGGATATTTTTAATATAAGAAATACTGACATTTGTCAACATGGGAAAAACCCGGAGAACCCGGGAAAAACGAACATGATAGCGTAACGTGCGATTGAAAAAATGACAGCATTCAATTTTCAACTTATTTTGCATAAAATAAACACTTCTTGGTAAAATTTATCCAGCCGTGTCGTGTTTTTGATTTATTTTCCCACTGTGCATTATTTTTTGTTTTATTTGATGAGATCTACAATATATCCCAGTCAAAAATGGCAAGTTACTGGCTAACGGGGGGGGGGGGGTCTATTTGCCAACTCGGACGCGCTAATTGCCCTTCAACTTGCCAGCAAATTACTGGCTATTTCATATGCCACATTTGGGCGATTTGCCACCGTCATTTTTTGCCGCTATACCCGTCCTTAAATCGCACCCAAATCGCCCAGGGAACGCGCCATTTAACCGCCTTTAATTGTCTAATATGAAAATTGCAAATAATACTCATTTTTGGATTCATTATCTACTCACATAAACTTATCAGTACACTAGGTAATCATCAGCAAACTATAGGAAGAATCAATAGTGAAATTGGTATTGCACACCAAAACTTACAACAATCTGACTTTCATTTAGACTTTCGGTCAGAGATCTTGTTCCACTTAGAGATGGGCGGGTACGGGTATTTATACCCTATACCCGACCCGAACCCGTAGGAATCGGGGCGGGTTCGGGTTTTGTTATCACCGGGGACGGGTCGGGTCGGGCGCATTAAAAAATATTTATTCCAGATACGGGTCGGATCGAGTATATTTGAAAAATTGCGCACTTACCCGTTTTTGAGTGTTTGGATGACTTTTTCCGCAAAAATCAAAAAATGATAACTTATCCTCGTAGAAAAATTTTAAAGCAGGCCTAATTAATGCATTTTTGAAGTTTTAATGTTGTAAATTTTCTTCATCTCTCCACAATTCAAAGAGAAAAACAAGTGCATGGGAAAGATATGTAGTGTATGACTTCTATCGATCTATTCAAGGAAAATAGTCTAAATTAACCACCAAACACCAAAAATTGTAGATTTTTTATGGCTTTATTGATAAAAATGTTTGGCGTTACTAAAAAGTTTATTGATAAGTTTATTTAAGAAGCAATGTTCACATGTATATACGTACACGAGATTATTCCAATTAATCCAAAATATGCTGATAAATTGTTCCTTTCTCAATTGCAAAATCACTCACTAAATTACAAAATAATCGTGACGGACAGAAGTTAAGCGTGTTTAGAATAAAATTTATGTTTATTTAGATGATTTTTGGAAGAATTGATCTCATCGAAAATTTTCTAAAAGAAGTCTCATATAAGCTCAAATATACCCCGATTTTGTGGTAAAATTGTTTCGGAAAACATGTCCTCACATCAAGAATGTTATGATACGCTAGCGGACAATTTCTTCACTTGGATGAAAACCGGTTTTCGTTTCGATTTATTCCTAAGACTGCAAAAAGTGCCAAAAACATGTTTTTCAAAAAGCTCAAAAACGATTTTACGAAAAGGAAAATGGATATGATTTCCGCGCTCAGCGACCCAATATTGACATAGAAAACGCCTTTTTTCTTAGCTTACTGCAATTACCCCAAAATTGGTATACTAGTGTTACAGTAATAGGAGAGGGGGCCTAGTTTTCGGAAGGCATAAGTTTGCAGAGATCCTTTGGCTTCGTTTGTATTAGAAATCTCTCGTTTTTTACCACAAATTGTGTAAAATATGCTTTCATGTTGCATTTCATTTTGTTTTCTATAAATCATGGGTGACAGCTTACGAACGTAATAAACGAATTTTCTTAATTTTGTGGAGTTGTGTTATTTTCGTTGAGCTTAATTCTATTACGTGAAAGATCATATTTTTCAAAAGTGCACAATCTACTTAAATAAAAGAGATGAAAAATGAAAATTCCGCCAACCAGCACCGGGCTCCCCTACTCTTTCGAATCAAATAAGTTAAATTTATTTATTGAATTTTTAATTTATTTTAATTTGGGTGCGGGTCGGATTCGGGTCGGGTACGGGTCGGGTTCGGGTCGGGTACGGCTAGGGTTCGGGTCGGGTTCGGGTTCTGATTTTTTTTACAGGGCCGGGTTCGGGTTTGAATTTTTATAAAATCCAGGTACGCGTCGGGTTCAGGTAAGCTTACAAAAATAATATTATTATCGGGTCCGGGTACGGGTCGAGTCCGGGTACAAAAAAATCCATACCCACCCATCTCTAGTTCCACTATATTTACACACGATTCCACAATTTCCCATATTCGTTGGCTAAATAAAGTGCACTAGACAAACAAAATACAAGCAAGAACACGTCAATTGTTTAAAAAACAATTAGCCAAACATTAATCGCCATGTTTGAAAAACGCAAAAAACAACCAAGTCCATTTCAGCCGCCAGAAAATTTGTCTAAGTGTTTAAATTCAAGTGACCTAGTGTCCCAGTCTTTAAATCGCATTTGCAAATTGCATTTGTTCCTAGGGGCAATTAGCACAGGCGAGTTGAGTCAAACGTCAAACTGTTTAAATCGCCTGACCATGTTCGTCCGCATTTTTTGACTGGGATACTAGGTCACTTGAAAAGTACAAGATCACTGTAACACAGTGTAATCTTTACACCACTTGAAATATTTTCGGTGAAAATACTTTGGCGATACAGAAGTTGTAAGTTGTTTCTGTCAATTTCCATACAACATTTGAACAATACATTGATATACTCTCCCGAAAGCAAAAATCCGGTGTACACCACAACCCAAAACCTTCTGGACCAACCGCTTTGAAATTTCGCACAGTTTTTCTTCACATCATTGTCCATTACCCTTTATTATAACCTAGGGTCCTTCGCCTCTTTCTCGGGTTGGAAACATCTGTAATCCCATGTGCGGGGTTGGGGATCGAAGCCAGGTTAGCTACGAACAAGGCACTGTCAAGCAGTGCGATGTTTTTATTTATGCAACTGGTACTTCAATTTGTTCTGAATCACTGTTCCAAAGACTTGAATCAAAATCAAACCAGAAATGTTCATTGGCTGTATGATAACATCATTAGCATGAGAAAAGTACCAATTATTTGATCGATACGTACAAACTAATTTTCTTTTTTCACTTGCCCTATTAATTACACATACCTTTCGAACAATCAAATCAGTTTCATTGAACAAACTGGCTCCAATAACTCCGTGAATCACTAGCAGCAACGCAAAGATTGAACCGATCATCTTCATCTGTTGAAACCGAAGAAAGTTCTCACTATAATAAACACCATTAACCAACGCAACAACGGTTTATACTTTCTCGACCGACATAGACCAGGTAACTGCAATCGAAGAGTGCTTTGCTATGACATCAAATAGCTGGACGCCGCATGCTATTCCGTGACTTTGAACGCTAATGTAATCTGGGAGTGTCTGCGCGAAAACGGTTCTACCAGCTACCGATATCACACGTGTGTCTGCGATGATGTTTCGATCTCACGTGCATCTTCTGTTGGGTGGGCGAATCGAAGCAGACCATTTCGACTTTTGTCAGTAGATATGCATTCTTTCGAGATTGAAGCACGTGATGTTCATGCAATTTTATAGTTACTTTTACTGTTAAATCATAATCATTGATATGGACATGCTAATTAGGTAGTGTGACTATTGTTAACTTAACCATATGAATCAAGTGGCATGCGATTTATTTTGTGGTTTTTGATTCGATTACAACGACTTTTAACTGAATTATGTGCGTTTTGGTTTTAAAGGGCCGAACAAACATTCACGTTTTTCTGACACTGTTTTATTTGTTCGTACGTTATGGTCTCTTACCTTCTAAAATTAGATCTTCTTCTTACATTCAAACTTAACTAGCTAAATTACTTCGAATAAATTAAGAAGAGATTTGACGACTATACAGGCACCGAAAATCAAATCCATTAAACCAATCTTTGGTATTAACTGTCTCAAACACTATATTTCCCTCCAACGACGTTGGGGAAAAGTGTATTCACACTACAAGGGGTCAATTATCCCAGCAATTCACTGCTAGTCTTTCACTATTCATAGTCATCACAGTACTTATATGTATGAGCTCTGTTTTATCTGTTATAAAAATTAGGACATTTTTCTTTGTTACACTAGCATTTTTGGTGCATCTCTTCACGAAAATTCTCTTGGCTTTTCAATAAAAAAATAAAACTAAATACCATGATGATTCTTTGACACATCATTGCCCATACACTACATATTATAACGTTAAAATTGTTTTTTACTCTATACGATTTGAATCCTTTTCAAACATTGTTGGCATCGGTTTGATCAACAGCGATGCTGCGAAGTGATCTGAAAGAGGATTCAAAGGCGTTTATATTCTGCAATTATAGAAGCGAAGGAGGAAGATTTTAGAATGTTGAAGTTGATGCCAAATTTGTTGCTTTATATTAATCAGATTTCGAAAGGATTTACCTGGATCTTTCGAAAAGGGACGGATCGGTATAGATTGGTTCGCTTGGGTCGTCAAAGTCGTTTTTGTTATTGCCTCTTGACATCGGATTTATCACCGGTATTTGACACATCCTCGAAAGATTCCTGAAAGATTGAAAAAATAATGATAATGGACGCTCAAACTTTGATATAAATGCATGAGGGTCTACCCTGTCGCAAAGGTCTTCTGTAAACTATTTCCAAAAAGTGATAGTCCTGGCGTCCGTATGTTTCCATCCCCTCTTGAAGATGATGAATTTCCTCTTCCAGAAGCGTGGAACTGACTACTGGAAACGTTATGCAGAGCCGACGGAGTAAATGAGTTAACCGGGGATGTACGATCAAACGACCGATTCTTCATGTATGTCGTCCAGTAGCGACGGTAGACTAAGCCAGATGCGAAAGTGATGCCAATCAGTAAGATCATTAGCAGGATAAGTGCACTCAGAAGACCGAAGTATTCGGAATTAGTCAAACACACGGTTTCCCGAGGAGCCACCATCTTTCTGGCCACTGTATCCTGCTGCATCTCTTCGCGAGACTGAAACACCTGCAGCGAACGAAAAGCGCGAGACTTTTAATTACTTTTTGAATTGAAGTTAGAAAGGTCATCCATCAATATAGTTTACCTCAATCATCTCCCGCACTTGCTCCGGCATTTCACTTGCATTCGAATCCTGATCGTTGGGATTTGAAGCTTCGTTTTCTTTCGAAACGTTCCTACTAAGTGCACCATCACTAACAACCGTTCCGTTGACTACGGAAATCTCGTCATCCTCGTCGTCTGTGTTGTCTCCAATCAACGGTTCTGCTGTGCCATCAAACTCGGTTGGACTATCCGGTGCGGATCGTTTCCGTCGACCGAATGATGGTTCTGAACGACCGCTGGGCCCGGGGCAGTATGCCTGAAAAATATGGTTTGAAACTCGATAGTTGGCATAAATTTATTATGTGGTTCCCGTACCGGTTGACAGCCACCACGACAGGTTCGAACAGTTGCCTCAAACACTAAGAAATTAGATTCCGGAATCTTAAAGGCATTGAACCTTGCCTCCAGAGCATCGCTTTCTCGCGATCTTCCCAACTCCGGAAAGACTGAATTATCGACCGGACATCTGGAAATAGGAATCTTCATTTTTTGAGTCTTTTCATTTGATTTTAGACCGCTAGAAGCTTACCCGTAATTATCTATCAACTGAACACTTCTTCCAGAGTAGGGATCACGAGCCACCACGTTTGTAGCGAAGATATCAGTTGCATGGCTGTATCCATCCTGGGACTCCAAACGGAATGTTAACGGATCACCAACGGCGATGGTGGTTGTTGGTCGACCCTGATAGAGAATCATAAGACGAACCTTGTTGCTCATAGAATTTTCCGCCGGAAGGTACTCGATCGGAATAGGGCTGCCCGATCTGTCGATTTCATTAAAACTACGATTCAGAATAGTGAAAATACAGTCCTTTGGCATATTATATCTTGTAGCTCACTGGGTTACCAGCATATGCTGAATATACTTGGTACAAGATAAAATAGTCAAAGGGTTTCCGGTGGATGTGTTAGTAGCTATGCTACTAATTCTATGGTCAGTACATTTTCTACCTTGAGCTCTTGCATGCATTTTTATCCGCTACGACATGCAATTCTGTGTTGGAAGTAGGTTACTTAATCAGTACTTACCCGGCTCCAATGTAACCGGATGTAACTACGGCCTCCCCCGGCCCTCGGAACATACACGTTAAATTGAATCGTTTGTCTCTTCCAGTTTGAACATTATCCGAGAACTGCACGACGATGATATTGGTCATAGTGTCACCGTACTGCAATGGAACATTTATCGTAGTAGTCATCTAATGAATTGCAAATCAATCTCCCTACCCTCTGTGTTCCACATTCCGGATATCCTTGAGGGCCACTGATTCTAAGAACGTTCACTGTTCCAGCGTTACCTCGGAAGAAACATCGGTCATAGAAACCGTACGCGTATATTCGCCCAAGAAATCCTTCTGGAGTCCTAAGGGTAAACTCCATGCCATCTTCGTTGCACACCTGTCCGACTAAAAGCAAACGGTTTGATTAGATATTTTGCCTCCTACTTCATTGGCTTACCATCGAGGCACTCATCTTGCCCACCTCCTCTTCCAGCGGATCTCTCATAGTAATCAGCACTATCAGACTCAAACATCTGACTGCTCGGAATGTCAAGATCTCGTGAATCCCTATCGCTCAGCTCACAGTTACCGTCCGTCTCGTACGGTGCCGAATCTCTATAGTTGAAACTTCTACACATGAAATCCCTAGCTGCTGCACACTCTTGCTGACAAAGTCCCAACGAAGGAGCACTTATAACTCTTCGTATGTACTGTTTCCGCATCTTTCGCTTAGTAGCCATCTGTTTGAAACTATCCAAACCATCGCAGCGTGTTTCAAATGGACGTTGTGGTCCGAAACCTCCAAATCCATCACCACCACCTAGTGTGTTATCATACCCGGAACTGGATGGACCGTACGGGACTTCAAATGGATAGCCACCACCGTCTGGCATACCTGGACGTCGGTAGCCTCGATCTCGTTCAGGGAAGGCAGCCGGATGAATTGGTGGCGGAATACGTCCGGATCCCGACGGTGGATAATAAGGACCATAGCGATCATCTATGTAACCGCGATCGGGCCCGTAAGCTGGCATGTATGGGTCGTAACCTATTGAAGCAAATTTTGTTAGTAGTTCATTGATAGAATTAAACACATGTGTCACAATATGATAACATTGATTAGTGACAGTTACATGAAGAACGAATGATTACCAGGACGGCGGTTCATATACTTGTGGAATGGTGACACATTTGGTGATGTCGGGTAACGACCCTGTGCCGGAACCGGTTCCATAGGATATCGCGTCTCGGGAGCGGGATAGCGATTGCTTTCGACAGGCATCAGTGGCGCGGGATAGCGATCTGTGGTGTATCCTCGATTGGGAGGTGTTCTAGGTGGAGGTGGGTAACCGGGTTGGTAATCGGGATAGATGTTTGGCATGTACTGAGGTGGAGGATAGCGAGTGCCTGTTGGTGCCACGGGATAACGAGAGTCTGGAATTGGTTGTGGACCAGTCGGATAACGGGAATCAGGACGCTGGGGATATCTTGAGTCTGGAGTAGGCATCTGGTACGGAGGATACCGTGAGTCAGGTGGGTACCGGGTATCTGTAGGATAGCGGGAATCAGGAGGGTATCTACTATCGGGTGGGTATCTGGTATCGGGTGGATATCTGGAATCGGATGGATATCTTGAATCGAATGGATAGCGTGTATCAGGTGTTGGTGGTAGTCGGGGATCAGTAGGATATCTGGAATCCGGAGGGGAAGGATACCGCATAGGATGGCCGCCAGGGTACATGTCGGGTTCACGTTCCGGATACCGATCTGTTGGTCCGTACCGATCTCCCGGGAATCGGTTGTCGTATACCGATGGGTATCTACCATCATAATCTGAGGGATAGCGATCTGTTCCAGGACCTATCGGATAGCGATCAGTCGGTCCGGGGTATCTGTCGGTTGATGGATAAGTACCTGGGAACGGTTCACCTGTAAGTGTGACGAATGTGAGGTGCTTAACATTATGAGCACGACTCTT
The DNA here is from genome assembly GCF_030247195.1 of Topomyia yanbarensis. Lineage (NCBI taxonomy): Eukaryota > Metazoa > Arthropoda > Insecta > Diptera > Culicidae > Topomyia > Topomyia yanbarensis. The sequence goes on from NC_080672.1 coordinate 254,244,446, forward strand.
GGTGCTTTTTTATATTAGTACACAGTGTTGGAAATGAATTTCTTGCATATTTTGAGATTGGTTATTACAATTTTAGCAATTATTTACTATTTCTAATAATAAAACATGCTTTCTTACCACCATAGTCGGGTCTTGCTCCTGGAGGGAAGCGATCATTTGGAGGATAACGCCCTGGGGTTCGGTCATCTGGAATACGGTCACGGTCGCGATCACGATCGCGGTCTAAAAGAAGTAAGATCGTTTAAACTCAATTTCTTGAATCTAAACATTTACTAAGGTCGATAAAAAAGTTGAACCTTTGTCGGTTATAAACGAAACGCGAATTGCATGGCCAACTTCTTTATCGATTGCGCTAGAATGTTTTCCGAAAAATAAGTCATCTAATCCCGTACCTCCATACGGTGGTCTCCAGTCGGTCGGATCTGGTCTTCCATTGGTCGTGTCCGTGTCGCCGCCCACTAAATGTGCTTTAATAGTTTAATCAAAAAAGATAACCCGGTAAGACTATGGCTACTGTCGGATACTTACGCATTAAGTTTTCATAGTAATCATAGTCCGCATCGTAGATGATGCGCATCCCATCTCGTTGGTTGTATCGACTGAGACGGCAGGTTCGAAAGCGATCGCTATATACGGCCGACCGGCACTGGAAGCTGGTCTGCCTGAGGCACTCGTCCAGACACTCACTCAACGACCTGCCAGTAATTTCCGAATGGAACTCTCCACCTAACCTCGAGTTTCGATAGCGCTGGAAGGCGGTATCCGGACGCCGGCCGCTAGCGAACAAATGTGATGTTACGGAGTTTTCCGGATAATCGGAACCACGTTCTGGATCCACACAGCAGAGGAAGGCAATGCATTACAAACCTGGTCACGTCACACTTTCTCACAGTACTCCCCGTGAACCCCCCGGTGTGATCCGAATTCTCACAAAAATTGTGCAAAGTATGAGTAAAACAACACAATCAACCGGTTAAGAATCGTCAGAAGTGGTGGAGAATCCATTTAGGAAAGTGATTAACGGGAAGAGTGCAAGCTTGTGGGAGTGAGTCTCTGGGTCAAACACGAGCACCTCGGCTCCCACGCTTTCGATTCCGTCTCAGGACGTCAACGGAAATGGTTCTATAAAATATTATAGCAAAAGCAAATTATTGTTCATTGCGTGCGGGAAGCGTTTGTCTTATCACTATAGTCAGCGTGCAATTTTGGCTGCGCCTACTACGACAGTGTCGACGAGAAACTACTTTCAAATGAAATCGAGAATGAATGACGTTCTTCTGACGACCCGGGGGGTTCTTGAGATGGGGAGTGATTGGTTTGATACGATTCAAAAAAGCAGAAAAAGCATGATGGGGTTGTACTTACGATTGTCAAGGCACACTAAATCGTAAAAATGATGCGTAGGACTAGAACTGATACTGAGGTCATCTTTTTGCGACACCGAATCTTCCTCGGAGAGTATGCATTGCTTGGACTGGTCGTCAAACTCAATGGAACGGCAGAAATACCTAAAAAACACCGATGAGTAAACATTTGAACTATGGTTCTGTTCGCTTGATGGTAGTACTTTTCAGCTCTCAAACAGAGTGATTGGCATTCCTCAAGAGTCATATTGTTGAAGATTTCTACTTCAAACGGTCCACCGAGACGTTTGTTTTCTTCTTTGACGTAAACCACTAGCCCATCACAGCGTCGTTCAGCGTTCAAGCAGGTATTTTCCAGATAGTCTGAGTTCGGATCATCCTCTAGCAGCTCTGGATGAGTACGACGAGTGAATCGACTCATCGAGCAGCTGCGCAGTGTGGAATCGTAGTTAGCTGATCGACATACGAAGGAAAATTCATTCAGACATTTATCCTCGCAATCCGAGCGATTAGCAGCTGTCACTTCCTTAATATCGGAGACTGGCAGTTTCAATTTCTTCCTAGGGTGTCTCTCGAATACGTACCGCCTATTTGGACATTCACGATCAGGTCTATTAGCTGCAAAAGATAAAGCGTTTGTGATTACAACTATCATTGGGGATATTACAAAAACTTACAGGTCAAACACACTTCAGTAAAATGAACACTGTTTGGCACAAGCATTAGATTTCCGATTCCCTCCGGAGCCGCTTGTTCCCGGGTTAAATAACATGTAGACTCTTCGTACTCGGGTCCGGCGCTGAAAGACGCTATCCGATTGCCCGGTTGGAAGTCAAAGCTCGTACAGGCCCGTCCCAGATTAGTGGACGCCGTACGATCTCGCAGGCAAAGATCTTGACATTTTTCCAACACTCGAAATGGTGGCGCTGAATCGCGGACCACATCGTCGTCGAAGCCTTGCAACTGTTGATTTGGCAGTCTTTCATATAGCACCCGACCCAGGCCATTGTTGCAGGTGGTCTGACCTAACACTAACACTAGTCTAGCTAACGATAGAATAACGGCAATGTCTGACACTCCCGGCAGTAGTTTTTGCTTTTTGCGCATCGTATATTCTCTTTTCTATATGTCTAGATTTTATTTTTACGTATTTTGTGCTTCACCGCGCTAGATAATAACTTCATGCTCTTTATTATCTGCCGAGATCAGATCTATTTTAGCTTCAGCCAGTCGTTATCCAAAGCTCAGATAATTTCGTACACTTTTCGACCATTTCACCTTCTTATGGAATTTTCGCCTGAGCGACCTGGAAATGAAAAAGATAGAAGTGGATTAGTATGAGCTTATGATAGGTCAAATCACAAATCGGTGATTGTGCCGAGGCTCAAAATTCAAAAAATTTCATGATTGTGGCGTAATATAATGATAAACCTATTAGCTAGATCGATGATGCACTGTGATATACACTATCGGTCAAAAGTTTAAGTTCACTTGCTCTTTTTTTGAATTTTATATAGTTGAGTGGGTTTCTCAGTAGACTTTGTCAAGCACGTGCGTCTTGACTATATCATGTTGCTACACGCTACTGATCAGAGTATAGGAGGGGGTTTGACGCCTTTGGATGACGCGAAGATCACAAACTAACTTGTCATGACAGGTTGTATTCTTTCGATGCGTCGATTACATAAAACGTGTAATATCTTAGTGCTGCGAGAGTTCACTATGAAAATTATATTCCAAATGTTTCAAAAAATTTTTTTTTCATAAAATAAATTGAATGATTAATATAAATCAAATTAATAAAATAAATCAAATTAGCTCAAACGAAAATTAGACAATATTAAAAAGCTATGAAATTAAGAAAGTAAATTAAATTGGTTCAAGCCAACAAACTGTCATCTAATAATAAAAAGAACTGACTAAACCGAATTAATAAAATGAAGAAACTGAATAAAATATAAAAACAGGTAAAAATTAACAATTTAATAAAATGATTAAAATAAATGAAATAAATAATATGAATAAAACCAAAAAAAAAATTGAATCAATAAGATAAATAATATGAGTAATATGGATAAAATTATCCCTTTCATATCTAATATTTTCCTAGCACATATATGGTTTCAAAACCATTTTTCTTAAAAGTGTTAGAGTAAAGAAACACGAAAAACCTGTTTTGAACAAGATAGATGCTTATTAAGCAGTGTGAAAAGCTACTCGATTTTAACATACAATGCACAACTCCTGCAAAGTTTTCAATAGTTCCATTGGGCAGAAGAGATAGCCAAAAGCAGTCTACATTGATAAAATGTATCAGTTTTCAACAATATTTGAAGACAACGAAGATATATCAAAATATAATTTTTCACCGATAACTGAAAAAGTCTCTGGCAGCACTGATCCAGTGGAATCCAATCAGAACAATTGCAATAACTTTAGTTCTACGGATATTTCTTGTAACTATTAGCGCTCAAATAAAAGGGGATAGTCACAATGATTAGTTTTACTTCTTTGTTTTCTTTCAATGTATTTTATCATTTTTCTCATTTTGTTTGCTTTTTAAATAATAAAATGATAAAAATGAAAAAAAAATCAGAGATATAAAAAAGTAATAGAATAAATTACATTGTATCTAATTAATGTTGTAGATGAAATGAATAAAATGAACGACTGAAAAAAAAAATTATATAAATGTAGAACAATCATTACATTTCATGTTTCATATGTTTGTAATTCTCACTTACGTTTAGTTCTTATTTTCTTCTTGTTTTCCGTAATTAGTTACTATAAATCAGCCGGTAATGATTTGTGGTGGATCGTAATCCAATTCTTTAGGTTGTCAAATTATAGGTTAAGAAAGGGATATAGGTTAACAAATTATGCTTGCACGTAGGTTATCAATTCAAGTAGGCTAATAATTACATAGGTTATCAATTCAATATAGGACATTTCAAAAACCGACTTACTTCGCATAAATTTGTATACAATACAATGTAACTATTTAATATATAAATTATCGCGCTACTGCAAACCTGCTAGCCTCAGAACACGTTTTAAAGATGATCCTTCTTCTTTCGCTACTCGTGGTCTGTCAGTCATGATCTAACGGCTGCGGTCGTTAATTATAGGGTAATCATCGAAGATCGTCTTGGTGAGTTGTGCCGACCGAGGGGTCGTAACACCATTGTTTCAGAATATTCTGAAGTGTTTGTGAAAATTCCATTGCAAAGAACACGTTTTCGTTCTTCTTTTCATGACGGCGTTTCAAGATTATCTGGTATTTCTACTTTATTGATGGGCCTTAATTAGTCATCAGGAAATCTAGAAATCAGGAATTTGTCTTGGAATTAAAAGATGTTTTTTTGGCCACAGATATCTGAAAAATGATTTTTGTACAGAATAGAATTTTCAGATCCAGTATTTTAACGCGCAATTGGAAATAGTGAACTGAAATAAGGCTACCTGTAAATAGTATTCATTTGCATTGAAATATATAGAAAAGAGTGTCAAATGTCTAGGTTATGTTGGCAATTAAATTATTGCCGATGGCACAAAAGCCGTACATTCAGTTGATTACAATGCAGTCTCTTTCCACCCATCCTTATCACTTGAGAATTGTTTCGTTCAGAATTCTCGTTCTGGAGATATGGGTTAATGAGTCCTACACAAAACAATACCATGACAAAGGAATGGTACAAACTACCAGAATAAGTATTTAAATTCTTCGAAAAATCAGGGGCCATTGAAAGCGTCCCTGGACTTCTTTTGAGACACGAACATTCTTGAAATTATTATGGTTAAAACCGACACCTTAAGTTTGACACTTTTTCTGGGTTGCCACAAAACCAAAAAATTATAATTTCTACGCAGAATTCTTCTTCAGAAAATTCTTAACATGGCTTAAATTTGTCAGCGCTTCAAAAAATTAATTTCATTAAAAAATTTTGGTTGAAAAACTTGGAAAACGTAGTGACCATTTGTAGGCACTGCGGGTAAAACCAACACCCCAGAGGGGTAAAATAGACACCTCTTTAATTTTTTTCTCTCCTCTTTTTTATTAAAAATGTGATATATACGTGAGCAATGAAGTGTGAATTTGTGTGATACAAACATGTGCTTTTTGTAGCTTCATTATTTAGTGAGGGGAAGAGAGTTCGAAAGCGTAGTGTTATGAACAAGAGTGTTTTATGCTATAGGGTTATTTCTTGATATGGGTATTTCCAAATAATCCTTACGCACATCATTGCAACCTTCTGTGTCATTTTATTTCGTAAGAGAAAATTTGCAAGGGTTCTACATTCTGTTAATAGGATTCATTCACTTATTAGTGACACACACTTCGCAGCAAAACTGCCTGGCTCTGACTTTGATTTTTCGGGATTGATCATCAACGATCTACCGGGGTATACAAAAGGTCATTGTCTCACTGTGATAAAGTTCATATATGACAAACCAAGAGAACAATAGAAATTCGGTTTGATGAGCTTTTTGCAGAAATAGCAAAAGCTTCAATAGAATCTGATAATATTCCAATTTTTGATTTTTAAAGAGACTTATAAGAAATAATCACAATAAAAGTATTTCTGTGTATTTCAGCTATTACTATAGTGTGCTAATGGTGTAATTGAAGTGTCACAAAGATCTCCAGCCTTTTGTAATGAATCGCAAGTAAACACAACCATCTTAACAGCGTGTCGGTTTTACCTCAACAGCGCATATTTTTTTTAAAAAGCAATCAAAAATCTTGAATTTCTCAAACTCGTCTTCAATGCACCCAGTAGATCATAGAAAAGGCCGATAATAATAGGTACTGAAAAATGTGGTGATTTGAAAAGCTTTTGTTCGGTTAAAACCTTAAAATCTACCAACAAAATATAACATCCAGACGAGCATGAACGCTGCTGTCGTATGTTTTGTTTATTTTTATGACGTACGGCGTACTAATGTAAATCCAATTTGTCTTCAAATACTCTACATAATCGTCCTAATAATAAAGTGTCATTATGAAATGAATGAAAATTTGATTTCTAGGGAAAGTTGTGCGGTGTCGGTTTTACCCACAATACCCCTAATAGTGTCAAATGGCAACGTTGAGCCTTTCATTTGAAACTAATTTCGGTTCATTGGTTGCTGAGATAATTACATGACATTAGTGCACATACATACATACCCACACACACATACACACACACAGGGGTTAGGTTTTTTAACATAGAATGTCTATGCAAAGTTTGAAAGAAATCGGTTAAGTAGTTTTGGAATGGCAGGTAACACCGCAAATCATGTTTTTCCAGAGCCGTTCTACAAAAAGCTTCACCGTCACCGAGTCGTTTGTCGATATTTTTACAGAGAAAAGGTACAGCATGTTATTGAAATGATATACTATAAAGTACAAAAGTTTTAATCAATTCGCTTCACGCAAAGTTATAAAAAAATTCCAAAAACAGTTTTTTTTCGCGCTAAAACCTTTAACCCCCTCCCACCTTAATACGAACAATTAAGATGATGTAAAAGAAGTCGATTTTTTACCCACTACATCAAATGCCTCTCGTAAGTGACTGGTACTGTCAAATTTGATAGTTGGTAATAAAAGGCACGAAACTTGCAGCACTGATTATTCTTCTGTTATTTTCTTTAAAATTTGTTATTTCTCTATAGTTACCGTTGAAACCCATGGTTACCTGCTTGTTGTATAAACAGTAAGTTAATTCCTGTACCTTTTCCTTATTTCGGAATTCTCGTTTTTCCGGAAATTTCGGACAGTTACGATAATACAGTTGAGCTTGTGAATTAACTAGGCGTATTATCATAGCGTGTGCGTTGTGCTGCTTTTTGTCTCGTGCCAGTGGATCAACAAAATGTTCGACGAAAACATGCGACACTCGAGTTCGATTACCAGTTTTCCGAATTAAATGTTTTTAAAGGACATTACTTACAGAGACGACTTGTGCTTTATGGAAAACAATTTTCCGGACGGGGCAACTTAATGAACACGTCTGGATACATCGCGGTACATGATCCTTTTGTTGCGTCATCTGTGGCACAGTACCGTTCAATAGCAACATTCTAGCGAATCATCGGTTCACACATACCGGTGAGAGACCGTGCAAGTGCCCTGTATGCCACAATACATTTGTTCAAAAATCTTCCCTAATCTTAAATATGAACTTTTACAGGGGCGAACCGCTGTAAAAGCACAGCTTGTGGGGGTAAAAATTTGATGTGAAGCCAAATTTAAAAGTACACGTCAGCCTTCAAACGTTAATGCGCATCGTTCGGACAAACATTTTTCTGTAGGGTCAGGCTTGAAAAAGCACAAGAATTTATATAATTGAACTACCGTTCAAGTGAACCTTGTGCTCGTACACATTCTCTTTCATATGGGTGAGATACCGTTGAAGGGCACCGTGATTATGGACTGAAGAAGGCATTAACAGTAAACATGCCGTCGTAAGGGTGAACGATCGCACTAGTGAACCGCGTGGCAGAGAATTCTCTGCACATGTTTTCTGGAAGAAGCGCGAACGACACAAAAATAGAGCAGTTATTACGGAAATATGGAACCGAAGACATTGTCGCTGCTGAATTGATTATAGAAACAAAGAGTATTGGAACCGCCAATTTACTGGAACAGAGTCATCCCATTTTAATTGAACTATTAAAATGGGAGGCTCAGTAAATTGGTGGTTGTGACAATATCGCTTTGCTCAGTACAGACACTAGTACATGGTTGGCAGCTTTTTCAAACCAGGCTCACTCCGTCCGTTACGGACCATGCTGCTGCATTTTTTATAGGCACGAAGTGCCGCAAAGCCGTCTGCTGCATTAGCGACAATAAGGTTTGTTTCATGGTGAACGTTTTTAGAGTCTATTTTACTTGGAAATGTTTATGAAGTCCTGGTGATCGAAATAAAATCATTCAGCTAGTCATGACTACCCTCAATTTTTGCATTAACCGATTTACATGCCATTTCACTCCATCCTTGACTCATTTTCTTCCCAATGCGATTTTCCAGAGTTCAACCCTGCAAATTTTTCGTTCCTTAATACCTTCCTAGCAGTTTTCTGTATAACGACATATGGACATATATCCTATGTTCGGTCGCAGTTTTTGGTAGCTTTCACGTTACAAATTTGAATACCTACACTTTGGCTCGCTACCGCTACCATTTTTACCGACTATTAATTCGGCTTATGTAGTGAAGCAATCGTGAAGTTTATTTTGAGATAGGAACACATGGACAAAATGGTACGAATTACATCGGTGCAGGTGAATGGATAACAGTTCTGTACATAAAAGTTACATTTCAGGAACTGAAGTAGCGCGATGTACCTACCCACCACCCACTATTTCCTGGTGTTTCGAACCGCAGATGAAGAGGCAAGCATCTGTTAGAGCTAAAGCCTCATACAAATCACTGAAAGGTTTTTCGCCAACTCTTAGACGGTTTTAAATCTTAGATTATTCTGAATTTGGCCCTAAAAATAAAAGAATGCATTTGAAGCAATATTGTTGCGCTGTAACGTTATTAAAGCTTTGTTTATTTTCTGTAGCAAATTATCGATTGCCAGGATACCCAAAAGCAAATCAGTGTTGCGCGAGAAATGTATTTCTCGGCATTATCGAGAGGCCCTTCAATGAATTGGTAACTGGTGGTAAATTTTTCGAACGTATTTTTGCCTCAATTTTACATGAAGTCTCAGGTCGTGTCGTTGGTGTAGCTGGTAAATCGATTATCTTATGCGCTGTTCACCTGGGTTCGATTCCCAACCCCGCACATAAGGTTAAAGATTTTTCTAAAGAGATTTTTATAACCGGAAAAAGAGACGAAAGTTTTAAACCTCTATAATCGAAATAAAAAAAAATACACGTTCACTAAGAAAATACGGGTTTCAAAAAATGCTTTATTCACATAATTATCAAATAATAATAAACACTACATCTAATAGTCAATCAAATTCCTATCATTTTTAAATACAAGTTTTATCTACTACGGCATTTACTTGACAAATGAAAGCAATGAAATCATTATAGAACAAGCTCAGAGCAAGAAAAATAGAAAATCTTAATGATCGCCACAATCCTTGAACACACACGCCGTACGATTCTTGTGCCACTACTGAGTTTTGCCACGCCGAAATATTTTTGCTCGTTAATATTTCGCGATTGCAAACATTCTCAGCGTGTACGAAGTTACCTGAGTAAGACAACCTGTTTGGCTATCTTCAGAAAAGTTTATGGTACCAAGTATGCTTTGGGGTTTGAGTTGCTAAAGAAAAATTCCATTTTCGCGGGTTTTCATTTTCGGGATTTTTCCCAATTCATTTTAACCCGACCGAAACATTTTTTTTTTTCCTTTTATCGATTTTATGAGGTCCATTTAACGTTTTTAAAAATCTAGCATTCATATTCAAACGACTGAAAATAAAGGTTCTCACCGAAAAAGTAGGCAAGGATGAACCTCCAGTATAATTCTCTCGCAGGAAAATCCGTATAAAGTTACTTTCAAAATTAAAAGTCGAATAAAGAAAAGTCCTTTGTAAGAAACGAATAGATTGTTTAGGGTTTTTATGCAGAACTTATTTAATACTCTCATATCGAAGAGCTCCTGTCCGATTTTTATGCTAGAAATTAATATCCTATATTTACATTCTAATTTAAAACGGGTAAATTTACGAAGCATTCTCTGTTTTTGTGATTTTTATTTTCGATGTCTCGCTTAGCCCGCAGCTAAATATTCTAGCTTGTTTTAATAACATAAATAAATTTTATATATTAAATAATAGTCATAGTTATTCTGACTCTCTTCATAAGAACAACTGTTCAATGAGTAAAGACAAATAATTTTTAAATTCAGAGAAAATATCAACTCACTGGGCACACAAGAAGTATGAAAAATCGCTTAGTAATGCCCTCCAAAATAACCAGTAACTGGTAATAAACTAATCTGCATTCCCCCACACTTACGGTGACATGCGATTATTTCTTCCGACAAAATAGCATTCAATCATCCACGTGAGATTCACCCAAAAATGAATAACCAGAGTGCGTGGCTGACTAACCGACCGGGCGGAGCGGTTTGGATAGCATGCTGCAGACCGCCAATTTTGAAGGGAGTAATCCACAGCCATCAGCGAGCACCGAGGAGCACCGGAACCAACTTCCGCTGATTGGAACTACTGATTTGTTACGGTTCGTAGCTCTTCACCGCTCAGCGTTATGTGAAGGACGGTAGCGGGCGGAGGAAAGAATGCGTGTTGCTAGCTCCGTAAAAGAATATAATTATGTCATTTGGATGCAGCCTTCTGGTTGGGCTTTGGCTAGCCGCACTCGAAACCCTCCAGCGAGCGTGATCTGTTGATTCTGGGTGCTGTGGCACGTTTTTTGTTGTTTTAGAATCGGCTATCGCAACTGTTCGCGCTGTACGGTAGGGGAATTATGGTTAAAACCGACACCTTAAGCTTAACACTTTTTCTAAGTTGCCACAAAACCAATAAAATTATAATTTTTATGCAGAATTCTTCTTCAGAAAATTCTTAACAAGACTTAATTTTTTCAGCGCTTCAAAAAATTAATTTCATTAAAAAATATTGGTTGTAAAACTTGGAAAACAAAGTGCCTTTTTGTAAGCACTGCGGGTAAAACCGACACCCCATAGGGGTAAGATCGACACCCCCTTTAATTTATTTTCTCTCCACTTTATTAAAATCTTTATCTTTATTAAAAATGAGATATATGCGTGATTAATAAAGTGTGAGTATGTATGATGCAAATATGTGCTTTTTATTGCTTCATCATGTAGTGAGGGGAAGAAAGTTCGAAAGCGTAGTACTATAAATAGGAGTATTTTATGCTATAGGATTATTTATTGATATGAGTATTTCCAAATAATCCTTGCGCACATCATTGCAACCTCCAGTGTCATTTTATTTCATAAGAGAAGATTTTCAAGCGTTCTACGTTCTGCTAATTGGATTCATTCACTTATAAGTGACACACACACTTCTTAGTAAAACTATCTTTTTCAGATTTGATTTTTCGGACTCTGATCATTAACGATCTATTTGAGTATACATAATATCATTGTCTCATTGTGATAAAATTCGTCTATGACAAACCAAGAGAACACTAGAAATTCGGTTTGATGACCTTTTTGCAGAAATAGCAAAAGCTTCGTTAGAATCAGATAAGCAAAAATTCCAATTTTTTATTTTTAAAGAGACTTACAAGAAATAAACACAATAAAAGTATTTCTGTGTATTTCTGCTAATACTATAGTGTTCTAATAGGCTAATTGAAGTGTCACAAAGATCCCCAGTATTTTGAAATGAATCGCAACTATACACAACCATCTTAACAGGGTGTCGGTTTTACCCTAACCATAGGGTGTCGGTTTTACCCCAACAGCGCACATTTTTTTATAAAAGCAATTAAAAATATTGAATTTTTCAAACTCGTCTTCAATGCACCTAGTTGATCATAGGACAGGCCGATAATAATAGGTACTGAAAATGGGGTGATTTGAAAAGCTTTCGTTCGGTTAAAACCTTAAAATCTACCAACGAAATTTTACATCCAGACGAGTATGAACGCTGCTGTCGAATGTTTTGTTAATTTTTATGACATTCGGCGCACTAACGTAAATCCAATTTTTCTTCAAATGCTCTAAATAAACGTACTAATAATATTGTATCATTATGAAATGAATAAAAATTTGATTTCTAGGAAAAGTTGTGGGGTGTCGGTTTTACCCACAGTGTCGGTTTTTCCCACAATTCCCCTACGTGGTTCGGTGAAGGAGACGAATGGTAATCTATAGCTGATTGAGGTCAAAAACATTTCGGTTCTCTCGCGTATCGCCACTCGCGGGTGTACGGGAATAGAAAATGACAGAAAGCGCTGGCATTCGTTAATTGTGGTGTCACAGTGGCTGCTTCGGCTTGGCTTTTGAATTTTGGTTTTGTGGTTACCGAAACTGGTCGTGAATAGATACATAATTAATTCTAGCGCTTCTATCGAAGCAAGTGTTTGAATGCTATAGTGTGGTTAGTTTTAATAACTTTATTGAAAATTAAATTTCGATTTCCATCTGAATTGACTCATATGTTTGATACTGTTAGGGGGAGAAGTGTGACCGTGAGAAATTTTTTCCTGGCGATTGTTGTTTTTTATTACCCATGAACGTGCATTTTAGTATATCTTTTTACATTGTTTTGCGATGTTTACCCATTTGCTCCAATGTGTGTACATCCTGGAGTTTGTGTGTTCACATTAGTCATATGTCAGATTTTGTATTACCTCAGTAGACAGAACTTACCGAACATAATACTACGTTCACACTACGAGTGGCTATCTTGATGACATTTTTCGTGTTACTAATTATTATAACGTGTTTTAACTCTGTAGTGTGAACATAGTATAATGCTCCATTTTTTGAAAAATTTATATCTGTAAAAATCGAAGTGATGTTTTCTGTCAACTTTGAACAATTCGATGTATGGGTTCGATGTTGTATCATCGGTTTGGACTGGAGTTAGTCAGACCGAACTAAGTGACAATATATTGATATCGAGAAAAACGAGTTTAAAGTTTGAATCGCAGCATCCTTTACATTATAAATGAAAATTAATTTTTGTCGTTATTATTGTTTATCTGGCAAAAGTAGAATGTAGCTGAAAAAATTCTTTATCCAGCGCTAAAATTATCTCATTTTTTTTATATTTAGCAACTTAGTCCGGTCTGACTTAACCTAGACCATTTTTATCGCGTATTATTTTCTCTCGTAAGGATTTTTCTTTTCAAGTTGCAGTCACTCACTGGATGCTTCCAAGGGGGTGTGATCCGATCATTTACCACCATGGTTTAACCAAAAATGTGCGTACTCTTGAATTTCCAGTGTCCGTTATATTCAATCGCTCTTTCACTGACGCTGTTTCCTAGTTCCTGGAAATCTGCTGCTACACACCTGTTCCTTCAAATGGTAGCTTTCATGACGTGGATACCTAGCGTGCGATATCGATCTTCAGCTGCCTTCTGAAGGTATCTGTTATACCGTTTGTTATACGACGATATTTATGAGTCCGTGCGTTATATCAACGTCAAGGAACAACATGGCTTCGTCAGTAAACGACCTACAACCACAAATCTTATGCCTTATGTATCTACCATCAACGACAAACATAACAAGCGACATCAAGTGGATTTCATTTATATAGACTTGTCAAAGGCCTTTGACCGTGTTCTGCGTCGCCTGCTGAAGCTTAAACACATTGGATTTCCTGCCTGGTTGACAGATTGGATTGCTTTGTATCGTACAGGACGAAGGGCTGTTCGATTGAGCACTGAAAGTCCATTTATTCTTATACATTTTTGTTGGACACCATAACTTTCTATCTTTCGTGGCTAAGCAGCGCTATCCAAATTTAAACGTTAATAGCTCTTTAACGGTTGGTTGAATCGTTCCTAGGTCTGTGTTCGGATGTTTACAGTGACCTCTAGTGGCAATTATGCGAAGTGCGAGTGTTTCTCCATACATTTTGGCCAAAAATCCCATACAAACTTTAACCGTTGCGTTGTTTTCCCAACAAAAAAATTAAAGGGTTATGTACAGGACACGACCACGGTGACATTAAAAATGTAGCTTTTTTCAAGAGCGTGCAAATGAATTTTATCTATCACACATATCGACTCACGTTCTTGTTCACTCGCCTGCTTTCATATGTTACAATTTGCTATATACCCTCCCCATCAAAACATAATTTATTGAAGGTCTTTTAACGGTAATCTATTAATTAATCAAGTATCTCACTAGGTGATTGGCATTATTTGGCTGATCCATCTAGTAAAAATAGGCTGGTCTGTCCAGAAAATATATTCAAAAGAAAAGTTCCATATTAAGAGCTGTGATGAGGAAGCCCACGCCCGCCAACGGAAATGGAGAGATTCTCCATGAAATATGAAATTTCATTTTCCATTTAAATTTTCAATAATGTACTAGTGAACTTAAGTAAACAATCTTAAGTTTAAGTATTTCTTGATCGATTAGTGGTGGAAAAAATGAAATTATTTGATAAATTACATTGTTATGCAACGTTCGCACTACCAGTTAAAATGGGTTTTTATGCTATCTTGGTGACATTTTTCTTGTTGCTAATTATTAAAACGTGTAACGTAGTGTAAACATTGTATTATTAAACCAATTCTGCAGCGTTTTATGTTATATAGGTGCACAGATTTATTTTAAAATTTAAATTAGTATACCCAACCGTTCAATTTGTTGTATACTTTAAAACGCAATTAGAACTGTGTTTTAAATACATAGGGTAGGACAGATATTCTGACTGGATAAACTGGGAAAATAATTTTAAGTCCAGTAACGCTTAAGACATGGCTTGAATTTGAATCGAAAAAGAACACCCGCTTCAACTGCTGCTGGGACGGTAAGTTCTGTTTTAAAATTTTCCGTTGTGTGCAGTACGAAACAAAAGAGTTTGAAATTAGAAAACAAAAAGTTCTGCTGGGAATGTGATTGTTTCCGATGCAATTACACTCAGATTTTTCACGCAGGGGATATAGGCCGTGTAAATGAAAACCGCGTAAATTTAAAAAAACGAGTTAATGAAAACCGCGTAAATTTCAAAATCCGCGCAAAAAACCTGAGTGTACTCTCCTATATAAAATACTACGCTGCTGAACAGTGCAATAACTACAGAAGCACGTTGTCAGATGCCTTACTGATAAAAAACATATAACCGAAATATGAAACATGAAAACCAATAGGCTCTTTACCCTACGCAACTACAAAGCGCCGTAAACATGGATTAACAAGATACAACGCACACGCATGCATAAAAATAAATATATTTTTTTTCAAACGCAACACTTAAGCAGCACACACCGTATTGAATTAAATCCAAACCACCCCGCCCACCCACTTTGCAAATCATTCTGTGACACCGTGCTGGTACCCGAAAATCCGCTGCCGAAAATGCACAGCGTCTACCGCTTATTGTAGTGCCCAAACGCTGCAGCCATGATCTTACCCGTTGACATAAGAACAAAAACTGATTCAAACGGGTACGCGTCACCTCTATTTATAAACTAACCGTATATGGTTTAGTCACTTAGGTGCGAGTGTGTGCAAATGCCAACGTTACCGAAAATCGATAGCGCTTATTGCATCGCCCGGAGACGATGTTGCTCGGATGGGATAAGAGACACAACTGATTTAAACGGACATGCGTTGCTTCTATTTATGACTTTTCGTGCTTCATTGAGCAACTAAGCTGCCCTCTCTTGACGGCTGTGTCTGAGAAATCTGCCTCACGAATGGTAATTTTCCCGTTTTTCGTGAACTTTTTAATTTTACCAATTTCCAAAAGTCTACTTTTATTGGGGAGATATTAAATTATTACCAATATTTAAGTTAGGTGTTTCTGAATCGGTTGGTGTATGAATGATTAAAATCCATCTAGTAATATCGGAGTTATAAGCGTGCAAACCTTACATAGTTTCGTTACATGGGAGATAGTTTAGATTTTAGAATGACACCTAGCCCCAGATAGTGGAGTAAGACATTTTTAATGTCAAAACACCTTAAACATGCCGACGAGGGTACCCGCAAATTGAAATGCTCATAACTATGGCTTTCTTTAACCGATTTGGACACTTTTAGATGTTTTGGATTCAGGAACTCGTACACTTGATTCCGCGAAACTGAACCGGATGAATGGATCTGGTTCTTGATAATCCGGATTTTCCGGAGTAGTGATCCAGGACTAAGATATGATTTGTAAATTTTAATAATGTCCTAGCAATATGAGTATCAAAACTCTTCAAATTATCATGGAAGTCTGTTATTTGTTGCAATTTGACCTAGGAATTGCCTCTCACTGCTCCACGGGAACCTGCTCCGGAATATCCGTTCCGGGGTCAAATCATCAAATGGTTCCAAAACCACGAGATACAGCCTACTGATGCAATTCCGAGAATTCGGATACCCACATTGCCAGTTTTCCATTGAAATTCACAAATAGTATCCCAGCACTGGAATATGCTTCTGGAAATCCGGATTTCCGGGAACCGAATGGATTAACTTGAATCATTTTTACCCAGTCTAAAAGTGGATGAGTTCCTGAATCCAAAATGTCCAAATGCGTCAAAATCGGCTGGAAATTGCCTTAGTTATTGACATTTCCGTTTTGTGGTTACCCGGGCATCCTTGTCGGCCTGTTACGTAGTAAAAAATAATTCAGGAACTCCTCCTCACTCCACATTACTATATCAACAATATTATTAACCCAAAAGCTTGACTTAGTGAAGTTCAAAGATGTCACAAAATTTCAATTTCCAGCTATGGATAAAACATTGGAAATTCACAATATGCTCCAAATATTAATGATGACAAGAAAAACACTAAAATATAACTGCAGTGTTTTCCAGAATGCTTTTCAATACTAGTTGTACAAGAGTTAAAATAGAATATAATATATGTTTGCTTCGCGGTTCGATGCCATCTTGGGATGTTTTTCGGCCGCTTGCTTTCGTTCCATTTCATATCAATAATCATTATTTTTTGCATTAGGAACCAGTGCATGCAGCATTGGTAAGCTGACCAACTCTGACGAAAAAATCCGTACACTATGAAAACCGTTTGCCTGAGCGTGATGAACGATTTCGCTTCGTTGCGGTATGGTGTACGGATTTTTTCGTCAAAGTTGGTCAGCTTAAGCATTGGTATGCCTGAAGTCGCTGTTGACTGACGCTGACGGGTTAGCACCCTTGAAGGGCGTCAAGCTTAATAAAATAAGTCAGAATAAGAGTGCCATTTCCAGCCGAAAATTCATGCAAACTTTATCGCTCATTTCCTCAGTTTCGTAGAAACCTAAATGGATCAAATCACATCAAGGGTAGTAAAGCGGTTTCTTAAGAGGCTACACCACTTTACAACACAAAAAATAGGCATATGTCAGGATTTTTTCTAGACGAGATAAAGAAGTGAATCGAGATCTTGTCAAATGAGATTTATAATACTAGTTATGAGGCATAAAAAATATTTTTTTCAAGTAATTTTGTGACAAGATGGCGGCTGGGCAACGTTTTCTTGTAGACGCCTTTTTGCCTTTCTCATATAGAAAGGATATGCAATCACTGCGAAAACCAACTTTTTAACCGAGGTCATCGTCAGTTCGTCGAAATCGACAAATGTCTGTATGTGTGTGTATTTTACAATCTCACTCATTTTTCTCAGGGATGGCTGAACCGATTTTCGCAAACTTAGTTTCATCTGAAAGGTATAACGCTCTCCTAAGCTGCTATTGAATTTTTAGTTGATCCGACTTCCGGTTCCGGATTTACGGGTTGAAGAGTGCGGTCACACAGCAAATTCCCATATAAACTGGTACAACCATGATGTCCAAATGATGTAAAACATTTTGAAATGGGTTCAACATTACTTTAGTTTGCGGGTCTAGATCACTAATGATAAATCAAAGCAGCTTTGACCACATTGACCACCTATGATGGTTCATGATGCCTCCGGGGAACTCGCCAAGTTCCTAAGCAAATATCACACCTATTACCCAGCGAATTCTCTACCGATTTTTACAAACTTGATTTCAAATGAAAGATACAGTAATGTCATTGAGTGCTTCTGAATTTCATTCGGTTCTAACTCTTGGTTCCGGAGTTACAGGTTGGTTAGTAAGGTTACACTGGAATTTCCCATATAAATCGGTACAATCGCAACACTGCAGAGGCTATAAACTATTGAAATGGCCACCAAATTACTTCGCTTCGCACGTCTACATCACTGATTGCCAATCAAATATTCTTCGGGTATATTGTCTACTATTGACGATTCCGGAAGCCCCGGATTCCGGGCATATTCCACAATTTAAGTCACATCCAAGTCTCAAATCAAACCAAGTCTCAAATGAAAGGCAACATTTGCGGTAGAGTATTGTGTCGCCACTCAGCACCTCCTTCCCCCCCCCCCACCATTGCCCTCACACTTCGCTCCTTCATCACTCCTCTCCCTTTGGACTACCCTCAAATCCGCATTTCCTTCATCCATCCCGTATACCGAAATATGACAAAGGATTTTTGACGCATCCTCCTACTATATCCCCACCCGCTCCACTTCCAAACCCATTCCACCAACATTTCCAAATATAATCACATGAGGATAACATGGAACGCATGTTGATTAAGTTAATTAAATATTAGCCCGAGGCTAGTTGGTGGTTGGGGTAAATTGGCGGAATCCCTTTGTCTTCGTTTCCATTAGACATATAGCGCTGCCTCTCATTGTGTAGCTCAAGTTATGTGAAGCCCATTATCCAATGTGTTTTTTTAAACATTTTGTTTTGTAAAAGTTGTGGGCGATATTGTTTTTTCGAACATACCAAGTAAATGTTTTAAATTTTAAACACTTTGTGATATTTAGGGTGATTTTAAATCTATTTCCCAATTGATTTTATTTTTCGATAGTGCGCAAAAAGAGCTTTCAGTATCCGTATTGATATTAAATCTTTCCATGAATTAAAGTTATTTTTTAAATAGTTTTTTGTAAAATATGCGGTTGAATTAAGTTGGCGGGTGACGCACGTGGGGCAAGTATTTACATTTCCGGGCTACTATTTACAGTACAAATATAGTCATCAAATATTTGTATTTTTGGAATTCACTCCAAAGTAAAACTTTGTGTATATCGTCAATGCAGGGGATATTTACTTCGTCCAATCGCCTGAAGAATTTCGAAAATATGCTTTTGAATATGGAATACGCGTCAAAGTAAAATGCGGGGGTATTGAGAATGAAATATATGGACAATTGTCAGTTAATATACAATTTTATTGAAAAGACATTCAGAACGAACCTTTATAATTGAATCTCCATTTTCTGGCGTATTTATACATACAGCCTGGGCCAGGGTAAATTGGCGGGATTTCCGCGTCACACATTTTTGTCTATAAAAACAAAAACAATGCACTAAACACTGTGATAAAATTCAGGGATGTTGGCTACAGACGCATGTTCTATTTTGCAAGATTTATCTACATCAAAGCGGTAAAAAATGGAAACTGAAAACACCGCATACTAGCCCCGGTCTGCTCTATACTTTTTTGTTTAAAGTGAGTCTGCGTCTACTTTCGTGGTATTCGTGGGGTACGTGCTAAGTGAAATAAGAATGTAATAGACATTTCCACAATTCTTTTGAACAAAACCAGCTAATGAATCATAGTTTGTATAAATGAGAAAGGCGCAATAGCACCACTAGGTGGATTAAAACAGGTTTTTGGAAAGGGTCCACGGCCGGAAACCTATCTCCCGTAATTTTTAACCTAGAACTCAGAACTAATTTTTTTCCAATTCTTTATAACAATAGCAAGCGACGTAGGCAGCTTTTTTTTCGAAATTTTGTTTTTCACGAAATGTCGCTTTTTTATTAAATAAACGCTGAAAATGTCATAAAAATTGTCGATTAAAAAAAATAACCAATAAAAAAAATAAAATCTTACGTACCTCGCTGGAGAAACCAATTTTAAATCTTATGTAAAAATATCAAAACGACCAAAAATCATTTGACCGAGTTATGTTTCCGGCCAGCTCAAAAAAGTGGTTTCGAGAAAAACACTATTAAAGTTAAGAGGCGTTGCGGCAGAATTGAGAATTTTAACATTTAGCAATAATTGTCGCCTGTGGTTGTTGTGTATATCATTTGTAAGACCCTAATGTACAACTTAGACCTATAAAAATTTTCGATCAAATTCTAAAATGATGTAACCTCTTAAAACTGTAACAAAGATCGTGGAGTAAGCTAGATCGATTATCATAGAGAAGACAACCCCATACTGTTACTGTTAGACATAATGATTTGTTGTGATTTGGACGAATAGCGTAGCTTCTTTTAAAGGAGTACTTCAGAATCGCCTGGCGTTGTTCATTCACTGAACATAATAAGAGATCATGTGAACTCTTCCCACAACCCACAATAGGTTCACTTTTCAACATTCCCAATGCAATAGTTATCCTAATTACATTTTACGCACTTGCCGCACTTAGACTTATTGCTATAATTGCCCAATAGTTGAACAGGCGCTCTTCAGTAGATACACGCATGGCAAACTCGAATCGGTGACCACGCCGTTGATCTTATCTTTGTAGGTAGGCACGTAGACCCAGTAGTTATTCATAAAAGACGTATCTACAGTAATGTCATTTTCTTGCTTTAGAGAGGATATCTCAATTCTGAGCTTTTCTGCGTGTTCTTTCGATTTTTTCATCGCAAAAGAAAACCAGATATGGTCCAACTATTGAACACAGGTATGATTTTTTACGAAAAGTCTGAGTTTTCGATGATCTTTCGTTTAACATTTCAGTGGAGTTAATTTATGCACGGGCCTCAAGCCTTACGCAAATTCATAACATTAGGAATACTACGCAAGAGGAAGAAATTTAAGAAATTGAAATACGACCCAAGAGATAGCAAAGCAACAATCTGGTAACCTATGAGCAGGTCCATAGTATACTGTTGGCCCGGTTGACCCCCGCCAAGTACGACTTAGGACAGCGCTGAAATCTTGATTTGCTGCATTGACTTAATGAGGTCATAAATTAAGTCAGCATAAGTATGTCATTTCCGTGTCTACACTTCAATGTTGTTCGAAAGACAAACTGAAAAGAAAGCCAAAGTAAACATTAAAGGGGAGCAAAACGATACTCCGTCAAGGGCACCAAAAGACGGCGCTACGACCCTGACTGGGCTGTATGTAATAAAATCGACAGCTCATTTTCATTAACGAAAACTCGAGGAAACCGAAGATTGGAGGTCGCACTTCTAAGAAGTAATTGATTCCAGAGAGATGTCGAAGTTGGAAATACTAGCGCAAAGTGTGCCAAAAACCGTTATTCAAAAATTACCATCAATTCGGTATACGGCATTCGAAAGATACAATATCCAATCATCAACTCAGTGAATATTGAAATGATTCATCAAGAGATTAATGAGATATGGTGAATTGAAGTTTTATTATACATTTCATAAGGCTACCAGCATTCATCCGCAGGATTGGTCTGATCTTCATAAACAAAAAATATTTGTCTACTTATTTTACAAGTGTATTCCCTGCAAATTTGAAAATATTTCATTGGCGTAATTGAAAGTTATAGCAATTTGAATTTGTATGCGGTCATTGATTGGTTTTCTACTAGACTTTTAGGGTGAATCTATGTTTGTCCATTGACTATTTAGAGCATTTATACGTGTTGCGGTTTTAAACAAAAACCTTGCCATTTAATAACCTAGCTATAATGTACAGAAAAAATAGGAGAATAGGGATGTCTGTCTAACGATATAGTTAAACATGTAAACTAAAAAAATTAATAAAAGTTGGAATGTTTACTTCAAAAGGCCATATCTCAGTGGTTTGTTGACTGATTCTAATTATTTTTTCATTACTGAGTTTCCTACCTCAAATAATAGACATTGATGTATACTAAGAATTTTTTTGTTGGACCTCTACTAGTTGGTCCATTGTCGCACTAAAAAGCATCTGAATGTCAAATTCTCACGTTGAACTCATGTCGACAATAAAATTGACAACAGTTAGAGATATGAAGAGATGCATTTGTACTGATAATATCCACCTTAACCAGTTTTTGACATCTGTCAACCGAACTTGCGAATCACGACTGTACAAAATTTTCAACCAAAAACGTACCATAACAAAAATTGATCTGAATCAGAAAATATCTACATTTTTTGCCTTTTTCAATAGGAAGGTGTTGCAATTGCTCTGAAAACCGATTTTTAAACGGAGGACCGGAGGGCCGAGTGACATATACGCGGAAACAATGTGTTTATGTTTAATTTATGTTTTTAAAATAATGGTATATCAATGACATGTAAGTCAGGTCTTGGCTTCCCAAAATATCACGTGTTCGAGGTCTTGATAAGATGATTCTAGAGAGCTGTGGTATGTTGATTCGGTGGACTATGCCGAATGTTGTTTCGATACCAGCTTTACTAGATTTGTTTCAGATTTCTTCGTTAAATCCAACGACTCTTCGAAATCGCATTTGAGTGGGAATTTGGGCAGAAACCAGAAAGGGTTTCGTTGATTGGGAGACCAAGCTAAACGTTTTCAGTGTATTACTGCTGCAGATTCTTTTTATATGTTTATATGGCAGGAAGATATGCATTAACAAACTGTTATCGATTCACCACTCTATGTAAATAACGTAATAGCTTCAACCATAATAAAATAGTTTGTTTTGTGAAAATGCAAACAATATCTAAATAATTATATCCTTCCTGGAGAGGAAAACAGGAATAAAATACATTGTTTCGATAGGGGAAGGCGGAATAGGACTCTCATTCTAAAAAAGCGTCGGCACGGCTCCTTCGCAATATATTTTCATTCTTTATGATAAACGGAACCATGCAGGAATGCTACTGAAATGCAAATACAGTGAAGACCCTTTTTATCAGCCACTTGGCGAATTTTAAGCTGATAAAACAGGGAAATTGATAAAATCGGCACATATATTTTTCTGTATTATTAATAAAACGAAGCTCTAAAAATATTCTTCTTTGGTCCTTAGATATAGCCTTGGAACTTTTTCTGGCTATTTACTTTAAGTTCTCCTTAAGGGGGTCGGACAGTGCAAAATTAAAAAAATTTTAATTTTATTTTTGCTTTTTTCTGATCTCTAAGATAAGAAATATATGCCCAAGAAAGGATTTACTCGAATTCAACTTGGTTCGTCTGCTAGAGCTTATCAAACTACCAACTATCAACTTTAAAAAAATAAATAAAATCGGGTCAAAAAACTGATTAAATCGGGTCTCCACTATATACCGATTCATTCTCAAAGTTTCAAAAACTGATGATTCTTTTCTTTTATTACATTTTAATTTGACCAATTCTTAAGTATGATTATTAAGACCCTATCGGCGAGTATCGAGAAGGATCATTGATGCACAACAAAATCGTGCACTACAATAGAACGAAATAGTAGTGTGACATTCAATAAACGGACTTACTAAATTGATTTTCCTCGTCTTTCAATGCAGATATCAATCTCTAGAAATCTCGGAAGCACAACTTCACTTCAGCTGATCCTTCAATCGATCCAGTTATCTTTTTTCACTTGTTCGTCGGACCGTTTAACTTTCTTAAATTATTCGACAATATCTTAACTTTGCACGTTTCACACACCAGATATCACTGAATCGTATGATCCTTCGAGTCGCTTGCCAAACTTCCGCACTAGTTTTCATACTGTATCACCATTTTGCGACAACACATCCAGGAAGAACGTGCGCAGCTACATTACACGAAACGGCCAGACTTGGGTTATACAGTTGGATTTGCGCAAGATCCGTGCTCGTTTGTTCAGACTTCCTAGTTGTTACAAAAGTTATGCAAATTTGATGGAATTGTGTAATTCCCTTTTCTAACTATCTAACTAGCACTTGGTGGGGCGGACTTGGATGGGACAACCGATCCGAACAACCGAAGTGATCGTCTGTCCGCTTTGAGTTCTCGTAAAATACTGAATTTCCAAAACGACAATATTCTGCCTATAATGGCGTTTTTCCATATTAATTATTTGGCGAAGTGAAAGAGCAGATTTTTTTCTGGCTATAGAATTTACAGACGATTTTGTACGTGTAACGCACTGATGTGTGCAGTTTTCCCCTCATGTGCTGCTGATGGCAACGAAACGTGTTTGTTCGTCACTCGCTGTGTTGGTCAGTTTTCAACTGTGAGATCATTCTGGTTCCGATTTCCCCCAAACGAGCGAGTGGGACAGTATACTGATTGCGTCTGTTGCGTGGGGACGCTATCGCTAGATCGTTTGCATGTAGATACCTATAGTATTGTGACCATCGACTCAGTTTAGGTTGAGCAGCAGTCATCTGATGGTTTGAACAGGTCTGCTTTCATCGATCAGCGCCCCAGCTAATCGGCGCGTTCGTTAGCTTTTTACCGCGGTTGAACCGTGTCTGAAAAGCGGAAGTTCTATTGTTGTCCGCATCCGGAAAGTTTTTCATCTGCGCACCAATATTGTCACCCGTGGAACGTAGATTTGTTAATAAAAAGTTCGGAAATATGTGGATTAAGTTGGATGAGAAACATGTATTGTCATGAGACATGGCAGGTGAAAGAACACACACATGATGATTTGCCACGCAATCATTGAAATTCAAATACATAACTATAGGTGGATGAGTTTTCTAAATTGTGAGAATCGAAGCGAATGCCCTGGAGGTTCCACATCTGTGCGGGTTGACAAAGCGATCCATGGTCCTCTCTCGATTCCATCGAATCAATTACCGAGTGTTGAGGTTAACATATCGACGCACACGCTTGAATTTGACACCGAAATTGTCTGTCATTAAGCTTGCACACCTTGCAATTGATGGTGTACAGGTAGGTTAGCCTCAATTGTACTCGTTTAGTTCCGCTCATTGGCGTGCCTAATGGAATGCACCAAAATATTTGGAACGAGGTTACACCTGATGATTGATGTCGCAGAATCGGTATTTGGTGAACATTCCAGTAGAGTAGTTGTAGTTTAAAAAAAATGTTACCTTATTTCGGCTGTTTTCACTCAACTATTTAAGGGGTTACACCTCAGCAGAGCACGGAAAAATATGCATATTTCGGCTATTTTTCATGGCACAATGAAGAAATGAACCGAGATCCTGTAAAACGGGATTGATAATACTAATTGTGACGTACAAAACTTTTTTTAACCCACCTAGCAGTACAATTGCACCTTTCTCATTTCTCCAAACTACGATTCCATAGCTGGTTATGTTCAATATAATTGTCGTAATTAAATTATTACATTTTTAGTGCACTTTGGACATACACACAGAAAAAAATTGGAACAATCAGTGTTCCGCCATTTGCAAAAAACAACCAACGCCTACTATTAGGTTGAAAGTAAAATTTATAAATTAATCAAGAATAATTAGGTTTTACACCAATCGACGTAACCCCACAAAATGAGCCGGATGAACTTCGTTTGACAATTCTCGGTGGTTTGTTTACATGAAAGTTACGTGAGTTCGAATGTAATAGATGAGCACCCGTTGCACTCGCACTCACGCAACTGACAAGGTAAACAAACCACCGAGAATTGTCAAACATGAACTTTATTCACCATGAGTTCATTCGTGTCGTCATCTTGTAGAACTCAATAGTCAAAACACAAGCTTTACTAATATTATTGTGGCTGTTTGGTCATCCATGGAAGCTGTCCTTCAATGTTAGCTACTTACTTACTAGTAGCCTAGATAAGCCGTGTAGTGTCGGTAGTGGTTGTTTCAACCGACTAAAAATTATACTACGGACCACTCGTTCCGGTGGTAAAAAAAAACCCCAAAAAGGATCCCCAATTCCATAGGCTCGTGCTATGGTTGAAATTGCTGAGTGTTTTGAAATATGCTCAATGGCAAACGGAGCCAGGAAAGCGCCGGGCGAACTCCCCAGTATGCTGAATTACGTTCGCTCTACACACCGATTTTTTTTTCGCCAAAGATCGGCATTATTGTGCGGGATTTTTGTGGCTGGGAGTGTAGGGGGAGACTTTCGGCGGATGGCAGTTCGGTGCAGTTTTGCTGGATTTCGATTATCAAATGTCGATACTTACAGACTACCCTACCCAAAGCCTTGTGGCATCCGGCTTAGAAATGAGCCACAGGGTCCCTGCTCTCATGTCGTAGCAGGTAACTGAAAACGGGGGTCCCTAGGTCAAAATTTATTTTCGCGCTGGATACTTAATGGGTGGAGGGTCCGAAATATTCCAGTCGCATTTTGGGTTTTGCCTTTACTGCATTATGCGACGCAGTGGACCGTTATTTTCTTCACAAATCGTGGGAATCAAATGCTGATGCAGTCCTTTTTGAAACTGATATGGCTCACTAAAGGCGCTTGCATCACAACTTGCTTGGTGTCCTCTACTTGCAGTGCAACATATGTTGGGGATGAAATTTACAGTTTTCTAATCAACAATGCTTAAAAAAAGCACACATCAATCTCCGGTATAAACCTAAAGCAACTATGAATCTCTCTAGACCTATGCCCGTAGGTAAAGCTTCCATAGCATTGGTTCAAGAACCGTTCTTTCATAAAGGAAATTTCTATATTGGAAAGTTACTTAACACTCTCTTTATTGTTTGCAACACGACAGGCATGACTAAACCACGTGAAATGCTTCGGGCATGCATTCCTGCAAATAAGGCTATTGACGCGTGTCTCAATTCGGGGCTCACATCTCGCTGCTGTTACTCTGACTGTCGGTAACATAGACAAAGATCATATATATGTGTTGTTCGGCATATCTGTCGCATAACGAGCCGTCGCTTTTTGATGAAGCGTTGTATCGTATGGTAGCAGAAATCGGTTTCCACTCATTATGATCTCAGATATGAATCTGAGAGTCTTTGAACTGATGGTATACATTAGTAGTACAAATTTCCATATTCTGAATATGGGAAACCGACCAACATTTGCAAGGTCTAGGAGGGAGGAGGTGTTATGCATAACGCTTTGCTCTGAAGGAATTTCGCGTGAGCCGGAAAATTTACAGATTCCAAATGTAACTGAACCGTCTATCCGATCGTAATCATCACCCTCAATGTGGTAACATATCCTAATGTCAAATCTACAAACTGGGATAATTTTTTGGAAAATTTAGCGACTAAATTCCATGGATATTATCCAACAATTAATCAACTGGAGGACTTGGATAACGTCATGGATACGATAAACTCGTTCATAGTAGCACCATACGAAGAAGCTTGTCCACGTCGTACTGTTCAATCGACTAGGGGAACTTTTGGTGAAGGGCTGAGCTTGAAAGAATGAAGAAGTAAATGAGAAGAGCTTAGAATCGGCGTCAGTGTGATGATTCCAGGGCTTTCAGGTCAGTTCGTAGTAGGGTTCATATTACTGATCCATTTTGGCGAGAACCGGTACTGCGGTATTGAAGCGCCCAATACCGGTAGTACCGGTAAAGTACAGGCACTTAATTTTTTTCAAAAGACTCGAGAAACGCTTCTAAGTGAAATTGAATGCTCAAACTGAAGTCTCATTGCAGCAGAAAGTATTTTTCGAAAGCGGCACCTTCTTTTATTTTGAGATCTAGATCACATTGAATTCAATGACTGCTAAGCAGTGCGACTTTCGTCGACTTCAACAGATGGTAAATGTAAGAAACCCTACTATCAACAGTAAATCGAAGCAAGAAAGTAAATCCGTGTACGTTGGTCGCATTTTCTCTAGACATTATCGCTTTGCTATAAATTGGTTTCGACTTTTAGGCATAGCAAGGCTCCTAATTTCCTGTAAACTATGGAGTCTTGCTGACATTTCCGATCACAAAAAATTACGAATCGCTCCATTCGAAGCAGCTCACCAACGCTAAAATTGTAAGCTACTAAATCGCTGTTCGGTCTTTTATAGATAAAGTAAGTGCAAACCAAATACAAATATGACTTATGCCACAGTCTTATTACGCGCCACCCAGTGAATAATTGGAACCAACCAGAATGTCGCTAAAGAAAAAAAAATAAAACAAATGTTTGCTGTTATGCTAGATGACTTTGAAATTTAGTTAAAGGTAGTTGAAATTCCTTTATCGCACAATAGTGAAAGAATTTAAGCATATCGTTCAATACAACAGGAGTTGGTAATATTTAACTCCTAGAATTATTAAGATGAAGGCCCCGCCTCATTGCCCCACAAAGGCATGAGCTTAACGATTTACCTAGAAGATAATTAAATGTAATTAAAAGCAGACCGATATTTGGAAACGTGTCCCGCCATAGAGTCTCTACATCTATCTATCTATCTATCTATCTATATATATATATATATATATATATATATATATATATATATATATATATATATATATATATATATATATATATATATATATATATATATATATATATATATATATATATATATATATATATATATATATATATATATATATATATATATATATATATATATATATATATATATATATATATATATATATATATATATATATATATATATATATATATATATATATATATATAAAAATCAATGTTTGTATGTGTATGATTTATGGACTCCCAAACGGCTTAACCGATTGACGTTAAAATTTATACGTAGTAGACATTTGTTATGGAGCGTGTTTGTGTGCTATTGGTTGGGCATTATCTGCCCGCCAGATGGCGCTTCGGAACAAATTGTGTTTTCCTCCTATTTCGTTGAAAGTCGCAGCAACGCACGACAGGTAGACACTAGTTTTTCATAAAACAATTGTATGGTACCGAAAATACCGGTACTGGTTTTTGCTCAGTACCGGTATTACGGTATCAATAATAAGTCGGTATTCCCGGGATTTTCGGTACCGGTATTATCGGTCCCACAGCCCTAGTTCGTAGTGCATATAAGAAATGTCATAGATCTGCAGAGCGGGTTGACTGCTAAAACCTATGCACTTATGTCTCTGGTCTGAACTAAGCTACCCACTGAGACGTCCAAAAAATTGTTTCAAAATCGTTCAACACGGGTCCAATGATGGACGTTCGTTGAACGGTTATTTGGACGTTGTCCAAATTGGTCCAACGAACGTCCTTCATTGGACGATTTTGAAACCAACCGTTCTTAGAGGGTAGCAAGTTAAATCGAAAGATTTTCAAATGAACCCCTTAAGAACCAGAGATGGTGGTTTTTGACAGACGATAAAGGTGTTCTTAATTCTTCACTGTTGTGCTATTTTATGACAAGCGCTATTTAGCAAATCAGTTAACTATATTGAGAGTTTTTGCTAAAAATATAAATAAAAGAAACACTCACACGTGTCATAAATGAGTATTGATGACAAAATTTGTATGACGTGTCACAATTGTGCATAGAATATTTTCTATACAAATAAAGCATAAATTTTCAACATTATTTCATATCTTCGACTCTATTTGATGTAGAAACAGTTGGTGTGATTCATTTGCAAAGAAATTGGTCAAGGAATTTAGCAAAAATAGTAATTTTTGGTTACAGTGTTGCCAAATAGGCAGTATTTCCAGTTTAAAATTAAAACTGCATTTTTCTCCAAATACATGTATTTTTCTTTTGAAAATTACTTACCATTATGTTCCTAAGACAGTTTTACACATAAAGACATCTAAAACTTCATAATAACTTGATCCAATCTCAAGATATGATGGTTTGAAGCAAAAAACTCACAATTTCTCATGACATTTCTTGCTATATTTCAGTAACCAACCTGAATTTCAAAATTCTGGAAACTTCATCTTGTAGAGATTTTTAGACAAGTAATGTGGCATATCCAACTCAGTTTTTTCATAGGACGGGCATAGCGTAGTTGGTAAATCGATTGCCTTGTACGCAGCTCCTGGGTTTGATTCCTAACCCCGCACATAGGGTTAGAGATTTTTCCAAAAGAGATTTATCTAACCCGAAAAGAGGCGAATGACCCTAAGGTTAAAACCTCTATAATAAAAAAAATCTCAGTTTACCCAAAAATGGC
Organism: Topomyia yanbarensis; assembly: GCF_030247195.1. Lineage (NCBI taxonomy): Eukaryota > Metazoa > Arthropoda > Insecta > Diptera > Culicidae > Topomyia > Topomyia yanbarensis. The sequence goes on from NC_080672.1 coordinate 254,274,380, forward strand.
GCACACTTTCCAAGTGATGATGATGATGGTCCCACGTTATACCCCCACAAAGGGCTAGAACGATTTATCTGGAAGATAATTAATATTTTAACTCATAACAAGAGCAGTTAACAAAGAAACGGACTGGTTCAATTTGCAGATATACACAGAAAAAGATATTTTGTAATTTTAAGTTTATTTTCATGCACATATTTGGAGCATGAATATAAATGTAAAATTAAGTTCCACCAAAAATCCACACGACTTGTTGTGCTTTCTCCAACGAATTTTATTATAATTCTACACGTGTATTGAAAATTACAGTTTCTTCAAACGGAAAACCAAGGCACTTAAATGTATTTTTTACACGCTTATTGCTGTAAAATGAATGACATGTAATATTACACGAATGAAAGTGTAAAATTGTATGCTTTTTGATGCTCCAATTGAGTGCATTGATTTTAACGTAATTTTCAATCAAAGTTTTGATTCAATCTTTGTATGTTTACATTCGTTTTGATTTACATGTCGTTTAAATTTCATTATTTTTTGTGTGTAGCCTTTCCTTCAAAAGAACGTAACCAGATACATTTCGAATATTTCACTAACAACCAACCATTCCGGGAAGATACTTGTTGGAATCGGGAATTGAACCCAATAGCTTCCATTTCCGATAATTCTCTGTAAGACTCCTTCCACCTCACCAAGACATCGGTACCACCACCTGCTAAGGTGAGAAGTGACGAGCCTAGTGGCAGTGCAGAGTCCAGTCGAGTTATATCATCCACATTAGACCCTTTTATTGAAAATTTCCTACCATTAACCCAAGGCAGTTAAGGGATATTTCTATCCGAGAACATCCTAGATTGATCAGGAATTGAACCCGATATCTATTCTATTCTATCGCAGCAATAACCGAGATTAACACTATTGTCGAGCAAAGCCAACACAACTCCATTATCAAATCAGACCCTGATCACAACAAAAACTAAAAGCTTCGATTCAACCCGATAAGCTCTTAGTTCTGGTCACCATATCTCATTCTGGAAATTCGGACTCGTGGGCTTAGCATGCACATTGGTTACTACTGAATCGGTTCGGTGGGCAGTTGAAACTTTACTCCATACAAATCGCCTGAAAGGATGAAATATGCTTACCAGTCTTGCTACGCCTATCAGTTTAAGCTCTTTTCTTTTAAAAGCTTTAGAGCGGATAATCAGGAAAGTTAGGTTAGGTAATAGGTTAGTTGAATATTAGTTAGTTGCTCATCACTGAGACTGACATAGATAAGGAAGTGAAGTTTTTGCAACTGTCCTCAGGGTGGCGTTCTGTCACCTTTGCTAAGGAACCTGGTTGCTAGCGACTTGTTGAGGAAACCCAAGGAGCTTGGATTTTCAATCTACGGCTTTGCTCACGATTACAAAATACTAATTACTGTCCTTTGATCACAACAATCTTTGACTTAACACAACCCAAATTAAGCTCTGTTGAACAGTGGTGTCGACAAGTTAAATTATCAGTTAATCTAGAAAAAATTTCAATGGTTCATTTCACGAAGAAGCGAATAACAATCGGGGTGCCTCCCTTTCGGTTCTTTGATCCTGAGGTGCTGTGTGCAGGTCAAGTATGCATTGGAATGCTATTGGATTCCAAACTCAACTGGTCCGATCAGTGATCACATTGAGTTCAGATTCAATTTGGAAAGACCTGGGGTCTCAAACCCAAACACATCTATTTAGATTGTACGCCCAATGTATAATACAGATTCCTTGTGTGATAACAGAGGGGAGATGTGGTGACGGCCCAGACGAAGCTAAATGATCTGCAAAAAATGACGCTTATGGCAATGACTGGTGGCTTCACGCCGTCTACTGGCCTTGAGGCCTTTCTAATTATTAAACTATTACACATACACCTTAAATAAGAAGCACTATCATGTACATACAGACTACATATTATTGGTCTTTGGCACCGTAACCATGTTGACCAGCTATCAGTCATATATGACTGTGGTTACAAATGGTTACATGGGATGAAGAAATCCTTGCTCCCAGCGATATTACACTTACATGAAGTTTTCCTTAACATTCCATGTTAAGATTCCCTCTTGAGGGGAGGTGTTCTCTGGCTATATGGAAAGAGAACAACTGACGGTTCTCTGATGGAGGGGCATGCTGATGCTGGTGTCTACAGTCTTAAAATGAGATTGGAACAGTCTCACTCGCTAGGTAGATACTGTACTGTATTCCGAGCAGAAATCTCCGGAATAATGTGCGGGGTACTACCGGCTTTTCAACAGAGTTTGTCCGGCAAAGTTACAAACTTCGGACAAATCACGGTCCAAGCTATTGATTGTAAGCCGAATCCAAATAGAAGAACTTAGCTTTGTCAATACTATTGTTGCGGCTAGTTTTGGAAGGAAACACCGTTTTGATAGTCCTGCGATACAGCGGCTTCAAAGCTGCAATATTTTTATTAATTAATTTACAAATTCATATTCAAGGTTCATTTGGTAAGTTACATTTCAGTGTTCTTTCAATTCCAGCCCCCTGCTAGGCAGCCATTTTGTCCTAGCCAACATCTGCCTTTGTTAAAATCAAAACAACCCAATGCTATTGCACGGGCGACGTGGGCCTAGATGCAGCTAGGCCCATCATATGTTGACTACTGTCAAAGTCCGTATATCTCCATAGCGGATGACAGGAGTGACACCCTCCTGTTCAATTCCCTTAACTAGTTCCGCCAACAATCAATTTCGAGGACTACGGCATTTTCCTACGCCGTCTTTGTTTCGTCCTATATCACTTCTTGCACTCGATAACAAACTAGCCCATTTTGACAGATGCGCGAGGGAATGAGCGTTATACTATGTTCACACTACAGAGTTAAAACATGTTATAATAAGTGGCAACACGAAAAACGTCATCAAGATAGGGTTAAAACACGTTTTAACTCGTTATGTGAACGTGGTATTAGTTTCACTGCCACATAAATGCGCATAAAGGGCGTCGCAACATACCTCCACCCGTGAACTAATCCATCTCCCGAGTAGCACAGATATTTTTCATAAAACAGCTTGTAAACTCAGATCCAGGGTCCCAAATTCTTATTGGGTACGATTTCCCCTTATCGGTGAGCAGAATGCTTTGCTATCACCGAGATATAAGATATTATGCTTTACAATATAACATATTTCGTCTGCGACTACCACAAGCACAACAGCTGAAAAATAGTAATATTGATCAAACTGTTTTGCGCTGTCTCTAAAAGGCAGGGACGGGTTTCTATGCCGTACAGAGATTAACAATATTTGAAGTGTTTCATTTGCCTGTTCATTATTGTTACACGGTTTTGCCTTCTCTCGGGTGATCGTTTCAGCCGCAATATTTTTTGATCGATCTCGATATAAAGTTTTAGGTTCTTTAGGTAGGTTTCGCACGTCTTTGCGCTGCATAACAAGTGATTCACGCTCATATTTTTGCCGAATATCAGCAGGCTTGCGTTCGTAATCGTTGGATCGTGGCTGATAGGAAGTCGTACTCTTGTTCCATCTCAATCAGTTGACGATCGTACTCTCGTTCTTTCACACGGCGTTCTTTTTCCCTTTGTTCATTTTGTAGCAAGTGTTCTTTTTCTAGCATTTGTAAGCGTTGCTCCAAAATTTGCAATCGTTCCCTTGATCCTTTAAATGATGAATCCCATGATTGGCTGCTTCTAATATCCACCGTCGTCGGACACAGCCCGTTTGATTGAGATTTCAACATAGTTGAGTTGAAATCTTTGAAGTTTGTTGCGGCTAGTTTTGATAGTCCTGCTATACAGCGGCTTCAAAGCTGCAATATTTTTATTAATTAATTTACAAATTCATATTAAAGGTTCATTTGGTAAGTTACATTTCAGTGTTCTTTCGGTTCCCTTAACTAGTTCCGCCAACAATTAATTCCGAGGACTATGGCATTTTTCTATGCCGTCTTTGTTTCGTCCTATATCACTTCTTGCACTCGATAACAAACTAGCCCATTTTGACAGATGCGCGAGGGAATGAGCGTTAGTTTCACTGCCATATAATTGCGCATAAAGGGCGTCGCAACAACTATCAGCCTTGTTTGGGTGACCGGACATTCCAGTATTACTGGCGAACGAATTGGCTGGAGCAGGCGCACATATTGATTTAGTTGGTTCTGAGCCAGCCTTCCCAATTTTCCTGAACTACTTGTGAGTTTTACTTACCTGCTGTTTATTTTCTACTGTTACTGTTTTTCTCTCCATTCCAATTACAGTTCCTCTCTCCTTCTTCCGATCAGGGAAATAATGTGAAGACACGACAAGGCACAAATCCCCGACTACATAGGGGAAACCATTGCCATGCCATTTGAGCCAATATATTCTGATTCTGCCTAATAATTGTTTAAGGTCCTATAATTTCTAATTTAAAAAATATAGACGAAACGTTGGAGAGAACACTTAATCATCTTCTGCAAAAATTATTAGACTGAGGACCACATTCCAATAAGATCGTAACCAAGATTGTCGTAAAGAAAGTATCAGACAACGATGCGGTAAGAAATAAGAATGAAAACAAAAAGGTGGAAAAAGAATAGAATGAAAGCACTGGAAAGTAAATTGAAACTTTATTTAGCAACTTCTTCATTGTTGGACAAAAAAATATCATTATTATTTTATCAGAATGCGCTGTATTGCTATAAAACATTTTCAAAGGTAGAACATCTCCAAAATTTACGGTTTTGAAATTATGTGATCTTAACCGTAAAACAAGTTTTTGATCATTTGTTTCAGTTTCCTAGACTTTAAAAGTGCAAAACTTGGGAACGAGACCTTGAAAGCAATATATAATTACACAACTTAATTCAGCACTCAAATAAATTGCCTTTCGACATTTCTATACCGATCCTGTCGAACACAAAAATAATGGAAAAAGCAAGTTTTCATCATTTTCGTTCCATTTTCCGATTAAAATTATACGCTCAGCATACTCAAGTTGTTTTTTGTTTTGTCGAACAGTGCAATTTCAAGATATTCGTTTCGAAAACCATATGTTGGGCGCAACCATAGTCGTATTATTATTCTATAGAGAGAAAAGTGAAGGTGCAGCCAATTATTCATTAATGAGCAGGCAACAAGTTTGCATAAAAAATTTCAAGGGTGAGATGTGACTCTTTGCGTAAATCTAAATATAGTTTTAACTTAGTCGCTGACAGTTCTGAACAGCGTAAACAACGAATACGAACGACTCAAAACCTGAAAGCAAGAAAAGTGATTGTGAAAATTTGTCATAACCATTACACGCCCACATTGTTTTACAGCTATGAAGGTTTCATATGAGATGGAAAAATATCCATAAACTCGAAATCCGAATGGCTTCTGGGCACGCGCTAACACAATCATGAGGTCTTTTCGAAAAGAACTGTTTCCAGGAATCCAATTGCACTGTACCAGAGCATCATTAATGGTGGACGACTGAAACAAAGTTTTAGTACTTTCAAATCCATGAAAGGTGATATATAGGGAATATACATACCATATATGTAACTCTGTTGCCATAGTAGCACCAGTACAAAATCTGAATGAATGCACAAATGGCGTAAACCGAAAATTTCAAAAATAGAGTGAAGTTATCCATGGTTAGAGTTGCTTCAAAAGCCGTCAAGCAAATGAGTGACATACTGCAGGCAAGCTGGGCCATGAGCATCGGTTGGTACATTGAATTCACATGGTGGCCAAAACTGAAATATGAAACAATAGATCACATGAAAACAATCCATATTAAAACAGATACTTCATCAAATCCTGATGTCGTATGACTAAATCGTGTAAGTTTTGCCTCATTTTTGCATTGTCTTCCTCCATAGTCCACCAGTCTTCACATGTCAAATGGACAACCTGATCTTCCCCAATTTTTTGGAACTCCAGAAACAGGACGTGAAAATGTAACGACATCTGACTCATGACCTGACCGCCGATACCGTCGATGAATACAATCGACTCGATAACGTACACGGACATGGTAACTTGAAAAAGAAACACAATGGTTAACTTTTGCCATGAGTCTATTCCCACTGGAAATTTGGCACGGACCGGGATTGTGGAATCAAACAGCGACTGTTGAAAAAAAAATTTGATGACCTTGTTCTAAATATCTTACTTTTACGCTCACATGTCCGCATAACGAAACGACCAACGATAATCCCAGAAAAATGGTGAGTATCATAAGAAAGTATTCTTCCAAGAAGTATTTGCGTTGTAGATCTTTTATCATCTTGTCTCTTTTGTTATTTTCTTCGGTGTACTGTTTAAGTTTATCGAAAATTTCTTCAAACTTTGCACTGTAGTAATGGTGGTAACAAGCTTTGTACAAAACCAAAGCGACGCCGGATGCAACGCACATGTTATCACCAAAGAGGATGAAATCATTGTAAATTTCACACAAATCCCAAAAAAGCGAGAAACAGTGCAAAAACATTCCACAGCTAATTACAAAAAAGTAAATCCAATACCGGTTGGTTTGCTGTTTATGTCTCCATTGACCAAGGTATCTGAAGGTTAGAATTACGGTTATTATTATACTAGAATTCTTTTGAACGGTTCAAAGCCACTGCAAGAACGCACGTTAACATTTTTAGAGAGTATGTAATGCAGATTGTTTCCGGGTATTCTAAGCCACGGTGAATGCGTTGGATTTTTTCAATGTGACGCTTCATGTCTGCAGCCTAACTGATTTCAACTAATTGGATTTAAGTGGGGTGAAAAGGATTTATAATGTTTTGAATTCCGCTGCAAATAGGTACGTGAAGGACAATGTAATTAGAGGCACGTGACCCTTGCTAACACTCTGATATTAATCTAATTGAATGGTTGACAGACTTCAAAGAAACTGTGGTGAAATATGGAATTATTTTGATTGGTTGAAGATTGCATTGGGTAACTGTCAGGAAGTTGGAAATATTTCAATGTATAAATTTTAAAATAGTGTTCGATTTGAAATGAAGAATGACTGCCTTACAGTTAAAACATTAACGAACGTTACCGTGGTTTAACAGATTTTCTACTGTACAGGAATTATTGAAGCTATACAGCTTTTAACCCAATGAATAAGTGAACTATATTCCTCTTGTGTTTTTGAATGTTGACGTTACCTGATATAATAAGCAAATATGCTTTATGTTCCAAACAATTAAGCACATTTTCCATGCACAAAACGACTAAATGAAAAAATTACTCATAACTTAAGATATATCTGCGATATTGAAGGTATCCATTCGGTCATATATTTTATGAAGATATAATATCATTCATTCATGGAATCATTTTTGTATCTTAGTTCATACATATCACTATTTTACACAGCTTGAAAATCCGAAGCAATAAAAATATAGTTTAGAATGTGGTTTACAATTTTTTCGGAAACAGTAACTAGCTAAAAAAGATTTGCAAAATATTGTAACAAGTTTCAGATGTTTTCCTAAACATGTCTTTCTTCAACTAGGCCTCCTTCCTGGAGTAAGAAAAATAAATTAATGTTGTTGAACATTTTAATCGTGTTTTCCTCGAGACCATGTCTTCAATGTCGGTACTATGGATATCTCAATAAACGCTCAATCGAACCTTTTACATTGTATCGTTTAATAGCTTATTAATTTATCTAGCTTTTGACCTTTTGTTTATAATTTGAATCTGTTTTCGGAAAAGGAATAGATAATAAAATAAGCTTGAAACTCTTTTCGAATTTTTCATTTTCGAACACTAATCCATAGTACCGCATTCCATCTATTTTTGGTATTGACATCTTCAAACAGCCTCAGGGGAGTGTTGATGAAGTTTTCTTATGCAACTAAAAATTGTTATTTAAGCCTTAACCCTTAAAGGCGCAAACCAATTTTTTTTCAAATTTTCTGAAAATTATCTCACAGCTTTAATACGTTACTATGATAATTTTGAGATGGTTTTCGCAATGTTGTTTTATAACAAAATTGCGTATTTAAGGGTTAAGTGTGTTTTATAATATGCAAAAAACGTCATTCCGTTTTGCCTTCCCGTTTTAGAGAATTTTTTTAATGTGTCATAAAACAAGGTAAAAAACTCCAGTCGCCTGAAATTTAATCGGAGAAATTTATTATTTCTATCAAAACTGCAAATGTATCGCCAGTGTATATATATTTCTTTTGCCATTTTCTACCGGTTTTGCTATTTGGTACCGGTCGCATCCAACCAGACATCGAAAAAAAGCGAAATGAACACAGCTTTGCTGAATAGTCTTTCAATTTTTTATATCTCCCGTAATTGCTGCTTTTACAACCTTTCAGTAGAACCGCGCATAAAAGAACTAACCTGAAAAAGGCCTATTCTAAAAGGTTGAGACGAAAATATTGAGTCATGACGGATATCACGAAAATGCGCCCAAATAAGCTACGTATTATTATATCCTATTTAAGGCAAGCAAATCATATAACTGACCACAAGTATTTTATAAATGACTACAGTGTCTACATTCCTGCCTACAAAGTAGAGATCAGTGGTGTGATAACGATTAGTTTTAAATATCATTTATAAGCCGTGTTTAGCAAAATATACGGCTAGATTACTGTACTGGCATTAAAAAAAAATTTACAGCTGTTAACATTATGCTCTCTTGGCTAATGGTTTAGAAAAAGTGCGACTATATCATCCCGTTGTTACTGCACGTAAAAATATAGGTAGATGATCTCATCTTCTTGAAAAGGTTTAAATTTGTGAAAATTAGATATGCAATTTGCGTTTCGACTTCGTCTCATCAGAATCCGACACAAACTTAGTGACAGGAATAAGTTGGCGCCGGATTGACGCTAGCTCCAAAAAAACGGAGATTCAATTTGTGTTCCTGAGGGAATCCCTAGTCAATTCAAGACCCCCAAGTTTGTGTCGGAATCTGATGAGACAAAGTCGAAACGCAAATTCCATAACTAATTTAGTTATAAGTTTCGTGCACTTCACGCGCAAATTTTTTTTTTAAACAATTTTCTCCTTAATGAAGAAAAAATAGTTTTTACCAAAATTGTTCTCCACTAAGGAGAATATAGCATAGTAAAATTTGTCTCTTTGGAAGCCACCACATATAACAGCACGAGGAAGCACTGATACAAAGCAGAAGAAAAGCGCCGCTGATCTTAGAAAGTCTAGATCAAACGAGGAATTTCTAACGCTTCAGGATTACTATAAATCTTAAGTAGCTCAACATTTCAACCAGATTCAACTTAGCGGAGGACTGAGTGGGCTTAGGTTAGGTATGCTACAGCACATAAATGAAATGAAATTTTGCATAAACATTTCAAAACTAAAAGGATTGAACGACAATATTTCATACGTGTATGTATAACAGCCAAAATAATCGTTCAATATTCCTCAAGGTTCAAATATTCCCACCCGTGGGGATACTTGAACCATTTGACATGCAACTGTAAAATGTTAAGAATTTTGATGACATGTTACTTTTAATTTGCAAAGGCATACCATATTGTAAAGCATTGTTTGAGCTTTTATATTCATACACAGAGAAAATTGCATCGCAAAAGACCTAAGATTTTTTTCAAGTAGCGAAAGTGTGTCATGTATCCACACTCCCCTTAATCACGAAAACGTTAATTTTGACATAGAACTACGTGGAAAAGTGGTCCAATTTTAAATGCATATAATTTAGCCAACTCACGATAAATTTTCAAAAATTTTGCGCATTTCGCCCCGAAATACTTCTAAGAGTAGATTTCAATAGATAAACACAAAGATTTTTGATATAATGGCATTAAAAATTCAAATAATGTGCAACCTAGTCAAAATACTGCGCATTCAAACACAGAAGATAGCGCTTCCCAAGTCCGGCACGACAGATTTGTGTACCTAGCGCGCTACACGCCTATGAATGACGTCATCATAGACTATTTAAAGAACGGATTTGGCCGGACAAGCTCAGTTGCTTGTTGACGGGCAGGCGAAGCAGATAACTGCTGTGTGTTTTCATAGCCAGTGTAGCTAAGTTAGAAGTCCATTACACTGGCTGTAGAGGTACGCTACCTTATAACACGGGACTGACTGAGCTTGTCCGTTCAAACACTATGCTTTCTTTTGTGTTGTGCTTGTTTCCAGCATACATTTATGTACAATCTTGAACACAATTATTCGTACACAAAATCGCAAACACGGTTAACACAGTGTCGTGGTACTAATCATCTCTTTCGCTCTACCCATCATCACCATCAGCGTTTACTCATTTTACTTTGTGCGCTTGGGGTTGGGTTCAATGTTTGAGGTAGCGTTGCCAAATTTTTTTTCAAAAAGACTGGAACCTTTCTAGAAAAAAACTGGAAAACTGGATGCTCGAAAATTACCCTTGTAATGTTTAAGTCAACGAACGTAATTTTAAGTAAACACATATGTTCCATACCTTTTACTAAAAATTTGAGTCGGTTTTTTGATATTGTTGTCCAAATTTAAAAAAAATATATTTAAACACTCGAATTTGATTGTAATTGTAATAGTTACAGTCGAATTCTACTGTTTTGAAGGTTTCAGTCTACAAATCCACAAAATCCTAAATTTAAAACCCTTTGCTAAATTTGAGGATGCGCTTGAACCTTTCTTACGATACCACTATAGCAACTAGTTGAGAATTCAACAAATGTTCATCAAAATATTTGACACAATGTACAGCCATCTTTATGTTTGAATAAAATTCATTTGAAATCGTGTCAAAATGTACATTCCCTAATCGTTTTACTCACAAGTGGTATAAAAAGAGTTCAGGTTACGGTGGATTAAAATCCTATTCTGGGGCACGCAGCATCATCCCATCGCTTGCTTGAAAATTCTATGAATTAAGTTACAATTTGTGAAAAAACTAAATAAATGAATATTTAAAAAACTGGATAAAACTGGCTCAAATTTCAAAAAACTGGAAAATTTTGCCGATTATCTGTTTGACTGGATGTTTTTAAAAAAAACTGGAAGAATCCAGTTTAAACTGGAAGGTTGGCATCGCTGGTTTGAGGCGAATGTGTAGGTAGGTATATCTAATTTGTAGCGGTTGTATACGTAACCTTCATGATAGCCTGTGACTCTGTTGATTTTTGTCGAGTGAGTAGGATTTTCGTGTTTTATGTTTATATGTTGTTCTATCAATGTCATTCAATAAATAGGCCTGAAGAAGACCTAAACCAAGGGTCGAAACGTCGGCGACGATAACAAACAATCGACGCAATTCGTTTATGACTGCATTGCCGAAACCTACCCTAGATTCCACAATCGAAAAGCTTTTACAATTTCTAAAATCTGATCTTGTGCTATAAAGATTTAGTTCTGGATATTAGTTCGGTCACGCTGATCTTAGAAAGTCTAGATCAAACGAGGAATTTCTAACGCTTCAGGATTACTATAAATCTTAAGTAGCTCAACATTTCAACCAGATTCAACTTAGCGGAGGACTGAGTGGGCTTAGGTTAGGTATGCTACAGCACATAAATGAAATGAAATTTTGCATAAACATTTCAAAACTAAAAGGATTGAACGACAATATTTCATACGTGTATGTATAACAGCCAAAATAATCGTTCAATATTCCTCAAGGTTCAAATATTCCCACCCGTGGGGATACTTGAACCATTTGACATGCAACTGTAAAATGTTAAGAATTTTGATGACATGTTACTTTTAATTTGCAAAGGCATACCATATTGTAAAGCATTGTTTGAGCTTTTATATTCATACACAGAGAAAATTGCATCGCAAAAGACCTAAGATTTTTTTCAAGTAGCGAAAGTGTGTCATGTATCCACACTCCCCTTAATCACGAAAACGTTAATTTTGACATAGAACTACGTGGAAAAGTGGTCCAATTTTAAATGCATATAATTTAGCCAACTCACGATAAATTTTCAAAAATTTTGCGCATTTCGCCCCGAAATACTTCTAAGAGTAGATTTCAATAGATAAACACAAAGATTTTTGATATAATGGCATTAAAAATTCAAATAATGTGCAACCTAGTCAAAATACTGCGCATTCAAACACAGAAGATAGCGCTTCCCAAGTCCGGCACGACAGATTTGTGTACCTAGCGCGCTACACGCCTATGAATGACGTCATCATAGACTATTTAAAGAACGGATTTGGCCGGACAAGCTCAGTTGCTTATTGACGGGCAGGCGAAGCAGATAACTGCTGTGTGTTTTCATAGCCAGTGTAGCTAAGTTAGAAGTCCATTACACTGGCTGTAGAGGTACGCTACCTTATAACACGGGACTGACTGAGCTTGTCCGTTCAAACACTATGCTTTCTTTTGTGTTGTGCTTGTTTCCAGCATACATTTATGTACAATCTTGAACACAATTATTCGTACACAAAATCGCAAACACGGTTAACACAGTGTCGTGGTACTAATCATCTCTTTCGCTCTATCCATCATCACCATCAGCGTTTACTCATTTTACTTTGTGCGCTTGGGGTTGGGTTCAATGTTTGAGGTAGCGTTGCCAAATTTTTTTTCAAAAACACTGGAACCTTTCTAGAAAAAAACTGGAAAACTGGATGCTCGAAAATTACCCTTTTAATGTTTAAGTCAACGAACGTAATTTTAAGTAAACACATATGTTCCATACCTTTTACTAAAAATTTGAGTCGGTTTTTTGATATTGTTGTCCAAATTTAAAAAAAAAATATATTTAAACACTCGAATTTGATTGTAATTGTAATAGTTACAGTCGAATTCTACTGTTTTGAAGGTTTCAGTCTACAAATCCACAAAATCCTAAATTTAAAACCCTTTGCTAAATTTGAGGATGCGCTTGAACCTTTCTTACGATACCACTATAGCAACTAGTTGAGAATTCAACAAATGTTCATCAAAATATTTGACACAATGTACAGCCATCTTTATGTTTGAATAAAATTCATTTGAAATCGTGTCAAAATGTACATTCCCTAATCGTTTTACTCACAAGTGGTATAAAAAGAGTTCAGGTTACGGTGGATTAAAATCCTATTCTGGGGCACGCAGCATCATCCCATCGCTTGCTTGAAAATTCTATGAATTAAGTTACAATTTGTGAAAAAACTAAATAAATGAATATTTAAAAAACTGGATAAAACTGGCTCAAATTTCAAAAAACTGGAAAATTTTGCCGATTATCTGTTTGACTGGATGTTTTTAAAAAAAACTGGAAGAATCCAGTTTAAACTGGAAGGTTGGCATCGCTGGTTTGAGGCGAATGTGTAGGTAGGTATATCTAATTTGTAGCGGTTGTATACGTAACCTTCATGATAGCCTGTGACTCTGTTGATTTTTGTCGAGTGAGTAGGATTTTCGTGTTTTATGTTTATATGTTGTTCTATCAATGTCATTCAATAAATAGGCCTGAAGAAGACCTAAACCAAGGGTCGAAACGTCGGCGACGATAACAAACAATCGACGCAATTCGTTTATGACTGCATTGCCGAAACCTATCCTAGATTCCACAATCGAAAAGCTTTTACAATTTCTAAAATCTGATCTTGTGCTATAAAGATTTAGTTCTGGATATTAGTTCGGTCACGGTTTTCTGTTTTCTTTCTTCAGATCTTCTCAAATAAATTAATTCGGATTTGATCACCTACTACAAATGAAATGACCCGATAACCAAGAAGGTTTGGCTCAATATGTAACATTCGATGTAGATTGGTTGTGCTAAAACTATACGTAAGAAATATATTTGATTTATTTTTACTCCAAATGTACTAAGAAAATAAAATTAAGTAGTATAGTCCTACACCGAGCAAAATTTACCTTCCAATTCCATAAGAAAGGCTTATGACTTTCTGACATAAGGTTTTTAAATGGAATTCATAAGTATAACTTATGATTTGGAGGGGAAATTTGACAAATACATGACTTATTGGTTCCATAAGACTGTCTTATGAATTTTATAATGATGTCAGAATGAATATCAAAGGGTTTACATTTTTGAAAAATATTGTGTTCTCGTACAAATTCATTAGACTGGCATTTATAAGTGAAAAACATGGTAGTCATAGTATTCATAAGACAGTATTATGAATTTCAAAATAATGTTCGAATGAATTCCATAGATTTCCATTTAAGGTTATTGATGCACGCTCATATAAATACCATTAGAAATTTTCTATTGTTTTCATCGCATATTTATTTTGAAAAGGGTCAATAAGCCAATTGTCATAATACACTTTGAGTGGAAATTCCGGACGAACCGTTATTCGTAAGTATAGATCACGTCCACAGATTTTATCTGTAACTACGGTTAAAATCCATGCTTGGCAAGCTACGGTTAGTCCGGTGTTTCCAACAAAGTGCATTAAAGGCCGATTTCTTCACCCTCGCTTATCTTTTAAACCAGGTTCACCAGTACGTTTAAACCTGGCTTAAGCGTTAAGCAAGGGTGAAGAAATCGGCCCTTAGACAATTGACTTATTGGTCTTTTTCAAACAACACGTGATGTCTATAAGATGAATAACAAGGTAATAATTGTTTATGTCCAAATCATTTAATTATATTAAAGGATACGAAAACCAAGCCTGTTCGATGAAGTATATACATAATTTGCAATAATTCTTTCGAGAAACAAAAATCTTAGGTATATTACATACATATGAAAGATTTATCTATTTCTCGCGTGTTCTTTGTAAACGGCACTTTGAGAGAAAATTCCGGACAAACCGTAACTCGCCGAGAATGGATGTTGACATTTTATGAAAGAGAAAAGTTTTCTGTTTCGTCTGCTCCTGTTATTTATAATCGGCGATTAATGGTTTGTCCAAAATTTCCTCTCAAAGTGAATTTTTAGACATCACTATTCCGGTTTTTGTTTTTATTTCGGTTCACAAATTATATAAAATAGCAATTTACATTTAATGATAAATAATATTCAACACTTCTACCTACTTTCAATTCAGAAACCACTATTTGGTCTGAAAAAGTAAGCTCCTGCAATTTCGTAGATACTAAACGGAGATCCGTCGACTAAATTCATGTCAACAACACTCATTGTTTCCAACCTTTCATTCGCTTTATATGCTAAAAAGTTCTCTTCATACTGTCCTAGTTCCCAATCTCTACATACTACATATATTTTCTCTGCTTTTTTACGAACTCTTCTAATTCCATCAGCTTCATATTTGATTCCTCAGAAACTGTTATAAATTGACCTATTTTGAACATTGAACCTTTGAATTGAATAGAATGAGCAAAGAGAACGATGTCATCATGTTTGAACGGACAATTATTATAGATTTTTGAGTAATATGGTCTTGATTGTAGGGTGTTCGAGTTAAATTGACCTTCCAGCTCCAAATCAAAAAAGTTTTCATTGTACAAATCATGACTAAATTGTATACAAGATTTCATACATAGCGTGTATGCTATATTTATTCGGGATGAAATGACACGAGCGTATTCTTTGAAACCCTGATGCTTTGCTTCACTTCTAAAGCACATCATGCGCTCTATAGGTCCACTTTTCATTATGATGCTTGGGTAATGTACGAGAAAATGTTGCTTAGGTTTAAGCGTATCATTGAATAACATTTGGTATAAATAATTATGAGACTGTATTAAATTTTTAAGCTCCTTCAAATCGTGCTCCGGAAATTTTTTCCGTAATATAGCTTCGACAGTCTTAATTAAAACTTTGGTAAATGTCCACACAGGATCACCTTTAGGAACAAATGGACCAACAATTAAGGTGAAATTCCTACAGAATGCTTTGGTTTCTGATGCAGTCATTCGTCCGTTAATAGTCTTGCCTTTGTTTTTTTTACTATAAATTTCCTCAAAATCTGGCATCCGTCGCAGACTTACATCTGCTGATGTCTTTCCTATGACATTGATTCTTGTATTAAGAGTGGCTCGACTAAAAAAATTCTTCTCGTAAATGAAATAATGAAGAGCTGATAGTAAACCATATTTGCAAATCCCATTACTATACAAATCATGCATAGCATCTACGCTAGGATTTGCTATAACGTGAAAAGATGGAAGCTGATTGAAAACAGAATCTCCGGTGACTCCTGTTTCTGAATGTTTTCCAATTGCAATATCCTCATTATAGTTTTGTATGCTTCGTAAAAAATCCGCATTCTCCACATTATCTTTTTGTAGATCAGCCCTATGCCTACGACAGAAGCGACAATAAAAATTAGCATTGAATCCCGTTGACATTTTCAAAAGGGTATGCATTCCTAGATTATCTCCTTGAAATAAACATAGAATGAACCGCACTTTAACCAATCGAGAATTAAGATTGAAAATTAATCCTTCGTTTTCCATCTTTTTAAAAGGTATTATAAGCTTCTCAACGAGTTTGTTCACGCCTATTTCCTTTATCGTCAGCTTTCTAATAAATCCAGCGACCAGAATATTGCAAAGCTTGGATTTTAATTCGTCGGGAAGTGTTGGGAAGCTATAATAGATTCCACAGATAGAATCTATTTTGTTATGAGAACTTTGACAGTCATTTACCTCAAATTCATCAGCATAAAGCCAAATAGGAATAATGAAGTTGTCCGAATCTTGAGTATAGTTGGACTTGATCTGCTGCCAAAGTTCTCCGTTTACAAAATGTGTTATATTATTAGAGCTTTGCAATTTGTTACTATTTTCTAAAACGGCCTCTAGAACATTTTTAATTCGGAAAAATGCTTGTATTTGAAATTCTATAGGATTTAAAACCAAGCACGAAACTCTACCAGTCTCGCTTGCCGAAACCTTGACTTCATCATTTTCTATAATATAGATAGTAGGCCCTTCGAATATATTCATTTCTCTCAGCTTTGAGAAGAACTTATAATCACTGTCTATAAATTGAAATGCGGTCTTGAATCGTGTTAAGTACGTATCTAGCTGATATTTTGCCTGCGTGTCTAGACTATCGAACATGAGGGTTTCAATAATTTCTGCAGAACGTGAGCAAAATTGTGTAGTAGATTTTTGAATATCCCTGACGTCTTGGCGGGTAAAATTGTTTTTTCTATGCATATCAAGTGTAAACTGTACGGCAGCTTTTTGAATGCATTTTAAATTTTCATCAAATTGATTAACAGTATCACTTACTTCTAGTCGTATGACCTTAGGTGGTATTACTAACTGCAAATCATGTTCCTGATACTCAGAACCCATTGTGTTATTGTTTGGCACAGAAAGTTTGTGATTTTTCAAATGTTTTTTGAAATGACAAATATTAGTGAAAATTTGGATGCATTTTAGAAACGGACACTTATACTGTTTATTCGTTGGTAAGTTGTGAACTTTCAATATATGCTCAACAAAAGCAACAGTTGTGTTACACACATAACTGCACCCTGAAACATTACATACGATCGACATTTTGCTTAGCGCGGAGATAAGTGATTAAATTGTTCACAGCTAGGTAGTCACCCTCCGAAGGTTCTGACCCGTAGATGAATTTCTCGATGAATATCCAGATGAGTTTTGAACAGCGCGATGCAGGCAACCCCAATACAATTTGCAGTTTCAATATTACGTCGATTCCACGAGCGATTGTAGACAGCTGATATTCAAGAGATTTGTAGGTCACGTAACATGTTCCAGAGGCAGTTTGCATGGATTCACCTATGACAATCAATTTCGGTGGGATAGGTATTTTTTGCTTCTCGTACGTTTCTAAAACTTTCTGGAGCTCAGAGAAACCAGCCTCCTTGCTGTCCGCCAGTACAAAAGTATCTTCTTGTGCAAGAGGAACGGTGGGCTTGAATCCCTTCGCAGCTATGAGCGGAAGTAAAACGGTATTCAGAGCATGTATCATATGAAGAAGGCGCACATCTGAAAATTTAATCAAAATTGAAAACATTACCAAAGTCATCATATGGCCATGCGTATAAACTTATAATAAATGTATCGCTGAATCAACAAGAGCTTCAAAATAATTAAGCAAATAAAATTTCAATATTTTGAGTATATTAAAAAGGATTGTAATATGTACATGTTAAAAAATAGGAGAAAAATAAACATTAAAATACTATTTCTCACCATCAGACAAACTTTCGTTCCTCAAAACTCCAACCAAACGTTTATATGACGAATCGTGTGCGTGTTTGGCAACATAGTCAGCCACAGGGTTAAAAAGTTCCTTCCATTTACGGCTTGGTTCAGCAGGGTTACCAAAATTAAGTTGGCGAAAATCGATATCCAGCTAAAATAATAAATATCGTTATAAAAACATTATTGTGACTTATCAAAAAAAAAATACTAGCAGTTGATATCCAACGTCTTGCTTGAGCTGTGGGTAAGTATCTATTAGCTTCTGTGCCCGATTAGACTTCATCAATGTCGTTTTCCTGGCAGGAAAACTAAGTTCCCACATTGATAGAACAGTCGGCCATGGAGAGATATTGATATGAAGCCACTGCACTGACGATTCTTCTTCAGGTGTGCTGTACTGAAATTCTTTTTCGTCACGACTTGAACTCGATGATCCTCCCGAGTTGATGTGTTCTTGTTCTTTTGTAGATCTCAAACGTTCCGCCTGTTTCCTGTAGTTGATTCTGTTGAACAATTTTCCTCTAGGGTTTGATCGGTTGCTTTTACGCAAATAATACGTATCCTGTACGAAAGTAAAAAAAAAACGCCCCCGAACGAAAAATGTAGAAAAACAATTATTTTTGAATTTCTAAAAATACAGTGAAATACACCTATTTCACTCTAGAATACTGCTTCCCTATAAGAAAAATCTGGAAAACCGCAATACAAATTTATAGATAACATTGGGAGAAATTTATATGATTGCTCTATCTTCCAAAATAGTCGATATTTTATATAATTTAACCATTCCTAGTTGCCTACACTGACGTTGTTTTCGGATTTTGCCCAAAATAATTTTACTCCGTCTCGGGATTCTCTGACAACCGCGGATGAGTTTACTTCACAGTGATTAGCAAGTTTGTTTACATTGGCGGTTTTGACCCTAATGAAAGATCTATGTCGATTTTCATCATAATTATTGTCTGGCAGCTCTCCACGCAACACCTACCCAGTAATGTTTAGCCGGAAAATGAGCCGGAATGCTAGATGGTACTAGTTAGCATTCCGGCTCCAGTGCACAACCGATTCTAGTTAGAATCGGTTGTGTCACTGGAACCGGAATACTAATTAGAACCAGCTAGAATTCCGGCTGAACTCTGCTGGGTAAAGGCGCAGCAAATGTCATTCCGTCGTATTGAGGCTCAGAGAAGAAACTTGTCACAGAGAACTTGTGTTTTGATCAACTTTCGTGATTTAAAAACCATTTAAACTGAATTCGATAAAACCTAACTATCTACTGTCTTCACTTGTTATTCCATTTCGGTGAACAAACAAACCAGGAAAAGTACGATGTCTCGTAATGTACACAATGTCGTGGTATATGTTATAGGTTGTTTACATCGCATAAAAGTACCCAGTTAAACTCATTCCGGAACCGGTTCGGATTTCTGAATGGACCCTCCAAGAACGGTTGGTTTCAAAATCGTCCAATGACGGACGTTCGTTGGACCAATTTGGACAACGTCCAAATAACCGTTCAACGAACGTCCATCGTTGGACCCGTGTTGAACGATTTTGAAACAAATTTTTGGACGTCTCAGTGGGGAGTCATTATGGATTCCAAATCAAATGCAACAACCGATTCCGACTCAGAATCGGTTGTTGCATTTGATTTGGAATCCATAATGTCTCCATTCAGGATTCCGAATCAAATTCCGAATGGTTTGACCGGGTAGGAGACGGTCTTGAAAACCATGTTAATCAATATTTAAACGATTTATTGTTTCAGAAATGCAAAACGTTCGGTGACCCTAGTTTGATTTGCTATCATATCGGCCTAATATACAATTTATGTTTACTGCATTTGCAACATCCGAATCATTTGCAAAGTGAGTGGAATAATCTGGATTACCCTACCAGCGACACCATGAAGTTCTGGCGCGTGCTCAACTTGTCATCTTGCATCAGTTGACTGTAAGCATAAGGAATCAGCCAGGACATGAATATTTATAGAGCTGATTATTCAATCTAATAAACAGCGTCGAGAGCACTGTCGAAGCAATAGAATTTTAGTTAAAATATACAATAACCAATCTGTTCACCCATCATTGAAAACAAAACGGCGATAGAAATTTTTGGTATGTTTTTGTATTATTCTCACCTTGGTTTCTTTCGAAAATACTCGGATGATAACATCGCTAAGATCGTTGATCGCTTGGGCCGTAGTTTTCCTTTTTTTGGATATGTGGAAATCAGCAACGGTGTCCACAACCAATTTTCGGCCGGCTTCGGATAGCGGGTGCGTAGTGGAATGTTGCAGAATTTTTTTCCCGTAGTCTGAGACCTCCAACAATGTTCGTAGGTGTGTTGGGGTCAGACATGTAGCTGCTTCGTCAATCGTATGCTCCTCTGTTTCCTATAAATAGTGGCATTAGTAAATTATCTTGTTCTTATAAAGGCAAGAAAGAAAGATGTAAAGTCCTGCTAAGTGAACACGGATTCATTTCTGGTACTCACCTTGTTTTCGTCGTCTTGTAGTTCCTCGCATCTGTCCGTCAGTTCCGGAGTATCAATTATGCGGGGCGTTGTTTTCTCTTCGGATCTCTGGGAACTGTCTTCAGAACAAACTTAGAGGTCTTCTTCAAGCAGTTCTTCACTACTGCTGGTTGGTTGAAGAGAGTATACGAATGGGAGTAAATTTTTACCCGTCGAGACGCCAGCGTCTTCACCGTGGTCTACGGTAAGCGTATCTTCGCAACTACTGGACGGATTTGATATGTCCACGTTGGGAAAAATCTTCCTTTCCGTGACGTCTCCAGCACTGTCACTGTCGGCGGAGTACTCTTTATGCTCGATATTTCTGTAGGTCGCTTCCTGAGCGTTTGCGGTAGAATCTCCGTTCAAATTTAAATCCACAAAATTTATTTGATCGATTGCCTGTAAAAAAACAATCAGTTGATTTCTATTAAATGAAATAAAAGTACTCACATTTCGTTGTCGCCAATCCACGACCCAGGTCCAAATTATTTCAACATCAACCGGAAGTGGAAACGTGGACAGGTGTGTAATTAACTCCGATTTATTCCATGACAATAGCCGTATGAATTCCAAATTCGTATCCTGGACTATTTTCGTTAAAATTTCGGGTGCTTTATCCAAAAGATCAGCCACTAATAGCTGCTCATCCAACACGATGTACTCCTGGTTTGCCATCTTCGCTGGTAATGAATCCATAAGATAGAATTATGACATTTTCACAAAAGTGACATTTATGAAAACCTAAATATGTCGTTATGGAATCAATAATATTTTTCATATGGAGTTCATAAGAGAGTCTTATGAAATTCTTAATTGTATATATCGAAACGTGGTCATAAGACTTTCTTATGGAATACATAAGTAGAACTGTTAAGGAATGTATAAACAAATATAAACGAATTTATAAATCTGCCTTTGAAATTCCTAAGCTTCCAATGGAATCGCTTTAAGGTTTGTTCATATGTCGAGACTTATGAAATTATTATTTTCTTTTTCCTCAGTGTACGTCTACAGTTCATGCAACCTTATAGGGCTGCCCCTGTAGTTTTTTTACAATTTTTGATCACAGATTCTTTTTCACAGATGGCAGATTTTTGGTATTTTAATGAAAATTTCACAGATTTTTGGAAATATTGTGATTTTTCAAAGATTTTTCGAAAATTTATCAAAGATTTTTTTCCTGTTTCAGTTATCACAGATGGTAAAAATATATTTTTTAGCCGAAAAATAAATTTCAATGTAGCATCTCTGTTTGTTAGCGGTTGCATGCGTAACCTGCATGATAGCCATCTGTGCTTTCGTTGCGCAAAGAAGAAAACTTTCTTAGCAACATATTTAAGCGGATCGATAGAAAGCACAACGAAAGTTTATTATTTACGTTCGATTAATTGATTGATTCATTTCCGCTTCACGTGATTCATTTCCACTCAGCCTATCTTATTTTGATTCTGCTAATAGGTACCTACTACAAAGCCTAATTATGAATGAATACACTGCCACTCGAAAAACCGTTACAAAAACGCATCTAAGTCCGTATATAATGTTTTCGATTCTTGTATATTTATAGAATCGATATATGATTAAGACCACTGCATTCGCTACATTTGTTTGCGTATTTTAGGAAAGTTGCAATAATGGCAAAATATAACTAGAAAGCTTGGTCTATACATGAAATGTGATTATATTGTCTAAAATTTGATTTTTATTCACCGGTCCTGGTTTTTTACCCCACAATCGAAAAGTTTTTAAAAGCTGATCTTGTGCTATAAAGATTTAGTTCCAGATATTAGTTCTGTCGCGGTTTTCTGTCTCTTTTCTTCAGATCTTCTCAAATAAGTTTAATCGGATTCGATCACCGACTACAAATGAAATGACCCGATAACCAAGAAGGTTTGGTTCAATATGTAACATTTGATGTTGATTGGTTGTGCTTAAACTATACATAAGAAATATATTTGATTTATTATTACTCTAAATGTACTAAGAAAATAATTATTTTACATTTAGTAGTTTAGTCCTACGTCTACAGGTCGGGCAACCCCATAGGGTTGCCCCTTGTAGTTTTTTGATTAATTTTATTGCTCAATCTTCAATAAAATTTCTTTCGTGCAATTTCAAAAAAATTTGTCTGCACTTTTCGCCGCGAAGAGTTTTAACAAACATTTCTCAAAATAATATCGCACATGGATACTTGTTATAGTTAACTATTATTTTAACTAATGAAGAGAAAACAACATTGCATTCTATTAAGAATTTATGTTATTTACTTTTGAACGGTTACGCGAATGACTAATGACCAATCTGAATCAATATGGTCTGGAAGTGTACTTGTCACAATTCTTTGATTCGTTCCGCTCCTGTGAATGGAAATTGAACCCAACTAAAAATCTGAATAACCGGTCATCGGGCAGTTCAGGCGACATTGCCTTCTGTTGAAGGTTTTTTTTGAACAATTGGATATGAATGATAGATTTGAAGCTTCATATATTTAAATAACAATGTCTGGCGGATGTCTGCTTGTCTGCAGATTCATACAACACGATGGTATAAAATTAATTTCCCTAATGGAAAAATGCGAATCTATTTGTCCCAAGCGCAAAAACCTATTGTCGATTGCGGTTTTATTGTTTCGCATACATCATTTAGATATGCTTTTTTCGGGACATTGCACCAACAATCACGCTTGGTTGGTCGAGTTTGACCTTTTCGTTGCCATGTTGATTCAGTAGATTATTATATAGCGCGGGGGATTGTTTGAATGTATCGTGTGCTTTGCATACTGTACACTCATGGCTACCGACTGACCTTCGAATCAATATTGTGGTGGACGGTGAACCGTTTTTAAGCAGTTAGTTAAATCGTTTCATGGTTCAGTTTAAATGCCATTGCATCTAAGCTGACTATTCCATATTGTCTTTTCATAAATAATTAATTACTTTGATTAAATTCCATCAAATTTTCATTTTCCATCTATTTTTGCACATATCTTAGTTTGTTTCTCCACTAACAAATCCATAAAATTAATTTGAAATCGAGCATCACAGGTTCAGTAATGGACATTTATTGCTGAACCACCCCATAGACAACCTCCCGATTTTCCCACCGACTCAATCGGCTTGCGTCGTAACAATCGGTCGACTATGTCACCAATTAATCAGTCGATTGTTGCACCGGACAGAACAACCGATTAAATATGACCGACGAAATCTGTTGAAATCGGTCTATTTTAATCTATCAATTCGGCCGATTTGTTGGAGGTTTAAAAGTGGAACCATATTTACACAGATTAAATCTGGCGATTAATACCCACCCAAACTTAGTCGGTTAACTAATCGGTCGACCCCGAAGCACCCGATTTCGTCGGTAGAATTGGGAAATTTATCAACAATCCAATTTTTTATGGGGCATTTATTAGACGATGCCTAACATTGGCCCATACGAACTGCATTGACCGATCTTGAAACTTCGGTTTCATAGGGGGTCGTTTCATGCTAAACTTTTTGAATTGACAAACAATTTTTCTTTAAAATAAAAAACATAAAGTAATCAAAGGTAGGGTCAGAAACTAGAAAAAATATGTTTAGTTTTATTTGATTTTAATATAAAATAATTGAGAAGAAAAAAGAATTTTAAGCTAAAAATCATAAAGATAAAACAAAAAACATTAGGTACCATTGTTTTTCCGATAAATAATTCAGATCAAAATCAATCATTTCTAATTTTCGAGGCCACATTGCATGCTTTTAATTTCGTTTTAGTTAAATGATTTCATAGTTCCCGCTTCAATTGCTTTTTAAGACTAGTCACTGAGTTCAGATTCGGAGTTTTTTTTGTTCAATGTGGTTCGCGAGTAGGGCCTGTACATCAGCACGCAATTCGATTTGTTTGCTGTATTTTCTGCTTTCGGTAAGATGACATCAGTGGCTCTGATGCTACCAGTAATCTTTTGAAATATCCTAGATATGTTTCTTGATCGTAGCCTCCGTATATCCTTGTTCGAAGCTTCCTGTGCCTCATCACACATCATTGCTATAGGAGACGAGGATACTCTTAAAATTTCATGAGCACCATGGATAATAATTATTATAATTTATAATTTGATCATATTAAAGTTCTCCATCTTTGGTGGAATACTACTACAAAACATATAAACAATTTGCGGTTGAGATACCATGTGTGGCTGAACAGCTATATCGAACATGTAGGGGACGGTGGGGAGTTGTGAATACTCTCTATACCCGTAAAGCTATACATGATAAAAATTTAGTAATTACTGTCAAATGTTTCTATTGTTATGGTAATTCTTTTTCAATTTTCAAATAATGCTTCAACTTATGTTCTTCATGCTTGTGCAGTTGGCGACTAAAAAAACAGATGAAAAGTGTTTTTACTCATATGTATTTGTGCTATGCAGCGTCCCGTTTTGCAGCCGATTTCAAAGTAAATCGATGTAAAACATTCGTTGGACAATTACTTTTCATTGAACAAAAAACAATTAGATGAATATGTAATTTTCCCCCATTTTTTACGATGGTTCGGAACTTCCCAACAAAATGAAAAATGCCGATTCCACGCATTTTACTATATCTTAAACACAATTCCGATTATTTTAAATTGGTTTAGTTTCTGGGTGTATAAAGTTGTCCTGCACAAATATCAGTTGAATTATTGACAACCGACCGATGTCTATGGTAGTTATACCCCGAAAACAAAACTATGTTCACAACTCCCCACCGCCCCCTACTCAAATACAACATTTGAAAAAAGTTATAGTATTGCAAAAGAGAACGATTAGAAAATTTAAATTTCCCTAGCAGCTAATTCATCGCATTGCATGATACCACGCTCCATACCACATTTTCATCATCTTTTCGCATCTTTTTTCGATGTGAACAGTTTATTACCGGCCTACTACTTTTAAGCAACTATAAAATGTGTGATAAACAGTTTGTCGTGATAAAAACAGTTCTTCACATCAAAAAATTCTTCGCATCATTCCGGTTCACCGAGGGCTAAAATTTTCATTTCAACTTATGTCACAGCAACTGCTGTAACGTAATAATCCACTTTCACTGCTTTAATTAAATTACCTGACTTGGGTAAGTCCATCTATCTATCTGCAGTGTTTTAAGGGGATGCGTCGTTTCAGGAGATAATGGCACTAAAAGCTGCGAAACGTCTTCATTTCAAGCAAGTAAAAGGCAACCTTTGACGGCTCATACCAAATTTGATCATTTCTTCATACTGAAGCGATTGAAGATCCTGCATCGTACGCATATTAATAAATCAATTCAAACACAGAGCTTCGCCAAAGCGGATCATAGATGATTAATGGAGTTCCATCTAAGAATAAATTAAAAGGTTTTTCAACCGCCATAGGTTGGCTGGTAAACACCTCTGATAAACGGGACCTGCTTCTGCATACGGACTGGTAGGTACTTTTAATTTCTGCAATCTCTATTAAACTGCCATTTGTCATTCAGCGAATACTTTGCCACATTGAAAGCTGGAACAAGTTTCAGCGCGGAATATGCGGTAACTGTAACTGGGCGGATTAAGGTTCGCATGTTACATGAATTGGTTTGCTCGCGGTAGATGGTGGTAGGCACACGGAATCTTCTTCAGTGATGGCGCCCGGAGGTGATTGTAGGCACACAACGCGCCGCTACTATTTTATGGTCAAACAGAGGCGATAAAATGGAATCTGTATTAATGAATCTAGTGTAATCGTAAAAGAAACTAAGAAATTTAGACAAGCACTCTAATCGTTGGAACGCCAGCAAAAGAAGGATTGTTACATTTTAACTGTTGACATTAATTAATTTTACTGACACGCTTTTGAGTAGTTTGTTTTATTTATATTTAGGAGATTGTACACTGTTATTAAACGAGCCTTCGGAAGCCAGCTATTTTAGCCAACGAAAAAAGTTTTTCACCGTTTTGAAAAAAAACTAATCTTTCAATTCACTTGACCAGAGTGTCTGTAAGGAGAGTAAAGACAACTGTCATGATTATCCTTCAGTGATATTCCAAACAAACAAACGACCTGTCAAAATACACAAATTTGACTCGTTTGTAATGACACTGACAAATAATAATTGTTCCAATTTTGACAGTATCGTCACTCTCCTTGCGAATTTCCAGGGCCGTTGAAAGCAGGGCTGTAGTTGAGTATGTTACTGTTGATTGGATTTAAATGATTTTTTTGTTTTTGACATTTCACTATGCCGGTATACTGCCTATGATCGCATATCAGTTCCATAAAGATAGGAAATCCCATATAAAACGGGACAAGTATGCGATCATGGGTAGTATAGACGGTGATACACCAGCGTTGCCAATATTCCAGATTAATCTGGAGTCTTCCAGATTTTTCAGACATTCGTTCAAGCCAGACATTTTGCCAGATTTTTTAAATTTTGCCAGATTTTTCCAGATATTATGAATTTTACGTTACACCCCAGAGGGAATGCCATTATGACAGATTTATCTGGCATAGCCAGATTTTTTTAATGCTCTAGCAAAAGGACAAACCTCTCATTCTACCAGATTTTCAAATTATAGAGGTAGTTGCACACAAATTTTGGAAATCTGGGTCATATTTTCCCAAACAAAAATCGAATAATGTTCTATGAAGACCAAAATGTTTGCCAAATTTCGATGACTTTGAGGTCGCTGTCAAGAGACAGATTTTGCTAGACATTTTTATTTGAACTGAGAGATTTTTTTGAAAAATAGTGGCAACAATGGATACACTCATTGAAACTCGGATATAATCAGTCTAAGGCTTGTTCGCAACGAAATCTGGACACCTAGAAACACATAGATGTCTTGAAGTACTCTACCAAAAATTGAATTATTCCTCACATACATAGACACATGTTATTGTAACTAATTTTGTATATACGCTCCGTAGAATGTATTTGTTTACGAATCATTATGCTCACCGCTGTTCTGTATCGTTTCTAATTTGTCGGAAATTTTTATTCGTTTTCGCGTTTGTTGTTGTATAGTTTAGTATAAATAATATAGGGCTTATAGATAGGTTATCGCTCTCCTCTTGCTGCTGAGGTGTGCTGACTGCAGACTATGCTGTACTATAGCGATGATAGCTATGCGGCGGTGAGTTTTTATTGGTGCTCGTTTTTTGACCGAGTGGCAGAGCCACGTTTCAGGTGGAAGTGATAGACCACGACTTTTAGTTTACAATATTTATCTTGCTTTCGGGACAGTGTCCCGCCACCGTAACTGATAACAGTGATATAAAAGTGAAAAAGTCCTGTCGAAAAGTGCAGACCTGTGGTGCTGGATCGCCGAAGTGGGACAACTGAGTGTTAAGGAATTTTCGTTTCTCCGGCTATCAGCAAAGGATGCACACACACCAATCCGCACTCGCTGAGAAGGATAAACCGAACGAGTCTTGCTCTCCTTCCCAGCTAACAGCAAAGGAGGGCGAAGCTGGGTGGATACCGGCTTCCCTTGGGAACAACACTGCGGTGTCTTTCAACGACTCGTCGCCAACGTCGGTAGAAAGGTTCCAACAATAGAGCAAAGATCACCTCCCTAGCTAATTAAAGGTCACAACTGGAGCAGCTAACAGTAGTTTACGCGCAGGAGAAAGTGGCTGTTGCCATCCCGACCGGTCGGAAGTGTAAACCGTCTGGGTATCAATTTGGCACTGGGTGGAAATATACCTGTTTTTGTGTACACACTCCATAGAGTGTATTTGTTTACGTAAATTATGCTCACCGCTTTTCCATACGATCATTCACCTTTTACGTTAAATTTTATTTATATTTTTGTTTGTGAACGATTTTGTTAGTTCAGATAGGTGTCGTAAATTTTGTTAAACATTTGTGAATAACTAACATAGGGATTAGATAGGCCACCGCTCTCTTTTTGCTGAAAAATGTGAGCTGATAATGCTGTGGACCCGCGATGACAGCTATGCGGCGAGGCGGTTGGTGTGCAAAAGGGGGCCGTCGTGATACGATAGTTAGTGCCGAACCACGGTTAGTGGCAGACGCCCGAATTATAAAATCCTGCCACCGTAACCAACGTTCAGTGCGCGTGTGCGACGGTCGATTACTGTCTAGAGTGCCGGCCCATGGTCCGGGTGCTCGTTTGCTTAGTGGTGCTGGATCGCCCAAGGAGCTTTCGCTTCCCCGGCTAACCGTTGGGGATCCGACGCACCCGCCCCTCTCGCTGCAGAGGATAAGTCGAACGAGCCTTGCTCTCCTCTGCAGCTAACAGTCAAGGAGAGGGAAGCAGGTAGGACGTCGGCTCCACCTGGAAAGAACACTGTGATGTCTTCCGGGATTCCTTGCGGGAGCAAGGGAATCCGGTGATTCGCCACCAACGTCGCTAGGGAGGTTCCAACAAAAGAGCCAAGCTCACTTCCCTAGCTAATTGTTGAGGACCGCTGCCGGAGCAGCCAACGTAAACAAGGAGAACTCGGCCGTTGCTGTCCCGGCCGGTCGGACGAGACCACCACCACCTTTCCGCCCAGCAGTACCAGCTCAACAGCAGCAGCAGTGGAGAGTATTAGGAGTATGTTACGAAAATCCGAAATTCTGTAGAGGCACCTAGGTCGCCCTGAAAAGAAGGGTCCGCCGGGCAAACAAGAACCCGAATAGTGGGAAACCCCAACTTACAGAAGGAACCTCCCACCTATCCCCATGTTTTTCTCCTTTTGTTTGTTTACATACGATCACTGCAATAATCGATTTCAATAATATGTCAAACCGTCAAATCTAAAGAGAGACTATTAATTTGCAGATGCTGACAGGTAAAGTGTAATCAGTGGGATATAAACTTGTGCTCATAAAGTTGTGTAATGTAGAATCGTTACAAAATTTCTTGTTACCATCAATTGTAGACTCGACAACGAAACCTTCAAATACAAGATTCCCACGTACATCGAAGATACCGATACTTTTTATTTTTTTTAATATTAATTCATCAAAAGGGCTAAAGGCTAAGGGTTTTTGTAAACAAACTTATTTCGCCCATTATTTCGCTGTCGAGTTGAATTTCATGAAACATACACATGAATCGACATCTTTACCCTTGATAGAATCAATTTCAAATGTTTCCTGTGTTAAAATTATAACAAATTAAGGTAAATCAGCAAAACAAAAGTTTGTTTACAAATTTTATTAGCCCTATTCAAAAGTTGATATGGATTTTCATACTCATGCTACGACAATTACAATTATTGTTGGTTTGTGAAGTTTTTCCGAGACTAGTGTAGTTTTTCCTGGATAATTTATCATAATTTTGGCATGCACCTGCGTGAATCGAGCCATTAAAAAGGACATCCGCGCTTTCCGATTGGCGTCTGCAACACCACCTAAATATGACTGGTTGATTCCTCACTTTGGTTGATAGATGGTAGAGGAATTTTTATTCGCCGAATCAATTAGTTTATTAAGAGCCAGGCGTTGGTGCTTAAAATGTTATTTGTCATGCTGGAAGTGTGAATTTATTGCACGTATCCGGCTAATTATACATGAAGACGATCACAGAATTTGCATGTAAGACCAGACATTTTTGAAATGATTTGTTGGATTTATAATAGAGCTATCTCCTTTCACCTCCCTGGCCAAAAATATTTGCATCTTTAGATAAAAAATGCGTATATCAATAAACAGGTGTAAAAAGTATCTGCCACTGCATATTAGTAGGAGACTGATAGTAAACACACGAGCTGCACAGGAAGTGGCGAAGAAACTAAGAAAGTAGCACCACCGACTCGAAAGCCACCGTGAAACAACAAATCGGGTTTGGGAGATATTTCCGCCGCCGGGAAACTCCTCGAGCAACCGATATCCACTGCCGGGGATAAGTTGAGTAGTAGGCGGGTTGAGAGATGGCGGTAACGGTTTTACCGTTTCCGAAAACCGGTAAAAACGTCCAAATATCCTATACTGAAATACCGGTTTTATAAGAATAAAAAACCGATATTTTCGTTAATTTGTTAGGAAGGACCAATTAATAAAAGGATTTTATTGTTGCACAGCTTTAAAGCACTTTAAAATGCTTTTCACTTGCTAGTGTTTTCAAATTAGGTCCCATGCACAGTAAGCTTGCCTGTTTTAGGACTCTTTAATAATGATATAAGCAGGGGAATAGTGCTTATGTAAACAGTGAATACAGCTTAATTTAACGACTCCAAAAAACCCGACAATTCAAATAAAACTTATCGAACTATGGAGGAACAAGAAAATCTGCAAGACAAAATCAATCAACTCCCTATTTCCACATACTCCATTTTGAATTCAATTTATTCACACTACTGGCAAATCTAAAACGCTTAGACCTATCACAGAACTCTGACAATAGATTCTACGGTTTTCATCAGCAATACTGCCTCGGGATACGTCGAAATGAAATTAAAAAAAGATTGTTACAAAGCACTGGTTTTCAAGACAAGGCGGAATTTATGCTCAATCGCTTTCATAAATTGAGTACGAGTGTTCGAGTAGCATACCAGTGGAAAATCTGACCTTGATCAGTCTGTCCTACAGCGTTTTCGTTTTCGACAGACTGAAACCCGTTCCAATTTCTGGTGAACGCCACCTTTATGTCCGAGCATTTGGATAACCAGAAAACAACTTCAGTTCTGATTTTCCATGAATTTATTTTTCAAATCTCGGAGCGCCGACTGCATCTAGCTAACCAGTGCACTTTTTAGATCAATAAACGACAACACTTTGCATACTACGATACAATAACCAGATGCTTAATCACATCCCTTTTTTTGATTATTTAGGTTTTAACCGATAGAAAGATGAACGACCACTTTGTTTTCAATAATGAATTAAAATATTATTGTAAGAAACCCGTGACCAAACGCCATCTCTCATAGGTTTTTTTTTTAATTTCAGGGTGATAAGGCTCTCTTTTCCAGTTAGAAAAATATCTTTGGAAAAAGTTTTAACCCTATTTGCAGGATTGAGAATCGAACCCAGGCGAGCTGCGTATAAGGCAGTCGATTTACCAACTACTCTATTCCCGCCCCTTAATGTGGGCTTTAGAAAAGATTCACAATACCATAAGAGTAATCAAATAAACATTCATAAAGCTTTCTTCGATATTGAAGTACTTTGAGAGCAAATCATGTTGTCTGTTAAATGATGCTTTGTACGTTGAGCGATTATTTTGAAAACACAGTTTGTAATTTTTTTAAAATACCGGTTTTTACCGGTTTTTTTTCATTTTCAATGCCGAAAATACCGGTTTTTTTCAAGTCCTCCGGTTTTCCCAACCCTACTAGCGAACCGGAAGTCACCCGCTTCGCCATACCGACCTCGATACCTTGCCGGGTACCCTGTGGGTAAATTATACCCACCGCCGGGGATTAGAACGAGTAAATTTCATCTAAAAGCCAGCAGCGGGTCGTTGGGGTGCAAGCAGGCATTGCAATTCTCTCTCACTCACGCTAGAAGAAGCTTATCCGATGTCCAACTTTTCCGAGATAAGATGTGTCGCAAAATTCTCCGTCTCCACAAATAGCGTGAGAATAATTTTCCGGATACAATTTTTTTGATTCCTTTTCACCGGAGAAGGTGATAATGGTTTTATTTCGTTAAAATCAATAAAAGCGTCAAAATATACACTTAATTTCAAAGAAAAGCGGCAAAGAAATACAATAGACTTTTTTTCTTCGTATTTTGGAGTAGCGACAGCAAGGCAGCGAGCGCAAAAAGGATACCGTGATAAACTCATTCGCTCATTCTCCGGCGGTTTTATTTATCCGGAGAAATAACACGTTGTATTTATCCTGAGAAGTTGTGTGAGTGCTAATAACTTTTTGTGTGAAAATGTGAGTTTTTATTGTCGCAGTAGCAAATTATCCGGATGCATTTACTCATATGAGCGATAAATCCAATGCCTGGATGAAAGCGATCCGAAAGCTACCCTTCACCCGGCTGGAGACAAAATCGGCACCTACACCAGAGACTAAATCGAATAGATCGCGACGAAATGGGAAATGATGTAGTTATTAGTTTCTCGGGA
This sequence comes from Topomyia yanbarensis, assembly GCF_030247195.1. Taxonomy (NCBI): domain Eukaryota; kingdom Metazoa; phylum Arthropoda; class Insecta; order Diptera; family Culicidae; genus Topomyia; species Topomyia yanbarensis. Next base: position 254,306,946 of record NC_080672.1, read on the forward strand.
GCTCTCTGCCAGATTAGACTTGATCCACCACCGGAGATCAATCGAGTAGACCGCGACGTAGCATCGGGTATGGACCGTCGGAGCGCCGGCTAACCGGATGACACATCCTGGAACCGCCAGACCGACCATGGCACCCTACCAGTTGGCCCAAGAGAAAAATAGCAAAAACAAAAAAGCATCGATTTCTAGAGAACTTTTTTTGCCTGAGAACCCTCCTTCGGCGTAAGCTAGATTCACCGCCGGGGACTAGACTACACCACAATTGCCTGACCGACCTCTGCACCAGACTGGTTGGCTCGGTTTCGGCAGCGCTTCACTCGCCGGGAAATTCTCCATCGGAGTAGGATTGGTCCATCGCCGGGAACTAGACCTAGTAGTCGGGAGATGAATGGCTCAACGAGGAAGAACTGCTAAATGACACAAGAGAAGAGCCAAAAAGCTCAAAGAAGTTGCAGTGCTGTATGGCACTAGACAGGGAGTCAAAAGGCTCTATAAATTGTGCTGAATGGCACAAGGGTGCCGAGTCCTTATGCATAGTGGCACAATGGAGTAAATTAGACAATCATAGGTAACAAAAGCTAAATGGCGCATGGAATCAGAAGCTAGACGGTTCACTGGTACGAGACGGAAAGCAAGAGAAGAATGGGGAGTTAAATGGCTCTAAGCCCCAGCCATTTCATGGAGCAAGTGTGGCTCCGAGATAACTGCAGAAGACTCGCCAGCAAAAGAAAGAGGTGCGACGAAATGAAACCCCCCTCACGATGTATTACTTTGATGTAGTTCCATGGGGACGAAAGGCAAAAGAGATTAAGGAGTGGTTTTAGTGCTTAGACATGAAAGTGAGTCCCACATCGTGCACTACAAGCCAGCTGTTAGAAGCTTTTTAAATCTCACTATAAAAACACATACACAGAGAAACATAAACTAATTGCACCGATGTGCTTGGTTGAGGAGCTCTGCAAGTTTTTGTTCACGAGAAACAATGTCCATAAGAACACTACGGAGATGGTTTTTAGAGCCCGAAAGGCGCTAGTGTCTGCTGTGAAGGAGTACGAAACGATAACACTGAGAGCTGAGGTAGCTGAGTTTGCACTGCTGCCGGCAAAGGATACCATTTTCTTAGCTCCCTCGAAGCAGGGGAAAGAGGAGTTGGTTGGAGTGGAGAACACTCTGTGCTGAAAACAAAACACAGTTCTAAACGTGTGCCAACTGAAGCAACAAAGAGAACAACGGAGTATACCAGTTTTAAAGTTCAAAGAAAAACTGCTCGAAATAATAAATGAAAATTCTCTGCTGCGGATGTGATTGTTTCCTTAACAAATCCACTTTGAACCTCCTATATAAAATACTACGATGCTAAACATACCCTAAGGAATTTGAACGTTATAAAATACTGATGCTTGCAAACCAGCCATAAAAATAAAAACCGTTCAGTGCGATCTTTTGGTCATTGCTTTAACCTAACTTAATCTCTCCACCAACAAAAATCTTCAACTAAATACAAACCCTGTTGAGTCCGCCCGTAGTTTAGAAAGACCTACAGAAGTATGCTGTCAGATATCTGAGTGATAAAAAATACATCACAAATATTCGAAATATGAAATGTGTGTGCCAATAAGCTCATTACACCAGCTACCTACAAACCACCAAAAACATTGTTACTTGAGAATTACCAGTTCAACGCACGTATAAGCATAAATATATGCCAACGAAGGAGGGAGATGAAATATCAAATCAAAACTCGTTTCATTTGCTTGCAAAGAAATACTTAATTCGGATTCGGCGCCTTCTTTACAGTCTTCTTCGGTAGCAGAATCGCATGGATATTAGGCAACACACCACCCTGAGCAATGGTTACACAAAAGATCGATTTGTTCAGTTCTACGTAATTTTGAATGGCCAGCTACAGCTGGCGAGGTATGATCCTGGCCTTCTTGTTATCACGGGCAGCGTTTACTGCCAGCTCCAACTCGAACCTGTCGAATTTCTATACTCGTTCATGCATGCAACATTTTGGGTCAAACAGCGTGGTGAAATGCGCACGATGGACTTTGCACACAACGGGGAGGCAGGTGCAAGTAGTACTGTAACCCGAATTGTTCGTACATGGTTTGGCGTCTACCGCTTGTTGTACCGTGCGGACACTATAGTCATGATGTTTCGCGTTTGCCATACCCGATCAGAATGAAATAACAAGATTATAACAAAATTCAATTTTTGTAACATATTGTGTTATAATTTAGGTCTCGTTAGTAGTTAAAATAACAGAAAATTATAACAAGTAGCAACGCGAGATATAGTTTTGAAATCTTTTTGTTATGTGTTTCTGATCGGGTAAGAGCAACAAATGATTTAATCAGACACACATTGCCTCTATTTATAACCACTTGCATTAAATTGACCCACTTAGGTGCTCCCTTTTGATTGCTCTTCCTGAAAGAGCTGCTTCATGAACGGTAATTTTCTCTTTTTTCGATAACTTTTCTATTTTACTATTCTACGGCGCCGATGGTTGAGTGCTAAGCGTGACCGCCACTCATTCCAGTTGGTCTGGGTTCAATTCCAGCCGAGGTCGTTGAGATTTTTCTGAGGTGAAAAAATCTGTGGTCACGTCTTCCTTCGGAAGGGAAGTAAAGCCGTTGGTCCCCGGTCTATGAGCTTGGTGGATCGGTATCTATTCCAGACAGTGAAGTCACCTCCCTGGCGTCGCTAAAGAAGAAGTAGATCCAACTTCTATACTCTTACTAACAAAAATATCCTCCTCCTGTGATACTTGTGGAGTGCGCAGTAGTATATACGGTCTCTAGCAAAAGCAAGTTATCGGACTAACCATTCCTTCCCTTTCCTTCTGCGATCTACGTTCGGGCCTGGCCGGCGCACAGTGGCGGGTCTTCAAACAAAAGTCGGACGAAACCTCAAATGTTACCTAAATTGGCTGAAAATCACAATTTAAGCTAATTTTGAGGTGCTGAGCTCATTTTTGATGTCAAAAGTCGTAAAATATTATATGCATTTTTCCAGACAGTGTCATTGAACCTTTCTTATAACTATGATTCCGTTTTCATGATAGATTCTCCGTTACTGTTCACCAATGTCAGTTATATCATAAAAAATGAAGAACACTACTTTAAACCCATTGTATAACGTGTTGGTTTACTGTAGATTGTCTAACTATTTTATACAAAACACCATGCGCCTCCATATCAGCAACAAAGCTTCAAAATCTCCTTAAAACTTTTTGCGCACCTAGGCGCAGAACGAGACCATGATATTCGAAAAGTAGAGATTATTTCCCATAGAATGTATACTATGTGACCGTTCCGAAATGTTTCCGAAATTTGTACAGAATACATTAGTGAAAAAAAAATATTTTTGATCTGACCACCTCAAACATATTTAAACTAAAAAGTCATAGTTCCAAGCAAATTTACCAAATGTATTTTATTCATTAACCAATTTCTTTCGTTCCTCTACACAATGAGACTAGTTGTGCTAAAATCGGACCAAAATCAAAAGAGCAACATGCAAATGAAGTGAACAGAGCAATGGTGGGTTCGGAAATGAAAATCATTAAAAAATCCGGACTTTGCTACGTTTAAACTCATGTTAAAAATCTTGTTCTTATCCAATGACCATAAGATTTTGAATATACATCATTCAATACATGAGAAATAAAAAAAAAATATAAAATATCAATATTTCAAAAATAAATTTTTGAGGTTTTGGCCAGCCTCCAGCCACCGTGCGGCGCCGGTATTGATCAATAAACACTTTAAGATTACCAGGAGTTGCACATTTAAAGATGTGTCGCTACTCGTAATTATCTACTTATTCTCTGTGTAACTTCAGCTAGTCCAGATCGATAACGGAGTAGCAGCCAGGGGTGGTCGCACAAGCTCAAGCTCAAGAACTTTTCTATTTTACTTTTATCGCACAGATATTAACTTATTACCAATATTTGATTTGGGCGTTTCTGAATCGGCTAGTGTATAAATCCAGCTAGTAAAATGCAATATGATTTTGACCATAGGTTAAAAAATGGCACGCCGACTAGCGCTAGAATACCGCACTGTTGTGCATACCGTTTTGTAAGTTTTGCTCCTTAGAACAACTATGCTAAAAATCACTTGAAAAAAATTTAATTCTCATTAGTACCTGTGGCTGTAGAATTCCGAAAAATTCATTCACCGATTCTGAAGATCATAATCCCACATCAAATTGCATCACGGAAAAACGTGGTAGGAAATAACCCATTGGGTATTTTCTTTTGCAAATTTGGGTAGAAGTAGTTTAGAGAGTATTGTTTATACATTATACTGTATTTTTTATCGCTGTCAGTTTTTCGAAAATTGGAAAAAATGGCATCATCAGAAAAACAACGTTGCGAATTGATTTTGTGCAAGCACCTGGAAAATCCTCAACTCTATCATTGGGACATCGGAAAACAACACGGAATCGTGCAGTCAACGGCGAGTTTTATGATTATACGTTACTACCAAACTCTGAGCATCGAACTGACAGTGTGCAGAAGGCTCTAAATCGTGACAAACGGCAAAATATGGTGGGAAAGTCAAGGGCCCGGAAAATATAATGGGAAAATCATGGGCCTGGAAACTGTACGCACAGATGCTGACGAAACCTCATTGTCTCATCATGGATGATGAGACTTACGTCAAGGAGGACTTCCTGCAGCTTCCGGGGTTACTGTTCTTCACTGCCCAGTACACTGAAACCTCCATTTACGAACCAAACCGGGGGTTCGTAAATTGAATTAGTTCGTAAAAAAAGTGTTCGTTATTTGGGATTTAGTTCGTAAAAAAAGTTTGCTTCACATTCTTATTAATATTCGTTGGTTGAGCAATATTCTCGATAACCCTGACAATATGGGTATTTTTGGAACAGGCTTGACAAGTAGATGCTGAAAATGGACAATTGGAACCGTTTTGAAATCCAAGATGGCGACTTCCGGTTGAGCAATATTCTCGATAACCCTAATAATATGGGTATTGTTGGAACGGGCTTGACAAGTAGATACTGAAAATGGACAATTGGAACCGTTTTGAAATCCAAGATGGAGACTTCCGGTTGAGCAATATTCTCGATAACCCTTACAATGTGGATACTTTTGGAACGGGCTTGACAAGTAGATGCTGAAAATGAACAAATGGAACCTTTTCGAAATCCAAGATGGCGACTTCCGGTTGAGCAATATTCTCGATAAAACCAACAATAAGGGTATTTTTGGAACGGACTTGACAAGTAGATACTGAAAATGGACAATTGGAACATTTTCGAAATCCAAGATGGCGACATCTGGTTGAGCAATATTCTCGATAACCCTAACAATTTGGGTATTTTTGGAATGGGCTTGCCAAGTAGATGCTGAAAATGGATAATTAGAAAGTTTTCCAAGTTCGATGTGATGATTGCCGGTTGAGCATTATTCTTGATAACGAACAATATGGGTTCTATTTCCGCCATGCACTCGTCAACCCTTTCCCGAAAATACCCATATTGTTGAGGTTATAGAGAATTGGATTCCAAAATAGTTCAATACATCGATTTCCGTCATGCACTCGTCAACCCCATTCCGAAAATACCCATATTATTGAGGTTATAAAGAATTTATCTAAACCGGAAGTCGCCATCTTGGATTCCAAAATTGCTCAAGACATCGATTTCCGTCATGCACTCGTCAACCCCTTTCCTAAAATACCCATATTGTTGAGTTTATAGAGAATTTATCTAAACCGGAAGTCGCCATATTTCAAAATGGCTCAAGACATCGATTTCCGCCATGCACTTGGCAACCCCATTCCGAAAATACCCATATTGTTGAGGTTATAAAGAATTTATCTAAACCGGAAGTCGCCATCTTGGATTTCAAAATGGCTCAAGACATCGATTTCCGTCATGCACTTGTCAAACCCATTCCTAAAATACCCATATTGTTGAGGTTATAGAGAATTTATCTAAACCGGAAGTAGCCATCTTTGATTCCAAAATGGCTCAAGACATCGATTTCCGTCATGCACTCATCAACCCCATTCCCAAAATACCCATATTGTTGAGGTTATACAGAATTTATCTAAACTGGAAGTCGCCATCTTGGATTCCAAAATGGCTCAAGACATCGATTTCCGTCATGCACTCGTCAACCCCATTCCTAAAATACCCATACTGTTGAGTTTGTAGAGAATTTATCTAAACCGGAAGTCGCCATCTTGGATTCCAAAATGGATCAAGACATCGATTTCCGTCATACACTAGTCAACCCAATCCCGAAATACCCAACATATTTTTTTTTATTCATTTCGTTTATTTGATAGGCACAAATGCGTTAGCTTGGCGGTGCCAAATGCTTATGTTTTTACATTTTGGATATCTTAAAACTAGGAGGTTACAATGTTGAAATATTTTTTTTTACAAAGGAAAAAAAAAAGTTTACAGCTATCTTAAGACTAGAAATAAGATTCAATATACAAGAGAGGGCCAAAAGATTTTTTTATGAAAAAATTTAAAACAAGGGATTCACTTTGATATACAAGAGAGGGAGTAATAGTATTTTACGAAATATTTTACGGTTATCTTAAAACTAACAATATAGTTTAGTACACAAAAGGGGGAACAATACCCAACATATATTAGTAAGAATTAACTAAAAATACATAAGTATATAACTTCACGCTGTAATATACGAACTCAAACTTTCCAGAAACAGTTCGTTATTTCGAATTTAGTTCGTAAAAAAAGTTACGTAAATCGAATATTACGTAAAAAAAGAGTTCGTAAATGGAGGTTTCAATGTACAAGTTCTATGTTCCCGAGGAAGTAAGGAAGCAGAAACTTTCAAAGTTTGCCAATAAATACATGATTTGGCATGCAATCTGCTCATGTGGCAAACGGAGTGCGCCATTCGTGACTAGCGGGACTATAAACGGGGAGATCTACCTCAAGGAGTGTCCACAGAAGCGACTGCTTCCTCTGTTGAAGCAACACGAGAACCTTACGATCTTCTGGCCGGATCTAGCTTCGAGCCACTATTCAAATGTTGTCCTGGAGTGGTACGCCAACTTTCGTACCCAAGGACATGACCCCCCCCCCCCCCGCACCGGAACTAAGGTTCATCGAAAAATGCTGGGCAATTATGAAGCAGGCACTACGGAAGCTTCCAAGGAGGTCAAATCTGATGAAGACATGAAGGAGAAATGGGTTTTCGTACAGAAGAAACTGCAGCCAGATGTTGTCCAGAACCTAATGAGTGAAGTTAAGAGTAGGTGCTAACGTACAGTTATGGCATGGAAGTTGAATAAAATGAATATGCCAATAGCTTACTAATGGGTTATATGTTATTATAAGAAGTTAGAAAAGGATTGGTCTATTAGGTATTTTCTACAGCGTTTTTTCCATGATGCAATTCGATGTGGGACACTCTTTATATAGTCTCCAGTCCTCAGATGAGTGGATAGTTTTGATAGTTTAAAATTCATTCACAAATTATATTGTACTGTCTTGAAAAAGCTAAATTTTTAATGACACCTCGGTTCCCGATCAGAAAGAAATTACAAGATTATAACATAATGCAATTTTCGTAACATAATGTGTCATAAATTTGGTCTCGTTAGTAGTTACAATAACAGAAAAATTATAACAAGTAACGCAGGGAGATATAGGTTTGAATTGTTTTTGTTATGTGTTTCTAATCGGGTTGTGTCCTGCACACAACACTGTTTTTTCTACCTTGTTGATTTTTGTCAGATTATCTAATCGTTGTGCACCAAAACATATTTCTATTTATATTTTCAGTAGACTCTACCTTTGTCGAGGGAAAATGGCAACGCCGAGGCAGGCCATAATTAACAATAGAGTGTCATCACCGTTTGTCTCGTTTTCAGCTGTCATCGCCGTGTTTTTGAATGACAACAATTCACCATGCTAGGACTGACGCGCTATCCAAACCGAGCTGAATGGTTTAGACTCATAATTTTCTCCAGACTCGAGCAGGCAGGCGCCATAATTTATGAATATTAGTCATTGTTTCAAGGATGGGAAGACAACTGTCTTGAGGGGAAATACCTTGATTTGAAAGTAAAAACTAAAAACGCAACTGTGGAAAACTCATAACAACAAAACAACGAGATTGCGTCTCACGCAGCATGTGAGGAACTGGATGAAGCCAACGAACCACCGCCACCGGTATAGTTTCCAATTCCAATATGGTTTCTCACCTTTTCTCGACAAACCAGCGCTTCTCATCGTTGATTCCACATTCATGGGTACGCAACCCGTGGATGAAATATTTATAAAGCTTTCAATTTCTTCAATTGTGTTGTCCCTTGTCAGATGTGGCTTCGGTTAGCTCTGGCGGAGCAACGGAATCCGGTGCAGCTGCGGGTAACGTCTCGTGGGCACGGTTGACGATTTTGCTGATAGATGTTGTTGTTTTGAAAAATGCCTTTTTGAAAGGAATTTTACATCATAACTGTTTGGTCAAGTTCATTGAGTGCGCGTCTCGACGAAGATACTTGTGTGGCCACTTGGCGAATCGTTATCGAATAGCTCCGATACGGAATGTTGGGTTTGTTGGCAGATTATCAGCTATATCGGCATAATCACCGAGTGTTGATCCAAAGGAAAACTACTTTTGGTTGCAGCCAGTTTGGGGGAATAATTAAATTCTATAGGAAAGTCGATGTTATTGACCTAGAATCACCTAGAAGAATCATTCTTTTGCTTCTGAGGGTAGACTCGAAAATAGGAATAATCTAGAAAATTAAAATTTAAATATTGAATTGGAATTGAATTTATTCGATTGCGGTGTAAAACTAAAACAAATTGTTATGCAATATACAATAAAATAAACTATTTATTCCATGGGCAACTATAGAGCATTGTAAAATTTCGACTGATTCTACTTGAATTTTAAGTAATGTGAGGTTACTTACCCATCCGAGATAAAAATTTTAATCACTCTGCCATTCATCTTCTCCCGGTCATCGAATATATATCCCCGCGGAAAAACGAAATAGCGTTGCATTTTTCCCCTGCAAAAACAGATAAGATAAATTCCTGCCACAGCGAAACTTTACGATTCCTGCAGCGTACAAAGTAAATAAACCGACAGCCTTCCTCCTGTCAATAGTGGCAAATCCGACCAATTGACGGAATGAAAAAGAAAAGATTTTCCGCCACTCGCGCCATGCCACGGTCGCCACAAGCTCCCCGTAGAGCAACATTTATCAATGAACGGTGACTGCGCAATAAAAGGGCAATAAAAATAAGTTCAGGGGTATCGGCCATTAATAAACCACATCTCAACAGCCTTCTAATGATGTGCGCCCGGTCTGAATCCGCCTGCCGTTGCCGGTTGGGGATAGGGTAAAGTGCCTATTTTCACCATACTAAGGAGGGTGCCTCACTGATTCATTAATTACTTGGCCTACAAACAATGGAATGCGTTCAAATTGGCATCAACAGCTTTGCTTCGTTGTTAAGAATCAAGATAATAACATACATGCGCTGAAAACAGTGAAATTCTCGTGTTTGAGCGCAACGAAAACACGAATCGAGTGCCCCTATTGTTGCGCTACCATTTGACTCAAGCCGTTAAACAAAGATGGCAGACACGGCTCTAACCAACGGCTTCAAATGGGTAGCGTAATAATAGAAACATAGCGATAATAGGCTCATCACCCTATGTGCCATCGTAGGTTAATGGTAATATGTACGTATGGATGAAATCATCAGGAAGAAACAGGCGAAGGTGGGTGCTATTTAAGATAGACGAGCAAACCGACGATGGCAAGCAACGTTTAACACGTCTCTTCCTCCCTTGAAACAGATTCCGCAGTTAAATACCCGACAGGTTGAACCTCGAAAGGTACTGAGCTCGTGCGCAAGTCGCTGATCGATATGGAATCAATTTCTACTGATTGCATAGAAAATTTATGGGTGATATATTTTAGTGCCACGATCGCTGTGCTTGCGCAGCTTGCAACGTTAAGGTGGCCAAACCACCCTGAGCGTAGTGAAAATAAGCGTGGTTTAGACTTCTAAATGGTAACGAAATTGATTCGAACTATTTCCTGTCTATTTAATTAAAAAATGTTTATGGCAATACATTGCAACTACAAACCACAAAGTATCACGCACGGATTAGAAACTTAAAACAGAGCTGATAGGACTTATATACTGATTTACACTACAAAAAAACTCTTAGATAAGAACAAAATTTAGTTAAAAATCTGTATATGTCACGAATCAGTGGTTCACTACTGCCATCTACTATACTGTTTGCTACACGTACTTTGCCAGTTTCGCTCTAGCTGCACAGTATCGATTGTGGAACTTTGATTTATATGCTTTAGTCGTTTCCATATGTAATTTGATGTATTATTGGAAGATATTTACACTCGTTTTAAAATCAAGCTCAAATGTATTACAGATCACCAAGTTGTGTAGGCTTGGACCTCCATTCCGTCTCTCTGCACAACCGCCGCTTACTCACAGCCGTTCTTGATTGACGAAATATTAAAATGGTGAACAAACTGTGGGCTACTTTCAAACATAAAATTTCATTTGAGTTCGATTACCTCCTTTATATGGAATACCTGGGAGTGTACCATTCGTAATGGATAGCACCTCTCCGCATGTTGAGTAAATTTCGTTAGTACAGGCCATGCGAACGGCCTCCAACTGTGTCATCTTCCATATATGATTGAGAGCGTAAAAATTGAAAAATCCAATGCGCTCAAGCTATTTTGGACGTGGATTTATGAAAGAATACTAGAGCCAATTTTTGGTGATCTTTCATCAAGGTTCGGCTAAGCCACACGTTTTTGAAAATATACGTAATTTAAGGATAATTTTAGCCGAAACCGAACCATTTTGCACACACACATTGAAAAGTTAAAATTTTAGTATCAAGCGATGGCCCTCAGTTATAGGGCTCAGTGGAGGGCTAAGTGTAGGAATCTTGCTTGTACTGCTTCAATTCTGTTAGTCCAAATGCTCGTATAAGGACACCAAATGGCTGCGGAAGCTTCTAGGACAGACCGAACAAGTGAAAAATACAATTCCCGCAGACAATATGGATCAGTAAATTCTTTGGCGATTCTTATTATGAAACCAAGGTTTCTGTTTGCCTGTGCTATAACGTGAGACTATTGGTTTCTGAAGGTCAGTTGCGAGTCCAGGAGTACACCAAGGTCTCTGATAACTGACACTCTCTCTAGCAATTGGCCGGCGATGTTGTAGCTCCAGTGAATTGGATTTTTCTGCGCGTGAAAGATGTTATAGAGCATTTGGACACACTGAGAGCCAAGAAGTTGCCATTACACCAATTACAGAAAGCACAGATGTCGCTGAAGTTCGATACAGTCCTTTATTAACCGCACAATGAGAAAGAGTTTGAGACCATCAGCGTATATAAGTTTGCACCCTAGAGATATAACATAGCAAACGTCATTGAAGAATTAAGAAAAAAGCAGCGGTCCGAGATTGCTCCCTTGAGGTATAGCCGACAAGTTGATGAAGCTATATGACACGTTTCTTCCTAATTTCACAGACAGAGAACGATCTACGAGATATGATTTAAACCACCCTGTAAAATTTTATGGAGCAACCAGCCGCTCGATCTTTGCCAGAAGAAGAGAATGGTCTACACGGTCAAAAGCAGCTTTACGATCAGTGTATATAGTGTCTACTTGTGATCCATCTTCGATGTTTTTAATACAGTACGATGTAAATTGGGCTAGATTGGTGGTCTGCTTGCAAAAAGCCATGTTGGTCCTTCGATATGTGCTTTGATCTCACGAAAGAGTATATTTTCTACTAGAATCTCAAACAATCCAGCGCAGAGTGAGGTTATGCCACGATAGTTCGCAACATTTTGCTTATCACCTTTTTTAAAAACGGGAAACATTACTGATTTTTTCCAATACACGGGAAACACTGATTACGACAGTGATTGGTTGAAGATTAGTCGTAAAGGTGTACACAATGCGCTAGCACATCTTTTCAGTGTAATGGAAGGATGTGGAGGACTTTAACTTGCTTATAGCAGCTAGAATGTCTTCGTTAGTAAATTGAATGTTTCCAAAATTGACTACATCGCGAGGGACAGCTTGAAGGCCACAGTTCACCTGAGTTGAGTTAGCCGATTCATTTTTAAACATACTCGATAATTTTTTTGCGAACAAGTCACAGATACCGCTGGGAGTATTAGACGTTTCATTTGTGAAGAACATACTGGAAGGAAGCCCACTTTCTTTACGTTTCCCATTTACAAAGGACCAAAACTGTTTTGGGTTTCGTTTTAGGTTGGATTGAGTTTGTGCTACGTGTCTTGTGTAGAGAAAGCGATTATATGTTTTGTAGCTGTTACTGGCTAGAGTGAACTCCCTTTTTGTGATGGGGTTTCGTCGAGTAGTGTAATGTCGAAGCGCAGCTGCTCGCAAGCTTTTCAGTTTACGTAGACGGTTGTTGGAGCATGCTGGAGCATGCGAGGTGCAGGCACATATATACTGAAAACCTGTTTTAGCACCAATGAAAGTTTTTCTACGGCATCATCTACATCGATCGCGAAATTCAAGAAAGTCTCCCAGCCGATTGTTTGTAGTGAGTTATGAAGTCTAGAGAAGTCAGTCTTCGAAAAGTTGAACTCCCTGACATCCTCCATCTCGCAATAGCGAACCAGGTGCGGACAAATCTGTGTTACTAGAAGTGGAGGATGATGTGCGTCTACAGCAACTAAAGGCTCAAGTGCCTCTGAAACGGGGCAGTTCATTGAAGCTTCTTCATTTATAAACAGGAGGTCCAGGATTCGATTTTGTCTACAGTGAATAATAGTAGACATTTGTCGCATGTTCAATACAGACATTCCGTCCAGTAAGATAGTACTCACCCTCGAAAAGGTTGATTCAGAATGGTCTGGGAAAGCTTTAAGTTAATCAGTAGGTATTACCGTTTACATTTTATCTGTTTAGTACACATCTTTAAGTTATTTGCTAGAACATGGCCTAAGAGAGCAACCATGAGTTTCTATTAATAAACACGTTGTGAATCATTTTCTCCAGTTCTTTTTTGGTATTCGTTGTGGAATGAAAAGAAGGAGATAGTAATAAATTAGGAAGCAACAGAGAAAAAAGAATCAATCGTTGGGAATCAACCAAATAGCGCCTTGTCATCTTTTACATATAGTCGGAAAACATCCGTTCATAAATTCATAAATAAAAATCACGAATTCGTGAATTGAACGATTAAAGAAAACCGTGAGAAAGTTTTCAACATTATTAATAAGAAACGTCGTATTTGTGAAACTATTTGTATCTCGAATGTGAGATTGAGCCAATGTCGTATATACAGGTCTGGCGAAGATGGCACTTTGGTATTCGTAAGATGAATCTTACATGAGTGGTGTGAGAGATCACAGTATAAATCGACTTGCTTTCGTCATACCGGTCGTTCCGCTCCCATTGAATCGTGTGACCGCTATGACGTCGACCCGTTGTGCTTCTGGATTGTTTACATATTTTTGGTTGCCAACACTAGCAAACCGTGTGTTCTGCCACACCTATATATATATACCTCATTGAGGTTGAGCTCCTATGGCTATTCCATCGTCGCTAGGGAGGTTCCAACAAAGCAGCAAAGCTCACCTCCCTAGCTAACAGTCAAGAACCGCTGCCGGAGCGGCCAACATAATAAGAGGAGAATGCGGCCGTTGCTGTCCCGGCCGGTCGGAAGGAGTCACCCACCTGTCCATCTTTGAAAGTATCCAACGAGCACCAGCAGCTGTAAAAGTAATTTATTCATTTGTTTACTTTTTGTTGTTTTTTGTGTTACGAAAATCCGAAATTCCTGTAGAAGCACCTCGGCCGCCCTGAAAAGAAGGGTCCGCCGGGCAAACAAGAACACGGTTAGTGGGCAAACCCCTACTTACAAGATATGACAACAAACATTCTTTCTTCATATACTCGATTGTCCGGGGATTCGATTATCCGGGGATTCGATTATCCGTGATTCGATTATCTGGAGAAAATGATTCATTATCCGGGTGTTTCGAGAAAAAGCAAATTTCAGCTAGAATGTCTGATTATAGTGCCAATTCGATCATTACAGTCAACAAAACCTTCTTTTGGGGGGTCTAGAGTTAACCTCCACTCAAATTTTGGCCTACCTTAAAAATAGTTTATATATGGGTTTTTCCGTGCAAAGTGGCCAAAAACCAAAACTTGAAATCGACCTTCACGGATTGGAACTAGTTTTGATGAAATTGTTCATCTAGAGCCAATATTGCTTGTGGCACTAAAAACTGGATTCTAACCGCACTGCGCACTTACCATTCTTCCTTTAAATTCTTCTCATAGACTGGTTAGTTCAACTCGTCTGTCTATGAAAGTACCATCTCTATAAATTGAAATGCATGTGTTGTGAAAGCTCACAGTTTCGAGATCACTCGCACTTTGAAAGTGCGGAGTCCAAGGTGGTGGGAAGTGCTCGGTCCATGGGAACACACCTAATTTTAATAAATTGTTTCAAAAAATAGTTGTTCTTCGGATTGTATCTCTGGCACTGTTTATTCTAGAATCAGAGAGATGATTTTTGAAATATTTGTTCAATGAATCTGGAAAAAATACTAGGTTTTACGGCAGTGTTGCCAAATATGCAACTTTTTAGTTTTAAACTAAAAGTACATTTTTCTCGTAATACACATATCGGTTACTGCAGGCCTTTTTACACATAAAATGTAATTACACTTACTCGGTCGATTTCTGGCACTCTCTTGAGATAATGATGAAATGCTTTTCAGGATTCTGTTTAGATTCTAGGATTCTGATCGAAGTTTTCATAGTATTCTGATGGAATCTATTTCAAAATTTCGATTTAATCTTTATCCGTATTTCTACGGTTTTTTCTCTCAATTTTTTTTTTCTCAGATTGCAGTATTCTAGAGAAGAGCTTCTCAAAGATCTAGTGGAATCCTGCTAAAAATAGTACTCTGCTGAAGATTATGATTTATTTAAGATGCTGATAGAATCATGTTCCTATTTCCAATTAAATGCTCTGAGCTCCAGTGAACTTTGACACAATATTGCTCTTCTTCCTCTATTCCTCTATTCAATAATTGATTCTTACTCATAATTCCAATGGCATCTTTAACCCATTCGACAAGTGAGGCTAATAACTGGGACTAATATCTTTCATTCGAGCACTAACAGCTATAAATATTATCAGTAGAACAGAAGTTATTACAATTAATCTGATTTGGTTGCACTGAAATAGTGCTGCCAGGGATAGTTTATTTTAATGGTGAAAATGAAACGTAAATTAACCTGGATGCAAGAAATAGACGACTCCCAGTTTATTTATTTACTTTATTTATTTCTAGTACACAAGTAATCAAATTTACCTATTACAGAAGACACACTTTATAAAAAGGTTTGTCTTAGAATTCTTGCACAAATAAGCATAAGCATAAGCATAAGCATAAGCATAAGAGATCGCCCGTAGTTGCTACTCCGTTATTGACCAGAACCAAATTAGGTTGCAAAATGTTCATTGGAACAACATGCTTGGGAATAACATAATGAGCCACATTGTACAATCTATTCTGATCCCTGCATGCTGAACAATACCGACGCCGGCCACGTCCGAATGCAGATCTTCTGGGAAAGGAAGGAATGTTAGTCCGATACATGTTGCTACTAGAGACCGAGGAATCCTCTGCATCTCCACATGTATCACGGGATGGGGAGAGTTGTTAGTAAGTGTGCCAATAGCGTTATCATGTAATAATTGCTCTGGGCAGCCGGCTGCCGAGAATTTGGGAAATTTATCATTTGTTGTATTAATACGATTAGCAAAATAAGCACCTTGAACTCCGGATAGCCGGCTATAAGGAGCACTGCTTATATTTTTTAATAATATTCAATCACACAACGATTTTTTTCGTGGTTTCTATCGTGTCGGTGCTGATTTTACCCGGCGATCGTTTGAATAAAATGAGAAATCTTATACAGAAGGTTCATCAGAATCTTCCACAGGTATTGCGGAGTTGGTGGTTTGGAAGCGAATAGGGTCTAGGATTCGCTCCAAGCAAGCGATGCGACCTGTATAGCATAGTTTATTAGGTAGTAGTTCAGTTAGTTTTCGAGAACACGATCGCTCGAAAAATAAGATCTACCGAGAGTATCCTATGTTTTCTAAACAAAAGCAATTTCACAGCCACACAGTCGATCGTGGGAGTATTGCCTAGAAAAGCTAATCTTATCTGTGTAATGGGCCGGATCACTATTTATTGCGACATTATTTAGACTAATTTCGCTATTCCTTCTCTACGATGTATTTTTTGGGTTGCAAACTACCGAGTGATAAAACGTTATACAGACAGAGAGTTATGATAGCTCTAGATGTTATAAATCAACGAAAGTATTTCCTATTTCTAATATCGGATTGTTTGTGAAATACACGTATACGAACGATTATATCGAACATTGAAGGGAAATACAGAGGATCGTTAACCTGATGCACGGGCTTGTTACCAATAACTGAACTTGAAATTAGATTCATTAAAACAGACGCGGCGAATTTTCAGTACGTATTGACCCGCGATCATCGATACTAGTCAAATTAAAGTCTTATTGGCGCTGATTTCCGAACAACTTTTACGGTGTTGTTTTCTCGGCTATATCGCATACTCTCATTCTGCTACTATCGGCTGAAGGCTGGTAGCTCCCAGTCGTCGCCGGTCTAGATAGAATAGAAAACTAAGCAATGAAATTGACAGCAAAACACTTATTCTTCGTGCTGACATTACTGAAGGTAATTGCCAACCGGTCCCCGATCCCTCTCGCGAATTGTCAATGCTCAAACCTTATACATGATTGAAGTCATCATTCCACTCAAATAAGGCCATGTGTTTTCCCAAAGCATTGAATGCTCTGTGAATCAGTTCCCCCGTTGGTAAAACAAACCCTAAAGAAACATAAAAATTAGTTTGCTCAGTCCAAAGAAAAGTTCGCCAACCGGCAGAAGTAAGAAAAACACAGTTGAATATCCAAGGCGGCTCATTTTTAAAGATAGCACCGCCGATGAAACACTCAATAAAAAAAGGGTGCCAAGGGACGCGGACGAAATTAGCTGAGCACCGACCGGTTGGTTTGCCACCTATTTTTCAGGCGAAGAATTTTGGGCGACACCTGGTAGTCGCTAGTCGCTGGTGAAACGCAAATTATTTGAATGTCAATTTTTCTTATTGCCATATTTTTTCACTTTTCGGATCGAATTTTTTTCTCTGAAAAAACATTTTTCACCATTCCCACAATGTACACTGTGTTTCTAGATGTTTTCTGTACAATTTCATTGTCCTTGCATCGGGAATCGACGGCCCGTAATGCGAGGAAAAGATATTTTTTCATTTGCCGGAATTCAATTTTCACAAACTGTCACCACTCGCGTCTGTCGAAAATATGCCGAAAAATGCTTTTATAAACCACTTCACTCTGTATAATTGTTAAATTGCACCGTTATTAACACTTTTGACAACCGGGAGACAGTAAACTGTGCCAAAAATGATGAAAATTAACCGACACGAAGGGAGCTCTACGAGAGTCCTGTCTTAGAATTCTTGCACAAATAGCTATAAACAAATAATACATACTGTTAACTCGTTACGAATATATATATATAATAAATGAAAACCAACTGAAAATACAAATCACACTTTAAAATTCTGAAAAATCTACTAGGGTCAGAATAGGTACATTTACATTTACCACAATAGGAAAGTTTAACCTGACCATTTCCTATTTCTTCGCGAATAAAGCTTAAATTCATAAAATAACACAAAAAAAAGTTTGATTCGATTATCAGGGTGATTCGATTATCCGGGGTGAGATTTTTTTGAAATCCTCGGATAATCGAGTCCGACCTGTACCGCAAATTGGTAATTGGTCTTCGATCCCTCCCACGAATTGTCAACTCTTATACATGATTCAAAAGTCATCATTCCATTCAGACAACACCATGCGCATTCCCCACGCACACCTATTGCCCTATGAACCAGTTCCCCAGTCAACCAAATAAACAAACAAGCAAAGAAACTGGTGTAATTCTTTCTAAGAAACGTCAGCTCGACCAGAATGACCCGGCGGATGCAACGAACATCCAAACCTACATAAGACTAGAATGTACATCCTTCAAAATAAGAAAATGAAGAGCAGTGGTGTAAATTTTCATTTTCAAATGCCAACTTTCGGTTCAATCAAATCCAACCATGATTCAAATTCAAAGCCTCCCTTAATCTTTCACTTTCAAAGTGGCGGGATTTTCATAACCAAACCGTACGTCTTCATTTCAAATTGATGCGTTTTCATTCAACAAGCAAAGGTGTCATCTGCTCTGTAGAGTCACGTTTAGGTTAAATGTTGACATATTTTGCGTTTTCAAACTTACACAAACAGTAAGAAGTACGTTCAGAGTAGTGAAAAACCTGGTCAATATCCCAGTACAGAGATATTAACAGGGTCAATGAAATCGAAAATGAATGGAAAATGATTGAGCAGCTAAGCTGTTTGAATGAATGATGCAAACGAAAAACTGCGAATTGAACATAGTAGGGCTTGATTTGATATTTGTTCTTCCTTCAAGTTCAAAACAACCTGGTGAAAAATTGCAGCTCTGATGAAGAGTACTGCCTATCCGCAAAACTTAAAATCTTAACAACAACAAGTGATTCGAATTTAATTAATTGCATATGTTCATGGCGTTTGTGTGGTCGAAAATTGTTTGCGGCATGACAACTACACATACGATATCCTACAAAATCAGACCCGCCAAAAAGCAGGCTGAGAACCTTTAAAGATGGAGAAAAATCGAGCAACTTCCGCAGTTTTCAGGTGAATGAGTCGAGAAATTGGCGCACCAAAAGGCGTACGATAATAATTATGATTGGCTTCGTTTCCATTGATCTAAATTCGTGCATACCAGACCTAGAGCCAACAAGTGTGCTGCTCTTCGTTCGAAATCCAGTGTGATACGTAATAAGTGGCCGGGTCATAAAGAGTCGCGAAAAATATTGGTAATTCAATTTAATCGTTTGAACGAACGGGTCCAGCTTGTTTTCGAATCGAGAGGAAATGCAGTCGGGAAAATGTCCTCCCACTGTGAGGTAATTCCCGTTTCCCAACAAGACTGTTCGTGTAGGCTGCCACAAGTAATTTAATCGTAACTGGTAACTGGATGTATTATGTGTACTGTGATGTGCGAATGTACGTACATATCTTCTGCCTACAAGTTGTCGCTCCTTTCCTCACTCTCTATCTATCCTTTATTCGTTTAAGTCCACCCCGGTGCACAGTGGCGGGTCTTCAAACAAAAGTCGGACAAAACCTCAAATGTTATTTAATTTGGCTGAAAATCACAATTTAAGCAAATTTTGAGATGCTGAACTCATTTTTGATGTCAAAAGTCGTAAAATATTAAATGCATTTTTCCATACAGTGTCATTGAACCTTTCTTATAACTATGATCCCGTTTTCATGATAGATTTTCCGTTACTGTTCACCAATGTCAGCAATATCATAAAAAATGAAGAACACTACTTTAAATCCATTGTATAACGTGTTGGTTTACTGTAGATTGTCTAACTATTTTACACAAAAAACCATGCGCCTCCATATCAGCAACAAAGCTTCAAAATCTCCTTAAACCTTTTTGCGCACCTAGGCGCACAACGAGACCATGATATTCGAAAAGTAGAGGTTATTTACCATAGAATGTATACTATGTGACCGTTCCGAAATGATTCCGAAAGTTGTACAGAATACATTAGTGAAAAAAGTATTTTTGTTCTGACCACCTCAAACCTATTTAAACTAAAAAGTCATAGTTCCAAGCAAATTTACCAAATGTATTTTATTGACTAACCAAATTCTTTCGTTCCTCTACACAATGAAACTAGTAGTGCTAAAATCGGACCAAAATCAAAAGAGCAACATGAATTTGGAGTGAACAGAGCAATGGTGGTTTCGGAAATGAAAATCATTAAAAAGTCCGGACTTTGCTACGTTTAAACCCATGTTAAAAATCGTGTTCTTTTCCAATGATCATAAAATTTTGAATATACATCATTCAATACATGAGAAATTTAGGAAAAATATAAAACATTAATATTTCAAAAATAAATTTTTGAGGTTTTGGCCAGCCTACAGCCACTGTGCGGTGGGAAGACTGATCAGGAGAGCGGGAGTCAAGTGCGAATTCTCGAATATCATTCAATTTCCACGCCGCTCACAACGTGTTTATCGATGCTACTTTGGCATGCCACCATTATTTATGATCGCATCATTTGAATGTTGTCTATTCCTGTATTGGAACCTTGCAGTGCATGTACCAACAAGCGGACAGTGGATGTTGAGTTGGTCAAGTCAAGAAGATACAACGCAACAGACAAGTTTGCGCCCCCTCGCGCTCGAGTGGTACGAAAATGCACATCTTCTGGGTCGATGAATCTGCTACAGGTTCCTGGAAAAATTTAGGTCACCGAACGTAACGGAACCAGCTACGGATGGGAATTCTGATGGAATGTGAGTGGATGTTGAGTTTCAGGGCTACTATGGTCCTTACGAAATGGGACTGACCGTCGAAGATTGCTCTTCAAATGGATTCCATGATGGTTATATTTCGATCGAGAATCTTTTTCTAGTTCGGTGTGATCCGTAGGCACAGCATTCTGGCTCTCTTGAAACTCATTGTAATTCGCGCTATGAGCTATTGAAGGCTGGTGAACCCCCCTTGTGTATCGAATTCAAATAAGAGGCGCGCTACCAACAGATGTTTAATATTTTTCCAAAAAACAACAAAAGCTCGTTCAAGTGATCGTTTCGTAATGATGTTTTTCCGCGTTCCGAACTCTTACTTTACCATGTTTTGTTTTGATTTACTTTTGTTCTTCTGCTCACTCATCATCCCTCTCGATACTTAATCGCAACCGAATCCAGTAAGCTGGTTGTGGTTCACCATGCTGCGGCGGGCCTTTCCATATTCCACCGCACCAGCTGAGCTCAGTGTGTTTTAATTACATCAGACACAAACACCTGAAGTGAAATAGACAACCTGCCTATCAGTGCGTATGTAGCTTGGTCACTACAATCGAACCGGAATTATGCCCATCGAGAGCTATAAACAAATCTAGCTGATCGTTGCGGGACGGCACACAATGCCTCTCGGACCTACTCAAAGGAATCGCCATCGGCAGTGATTCAGGTGCCCACAGAACTGACCGCTCGTTATGCTCCAATCCACTGACTGGCTGTTCAAAAGCATCTTTTTAGATAATCATCGCAGCTCTCGGCCGAACAAGTGTGTAGCGGTAAATTAGCAAAAAATGTGCTCTGTCGGGGCTGATGGTGAATTTTCACCGAGTTCATTTTTTGTATGGCACATAAGTGCGACCATAGCATCTTATCGCGATCGCTGAGAATAGAATCGTGGCTTTGAATATGATTTTGAAGTGTGCTTACGTGACTCGGAATGAAATTATACAAATTTGATTAATTATAACTATTTAGTAGTTATCTCAAGTTCCGTTTATGCTACTTAGCGGTAAACAATGGTTCTCTGATTGCCGATCTTCAAGCAGAAAAACTGGGATTCTGACTCGAATCTGAAGTGCTCAAATTTGATTGTACGAAGGAAGGTTGAAATGATGAAAGCATAATCTAGATACAAAGTTTAAGCTATGACGTTATTTTTACATAGATTGTGTAACAGCACTCTTGAAATATGGATATTAGACCGGCATCAATTTTGATTTTTTTTCGGAACACTGTTAAGCAAATGGTAATTGGCTTCACATACCATTTGTCAAATATGAGCTTTTCCG
Organism: Topomyia yanbarensis; assembly: GCF_030247195.1. Classification (NCBI taxonomy): domain Eukaryota; kingdom Metazoa; phylum Arthropoda; class Insecta; order Diptera; family Culicidae; genus Topomyia; species Topomyia yanbarensis. Next base: position 254,328,832 of record NC_080672.1, read on the forward strand.
AAAACTCTGGTTCACTGGGAAGAGTTTTCAAGTTTGTATGTGAAAATATATGAAAATATGGCAATAGAAACAATAAATTCAGTAAAAATGCCAGTATCATCTTGTGCATCTCAAAATCTGCAGATATATAGCTTTAGGTGTAAGGATCAACATTGCCGAAGACAGCCAATTGATCCGATTTTGCAGTAACAGATATTCTCATACAAAGTTATATGTTGCCTCTCTTTCTCGCACATGCTTAGAATAGGAAATTTCCAAAAAAAAATCTGTTAAATAAATAAAATTTAACCCATTATTGCCCAACTTATTTTTCACGCGCATCACAAATTGAGTTTTCCGATCGGAAAAAATGATGTGGTTATTCCAGTTAAATTATTGTTGTACTCAAAGTAGCTGATATAATAAGGCACAACCAGTGAAAATTTCAAAATAATTGGTTCCTGAGATATAGTGATCGCCGCGAATGAACTTTTCAACAAAATACAATTCCGAGATAATCAAGTTTTACTGTCGGTACAGCGAGTCAGCGATCTAGCGTATCAAACACTACGCACCGCCTACGAGTGGTCAATGGATAGTGGTCTATGAAAAGCTGCAACTTAAATTGTTGTATTCCGATCTTAATGAAATTTTGAGAAAATTTTCCTCATCGTATGTAGTTTCAGAATATCTAATTTACAAAAATTCGAATATTTTCTTCCTGCAAAAATGTGTAACCCCTTAAGGGAAAATTTAATAAAAACAAAACATAAATACCGGTTCAACCACTATAACTTTTCTAAACGTCATATAGCATAGTGCTTTCGCATAGGCCTGCTAAGCCAAGACAAGTTTCGGCTTCACTTGTGTCTCATCGGCATAAACAGAACTTCTGCTCGAACGGGACATCACGTTTGATCAGTCGTTTGATTGAAACACATAGTGTGTTTTAGTTTTAAGGGATTTGCGTCAAGCCGGCGCTAATCTATTCCGACAATGTGTTAGTGTCGGTTTCTGATGAGGCGAAGCCGAAACGCAACATAGTATGAAATAAGGATTTGTGCCCTCCTGTACAAAGACTGGTTTTTACCAACAAATTTTCACCCTAGTGAGAAATTTTGGTTTTTACCAAATTTTCCTCCTTAGGGTGAAATATAGCATAGTGCTTTCGCATAGGCCTGCTAAGCCAAGACAAGTTTCGGCTTCACTTGTGTCTCATCGGCATAAACAGAATTTCTGCTCGAACGGGACATCACGTTTGATCAGTCGTTTGATTGAAACATATAGTGTGTTTTAGTTTTAAGGGATTTGCGTCAAGCCGGCGCTAATCTATTCCGACAATGTGTTAGTGTCGGTTTCTGATGAGGCGAAGCCGAAACGCAACATAGTATGAAATAAGGATTTGTGCCCTCCTGTACAAAGACTGGTTTTTACCAACAAATTTTCACCCTAGTGAGAAATTTTGGTTTTTACCAAATTTTCCTCCTTAGGGTGAAATATAGCATAGTGCTTTCGCATAGGCCTGCTAAGCCAAGACAAGTTTCGGCTTCACTTGTGTCTCATCGGCATAAACAGAACTTCTGCTCGAACGGGACATCACGTTTGATCAGTCGTTTGATTGAAACACATAGTGTGTTTTAGTTTTAAGGGATTTGCGTCAAGCCGGCGCTAATCTATTCCGACAATGTGTTAGTGTCGGTTTCTGATGAGGCGAAGCCGAAACGCAACATAGTATGAAATAAGGATTTGTGCCCTCCTGTACAAAGACTGGTTTTTACCAAATTTTCCTCCTTAGGGTGAAATATAGCATAGTGTTTTCTAAACGTATTCTGTAAGGGTATACTAACATTATTAACTCATTGATAATGCCTGTTCTGCGTTATTGCTTGAGTAATAGGAGTTATTCTTAGCACCTACTATATATAGTAGGTTGGGCAATAATGGGTTAATAACTCGGGGAACCTCCAATAGATAAGTTTTGAGGTATGCAGAGTTACAGTGGAACTTTTTATTGGATTTTAACTTTTAATTCCAAGTTCCATTCCCTATAGAAACTTGAAACCTGTTGTTAGTGAACTAGTGCTATCGGATAAAGCTCATATTTTGCATATGATTTGTGCATCCAATTACCGTTTGAATTAGTACTGTTCCGTAAAAAAGTCAAAATTGTTGCCGGTCTTATGGATATGAATATAAAACTTCCTTCCAAGTATTCGCAAGCCAAGTTGTGTGTTTACTTAGATAATGATTATGAAGAATACCTATTCTATCGCGACAGCTTATAGTGCTCTAAAGCAAACAGCCAATACCGAAAACCAGATACACTATCGTGTCCCGCAAAAACAAGAAACACACAGAAAAATCCGATCGTAAGCATCAGACAGGTAAACAACCAAGCAACAATAGATGACGAAATAAATGTTTCCCCATATGGCGAAAAAGATCTACGCATAACCGTAAGTAGCGCGCAAAAGTTTCAGATAGTCGGAGATTTAATGTTTTAATCCTGTTTGTTATATCGTCGTTGTTGTGCAGGCTATCTAATGACAAGCGCCATTTTGGGGTAAACTGAGTTAGATATGCCACATCATTTGTCAAAAATATCTCTACAAAGTGGCGTTTTCAGAATTTTGACATTCTGCTTGGTTACTGAGATATAGCGAGAAACGTGCTGAGAAATAATCAACCGATCTTCCCAATATTTTTGAGATTAATACAGAATAAATAGAATCAAATCTTTGAATAGTTCACACCAAAAAAATATGAATTTTATCATTGACGTAATTGCAAACATGACACATTTTAACAAACCGTAATTCACGAAATAACGAAACATTACCGAGTTTCGTTAAATTTTACATGAAACATATACTATACATGCGCAATGACATAAAATTACACTTACTGCCATTCAGAACAAACGCCATATGTGGAGTAAAATTACATAATGAAATTCGATATCATGTAAAATTAAAATCAAACGTAAAACTAAGTCGTTTTGGATGCTCGTATATGTTAGGGTCAGCAGACGTAAATTTATTCGATTTTTGCCTTTCTCATGTAGAAAGGTTATGCAATCACTCTGAAAAACGTCAACCTAATCCCGGCCCGGAGGGCCGAGTGTCATATCCCATTCGACTCAGTTCGTCGAGATCGGAAAGTCTGTATGTGTGTGTGTATGTATGTATGTGTGTGTGTGTATGTATGTATGTGCGTATGTGTCAAATAATGTCACTCATTTTTCTCAGAGATGGCTGGACCGATTTGCCCAAACTTAGTCTCAAATGAAAGGTGCAACCTTCCCATCGGCTGCTATTGAATTTTGGATCGATCGGAATTCTGGTTCCGGAATTACGGGTTTCAGAGTGCGGCCACACAGAAATTTCTCATATAAACTATAGGAAAAATTAAAAGTAGAATTTTTATTTTTGATGCTAAATGTGTTCAAGGTGCATGAAACGTCGAGATTTGATGCAAACTCGAAAAAAAATTTGACGACGATTCACTTTTTTGGATTTTGGCACATTTTTGCCTTTCTCATATAGAAAGGTTATGCAATCACTCTGAAAAACGTCAACCTAATCCCGGCCGGAGGGCCAAATTTTTTTTTCGACTCGCATAAGGTTTCTGGATTTTAATAGGGGCATAGTTGATGGTTTACGGAGAGGGATTACACCCCCCCCCCTCTACTGTTCACTCCCCTTCATTAAAAATCTTTATAAATCACCCCTCAGACCACCATACCCCTCCCTTTCAACCCCATCATCTTTAAACCACCACTATATCACAGAGCATACCAATTTAAGCTGGGGAGTCGTTCGTTTATGGGACTTTCGCCCTCCTCACATACCCACCCCCGCATGACAAAATGAGTTAGCAAGCAGATAACATTGAACTAATGCTGATTAGGCTAATGGAGTATGATATTTTTTTGTTTCAAGTGTTCCACCATCGACACGTAGCTCATCAAGTTCGTGGCTGGCATGCCATTGTATATAAGTGCAAAGTGTACTAAGAATGTAATGGACATTTCCACAATTATGTTGAACATAAAAAGCTTCCGTGCCATAGTTTAGAGAAATGAGAAAGGCACAATTGCACCGCTAGGTGGATTAAAACAGGTTTTTCTAGGAGTGTTTATTCCATTTATAAGTTTCAAGATCTTTAAAACTTTAAAACTCAAACTTTAAAAACGTTTTTCTTGAACTAAACGGCGCTTGTTGTAAGATAGCACAACAGCGACGATGTATAAGGGCAGCGGAGCGAACAGTTCGGTACTTTAACATTGTGACGAACGGTTCTATTTACCAAGAGCGTGTCATAGGGTGACGAGCCCATTTTCGCCATGTTTCTATTATCACGCTACCCATTTGAAGCCGTTGGTTAGAGCAGAATCTGCCATCTTTGTTCAACGCATTGAGTCAAATGGTAGCACAACAATAGGGGCACTCGATTCGAGTTTTCGTTGCGCTCAAACACGAGTATTTCACTGTTTTCAGTGCATTTGTGTAATTATCTTGGTTCTTAACAACGAAGCAAAGCTGTTGATGTTAATTTTTACGCATTCCATTGATTGTAGGCCAAGAAATTAATGAATTAGTGAGACACCTTGCTTAGTATGGTGAAAATAGGCACTTTACCCTATATTATTTCTGGGTACTGAGTGTAAAGGCCCGAACACAATGACAGCGGCAAAGCGGTATCCACAAATTTCCAATGTATTGATATACTTTTGGTAACCCACGATGAGTGCGTTGCGGCAAAAGCGGCAAACTACTACAGCGTCATTTTTTCTAAATGGTAAAATTTCCCGAAAGTCGGCATTCCAGTGCAAAATAGCGTTTACTCTTCAAACAATCATAATACAATAGATATTATGGTTATTACTGTTTCAACATGGTTCGGCGCAGAATTCTCGCAGTAGATTTACAATAAAACTTCCTGTAACAACTAATTTTACTGTCCAGCAAAAAAGATACAGTAAAATAATATCAAATGTTACTGTTTCTAAGCAAAAAATGCATGGAAAAAAATTCTGTCTTAATGTTTAGATACTTAACTACCCCCCCCCCCCTTTTTGCCTTTCTCACATAAAGAAAGGCTATGCAATCACTGTAAAAATCGACTTTTTAACCGAGGCCCGGAGGGCCGAGTGTCATACACCATTCGATTCAGTTCGTCGAGATCGGCAAATGTCTGTGTGTGTATGTATGTGTGCGTGTGTATATGTGTGTGTCATTTAAACTCACACAATTTTCTCAGAGATGGCTGAACCGATTTTCGCAAACTTAGTTTCATCTGAAAGGTATAACGCTCCCATAAGCTGCTATTGAATTTTTAGTTGATCCAACTTCAGGTTCCGGAGTTACGGGTTGAAGAGTACGGTCACACAGCAAATTCCCATATAAAATGGTACCACCATGATGTTCAAATGATGTAAAACATATTAAAATAGATGTAACATTACTCTAGTTTGCGGGTCTTGATCACTAATGATCAATCAAAGCAGCTTTGACCACATTGGCCACCTATGACGGTTCATGACGCCCCCGGGGAACCCGCCAAGTTCCTAATCTAATATCACACCCATTCCCCAACTTCCGATTTTTACAAACTTAATTTCAAATGAAAGATACAGTAATGCCATTGACTGCTGCTGAATTTCATTCGGTTTTGACTCTTGCTTCCGGAGTTACAGAGGTGTTAGTAACGATACACTGGAATTTCCCATATAAATCGGTACAATCGTAATACCTCAGAGGCTAAAAACTATAGAAATGGTCACCAAATTACTTGTAATCGCAGATCTAGATCACTGATTGCCAATCAAACATTCTTTGAATATATTGTCCACTATCGACGATTCCGGAAGTCCGGAATTCCGGGCATATTCCACAATTAAAGTCACATCGGTTCTTCGGTGATGACTGAACCGATTTTCTCAAACCAAGCCTCAAATGGAAGGCAAAATATGCAGTTTAGTATTCCGTCGCCGCACCCCCCCCCCCCTCCCCGCCTTGCCCTTACACCTCCTTCCTTCATCACTCCCCTCCCCTTGGACCATCCTCACGCCCGCATTTCCTTCATCCACCCCGTATACCGAAATAAGATGAAGGATTTCTGACGCATCCTCCACTCCCACTCTACTAACCCCCCATTCCCTCCACTTTCAAACCCATTCCACCAACATTTCAAAATATAATCACATGAAGATAACATTGAACTCATGCTGATTTAGCTAATTAAATATTATTCTTTTGCCTTTCTCATATAGGTTGCTCCAAAAACCGACTTTCTAACCGTGGCCCGGAGGGCCGAGTCTCATATAACATTCGACTCAGTTCGCCGATATCGCAAAATATCTGTGTGTATGTATGTATGTGTGTATGTATGTATGTATGTATGTATGTATGTATGTATGTATGTATGTATGTGTATGTGCGGATTTGTTAACAAAATGTCCACATCGGTTTCTCGGAGATTGCTGAACCGATTTTTACAAACTAAGATTCAAATGAAAGGTATAATATTCCCATAGGTTGCTATTGAATTTCGTTTTCAACCGACATCTTGTTCCGGATTACGAGCTGAAGAGTATGGCTACAAAACAAAATTTGTTGATTTGTCCACATCGGTTTCTCGGAATTTTCTGAACCGATTTTGACAAACTTGATTTTAAATGAAAGGTCCATCAGCTGCTGTTGAATTTTGTGTGGATCCGAGTTCTGGTTCCTGAATTACAGGGTCATACATACGATCACGCAGCAAATCCCGATTCTAACGAATTCTGCGATGAATGTAAAAAGGTGATTTTTTTTCCAAAATGTAAACACAACTGTTGAATTTGTAGATCTAGGTCACCAACAGTCATTCAAAGTCTCTTTGGCCACACTGGTCACCATCGAAGGATCCGGAAGCATACAAAATCAGAATAACGGTTATATTGGTTTCTCGAAAACGGCTAGATCGATTTGATCAACTTAGTCTCAAATGAAAGGTGTTGCGTCCCCGGAAACTGATATTAAATTCCATCTCCATCCGACTTCCGGCTCCGGAGTTACGGGTTGTGGAGTGCGATCACATAGAAAACTCCGATTCAAACCGATACCGCGATGAATGCAAAAAGGTGCTCTTATATATACTTACCAAGTGTAATAAGAATGAAAGACATTTCCATAATATTATATTGTACGAACCAGCTATTAAATCATAGTTTGGAGAAATGAGAAAGGCACAATTGCACCTCTAGGTGGATTAAAACAGGTTTTTACTGTAAAAGTTGATTTTACATTAAAATTCTTTGTAGAAACATTGAAGTTTAGTATTTTTGTATTGTAGTGAAACATTAGACTTGATTGTAAATTATTGTAAAATTACTGTGCTGTCACAGTAAAATTTATTAATTAGTTATTGTTCATTTCTAATCAGGTAATTCAGGCCCTCTCGATTTCTCAGAAAATCTTTAAGACTTTCTGACTGTCGTACATATTCGTGGATGCGCAATTCTGCAACATTAATTTTGACAGATGAATCTCATTCATTTCTAGCCTGGGTCGATTTCTGAAATGTTAACCCAAACCGTAAATTTCCCTGTGGCTCGACCGTATCCGTGTGCCATTTGATTACACTGTTTTTATTAACCCTTTCATGCCCAACTTTTTTCTAGTACATGTAGGGTCTTTTTCTTTGAAAAAGGTGGGATCAAGAAACACGAAAAACCTTTTTTCATAAAGATAGTTGCTTCCCTCGCAGTGCTAGAAGCTGTTCAATTTTTACCTTGCTATGCTCAATACAATTCTCGTAGAATATTTACAATAGTCCAATTGCGTCGAAAACGTGGCCAAAGACAATCTAAATTGATAAGTTTTACCAGTTTTCAATAATATTGCGACATAACAAAGTTATATGAAATAATCATTTTCCGTTGTCTACGTAAACTGCCCCTGGCAGCATTGCTCCATCGGAATACAATCAGACTAATTGCAATAACTTCAGTTCTAGAGCTGATCATTGTAGCTGTTAATACTCAAATGAAAGGCAATAGTCACATTTATAAGCCTTACTTGTTTTTGTGAGTAAATGTTGCCACAATCAAAAGTTATAGCTGTTCAAAAACGTTGTTGTCCACAAACAACATGGGCATGAATGGGTTAAGAATGCCAATCACATTAGTAAAAGAAATAGTAATCATTTGTAATACAGAAAAAGAATTGAGTTTCGAACTTTAAAGGAAGTCTACAAAATTGTAGAAAGCTCTTAAAAATTCAAGGAATTGCAGATTTGGAAGTTTTGAATAATGTTAGGCAATATAAGCCTAACACGGTGTATTTGGTACAACAAATTTACTCGAAAAAAATTGGCATCTCCGAAACTTCAGCATATGATAGAATCGACTTTTCCATCTCATTTGCAGCCAAAAGTAAAAGAATCGGTCAGGGGCTCCAGTATACAAGTAAAAATTTAGTATAAAGATTTTTTGTTTGAAAACTACGGTTTTACAAAGAAACTGGTTTATATTTTTGCCTGTAGGTGGTTCTATTGACGTTTAAATATTACGAAAAGTGAGAATCTGATGGACAATTTCATTATCTACAATTTTGTAGAAAGCTACAAACCGATTTAAAATTATCGGAGAAAGCTATTAAAATTTTGTCAAAGTTTTTAAATTCGCACGGCCCTAATAGTTGAGAAGTCGTTTTTCAAAAACACTTTAATTTTTTTCTGATGTAATGTTGAATTATACTCATTTACATCAGCATCTTATAAGATACATTTGGTTTAAATGTATACATTTATGTTAAAAAAATTGATCTTTTGGGATCGATGTTTGACAACACCGATTTTTTTAATTTAAAAGAATCGATATGGACAAATCGATTTTACTGTGGTATGAAGAAATGATCGCTTTATGAACGAAAGCTTTCGTAAATTTTACTTATCTAGTGTACATTGCACGAATGTTAAAGTTGATAACGACATTATTGTTCGTGAATGCAACGAAATGTTTCGTTCATTTTAATATTACGTACAATCTCGTTTGTCGCTCGAATTCATTTCGTTCACCTAAGAGAAGTTTTCGTATTGAATAGCATGTTATTTTGACATTGCTCCGGCAGAGAAAAACTCAAAGTTATTCATACAAAACCAACGAGCAGTTAGCGATGAGTCAAATTAATCCGTACTGCTCTGGATTCTGGATCAACTGGGAGCGAAAGAGGAAATCTTCCTGAAACCGGCGAACACGGATACGCTTACAAAATAGACAGACCGAGACCGGCGTGATGATCAGCAATTATCTGACGTATAGCAACAAGGACTCCATATTCTATCTCTATTGAAGCTCTTATTACGTTGACGGTTTGACGAATGGTGCTCGTGAATATTATACACTAAGGTTTTTTTTTACACGGGCGATACGTGCCGTGTAAAAAACCGTGTTAATTCCGAAAACCGTGTAAAAAAAACCGCGTTAATTCCGGAATCCGCGTAAAAAAAACCGCGTTAATTCCGAAAATCGTGTAAAAAAACCGCGGTAATTCCGGAATCCGTGCAAAAAACGCGTTAATTTCAAAAACCGTGTAAAAAAATACTGCGTTACATTGAATGCAAAAGACTTTGAACGATTTTTGAATTTTGTTTGCACGGATTTCGCAATTACATACCACGGTTTCTGCATTCATTCTAAGTCTTTTTAAATACGTACAAAAACTTAGAAGATTGTTGAACAATGTAGACGAATCTTCAAGATTGAAATCGGCACTTCAAGGATATGGGTGTTTTCAGAACAGGATTAACGCCTAGACGCCAAATGTCGATGCCTGATATCATTTTGAAAACTAAGATGGCACCTTTCGGTTAAGTGAAATTCTCTAAAACCCAATCAATATGGGTATTGTCGGAACGGGCTTGATGAGTGTATAATAGAGATCAATGCCCGAAGATATTTTGTAATACATGATGACTACTTCCGGCATAGGGAAATTTTATATAGCTCAGACAATATGGAATGTTTTGGAACCGGATGACTAAGCAGTTTCCAGATGTCTACATCTGAAGCCATTTTAAGATCCAAGATTTAAACTTACCGAAAATACATATACACTAAGTTTTTTCACACGGGTGATACAAACCGTATAAAAAGTGCAAATCACCGCGATAATTGCGGACTCCGTGTAAAAAAACAGTGTTAATGCAACTACAAAATGCGCAATAAACACGCTTTTGGCGGAAACAATCTATATTCTTTTGAAAGTAAAAAACTTAGAAAATTACAGAATGAGGGATAACGACTGGTGTTGGAGATTCCTTTTGAAAATCAAAATCAGCGCAATTCTCAATAATTCAGTCAATATTAGTGCTTTCGGAACGGGATTGGCACGTAGATGCCAGAGATCGAAATCAGATGGCATTTTGAAACCAAAGATGACGATTTCCGATGTTGTGGATAATGATAAAAAAACCTATGAGAATTTTCGAAATGGGATTAGGGCGATGTCTGGCCCATAAACCATTGTTTCTTAAACCAAATAATAATCATTTTATCAATTCTAATGGATTGGATTTAGCCCAGTCTGATTAAGTCAAATTCTTGGGTCTAAATTATGACTGAAATCTTACTTTTATGCATAAACACTAAAGAAATTCAAGCAAAACGTAACAAATATTTGAAAATGGCGAGAGTTATTACGAAAACCACCACCACTGGAACCGTTCCAACAGCGCTTAGAAAAGAAAAACCAACTGAATCCACCTAGCAGTGAGATGAGACATTTCTTACACATATCACTGTTGGGGCATTTATTAGTTTGCAGAATTTACGCAAAGTAGGCATACAACAGTTTCTTGTCTGCACGAATAAAACCTCGAATAAACTGAATAAACTATCAAAAATCAAGAAAACGAACAAAATAAAAAAAGGAGCGAAAAACGAAAAAAGGCTTTCAAATTCATAAAATGAACAGAAAGATTAATATAAATAAAATTAATTGAATACATAAATCAAATTAGATTAGCTCATTAAATGGAAAATTAGGCAATATTTAAAAATAGTTATAAAACTAATAGAATAAATTAAATTGACTCAAACTAACATATTGAATAAAATAAATTATCATGAAATGAATCAAACGAATCAAATGAATCAAAGGAATCAAAGGAATCAAAGGAATCAAATGAATCAAATGAATCAAATGAATCAAATGAATCAAATGAATCAAATGAATCAAATTAATTAAATGAATCAAATCAATCAAATGAATCAAATGAATCAAATGGATCAAATGCATCAATCGAATCAAATTAATAAAATTAATCAAATGAATCAAATGAATCAAATAAATCAAATGAATCAAATAAATCAAATGAATCAAGTGGATCGAATGAATTTAATGAATCCAGTGAATACAATGAACAAACAAATGAAATGGATAAAATGAATATAATGATTGGAATGAATGAATTGAATAAAATTAATAAAACAAAAAAAATAATAAATTGAATAAGATGAAAACAAAGGAATCAAATAAACAAAACGAATAGAATTGGTAAAATGCAGGACAAAATGAATTAAATAAAATTAAGCGATGTTAAAAAGTTATAAATTTTTAGAAAAAAAATAAATTGTGTCAAATAAATAATTTTGATGAAATCAATAAAACTGAAAAATAGCCAGATTATTAAAATGAAGAAACTGAATAACATGTATCAACTGAAATAAAAACGAATAGAATGCATAGAATGAAAACAGTGAATAAAATAAGTTAAATGAATGACATAAATAAAATGCACGAAAAAAATAAACTGATCAGAAAGAATCCAAATAATGAAACGAATAAAATAGTTAACATGGACCCAAATGAACAAAATTAATAACAATGCTGAATGAAATAAATAATTAACGCGCAATGATCATACACTTAAATTATTCAAATATTCAAAATGAATAAAATAAACATTACGAATGACTTCCATGAATGAAATGAAGAAACTGAAAAAATTGACTATTTAGAATGAAATTAAAAATCATTTTGAGTAAAGTAAATGAATAAATAGAATTGTACGAATTTGAGAACCATTGTATTAGAATGTTATGAATTGTTTTTGAAAATCCCATTATCTGAAAAATGGCTAAGTAATATAAAATGGACTTTCTAGGGTTTCCATTCTTTTTTGTTTTCATCTGTTCGTTTTCGTTCTTCTTTTCTTGACGGCGTCGTATAAGATTATCTGGTGATTCTACATCATTGATCAACCTTAATTAGGCATCAGGAACCTGGAACGTTCAATTTATTTTGGAATTCAAAATTTTCTTTTTGGTCACATATTCCCGAGTAATTGATTTTTGTACAGAATACGTAAATACGTGCAATTCGAAATAGTAAAGCAAAACAAGGTCACGTGTGCTTTCAAGTCCCTTAAACAGAGAATTTCTTTAAACCGGAAATCGCCATCTTGGTTTTCAAAATGGCCTTAAACATCTATATCTGACGTACACTCATCAATCCCGTTCCAAAAATATCCATATTGATGGGGTTTCAGAGAATTCCGATTGAACCGGAAGTCACCATCTTAGTTTTAAAAATGGCCTTAAACATCTATATCTGACGTACACTCATCAATCCCGTTCCAAAAACACCCATGTTGATGGGGTTTTAGAGAATTCCACTGAACCGGAAGTCGCCATCTTGGTTTTCAAAATGGCCCTAAACATCGATATCTGACGACCACTCATCAATCCCGTTCCAAAAATACCCATGTTGATGGGGTTTTAGAGAATTCCATTGAACCGGAAGTCACCATCTTAGTTTTCGAAATGGCCTCAGACACGGCGTCTACTCGTTAATACTGTTCCAAAAGCAACCAAATTGTTGACGTGCTAGATGAAATCCTTTTCCACTTTTTCAAAAATCTTTAGTCTTTGAATAAAAGCAACATCCACGCAAAAAAAACTTGATTAAAAATCGTCTAAATCATTTGCCTTCAATAGGACTGCGAATAACCGTGTTAATTGCAAAATCCGTGCAAAAAAAACTTGATCAAAAATCGTCTAAGTCTTTTGCCTTTAAAAAACGCTTTTAATCCACCTAACAGTGTGATGAGACATTTCTTATAACTCTTATCACTCTCTTCGGATATTATATCGTTTGAGAACATTTAGAACTTGATGCTTCGCGATGTTTTTGATAACACATACTACATGGGATAGTGGCAGGACTCAGAGAATCACTCAAATCAGCATAGGACAACATCAGTGCTAGAAATCTCAAACCAAATCAATGGGAAGGCGAAAAAATGGCCCATAAAATAGACATACAAACGAATTATTGCTAATGCTCTGTTAATAAAATATCTAAATTCCTCAATCAATGCATTGTGGTGGGAAAACTGATTTTTCTAAAGGGGTTATGTATATTGTACTGAGCCAAAAAAATCGATTTTTTTTAATCGATTTGAAGTTTATACTTTACTCAAATTTTCAACGCGACTGAGAATTAAGAAATCAACGCTTTTTCTTTAAAAACCCACCATTCCACTATGGGTCACAAGGGCGGTTTTTCGGTACAAAAATCAATAACTTCCAAACCGTTCATTTTAGAGAAATTATGTCTGAGAGAATATTTTTGGAAATTAAATTTTCTTACTTTTAAAGCAAAATGTAGCTAGGGTGGTCCTCTCAAACATTATTTTCGAAAAATTATGTTTAGAACTAAATGGTGTAGCAAGGTACTTACTTCAGCAAAGTTGTAGAAAAATGTTTTTCAAGTAACATTTTCAAATGCATCAAAGTTATAGCATTATAGCATTATCGGTTTTCATGTTATAATTATTTTTCTTCTTTATCTTAGGGTGTCATTTTAGTGTTTCTGAAAAAGTCAGTTTTTTAACTATAACTTTTTAAATAGTTAGTCTATCTTCATACTCTCTATGAAGCAATTTTAGTACTTTTCATTGCGCATATTTCTGCTGAAGAATGTGAATCGATATCATTTTTCGTTATCGAATTACGATCATTTTTTTAAATAAAAATGATAGTTTTCAATGACCTCTAACTCAGAAGGTTGCAAAAACTAGCAGCTAAATTTGTACTCTTTCGAAAGTGCATCAAAAATACTGTAAAATATCTCAAAATCAACTTTTGCTTTTTTGTCATTCAGCGAAAAATGTTGACATCAACATTATGATTAAATGACATCAGCATACGGCTGTTTTTAAGGGTCTGGTCATTGCCATTTAGAACCTGCTTTACTAGATCAAAAAGTCGAGTTGTTAAATGATTTTTTGAGCTTGTCAAATATATGTACACAAATATTGAAAACGTTAGGCTCAGACAGATATTTATTTTACTATTCTACGTAACTACTTTATTATCATCGTCATCCTCATAATTATTATAATCACAATCATCAACATCATCAGCATCGTCGTCGTTATAGTTATCTGAATCGTGTCTCTTTTCTCAAAGTGCTAACTCATTTAATATTGAACTTATTTCAGTGCGTTTACTGTATCGGGATCTTCTAACTGCAAGAACCGGATTAGACGAGTCCATTGCTCTAAAGAAAACATCTTCCATGTTCGCGACTCTTGAACAATTTCTACCGTGACTCAGTCGATCGTTCCGAGCCTCAGCTCCTTGTTCGCTCATGAAACTTGTTGGTAATGGAAGTGTTGACATAATATAAAATGTAGCGCATTTTGCCTTAAAAAGCAAATGAATTAAGGATTACCCTTCATTCTGTTCTAAGTAAGCGACGAATTTCTGTGAATGCTGGTTTGGGAGGAAGTGCAGTTTGAATCTTTTGTAGGAACTGTTAACGGCTTCTCAAAATATTTCGAATTTTTATCGAGCACTTTCGTCTCAATTCGATTACTGTCTTTCCAAAATTGATCAAACCTTTTACATGTTTTAATTGTTACAGCTTTTGCATTCTGAGTGAACTTATTTTTTTCATTTTGTCCCACATCAAATTATCTCATTATTTCCTCAAACACAACTTTTATTTTATTTTTATTTTCACCTTTGGCCACTTTCCAGAGATCGAACAACTTTATTTTATCCATTTTAACGGCACTAATAATACAAAGCACTACACGCGTTGATCAAAGCAGTCGTCGGCTACTGCGATTCGATTCATGAATGAGATTGATACCAATTAAACTGTCACGACTCGTGGTGTTGTTGTTTATATTTGACATCGAAGGGCAAAAATGCTGACTTTGATTTTGAAATATTTTATAGTATTTTTGATGCACTTTCAAAAGAGTACAAATTTAGCTGCTAGTTTTTGCAACCTTCTGAGTTAGAGGACATTGAAAACTATCATTTTTATTTTAAAAAAAATGATCGTAACTCGATAACGAAAAATGATATCGATTCACATTCTTCAGCAGAAATATGCGCAATGAAAAGTACTAAAATTGCTTCATAGAGAGTATGAAGATAGACTAACCATTTAAAAAGTTATAGTTAAAAAACTGACTTTCAGAAACACCCTAAGTTAAAGAATAAAAATAATTATAACATAAAAACCGATAGTGCTATAACTTTAATTCATTTGAAAATGTTAACTGAAAAACATTTTTCTACAACTTTGCTGAAGTAAGTACCTTGCTATACCATTTTGTTCGAAAAATAATTTTTCGAAAAGAATGTTTGAGAGGACCACCCTAGCTACATTTTACTTTAAAAGAAAGCGAATTTAATCCCCAAAAATATTCTCTCAGCATAATTTCTCTAAAATGAACGGTTTGGGAGTTATTGATTTTTGTACCGAAAAATCGCCCTTGTGACTCATAGTGCATTCAAAGAAAATCAACAGCGCATATTTCCAGACTTGGTTTTATTTCCAATTTAGAACTATTGTGTTTTTTACATCCTAGATTGCATGATTCAGTGATCCCAAAACTTCATGAAGTATTTGAAATTATTAAATTAAAATTTGTGTTTGCTATTGAAATTGACAAAATGATTGTATATATAGTATATAGTCCCTTTGGCGATTGTTTACTTTTTCGGTCCCACCTATCAGCATTGAAGTATCGCCCTTACGTTTTTTTACAATACCAATTTTACAATTGGTGGGGGTTTGGTGAAAATCGATCTTAATGTCTAAACGGCATAATTCCGAAACCGTAATTTTTGAAGTTTTAAAATTATGCAGAATTAATTTTTCAGAAAATAGTAACAGAGCAAATAAGTACCAAAGTCCAAAAAAATCATTTTTTGTCAAACGTTATTTTTTCGAGTTTACATCAAATCTCAATGTTTCATGCATTATAATGTCATTTGGCATCAAAAATACAAATTTGATTTTGAAAAATTTTCATTTCAGTTTATATGGGAATTTGTTGTGTGATTGCACTCTTCAACTCGTAACTCCGGAACCGGAAGTCCAATCAATAAAAAATTCAATAGCAGCCGATGGGAAGATTGTACCTTTCATTTGAGACTAACTTTGTGCAAATCGATCCAGCCATCTCTGATTAACAGAGGTCACATTTTTTCCACATACACACATACACACACATACACACATACACACACATACACACACATACATACAGACATACATACACACAGACATTTTCCGATCTCGACGAACTGAGTCGATTAGCATATGACACTCGGTCCCCCGGTGAATGAGAAAGGCAAAAACATTTTAAGCAATTGTTGAAATTTATGCATTTTTTGTTGAGCAGTTCTATGTTTCATAGAATTAAATCAATTTTAACTTCGCTTCCTATTAAATAAAGACCCTTATTACAGTACATCTCTACAAAAACGAGATCAATTTGAAAATAAATCTGAGGATTATGATTGATTACAGAACTCTGGAATTTTCTATTGGAATGTTTTCAGACAGGAATTTGATATTGATGCTATTAGACAACTGTGAAATCAAGACCAAGAGATCAGTTACATATCAGGACCCCATTCCGACAATTTATCAAAAGTCCTCATGATGTTTACAACAACAGGTTATCAATCTACGGATCAGATAATTGTTATTGTAATATTGAATTAAATCAGTCTGCATCAATAAATTTTCAACTTCAATCCAATTTTTTTTTGGGTGTTGTGGGGGGGGGGGGTTGTATGGTGTTAAACCCCAAAACCTTCTCTTGGCTACGCCGTTGCTTGGAGTTATTTATTTCGCTTCTCATTTTCCGATATGTTTCAGATCGATCCGATGGTTATAAGTTAGAAAAATTGCAGTCAGAAAGTTCGCACAAATGAACATTTTTGTACTGATAAGTTATCAAGTTCCTTCCAGATAACTTGGAAGTGTTCGGTGATTATTTCTAGCGGTTGTAGATAGTAAAATGAAATACAAAATTCGTTTTATCGAAATAATGTTTGGCTTATTTCAATGGATTATTACTATATTGAACAATAAATAAGCGACAAAGAGTAATCAACAAACAACAAGCCATAACTTTTAAAGTATTCAAAATAGATATTTGAAGTCTTAAGTAACGTTATTCGCAAAAGTACAAATTTGCTGAAGGCATCATTTCGATATAATCACTTCCAAAAAAATTTGTGAAAATATCTCACTCGTAGGGGGATTAATCAGCAAAAGCACAATACCAAAAGAAAGGGCATATTGCCTCCATTAAATTCTCCGAAGATACTATTGAGCTAAAATAAGCCGTTTTGGCGTTAATAATAGATTACATGTTTTTGGTCATATTTCTGGCTATGGGAAATGATAAAAATCTTTCGTCCGCATTTAATGTTAAATATCTCTTTTGATAATAGTACGATTTCAACAATCTATAGCTTGTTCGAAAGGTATTCGTTAAAGCTGTCTAAAACATATAAATTGTTAATTTACATTGTCAATTTCGGCAGATAATTTAAAAAAACTGCAAAAAACGCCATTTTTGCGCATTCAAACATTCATATCTTGGAAACTAAACATCAGAATCAAAAACAAATTAATAGCGTTCATACTGTTTTTTAGTTCTTTCATTTAAAATTGGTTTGGATAAGATCGGTTCAGCCATTGCTGAGAAACACGAATGAGAATTTGTCCGTTACATACACACACACACACAGACACACACACACACACACAGACATTGTCCCAAATCGTCGAGCTGAGTCGATTGGTATATAAGACTCGGCCCTCCGGGCCTCGGAAAAAATCTTGAAAGTTTGAGCGAATTCTATACATTTCTTTTATAAGAAATGTAAAAACTTAGAACATTTTTGCGAAATCCGTGCAAAAAAACTTGTTGAGAAATTGTCTAAGTCTTTTGCCTTTAAAAGGACTTATAATATTTTTGCGAAAAACCGTGTTAATTGCGAAAACCGTGTAAAAAAAGCCTTCTAAAAAACCGTACAAAAAAAACCGTGAAAAAAACCTTAGTGTAATGACTTTCGTATATAGCAACGAACAATTCGTTTGCCTAATGAAGCCGTTTCGTGAAAAGTAAACGAAAGTCGTTTCTTGGTCTTCACGAAAAACTCGTAATAAAAAATAAAAGTATTTCAATAGACCTACGAACGATTAATCATGTATACGAAAAATTCGTATATTTTATGAAAATGCTCTGTACGATTCTAATTCGCAGCGATTTACGAATATATTTTATCAGTGGCATTAATATGCCCTTTATCAATATTCCATTTTAAAATTTTCCACTAGGGTAATTTGGGGAGAGATGCCGCACATTTCACATGCATCAAAGTAAACCATTCAATATTTGATAAAATCATTTTTATCAATTGTGACAAGTTTCGAAAATACTGTGAAATGGTTTTTTTCCTTAAAAATAAAAAAATTCATCAAATTTCCATGAACATTTTTTTTTAAATAAAGGTCATTGCGGGAGAGATGCATGTGCGGGTGAGATGCCGCACCATGGTCACAAACTGAAAATTGGTAAACAAAAGCATTTTTTAGCTATCACTGATGTTTTTGTGATTAGGGGTCTTCGGCTGAGTTTCATGAAGTTTGATTACCCCTATAAATCGGTCAGCACCTTCATTTTTCTTAAGGGGGTAATACCATTTCTAGAAACTTTATTTTATTCAACATTTTAAAAATATTTTTTTTGCGTAACGGTTAAGTTGGCGTAACCTTGTGTAACGGTTAAGTTGGAGTAACTTAATTAAGGGTACTATTTATTTATATGTTTTTAGTACGAACGGTATATTGGTAGGGGTTCCTTAAAAACAGTTTTTGGTTGTTTCTTCCAACAATGCATTGATATAACTTTGGTTTGTTCTTGAAAGATTCATATTAAAAAAGCATCAATTCGTCAAAATTTTCATTTTTATCCCAAAATTGACATTACTACAAATCAATGCGTTTACTAAAATTAGTGCCTGAAACTTTAAAGAAGAAACCGAAGTAACTAATACTTAGATACATATCGCCCGTTTAAATATACAGATAAATAGACTCATATTTCTATATGTCACTGTGTTAGGTCCGTTAGTTTATGGATATACCTTATTAATAATCTATACCTGACGCAAATGATCATTTAATGACTTTCCGAGGTGAAAAAAATACATTTTAGCTACGTATTTTCCGCCATCGAGTGCGGCATCTCACCCGCAATTTTGATGCGGCATCTCTCCCAATTGTATGGGAGAGATGTCGCACGACGACATTTTCCTCTGAAATTATGGATGACCGTGCTCATGATCAGAATGCCTTCTAAAAGGTCCCAGCTATTCAACCGATACATGCTTTACCAAAAAAAACGAACAATTTAAAAAAAAAAAACAAAATTTTAATATGATACTGAAAAACTTTCGGCACTCCGTGATGCAACTGGACGCACATAATCATTAACAAAATTTTTGTGAGTTAATAATAAGGATTATTTTACATCACCAGTGTTGTAATTCTTCGAAAGACAATCTCACAATATCATATTACCGTATAAAAAAGACCCTATATACGAGATATAGAAAGTGCGGCATCTTACCCGACACGGCATCTCTCCCGAAATTACCCTATTCTTATATTTATTTTTCAATTTTTTAAATTCAAAATATTTCTTTTCTTTATAGGTTTTTGTTGATAAAATATAAAAAGCATTAAAATGGGGTTTTTCTGTAATTTAAATTTTTAACATAAATTTTTGATTTTGTAAAAAATAACGCAATTGTTATTTCGAAAGGAAGTGTTCATTCCCTGTAACTCGTTCTCAGATAGTTTTGCTGTTTAAAATACATTATTCGAATAAAAAAAAATTGAAAGTTATGTGCACAAAAACGCCTACGCCCTTTTCAAAAATTTCTCTTGTACCAAAATATTGCAATTGGCAGAGAAAATAATGGGGATTAAAAAACTGACCACAACCGCAAAGTTTGGTTCGAATTGACGAGTCATATTTTGCGGTCATGGTTTTTCATGGAATCCCTCAAAGGTCACACATTATGGTATTTTTTTAGATAATAGACGTTTTACCTTAGGGTCCTTCGCCTCTTTTCGGGTTAGAGAAATCTCTTTTGGAAAAATCTTTAACCCTGTGCGCGGGGTTGGGAATCGAACCCAGGCGAGCTGTGTACAAGGCAATCAGTTTATCAACTACTCTATGCCCGTGCCCAGACCGGAAATAAATTTAAGTATTATTATTCTAGTAATTCGATAGAGTTCATCTAGACCATCAATCGGGAAAAAATACTGCTCCGTTCCAATCCGAGTAACGAGTTCCTGACGGAAGAAGTTTAAACTTTTTTTTTCACCATCACCGCCTTTCAACTTTCGTTCGCCTTCATTTTTGGCTCGAGCACCTTTCACTACCGCACCACCACGCGATATCTACTGTTTCGATCGAAACAACACGAAGCGGCAAGCGGGCAGTCGTAAACACCTGACACGATCGGGCACATCGACATCGTTTGGCTGAAGATCCACTTACTCGGTCAGAGCAGTGGCTGAGTGGCTTAAAAGCAACCAGAGCAACCGGGGGAAGCTTAATCAGGTGTAATTTATGGACTGATCTTCTTTTCGATCGTTGATTGGATTTTTCAATGTCGTTTCATTACGCGGGGTACTTCGTCTAGTCCGGAACATATATGTGACTCCTTTGATCGTTTTTCTTCGCATCTTCATCGGTTGCTATTTACTTTAGGTTCGTGCAGTTGGCAGCGGGATCGATGCCAATCTTATGCAATCTAATTCCCCTTGGCTTGTGTGACTGGCAGCAGACAGGTTCGTCGCTTCCGAAGGCGTTCAACTTTTCCGATTGCTATTTTATTGACGTGAAAATTGCTGATTGGATCTGGGATGTGGCCGAACGGGATTTTTCCTCCTCAATTGGTTCACTTGCGCGCACTTGTTTCCCCCCTCCAGCTGGAAAGTGGAACATTGTTTGATATATGGAAGCTTCGAAGCAAAATTTCCGGCCTATTTGAGTTGCTGATGTTTTGTTTGCTTAGAAAGATTGGCATATGTTGGTTGGTGGATGCTCGGTGGATTCTCGTTCTTCTCTATCAGACAACATTTGTAGGATCTATGTATTTATATACACATTCTTAGGAATGACGTCCGCAATTAACTACTAGTCAAGCATTAGCAACTCGAATTTTTTTGTGGTCCCCCAATGTTTATTTCGTTTTTAGATCAGCGTCGCTCGAGGTTCAATTGAAAATTTGTCGAACTCAAAATCAGCCTAAGAATGCACCACGTTATAAAATTCGTAACCATATTTGAGCTTTAAACGGTCGCCAAAATGTAGTTATTAACCTGACTTTCACTGGGTTGCACCCTACTCTGCTGGCACCTAGTTACCCACATGTTAGCTTTTCAACATCAAAAGGTTTATATGTTTTAATTGTCGTGAAATTCTATTTTATCGCTTTTGTTGGCTATTGCCAGGAAATTGATTACTAATAGAAACGAAAGATTTGAGAATTGAAAGCTTATTTGTTAAAAACTTATGAAAGGGACGGAAAGATATAAATTAGCTGTCTTCCACAAAGTTGTAGAACAGACATTTTGCAATAATTATTCCGAACATCTTGATATTCTATCTCTCTTCTATGAAAAGTTAGTGTTGGCTCCCTCTATGCGGTCACAGCAGGAACTAAAATTTTCGAACCAAAACATAGCTCGTATTATGTACTGTAATTTTTCTAAACAAACTATTGAGCTAAACCTAACCATTATTTCACAAAAATGTATAGTTCGTGGGAATTTAGTACACAACCATGCACTGCTAGGCCCCATGCAAAACTGACCCAGACATCACTTCGTTAAAAGTTTTATAACTTCTTTTAACAAAGCCGGATTGATTAGCAGTAAATTATCTTTCTTATTTTCACTTACAGTGGTAATACGATGCATACAGTGCCACCTAGCGGCGAAAATGCGAGATAGTGGGTTTTCTCCATGTAAATTGTCGAAAAATCCCAAGAAAACTTCAGGCACTTGTCCGATTTGCTTCAAATTTGGTGCTAGCACTCCTGGTGGGATTAGGAATCGACTCAGGGGTGGGCCGATTGAGTTTTCAAAAATTAATTTTTTGCTGTGCAGTCTAGTGGTTTCAATACATTAAATCCCGAGTGTACTATTAAATTTATGCGCTCTTTAATGGACGGTGGGAGCCATCGTATTCCCATCTCATACAAGTATTTCACAATTTTTTTCACAATCCCGTCACCCATTCACTCTGTGTTGCAGCATGCTCCTGTTTTTGATAATGTTACCGTAGGGGAACTGGTGGTAAAATGAACACGTTAAGCAAATTCATTATTTTCTAACTAATAAGTGATTGAGATACTACAATCACCTCATACGTTTCTTGTTAGACATGTTTTGTACATATTTGGTGAAAATATTTCGACATAAACACAAGTTTTCAAACATTATTCTTGATTTCAAAACATGTCCAAAAAAGAGACATGCTTATAGCATGTGGGTAAAATGAACATGTTCTGGTGGTAAGATGAACACCTTCTAGTGACCTGCAAAATGTTCTGTATGTATGCAATGCTTAGCGTTGAAAAGCAATTTCCGATCAATGCTGATGTCCCAGCGACTCATGAGCATTGCATACACACAGGGCATTTTGTAGGCAAAAAAACTTGTCAAGGAAAAATTAAATTTTCTTGTAATACTAACCAATTTACAATTCTGTGACATGGAAACACATCTACAAACTTGGGGTTATCCATAGGTGTTTAAAATTTAAGGATCTGTTGGAGAACAGTGAAGATATAGCAACTTGAACTTAGCAATTAATTTTGAGGCTTGGTACTTGGAGCAGCAAGATGGTTCATATTACACCCACTACAACCTGTTCATTTTACCCCCTAAGACATTTTATTTTCTAACAGCCGTTCCGATTGAGCCGATTTGTCCTGATCCCTACTTATTGCTGTGAAATATCTGCAGGTTCAACTACTGTCATGTAACACCATTTTCACAAAAAAATTAAAATTTCACCACAAAAGACCTTATATTCTACATGCCGAATTTAACATCAGCGACAAACATGAATGCCGATTTTGGTTTTAATCCTATTTATTTCACATTGGACAGCTTTTTATCAAAAGAAATTATTTCAATATCCTTTGAATACTTGGCAGGTCACGTTTCTGTGAAGTTTGTTCTAAATTTAACTAACATTGACTTGATTTGGCTACCTGTTCATTTTACCACCCCCCCCCCCCTGTTCATTTTACCCACAAGTCACCTATGCCCCCTCAACGCTACTGTTGGTGCCATTGAGCGAGTCCGTAATCCTGAGAACGCACATGGCACAGATGGATTTCGTACTCCGCTTTCTGAACACCACTTTGTTTCTAGAGTGCCATTGGGTGCAATACGTTCGCGCAATCTGCCGTTTGTTGAACGAAGCATACTTTTTCTGCCATCGTCGAGACTATATCTACAAACTCACGCTGCGCTACCATCACCGGGACGCCTGTTATACAATACTACGGAATCCTCCGAGCGCTCCGACGCAGTCGCGCTACCAGCCAGCGACCAGCTCCGTTGTCCCAGCCCTGTTATAACTTTCGATTCCGCCAATGAAATATTTTCAAAATTGCAGCGGATATACTTGATTACTGTATCTTTCGAATGCCAGTACTAAATAAGTAGACAAATATTTTTTGTTGTTTGTGTTTGCTGGTAGCCTTATGAAACGTGTCATAAATCTTCAAATCGCCATTTTTGCCGAATCTCTCGATGGATCATTTTGAAATTCACTGAGAAGATGCTTGGATGCTGTATCTTTCGAATGCCGTATGTCAAATTTATGGTCATTTTTTTTGTTAATAATGGTTTTAGACACACCGTGTACGTGTATTTTACAAATCATCCGATACGCAAAATAGGAAATATTTTCCTTGATTTATATATAACATCTCGCGCTATGATAACAC
This sequence comes from Topomyia yanbarensis, assembly GCF_030247195.1. Lineage (NCBI taxonomy): Eukaryota > Metazoa > Arthropoda > Insecta > Diptera > Culicidae > Topomyia > Topomyia yanbarensis. The sequence goes on from NC_080672.1 coordinate 254,353,169, forward strand.
TTTGTCTGTATAACGTGTTATCACTCGGTAGATTTCAACCAAATAAATATATCGTAGAGAAGGAATAGTAAAATCTGTCTAAATATTGTTGCAATTAGTAGTGATCCCATTACGCTGATAACATTAGCTTTTCTATGCAATATTCTCGCGGTCGGCTATGTGGAGTTCAAATTGCTTTTGATTAGAAAACATAGGATACTCTCGGTAGCCGGCTACTCCCAGTTAAAAAAGAATCTAAAACTAAACAAGATATTTTCTTTTCTTTTTCGAGTGATCATGTACTCGAAGATTAACTAAACAACTACCTAATAAACTATGCTTTACAGGTTGCATCGCTTGCTTGGAGCGAATCCTAAACCTTGTACCCTTCCAAACTACCAACTCCGCGACACCTATGGAAGAGCCTGATGAATCGTCTATCTTCCGTAAAGTAGATAGAGCATTCAACACTTCCCACCTACCTTATCCTTTATCCTTCCTCGTGAACGATGAAGATAGGGGCAGCCGGCAATAATGGCTATCTTGCTGTTGAGGTTTGAATATGGGTCGGATTGGTATGAATTCCTCTTGAGCAACTCATGATGAAGTCAGTGGCAATCCGCCAAAATCATCGTCCCAATGCAACGCAACGGAACGCAATGAGCTACTGCCCGAAGTTTCATCGCCGCAACTTGTCACAACCCAACGCGGCACGGCGCATGTATGTGTTGACGGTTTAGTATCCAGCATACGACCAGTGGGCGATATCTGGCAATTTTTTCACCCTGAGTATCTACTAGATTGTGGTCCAGCGGAACGGCGAGGTCGAGCCTGGTCGTAGGCTAGTATGTCTGGGCGGTTGTGAATTGGAAGGAATTGGTCCGACAGAACAGTGCGATCCCAGTACAGTTTGAAACGGTCATTTTCCAGAACAGCTACTGACAGATAACGGTAGTTCGACACAATATCTTCCAAAAAACATGTTGTTGTACCAATTGCTGATGCAACATCTTAATGACGCTGTTGTGATGCACGGTGAAGTCTGCGTTGGCTAGTACGCAGCACCCTGCAATAATGTGGTCGATGATCTCGTGCAGCGTATGGCACATCCGACTATACCTTCGTATTCTCGCAGTCGCAGCACCTACGCTACGCATAGTTCATGGATGTCGACTATTCCTTGTCCCGTGGCAATGTGAATCTCTCACGCGCCGAGTACGGACGGCGCATTCCCGCCTGTCTAAACGCCTCCTTAGTTTTTTTAAGATCTTTCAGGTCAATCCAACTCCATTTGATAACGCCGAAACTGTAGGATAGTAAATAAATTGATTGCTCTGACCTTATTTTCTGCATTCAGAAAAGACTTCAAGACACAGTTCACTCGACTAATGAACTTATCTCGGAGCTTAAGCGGAGCTCGATGTGACGGATCCCGAGGAGCTGCCGGAATCCGAATTATTAATCGCGCCTTCGTCGATCTCCCAACCTCCAGTGTCGGCCAATCGCCCTGAAAATAGATGACCAGCTCGGCATTTCTTTAGGTTAAACTCCATGGCGATAGCGCCACTAATTCTTTTAACTAGTTTGATTTGAACTAGATCTTGAGATCGCCCATATAGAAGGTATGGGACACCTCTTCCGGTGAGCTTTCTTATCCGATAGGCATGTTCGTTTCGATTGAGTTTCCTATTGAGCGGGTGGAAGGAATCGCCTTGGAATGTCCTCCTCAAGATGCGGAGCGTTCTAGAGTGCAACACGTCTTTATCACTTCATTTGCAGTGTTGTCGTCCCCCTTTCCATCGCCTCTCGCAGGAACCTCACGACTACAGGATCAACTTATACATCTCCAATACTTTGACAAGTAATGAGTGCGGTATGGAGTCGTATGCCTTCTTGTAGTCGATATAGGCTACTAAAGTTCCGTTGTCCTGCTTGTCCAACTGCAACAATGACGGCTTGATCTTTGTCGTCATATGTGTTTTTCCTTCATCCCTTCTACTCCTCTGTCAGCATGCTGTTTTGCTCACAGTGAGCCCATACGTATGTGGTGTTGAAAGTGTTCATGACCTTGTTAGATCAGGTAATCAGTCTGTACTTTGATGGGTTGGACGTGTTGCTGTCGTTGTGGAGGAGGATTCTAGTACCACGGTTGATGAAATCCGGCAATAAGCGTGATTCGCGTAACGCCCTGTTGAAATATACAGCCATCGTGGGATATACAACGGTCAACTTCTTGTAACAAAAGCTTTGGACACTTTGGACACCGGGTTTAGTCCACCTGGCACCCAATTCATAAGGTACCGCGTAGCCTTGCGTACATCATTGGTTTCGACAAAGAAACCCATTTCTAGTTAATTTCTTCGCGTGCCCATTTCTCCTATCGTTTAGCGGTTTTCCTTCACGATGTTGTACGGGGGCCTCCAAAATACTGGCGCAAATGCTAGTGACGTCGCTGATATCCGGTAGACCTTCGCTGAAATTGGGCTTCTCTTGGCTCATTTGGTCACCTTAGCCATTTTTTTTTATTCATTTCGTTTATTTGATAGGCACAAATGGGTTAGCTTGGCGGTGCCGAATTCTTTTGTTTTTACATTTTGAATATCTTAAAACTAGGAGGTTACAATGTTGAAATATTTTGTTTATAAACGAGAAAAAATTTACAGCTATCTTAAGACTAGAAAAAAAAATTCTATATATAAGAGAGGGGACAAAAGATTTTTTTTTATGAAAAATTTTAAAACAAGGAATTCAATAGTAATAGTTTTTTAGGAAATATTTACAGTTATCTTAAAACTAACAATATAGTTTGGTACACAAAAGGGGGAACAAATATTTATGAAAAATTTCACAGATGTTTTAAAACTAGGGATACAATTCTATTTGCAAGATGGGGGACAATAGTTTTAACAAAGAGTAGAAATTACAACTATCTTAAAACTAGGAATACGGAATACAAATTTGATTTTTTATCGGATACTTATGCTTGGTCATTTCCAAAATCGGTGTAGAAGTAGTTGTATCAAGGACAGGGGAGAGAAGGCGTAGATGGTGACCGGTAGAGAAGAGCAAAACTTGCAACTTTCGGGCAAACGGGAGATCAGCGAAACAAATTTGCGCCTCAGTCTGGTAGGTCGGATTGGCGGATGGTATTCTTCGGACCCGCGGGGAATCCTTCAAAGGGAATCCTTCGGACCTCGAGTCGCTCTCGCTTCAGATTCCGTAGTGATAAGGGCGACGGCGGTTACATAGTGGCAGTTTGGAGCTTATCTGTTCCACACGGCACGAGGAAACTTCTAAAAACGAGAAATAAAAAGAGAGGGGCTAAATTGGGATATTTATCTTTTTTATGAAACCCTTAGCCATTTTGATAAGCATAAGTTCGACTCTCCAATCTCCGCTACCATTTTTTTTTACTTTTTAACGACATTCAATTAATTAGAGATTACTGAAAAGGAAAAGTTATGAAAATTTAGAGCCTTAGTACTCAAGTGAGAGCAAGGATGTGAAATATACAGATTGGAAAACTAGAAGTGGCAGGGTCATTCTAAACATCTAACGATTGCCACTGTAGCACAGAATACTTCCAGGTTCTGCACAAATTCCAGATACATTGGAAAAACAACCATTCATGACTTGTAGTTTACAGGTGAACTTAAAAGAATACTGCAGTTTATGAATCCTGGGCCGCGACATTGGGTCCATGTCGCGGTACTGCGTAACCGCTTCGTCCATATTAAAGACCAAATCGCGTAGTAGCTGCGAATCATCGATGGTGCAGGGAAAAAGAAGAGAGAAAGGGTGCATTGTTTTCTATTGTTTACTGGTACTGCTGGTTGTTGATGACATTTCAAGCGATTTTTACATTGTCAAACTGACCCCCATTGATCGGTGAAAAAAACGATGTTGCCTATTGTAAAACTTTGTATGTAGAGATATATATCATATTTCCTGATTATACATCATATTAACATGATTTAATCTGTTCCACAATATTCCGCCACGTCACTCGGTCAGTTGCTGCTTGTCTCCAACCTCTCAGATGCCCGATACTGGCCAGGTTATGCTCCACTTGGTCCAGCCACTGGAAACGCTGCGCTCCTCTCCGTTTTGTACCTGCCAAGTTGGAGGTGAAAACCAACTTGGTGGGGTTGTTGTCCGGCATCCTCACAACATGCTCCGCCCACCGTGCCCTTCCAACTTGAGCTATTTTCCAGATACTTGGCTCAACATAGAGTCGCGCAAGTTCGTGGTTCATCCTTCTCCTCCACGCGCCATCCTCCTGCACACCACCGAAGATCATTCTTAGCACCCTTCTTTCGAAGATTTCGAGTGCTTGCAGATCCTCCTCGAGCATTGTCCACGTTTCGTGCCCGTAGAGAACCACCGGTCTAATCAGTGTGTTGTACATGGCGCGTTTCGTGCGGTGGTGAAGTTTCCTGGATCTCAAAGTTTTGTGGAGCCCGTAGTAAGCAGAGATAATACGCCTTGTGATCTCCCGGCTGGTGTTGTGCAATCACCAATGAGCCTAGATAGATAAACTCGTCAACCACCTCGAACTCGTAGCCGTGGATCGTAATACTACTGCCCTAGCGTTCTCTATCGCGATCGGTTCCGCCAGCCAGCATGTACTTCGTCTTAGACACATTTATCTTCAGTCCCACTCGTGCTGCTTCGCGCTCTACACGGTCCACCGTGTCATATGCGGCTTTGAAGTCGATGAACAGATGATGTGTCGGGACCTGGTATTAACGGCATTTTTGGAGGATTTGCCGTATAGTAAAGATTTGGTCGTTTGCTGATCTGCCGTTGATGACACCGGCCTGATAACTCCCGACAAATCCATTTACCAGCGGTGATAGGCGCCGGAACAGAATCTGGGATAGCACTTTGTAAGCGGCATTTGTCACTGTGATCGCTCTGTAGTTTTCACAGTCCGATTTGTCGCCTTTCTTGTATATCGGGATGATGACCCCTTCCTTTCACTCCTCCGGTAGCTGTTCTTTGTTCCAGATTCTTTCAATTATTCGGTGCATGCTTTCCGTCAGTTTCTCCGGACCCACCTTGAAGAGTTCCAATCCTAGACCACCAGCTGCCTTGTTGTTCTTGAGCTGTTGAATAGCCTCGTTAACCTCATTCATAGTGGGCGCCGGTACATCCCCGTCGGCTGCGACACTGACATAATCGTCCTCCTCGAACGCCCGATTGACTGCCTGCGCACCATTCAGATGTTCATTGTAGTACTGCCTCCACCTTTCGACCACCTCCCGTTCGTCCGTCAAGATGCCACCTGATGTAGAGATTAGGGACGCCAGTTGCTTGATGGCAATGATTCACTTCTGGCACTGATTCTCTTTTAAACGACTAGGAGTGAGTCATTTTCTTTCTTTTTAAGTTGTAACGAGCGAGACAGTGAAAGAAGAAAGTTTAGAATATCGTAGAATAAAGTCATATGAGCAAGCTTAGAGTTTCCCAAGCGGCCTAACCCTTTACCTTATACCGCAGTCGCAAGGACCGTCTCGCTCTTTCTCGATTACTGTGGCTCTTAACATTAAAAAATACTTTATGTCTTCTAGTCCTTCGCTAGTTGAATGTCGTTTAAATATACGCTAAATTTAATTAACAAAAAATAAATCTAACACCCCCTCCCCCCACCAGAACACAATTCCTATGGCTCTGGGTATAAATCCGATCTAGAAAATAGTATCACGATAACCCACAAAAGTATTACCAGAAGTTTGATTCAGCTCTTTAAATCATGCATATGAGTCATGTGAAAATCTGATAGCAATAGCGGAAATTGTGACTGAATTCCCTAAATCGGCTGTTAGTTGGTATACCCAATACAAATACAAATACAGTATATCTCTGAATTATAAAATGTAGTCATGAAAAAGGAAAGTGTTCTTGATGCATAATTAAGAACACGATAAAGGAGAAACAATGGCCATATATTTTTAGCGTAAACTAGTTTTGCAGAAACACGAGGTGAAACAATCGTGACTTTTGGAGTTTGATCAAGAATGTTTTCTATTGTAAGTGAAAAAAATCCAACAACGAAAGCCGCTTGACTGCGAAATCATATTATATTTTACTAATTAATGTAGACTAGAGGAATGAAAAGTCATGACTACCAATATATTGGAATTACATATATATATATATATATATATATATATATATATATATATATATATATATATATATATATATATATATATATATATATATATATATATATATATATATATATATATATATATATATATATATATATATATATATATATATATATATATATATATATATATATATATATATATATATATATATATATATATATATATATATATATATATATATATATATATATATATATATATATATATATATACAGGGTGATAGACTGCCATATTTGGAGAAAAAAGTTGTTCTAAACATACCATCAAATCTCAACCGTTACAGAGTTATTGAACATTTGTGTAAAAAACTTATTTGTCTTAAAATACCTCTAACTTTAAAAGTATACTTTGTATTTTAAATGTTTCAGTTCCATTCGAAAGGTGAGAAAATTTGCTATTGAATAGTGTTCTCATATCTTTTAAGTAATTAGTTTTAATTACCTTTTAGCTGTAAAGTAGTTAAAAGTTAGTGTTTTTGAGGAGGTTTTTGCTAATTTTCTCGAAATAATGAAGTATGATTATAGCAATATCCATTATCCAAAAGTTGGGTTTTAGGACGATTCATAATTTGTTCTTGGACGTTATATTCCTATCTCTTCTCATTTCTTTGTAATTTCATTACTATACTTATCCTGTAAACGACTTGCAAGTGCTTAAAAGACTCTAATCTAAAAAATATGCTTTATATCGTTATTTACAAGATTAACAGAAAGCTGAGAAAATTTCCTATCAGTGTATGTACAAATATCTTTTAGTTAAGTGTACTAAATGATTTTTTACTAACGAAATAACTCAAAATTTGTGTTTTTTGGAGAGTTTTTTAATTATTCTAATTATTAATCAACAAAATTTATCGTTACTATTGTTCATTTGATGCCCCTTATTGTTCTCTATAACTTTTTATTGGACACTTTGTCTATATCTCTTTTCATTTTGCTGCTATTTAATAGTTAACACAGCATGAGCTCGCCACAAATGTAGTGGGTTCGAAATCGTTATTTTTACATATGAAACGATGTGATAAAAACGATTTTGCGTCGAAACCAAAAGAGATAATTGAATGGAGTCAAAAAAAACTGTAGAACTTGCTGAGATGCATTATTTCCATGATAATATGGTGATGTTTATTATTTACTATTTTAAGAAAATTAACGAAAATGCTAATAATAGCACTAACTTTAAACTAATTTACTTTTAAAAGAATACTAAATTCACTTAACTGAAAGGTATTAATACACTTTTCACTGTAAAATTTTCCTGGCTTTGGAATAAAAAGAAAAAAAAGTACAATAAGTGCCGTAATTTTTCAATTAGAGATGGTACTAGTGAAAATGAGATAAAAATATCCAAGTTGAATAACCCAAAATCATGAAAATAAGAAAAGGTAAGTGTATCATGTCAAAGAACAAATTAAGCAGCTCATCAAGACTAACAATCTGAATTATTAAAATGATGAGGTTAACTATTAGGATTTTTAAGAAATGAACGAAAAATCGTTTGAAATTGTTTAATTTTCAATAAATTACTTTGAAAAGGCTACTTAAACTCATTAGCTGAAACATGTGTGGGCATCACTCAATGCGAAATTTTCTCACCTTTCGAATGGAACTAAAACATATAAAATACAAAGTATACTTTTAAAGTTAGAGGTATTTTAAGACAAATAAGTTTTTTACAATAAAAGTTCAATAACTCTGTAACGGTTGAGATTTGATGGTATGTGTAGAACAATTTTTTTCTCCAAAAATGGCAGTCTATCACCCCCCGAGAGATTCTTAACCATGAACCAAACACCCTGTATACATCCGGAATTGTGGCTGGTTCTAGTTCCTGTTCCGACTCCAGTCGCACAAACGATTCTAATTAGAATCGCATATGTCACTGAAACCAGAATACTAACTAGAGCCTGCCAGAGTTGCGGCTCATTGTCCAGCTGATCTTTACTGGTAATGTGTGCTATCGAAATAAACATTTTGTGCGCGGAGTGCACAGTATTACTTTCCCCGGATATGATTTTGGGGTCCTATATTGGAAGCTTAAAATTATTCTACTTTGCAGATTAGGGCTGCTTAGCATCTTTAGTTTTTTCATGGGCTCAACATATAATCCCAAGAGCATAAATTGGTTAAATCATTACACAGCCGGTTTAGAGCTCTGCGTTGGTTCATCCATTTCCAAATGAACTTTGCCGGTAAAACGAGTCCCAAAAACACGTGGTCCGAAGATACAAACAGTGTACGATCATATCGAAAAGCTCCCCCGATCGACGAATAAGCCTTGGTACTCTCTTTCTACTCTCGTGAGTGGCCTACGAAAGACCACCGGTAAAAATAATGAACCGGGCGAAGAAAAGTGTGCAAAGTAAGCGAAAAAAATAAAATCACGCGCTGCTCCACCGTCTCACGGACGGGCGAAGTGGTTCCTCTGCTTCGCTTCGCTTGGATGGTTGCTGCCGAACTAACCGAAGGTGGCGATGCGGTCTTGCCTACTCTCGGCATCTTCACACCAAGATGATGCCTGCATTTGCCGTTTGACCAGCGGCCTTGACGGACTTTCCTTCGTCCTTCTCCCGAAGGATTGCCGCGAGTTCAACCACAGATCGCGTTTTTTTTAAATCAATCGTCTTTACCACCAGCGTTGAAGTCTTTCTTTGGGTGATGTGATAATTTTCCCCCTCCGAGTGGGACTCGTGGAAAAATAGTTTGATAAGAGAAATGTTTTTTTTTGTGTTCGTAATGTACGGAAATACGTAACTGAACTGGTGAGTGGTTTTAAGATCCACCAGAGTGAACAGGTGAAATCGACAAATTTTCGGATGGTTGGTTGGTTCAACTAGACCCCAGTTGGGCAGTGGCTATTGATTTGGAGTGCTTTCAGATCAAAGTGTTTTCACACGTACGAGACAGAAATTGGCGAACGAAAGCGACATGAGATCAGTCGAAGGAAAGTGAAAAGCAATGCATAAGTAAAATATAGAACAAGTCGTGTGAAAAAAGTGTCTCGCCTCCCTGAGGGGTGGGAGCTGTATTTTTTTTCCTTCGTTACACGCCGGTCTTTAGCATGGCTGGCGGCTTAAGTCACATTCATTGCGCGAGTTTGTCCAAGTCTTTTGTTCCGCGCGCGCCCTCGGGTGATGTGATTCGTAGTTCTCTCATTTTCCCATTCACGCAAAGTGAAACCATCAGCAGAGGCAAAAAGAAAGCAAATAAGGTGTGATTAGGTTAATAAAAGAAGTACGCTAAAATAAATGTGGCAGCCGTGGAAAGAATAATGAACAGGTGGTGTTAGACATAGTGGAGAAGAAGAAAAGTGTTTGCTACAAATTTATTTTCACTAGCTGTGAACAATCGGATGCGAAGTTTGGGCTTCTGTTCCCGTGTGTTTGTCAGTGCTCTCATCAAATATTTCATTTCGGGAGGTTTCTTTCCTGCTCTAAGACCATTAATCGAATACAATTATCACGAATGACTACCCGTGAATCGACCGACTGGAAATGATTAGGAAAAGCTAATAAATTGTAAATATTCAGTTTGTTTTACTGTGGTTTCGATGGCATGATAGTCTTTCTGCCAGGTTTAACTATCTATATCCGTTTGAGCTGCTGCGGTCTGCATTAAATGAAGTGTGATCAGAGCAAATTGATTGAAACAGGAGTAAGGGCAAGCTTAAACACTGATGCAAAAGTAGTGGAAGATATACGATATATAGAGTCAGACTGGCGGATCGGAATTGCTCAAGTGTTAAATTGTTTTCCTGTAGAAGTCGGCATTGATGGGGTAAGTTTACAAGAAGCACTGTAGTGAAATGGTTTAAGCTGTTACCTTAATATGACCACGAGGAGCACATTTTCTTTTATTGTTTTATTCGCTTATTATTTTTTAGGAGTGCTTATCTTCACTTTCGTAAATCGAGTAAAAAACACGATGTGAAGCATTTTCAGATTGTGAAATAGTGACAAGGTGTGCTAAATGCTTTATTGACGTCAAACCTAAAATGACTGGGCAAATTAGTGTTTTATAAAGGGACAGTGGCGTAGCCAGAAATTTGGTTTGGAGAGGGTTTTGATGAAAATCGCAAATTTTTTGAAAAAATCTTACAATTTAATATGAGTTTGATAAATTATTGAAAACTCAAAAACATGAGTAGTCTAACAGACGTCATTCCAGTCTACAAGCAAGAAGGATAAACATGGAACAGTTTTCAAACCTCTATAGATTATTTTCTTGTATAATATATCAATGAAGTCAAAAATTGCGATCTTTTAAAGTGGATAAATGATCTAAAAAATTTCAACGTTCAAGATCACCTAATATAATAATCCTTGACTTTGAAGGTTTGACAACTTCGGGAAGTTATCAACATAAAACAGCGCCTGCTTTGATATTGAAATTTTAGTGATTAATTCTCATAGAGGTAATTATGGTGAATTAATTTTTCAAAAATATTAAGAGACATGGTGCCTTCAGCAAAGTTTTTGATAATGTCATTTCAAACAATTTTGTTGAAAATATGAATGCTACATGAATTCAACATATAGGGATTAAATGTGGGATATTTATGTCTTTGACAAAGTTGTTTGAAATAGCACTTTCGAAAACTTTGCTGGAGACATTAAGTCTCGACCCAAATTTGCTTGAAGAGTAATTCTCTCTGTAATTACTTCTAGAAGGATTAACCGTCAAAATTATTCTATCAGCAGATGAACAGTTTTACGTTTTGAAATTCTTCAATGTTACTTAACATCGAAATTTGGCAGTTTCGAATGAATGTGATCGTGACCGTTAAAAATTTATCGAGCATTAATTTTACTTTTCTTCATTAGTCAACCTCACAACTTGCAGTACGTAGCACACAAAATTTTAGTACGCCATTCATTGCATCCTGCTAAGAGGCTATTCATATAGTTGATAATACAACAAAAATCCAATGCTCATAAAACCGATCCTGACCTGCTAGAGACAAAATTACATCAGCTTTCAACTAGTTTCTGAATTGTTATTCTTATTGTTAACCATATTGAATTGTTGTCTAAACTCTACACAATCTAAAAAATACATTTTCAGCAAATGTTGAAATGTATGCAAGTTTTCGGTAAACAAGCTTATGTTTTATATGCAATCAACCTATTCAAATTTAGATTCCCATTCGAAAAATTGTCTCTAATCCATATTTAGAAGCATCTTTCCAAAAATAAGCTCATAATAATTCAGACAGTTATTTTATTTTACATTGAAGTAATTTGACAACTATGGGATTTTGGCTAAGAGATAAGTTACAAGATCCCCTTCCCACAATTTTCCAAAAATTCTCATGACGTTTTAAACACAGTTCTCAATGTAGTGATCAGAGAATATTTTTCCAAAAATATTTTGTGGAATATTAAATTATATTCGTCAGTATCAATTTTTTTTTTCAATCCAATTAATTTTGGTTTGGGGGGGGGGGGGGTTAACCCCCAAAACCCCCCCTGGCTACGCCACTGTAAAGGGAGTAAATTCTTTTTTAAAACTGACATAAACTTGCAATTTTGACAATTATGTTCGTATGCTGGAACATACGACACATGTGTCGGGCTTTTCTGGCTTCAAGCAGTTTTTCAACTGTGAAATAACTGAAAATAGCTTTATTATTGCATTCTAATGATCGTAAAAACCGCTCACCCGCAGCGTACTCACTATTTGATGAAAACTTTGGCTGCAATGTGATCTAGACAATCCACTGTCGTTGTGCCCTGTCGGACACCCAAAGTTCTAACCGATATTTTTTGTAAGTATACCTATCCAATGGCAAAACTCGGGCTGAGGTCAGTTTGATTATTTATGACCGCCCGCATCCGTGCTTCATGCCACAACCATTAGCTGCATATTAGCGGGCATCCATTCAGTGATGAAAAATTTGGAAAGTCATTTCGGGATTCACAATAAATCAACATTTTTTGGTATTTTCTATAAAATGGTCATACCGATGTTATAAACGTTCAAAAACTCTACTAACACTGGTGATATTTTCCTTATATTGCGTTACGTAAGTACGGTATGTACTTCGTGAATCGAAGACTGATGGCTCTCATACTCACACAGACTACTTGAGGAATAATGTATGGGAGTAACATTTGTCCCAGTCCAGGCGAGAACTTGGGCTGAGAGCCACAATTGCAGGTCAGAGGTCATCTATGCCGTAACTTGAATTACTGGAACGGAAGAGTTGATATAGTACTTACTAAACGGAAGGCCCCGACTCAATGACACTCCCCCTCCCATGCGTACCATAGATTGGGTAGTGGGTATGTATTTAGTCAAGATTCACGTCAAACAAGTAATGCGATTGAGAATATAATTTTGTGCGGTAGAAGTTTTGTATTTACTTATGTCTGAATAGTTTACTGATTGATTAGAATAAGTTTCTACACTAGATTCTACAGTTCTTTGTAAAATATCTAGAACCTGGATAGCCGATTATCGAGACTAAATTCCATCAGAATCAACTTGAACTCCGAACAGCCGGCCATCGGGAGTGTTGTTACCAACTTTAATTTTATAGATTCAAGGATGCGTATATTTGTTAGGAACTTATATTTAAATTTTTCATTACTCGTGATGATAACAGGAGTTCATTCGTCGTTTTCTGCACCGAAGTATTTTCGTGCATTGTGAATAGTAGGTTTCGTTCATTTCATGAACTGAAGAATGGTCGCTTGGTGAACGAAAGTTTTCGTAAATTTTACATATTTAGTGTACATTGCACGAAAGTTATCGCTGATAACGACATTATTTTTCGTGGATGAATTTGTTTATTTTAATAAACGTTTGTGTATATTACGAACGATTTCGTTGGTCGCACGAATTCATTTCGTTCATCTTAGAGAAATTTTCGTATTTAATCTTGTAGATAGGACATTTTATAGCTTTAGAGCTATGAGAAGAAAACTCCGAAAAATTTAACGACAATGTAACTAAAGACGTTTAAAATCAACAACAAATACTTGTCTCTGTATTTTATCAGCAGTATGAAAATTAAAATGTATGATATTTAACTATACTTAATCCTCCAAAATCGCAACGTTCGCATATTAATTAAAGACATTTTTAATATTGGCATAGAATAGTCTCGATGTTAACAAGTTCAGATTGGACACTTTATAACCGTACTATTAAAATATTCCAGGAATAGGGAATGTTGCACTTTGTTTACGAAAGTCATCTTAAATTCACCACGGAATACAAAGATTTTTTTTCTGTTCAAGACAACGTTCAAATGGTGGATGGTAAACCCACCCTTCCACGACATTTCCCAAGGTACTCTTAATCTTCAAAGAATGCTATGCAATTAGGAAGGTCAGATTACCACATGTTAATTCTGTCAGGCTACTGCTACTTTATGCAACTGCTATTAAGCTATGCAACTGCTTTCTTTTCAATTGTCGTTACAATGTCTTTTTTTGGAAATCTTATATGTTGCTTGCTTGCTTAGAGTGTCCAAAAATTCGTAACAGAAAATAAGAAAAAATCCAAGTTCAGTAACCCAAACACATTGAAAAAAGAAGAGATGAGTGTATCACGCCAAAGAACAAATCATGCAGCTTTTTAAACGAACAATCTTATTGTTCGACCCCATTTTGACAGCTGAATGGAACATGGCAAAAAGATGAAGAGAAGGAAAGGTGAGAATATTTGCCACTATATTTTGCTGTCACAGTGTGATAACTTATACGGAAAGAGAGTCGAATATGAGTACTTGCGACCGTGTAGGAAGGTTTTCTGTTTACGGTTGCCGAATGCAGCACTGGTCTCTGTATTTTATCAGCAGTATGAAAATTAGAATGTATGATATTTAACTATACTTAATCCTCCAAAATCGCAACGTTCGCCTATTAATTAAAGACATTTTGACTATTGACATAGAATAATCTCGATGTTAACAAGTTCAGATTGAACACGTGATAACCGTACTATTAAAAATATTCCATGAATAGGAAAATTTTGCACTTTGTTTACGAAAGACATCTTGAATTCACCACGAAATACAAAGATTTTTTTCTGTTCAAGGCAACGTTCAAATGGTGGACGGTAAACCCACACTTCCATGACATTTCCCTTGGCCAAGGTACTCTTAATCTTCAAACGATGCCATGCGATTAGGAAGGTCAGATTACCACAGGTTAATTCTGTCAGGCTACTGCTACTTTATGTAACTGCTATTAAGCTTTGCAACTGCTTTCTTTTCAATTAGCATTACAATGCCTTTTTTGGAAATCTTACATTGAAACACGAAGCTTCCCTGTGATATGCTGCTTGCTTGCTTAGAGTGCAAAATTTCGTAACAGAAAATAAGAAAAAATCCAATCCCAAACACATGGAAAAAAGAAGAGATGAGAGTCACGCCAAAGAACAAATTATGTAGCTTTTTAAACGAACAATCTGATTGTTCGACGCCATTTTGACAGCTGAATGGAACATGGCAAAAAGATGAAGAGAAAGAAAGGTGAGAACATTTGTCACTTTTGAGTGTATTAAATTGATACGCTGCAAAATCAGACATGGCGTCCGGGCCTCTAGAAGTAAACATATCCGGACGAGAATCCTATTTTTGCGCGCAATGAGAAGAGAAAAAAGGCCGAGGTTCGCCTCGGATCTCCCGGATCAAGTACTTATGGACACTTTTTATCTCGAAACTTCCGAAAAAAAATAATTACGACCGAGCCGAAACAAAACTTGTAGTAGTAGAAAAACCTCACTACGTCATTTGTTTATGGTTTCCTCTTTCATATCCTCCTGTTTTATCGGTTTTATCCAAGAAAATGTTAATCGAGTTCATACATAAAAACCTGTTTTAATCCACCTAGTGGTGCAATTGTGCCTTTCTCATTTGTCCAAACTACGATTCCATGGCTGGTTATGTTCAAAACAATGGTGGAAATGTATACGATTTTGAGATACTAGGGTGTTGAGCTCATTTTCGCCATGTTTCTATTATCACCCTAACCATTTGAAGGCGTTTGGTAGGAGCAGTGTCTGCCAGCTTTGTTTAACGCGCTGAATCAAATGGTAGAGCAAGAATAGGGGCACTCGATTCGAGTTTTTGTTGCGCTCAAACATGAGAATTGCACTGTTTTCAGCGCATTTGTGTTATTATATTGGTTCTTAAAAACGAAGCAAAGCTGTTGATAACAATTTTTACGTATTCCATTGATTGTGGGCCGGGAAATTAATGAATCAGTGAGGCACCCTGCTTAGTATGGTGAAAATAGGCTCTTTACCCTATCTGACGACACTGAAACATCGCTTTAAACTAGCGGCGAATCAAGGAGGAAGATCCGTTAAGAAATTTTAAACTAGTTATAATTTTAAAGTAGCAATCCCTTACTGCATACTCCTACCTGAGCCTATACCAGCCAAAACACCGGGATTAAGTTGACGATTTTTTGAGCGATTGCATAACCTTTCTATATGAGAAAGGCAAAAAATGTATCCACCTGTACGGTTTTGGTAACAACAGACAAAATATACGCACATTTCATACGCACACACCTACAAAATGAAGGATATTCAAATTTCTAAATGCACGATGAAAATAGATGTCAAAGTTATGTCCACCAATTGCTAATCGTCCCACCTTTTGTAATGCTAAAACCCCCAATATTGTCAGCCCACATATCTAAAAAAAATCGAAGAAAGACATTACGAAGCTATGATTTGAGATTTGACTGTTTGAATATAGCTACTATCTTTTTAATATTTTTTATGAATCAAAATGTCAAACCCAAAAATTAGCCTGTGTGCAAGAACACCACTCACAAGATTGCGTTCGCTGAGCGGTAAACATCGTGTTAAGGGGAACACTCTATTTACAAGTTTCATTTTTTTATTTTTCGTATTTTCCGACATATATAAAAATTAAAAATATCATATTAAAATCATCCGTCCCCGAACAGTTTCGGAGTTATGGCCTCCAGGACCGATTCGCATCGAACGACGCGAATTAAGTGGACAAACTTTTTTTTCCTCAAAACTATGATTTTCAAGTCAGGAGACAGCTCTGGAACACTACTGAATCATTTTTCTTGAACTATGGAGTATTTTGTAGATTAATTGGTTTCCGTAGGACGCCCGCTGATCAATAAAAAAATTTAACCAAAAATTGGTAAAAAATTACGCGAAATTCGACCTTTTAGCTCAAAGCGCGAATTTTTTGGCGGAGATTAACATCTTTCCAATGTATTTTGGCGTTACACTCACATCATCATCTTACTATTTAATAATCAATTGTTTATTTTTGATTCAGATGAAAACTTGAGATGCAAGGGTGTCGCCGGTTGAAAATGTCCGTCCCGAGGGGCTGCGCAACATCCCTCATACATCCGCCATTTTGATATTTTTAATTTTTTCATGAAAACTTCGAACATACAACCAAACACATGTGGAATATTATAGATATGCCTTACTATCCCATCAAATGAGATCGAAAAAAAGTATTTTTTTCTTTTGTTGTAATTACGATGGCCTCCTTAAGCGTAATATTTCGCGAAAGAGAAAATCAAGTTTCTTGACTGAACGTAGTATCAAGCCTTTACAGCATGTGTAAATGAGAGAACATCCCGTAACAGACCACAATAAATCATGTTCAATCTGCCACTATCAAAAGATCAAATTCCCCGACACATTTCTCATATAGTTTCACTTGTAAGCAGGTGTGTAAATATCGGAATGTTCACAATCAGACTGCTTCATTCGTTCCTTTTGTCTTGATTTTTCCTATACCTGATCATCGATGTGAAGAAAGAAAGGTTATAGCAAGAAATAGCAATGTTTAGCGAGAAATCTAGCGATAAAGTGTAATACATCCCATTAGTAAACACAAATAATCTCTCATTGTCACTTACGTGCTTCTGAACAAACCGGTTGAAATTTTGTCATCATATTTTTAGTAATTCTGTTACGCTTTACTCTATCGACATGGAGCTTGAATCTGATGACTAATGCGAAACTATTAAACACGTTTTAAGTCTTCTCGAACAAGCTGCAACCCGACGAAAATCCTTACGAAATTGCGTGCCGCTGAAAAGGTGTTAACAATTTCCTAAATTCTCATTCCGAGCACAGACAAGTTTAAGTAATCATTGCTTACAACACACCCACACACGTTCTCTGCTCACACCACTTACAATTGGCAAAATGATTTGCGATAGGATGTAAATATGAATTAACATACATGTGAAAACAATTTTCTTTCGACCATCGGCCAATCCATCCATGGAGTGAATGGAAAATCCTTGCCCACATCGAAATCTCAAATTCAAAAACCAAACTTCGGATGATCGCGTCTAACCGACCAAGCGGCGACTTCGCCGAACGCTTCACTGTATAGGCAAATTTGTTCGTTTGAGTTGTGTAACATTTAGAGCGAAGAAAATTACTTCATTATATTTTAATAATTGTTAGCTTATCGCAGCAAATTGTGCGTCCATCTCGGACTATATGAGAAGCACGTTTCGTACAGTGCGCGCATTCGCTCGACCGTGGTGCCTGTTGAATAGGCGCTACTGTGGTGCCCTCAGCAAGGAGGAAAGCAGAGGAACCAATTCGTTCAGCATTGGTTGCTCTTAGGAAATACCGAACCGTGCGGAAAATCCACTGCCCAGCGATTAATAAAACAAACTTTACTTTTCAATTTCACATCGAATTCAAATCTTAAAAGGTGATTTTTTCGATACCTCCGATGAAGTCTGCCGCAATGATGTCGAATCTTCCCATGCTCCCATCAGGAAAAACTGATTAATCGTCCGGGTAACGGCCCAGCAAGCATCCATCCGGGCGTATCAGAAACACCTTCAGCACAAGCAGCGGGTGGGGTGATGCAAAAGGTCTACCACCTTCTGGCCTACCAGTTGGGGTCCCAACCGAACGGGTGTTACGCTTGTCACACGTATGCCCTCACTTCCTCTGTCAAACATCCCAAACTCTGCCATTCTCCTTTTCGCTTCCATGCATTGGCTTGGAGTTTTCAGCAGCTCAACTGGCTCTCTAATGACACGGCAGTTCTACTGATGATACTGGATACTTGTGTACGGGACATCAAGCCAGAGTGTGCTGGCTCTGGATCGCTAACGACTGCAAATCGACGATATGCGTTTCGCCAGCGCTAATTAATTTTACTTCTTTCAATTAGCGGCAAATAGAGTCGTCTTTGGTAGACTCACTGGGGAACGAACCTGCCTTCTTCGCTCCTTCAGAAGGAGACCCGTTCGATGCTAATAATATAGCCTTAGCGTGCGTGTGCCGAATCCGATTAGAGTGAAACGGGATTCCTGTGCATTAATTCTACAGAAAGTTCAACACTGCATCGCAGAAACGACGAACTTTTTGCGAAAAATTTATGAACCAGTGCAATTCGGTTTTGGTTTCGAACTTCAGTGTTCTAATTGAGAACCGGCGGACGTTTAATGAGGTGATTGTGTTTTTGCTTCAGCTAGCTAAAATCTAGTGGCACCTGGAAAATATACTGATTTGCATGATTTAGCAATGAAGATACACTAATGTGTCAATATACCAGTATTGAGAAACGTATATCTGTCGACTGGAATGTAGAATTGTTTCACTTGAACTGGTAATGCCCCCTTTTTCATGTGATTAATTATTCTTACCAATGCACAGTGGTCCAGATCGCTAATTTAGGAGGAATTTTAACTTTCTGACAAACCTATATAATTTAGCCTTATCATGTCTTAGGATAAATTTGTGTACATCAGAAGATGCTTCTTTTTATTGGAATAGTTATTAGGGTGGTTCCAATTTATCTAAAATACGAAAATAAACTTTTAATGATGAAAGATAGAGCTCAATGGGTTTCAACAAAGTTATAAAAAAACTTATTTTGAATAAATTTGTTGAATATATCAAAGCTCTATCTCTCTTAATTTTTGTTATATAAGAAATTTAAAACAATGGATTAGGGTGTTCCTAAAAAACGTTTTTTTAGTATAACTTTCGTATCTATTACTTTTTGTTAAAACAATTTTTGAACAGCTTATAGAAAACTTCAAGCCGAGTTTTTTTCTCTTGGACCCCGAAGGTCTAACTTTTTTCTTTCAAAAGTTATGGACACTTTTCATCTAAAAATAGCCTATTTTAAGGCTCATTATCGGTGCACCCAAAGTTGAATACTGTTTTAACCACATGAAAGATCATACTTTTTAGTATACTTGAGCAAAAATTGGCTAATACCATTTTTTTAAATTTTTATTTTTTTTTTTAATTTTAAATTTTTCATGCATTAACGCGTGTACACACATATCGTTGTATTATGAAAAAATCCCACTTTTAAATATCATTCTCTGATCGTAGCAAGCTTTGCATAAGTGGAACGACTGTCAAAAATGTTTTCTGATTTTATTCGTTCTAAATGAAACTGTAGTCAATATGGATATTAATCGACAAGAGTAGTAATCCAAATGTAAAATTCTAAGACTTGATACGGCTAAATTATACAGGTTTGTCAGAAAATTTAAATTCCTCCTAAATTAACGATCTAGACCTCTGTGCAATGCGTTCAATCTTAAGGTGAAACGGAAAAGGTACGAAAATTGAAAACAATTTTTTCTACACCGTGTAACAATACACCTAGAAAAAAAATCGTGTAAATTTACGTATGCTGACGCTAAATAACAAAGTTTTACGATTGATTTCAATTTTACAAGACGTTGAATTTCGCAAATCATGTAATTTTACTTCACATATGGGGTTTGTTTTAATTATTGATAAGAGTAATTTTATGGCACTGCGCATAGAAAGTACGTCTTTCATGTAAAATTAATCGTTATAAGTTTCCATCTCATCATTTCGTGTATTGCGGTTTATAAAATTGTGGCAAGCTAGAATTACGTCAACGATTAAAAACTTATTTTTTGGCGTGTAGATCTTCATGAAAATCAATCAGCCTATGTAGAAAAGTCCCAGTTAACAAGGTTCCATTATGCGCAAAAATGGCAAATTAAAGCTTCCGTTGCGGAACTTGACCTTCTGTTTCGACCGACTTTGCAGCCAACTCAAAGTATACAGGACAATTGTCTGCACACCTAGAAAAAATCGTGTAAATTTACGTCTTCTGACCATGACAGATACGAGCATCAAAAATGACATAGTTTTACGTTTGATTTTCATTTTACATATAGTTGAATTTTTTCGAGTCACGTAATTTTACTCCACGAGTGGCGTATGTTTAAAATGTTGAGGACCGGAGACTGAATGTTGGGAGACCGGGGC
Organism: Topomyia yanbarensis; assembly: GCF_030247195.1. Classification (NCBI taxonomy): domain Eukaryota; kingdom Metazoa; phylum Arthropoda; class Insecta; order Diptera; family Culicidae; genus Topomyia; species Topomyia yanbarensis. Next base: position 254,373,585 of record NC_080672.1, read on the forward strand.
TAGTTGGCGGTTTTTTCAGTTTTCAATTTTTATCGCTTTGATGTAGGATCTTGCAAACTAGAACACGCGATATGAAAGAGTAGACTGTTGGCAACATTTCTGATTTTTTTTAAAGTGTTCGATGCAGTGTCTCCATTTTTAGAGACAAAAATATGTGACGCGGAAAACCCGCCAACATACCCCGGCCCCGGGGTAAGTTGGCGGTATGTGAGTATACGCCAAAAACTAAGCAATCAAATGGAGATTCAATTTCTTCAAGGGTTCTTTTGGACCGTACTGAATGTCTTTACGAGAAAACTATATATTACCCGACATTTGCTATTATATTTCAGTTTCAATACCCCGACCTTTTGACTTTGACGCGTACTCCCTATTCAAAAGAAAATTTTCGAAATTCTACATGCAATTGGCCGGAATAAATGTCTCGTACATTGGCGAGATACACAAGAAAAAGATTTTCTTACTTTGGAGTGAATTCCAGAAATAAAATTTTTTGATGACTTTTTTGCATTGTAAATAGTACCGCCAACTTGCCCCGCGAGCAGCACCGCGGGGCAAGTTGGCGGTACTATTTACAGTGTGATTCAATTCGTCTGCTGAATCCAGATGCGGTGAGGTTAAAATCAAATAGTTCCGAGAACTCGTTGTAGCTCCGAACCATTGCGATGACAAGACTGTTGGTAGCGTAGTCAGTTGGCCTCATTTCAGGAGCAAGCATAACTCTTTGGCGAAGAGTACGAGATGGCGCATAGAAGTGCATTTGTGCTAATAGGTCAGGGACATCGTATTCATCCAGCAGTATTTTGGCCACAAAGATTGCATGCGATGTTATTCTCCTTTCAGCAAGGATGTGCAAGCCTAACAAACGGTCTTCATACGGCGGCAGATTTCGCGGATCACTCCATGGCAAGAAACGCAGAGCTTACCTGACAAACCGTCCCTGAACACCTTCGATCCTATTGATCCAAACAGCATGGTAAGGATTCCAAACAACATTGCCAATTTCTAGCATCGAAGGCACTAATGAACAGTAAAGAGCTTCAAAAAGTAGAAAGAACGGAAGACAATAGAATAATTTCACGAAGATCCGTCCGAAAATCTATAAAATCGTGACCAACAATCTTAGATTCCGATGAAACTTAAGTTCTCCATCATGGAATCATTTTCAAAATGTTTCTTGTCCCTTTAGGTTTTTGTTGATAAAATATAAATAATTTTGAAAATGGGTTTTTTGCAATTTAAGTTTTTAACATATTTTCTTGTTTTTTTGTGAAATATGATACACTATTTTTTTCAGTGCACATTTTTTTGTACAGCCCGCCTATTCCCTGTAACTATGAGCCCGAGTTTAGTTTTGCTGAATTAACACAGTAATCGAACAATTTTTTTTAAAATTATTGCTCGTAGGAACGCCCCTTTTGAAGAATTGCTCCTGAATCAATATATTGCAATTTTTAGAGAATATCATGCAGATTTATAACATTCCTGCAAAGTTTCTTTTGAATCGACGAAGGTCATATTTTGCGATCGGCCTATTTCTCGTGGAATTCCTGAATACGATCATTTTGATTCAAATAACTAATATTAGCACGATCGATTAGGGTAATTTGGGGAGAGAGGCCACATATTTCTTAAAATTAATCCTGCAACAAAGTAAACCACACACTAAAAAATCTGAATATTAAAGATGACTCAATTGAGAAATCAGACGCAATTACATATGACGCAACTTTAAACGTGATCTATTTTTATGTCATAATCGACGGACTCGTGATACTTTCTTTAATAAACTCAATACATATTCCGTCACTATAAACAAAAACGATTATCACACACACTATTTTTAAGTGCAAGAAATAAAATTTGGACCCAATGGCTATGTTTTCAATGTAATACTACGTTCACACTACGAGTTAAAACGTGTTTTAACGCTATCTTGATGATGTTTTTCTTGTTGCTAATTATTATAACGTGTTTTAACTCTGTAGTGTGAACGTAGTATAAGATGCCATAAAATTACACGTCCCGCATCATAAACGCATCAAACGAAGTGAAGCGCGTATATATCTCAAAAGTTCTTCAAGGTCCAACGGCTGTGCAAGGTGATGTTTCGTATGAAGATAAAAATGCAATTATATTGCTAGTTCTGCGAATTATCCGCTGAAAACGTAGTTTTTTTTATCAGACATGTTCGGTTGCACAAAAGGGAAAAGAAGTTAGAGTGCCCTTTGGACCACTGTCAGGTTATTTTTAAATCATTCAACTCGTTTGGGCAGCATATTCGGCAACGCCATATTCGCAGAAATAAAGAAAAATAAATGATCTTGATATTAGAATACATGTATACGACTATACGCATATAATTTTCGAAAGAAAGGCAAATCTGCTTGACTCATAAATGGTGATCTATTCTGAATTTTGGTGAAAATTTGATTGATTTAATTTTATTTGTTTCTTCCATTTTCACGAAAATAGATAATGGGTCGATTATTTGTTAGTAAGAAGCTGCATGACGAACTGCAGTAAGGATATTTTTATTTTCGGATTGAAAATGCATCTTACTTCAATTTTACTAGACAAATGTTAATGTCTTAGCGTTCTTCTAAACTTACATGTCGCACTTAAAAAAAATGGTGGGTAGATGTCAAAAAATTTATCGATTAAAGGTCCTAATTGTTAGTTTGAAACCTCAGCTACATTTTGGAACCACACAAATTCATTTGCACCACTCCATGACAGCACTGGGCGAAAATTCACAAAAATCTACGTTTTTGGATCCTTTTAAATTCGGGCCTCCCTACGGGGTTTCATAAAAAAATATAAGCATAAGCATAAGAAATTGCCCGTGGTTGCTACTCTGTTATTAATCAGAGCCAATTGAGATTGCAAAATGTTCATTGGAACAACATACTTGAGAATAGCATGATGAACCACATTGTGCAATGTATATTGACCCCTGTATGCTGATCAATACCAACGCCGGCCACGTCCGAATGCAGATCATCTGGGATAGAAAGCCATATTAGAGCGATACATGTCGCTGCTAGAGACCAAGGAATCTTCTGCATCTCCACATATATCACAGGAAGGGGAAAGTTGTTAGTAAGTGTGCCAATAGCGATATCATATAACAATTTCTCTGGGCAGCTGGCTGCCGATAATTTGGAATCTTTATCATTTATCGTATCAATACGATTGTCCAAATAAGCAACTTGAACTCCGGATAGCCGACTATGAGGAGCATTGCTTATATTCAGGCATTGTAATTCTCTCTCACTCACGCGAGAAGAAGCTTATCCGAGGTCCAACTTTTCCGAGATAAGATGAGTCGCAAAATTCTCCGTCTCCACAAATAGCGTGAGAATGATTTTCCGGATAAAATTTATTTGACTTTTTCCTTCTCACCGGAGAAGGTGATAAAATTTTGATTTTGTGGAAATCAATTAAAACTTCAAAAAAATACACTTAATTACAAAGAAAAGCGGCGAAGAAATATGATAGACTTGTTTTTTCGTGTTTTGGAATAACGACAGGAAAGCAGCGAGCGAATGAAGAATACCGTGACAAACTCATTCTCTCATTCTCCGGCTGTTTTATTTATCCGGAGAAATAACACGTTGTATTTATCCGGAGAAGTTGTGTGAGTGTCAATAACTATTCGTGTGAAAATGTGAGTTTTTATTGTCGCAGTAGCAAGCTATCCGGGCGCATTTACTCATATGAGCGATAAATGCAATGCCTGCTTATATTTTAATAAATCGTTCACTTCGCTATCATGTGTCGAATTTGTGGTGGTTTCTATCGTGTTGGTGTTGATTCATAAATTTTAGGAGGGTAGGGGGAGGGTATCATATCAAATTGTGACATGTTTTCACATATGGGGGAGAAAGTTTAAATGTTACGTAATATGTTTATCCTGAAGAATTTTTTTTGAAGAATTTGTTACGTAATAGGGGAGGGGGATAAAGAAATTCGTGACAAGTTGTTACATGGAGGGAGGGGGGTCAATTTTTGCGTTACGTAATTTATGAATGGTCCCTTATACCCGACGATCATTTCAATTAAATGTGGAATCTTATACAAGAGGTATTTTTGTACGTCTTAATTTTTCTTGTGTCAGTTGGGATTGCACATATATAATGGTTTCGTAATAAGAAGCGCTTTCATTACTGCAAAAATAACATGACAGCAATGTAAAACTGAATTAGATGATCTGGGTTGATCCAAAAATGTGATGGCAAGTGAGACTGTCATGCACATGACTCTAAGGTAAAAATACTAACGCTTAAAATGATAAAATATCATATCACAGAAAAGATATGTGTTTCAATCCAAGGATTTTCAAAAGGATACATATTGTAATGGAAATTGGAAAGATAACAGAATATTTGAGGGATAAAAATAATATGTATCGCGAAGTGTTTCTCTTAATAACATTTGCATAGTGTAGCATTAATCTGACAGAATTACCATGTTGTAATCTGACCTTCATTGTTGCCTGGTGTTGTTTGAGGATGAAGAGTATCTTGACCAAGGAGTAACAATGAAGTAGGGCTGGTTTACTGTTCACTATATTATCGTTGTCTAGAAAACAAACTTTTAAAAAAATCTCGTATTCCGGGATGTGTTTAAGGTGGTTTTCGCAAATTCGGCGGGATGTTCCGTATAATTCAAATTCACATGTTCAATCTGAACTTCTTAACTACAGAACTATTCTACATCAATAGTTACCAAACTTCGTTTACATATGCGCAAAAGTTTGTAGAGGACTATCAGTAAAATATCACACATTTGAATTTTCACAATACTGATAAACTATAGAATCGCAAAACGGGGAAACATTGATCAATAATTCAAAAGTTTTTCGAATAAGTTTCTTGTAATAAAGTAGATTTTATTTTTAAGATAGGTACTGATGCGCTTGAATCGAAAATATTCAAATTGTTGGGGCGCTTATTTCGTTTTACGGTGAAAATAAAATTTTTGTGTGCGTTTTCCTTCGCTGTTTTCGGGGTAACTTTAATCAGTAAAATCCTTGTATCGAAAAAGAGGAAACATTTTAAATGTTGTGTAAATCGCATATTTTTATGCAATCTTGTTACCCAATATAGCGATCTCCTGAAAGGCAACATAATTTGCTGGAAGGATGCAGATGACTTTTATCGAACATTGTCAGAGAAATACTTGAAATTTAATAGTTAACAACAACTGGATTCGTTTAAGTAATCCATTTGGCAACGAATTATAAGTTGGGTTTAATGTAGTGACTTTTTTGCTTAGCGTATGACAGCTACCTTTATCTAGATGTAGAAGTTAAGTTTTAACATTCGAACTGTTGCGACGCCGCTTGGACATCCCTCTCTACTTTGCATAGCTGCAACATGACAGCTCACACCGAGTGATAGCCGGCAGCAGGAGTCGATAAGCGGGGGTATGATAGCTTCGTTGTGTGGAAGAAAAGTAAGGCAAACAAAAAGTAAACAAGCAGTGAATTTCGATAGTGCGTTAGTGAAGTAGAAATTAGGCAGTTTTGTCGGAAATTGATTTCTTTCGGAGTGACCATTGGACTTAGAATTGGCAAGGTAAGCAGGAATCAATAAAATTAGCGTCGGTCGGTTAATCATTGCCTTAAATCCGATAGGTATTTGATTGTAGGTTCAGTATAGCGACCAAATCACCCGTTCCAAATAGGGGAGATTGTGCATAGCTCTGCACTTAGTGAAATAGAAGTTAGTAGGGGAAAGGAAACCACTTCTTGTGAGTAGATGCTAAATTAGGTAATAAGAATTTGTGAATTAATGAATTATTTAAATAAAATTGCAGTTTTAAGCGTAGTCAAAAACCAGTTGACTGCTTGCAAAATTTGGTTTCCCTTCGGGAACACAAACAGTGTCAAAGAAAGTTCAGTACTTAATTAACTAAGGTAGTTACAATTGTATGCAGTTATACTGTCCCGCTTAGATTTGTTTGAAGCTTTTTGATTATGAGCAGCACAACATTCCTGATGAAGTGATGAAACTGCACAGAGTCGACATCCAACTTCGGAAAAAATCACAAATCCCCTTAAAATTAACATTTCACTTCGGCATATCTTGCTACGCTTGAAATCAATCGATGTAATGTTGATTCTAAGCGCACATATTGTCCGGAGGTTCATTAATGTTTCATCCCCGCTGTAGAAATAGAAATATCGGCTCTATGTATCTTTTCCGTTATTGAATAAATGGTCGCACGGTAGTAGTTTCAGATGTTATCGAGAACTAAGAAGTGTCGCTAAATTATCATACAAGGCAGTGGCGGGTTCTGGGGGTCCCCCTCCGAAATTATTTTGCTTATTGAGAAATTAAATGAGTTTCAATTTTATATTAGCTTCAAACTCAAAATCATTCCAAGCCAAATTTGACCAACAAAACTGATTTTCATAACATAAAATTATTACGTATTACGAATTGAATAATCTTCGTTTTAAAATCGAAATTTCGGACCCCTCCTGAATTTTTTTCTAGATCCGCCCCTGATACAAGGAAACAAAACAAAAACGCTTCAGTAACTCAAATTGGTAAAAAATGTTACAAAACACTACAAATCTAATAACGATATCCCTCCCACATTCCCAATGGTATGTTCCAATTTTCTCCGGAATGCACAATTCAATTTAAATTACAGTATTCACTCGTCGCAGATCGTTCTCACCTGAACACCGTGAAGCAGTGGTCAATAATTAGAACGCCCAGTCTCATCTGTCCCTTGATAGGATTGAGGTCTCTTTTTCTACTCGCTACATCTGTGAAAGTCACTAGCCCGTTTCTAGTCAAGTCCGGTGGCTTACAATCGGTTCCCCTGACTAGTCTCTTGGTTTGCCCGGAATTGGATGCCTTCCGATAATTACACAACGTTAAGAAACTCCACCCGTTTTAAATACTTCGATTGCCATAATTACAGAGACGTTTTTTCCTTCTACTCGAGAGCTTTTTCATCCCGACTCCGCCGTCGCGACGGTGTGTCGGAATGGCGTGTATTTTATCAGTTCACAAACGGCGAAGTCCTAGTACACAGCATCAGTCAGTAGCGTTCGGTGGGTTTTTTATCTTCATGCTAAACCAAACCATTCAGATTCATTTTGCTGGGTCATTGAAGTTCTTTCGAGTAGGTATTGAGAGAAAATGAAAAAAACAGAATCTGCTGCCAGTTCGCGCATATTCACGACTCATTCGAAGCGCCGAACTTGACTTAGCAGCGAAGCAGACGAAGAATAGATCGTAAATGTACGATTGGGTAGACAGGTGAGAAAATTTACGTAAAGAAAGCGATCCAAGGCCCCTTACCTGCTATCCCGCTCGTTTGGCGTTTGTCGGATGAGCGGACTGCGTGATGATAATCAATAATCATGTTGTCGAAGCCGGCATTGATGTAGTGTGGTGGTGCTGACATAATCCAGACAGGATTGTTCACATTGTCGGCAATATTTCGGGTAAGGTACCGCTTTGAAAGAGGAGCAGACACTTGTTAAGTGGGATGTCCAGCTGACCTTCGGCTTGGAGCGGTGTGCTTCCTCTTCAGAGGTATTATTTCATTGCTTCCAAAAAAAGGGGTCGATGTGAATTTCTATCTGAAAGTTTTACTACTGATCACGAGATTTTACTGCTTTATGGAATTAGTTACGCAATTATGCGTTTCGGTGGATTGATGCTAGTCCCAAAACGAAAACACTATTTTTGTTTCTGCACATATTTCTGGTTCTTCGTGATGTCCCGGAAGAAAAGGAGTTATGATTAAGCTGATGAGAATCAATGAAGTCGAGATTTAGCTTGGCTTAGCAAACCGATGCAATATGCACTATGCTATATTTCGGCTTAGTGGATAGAAATTTTGGTAAAAACTATTGTATGTTTTAAACCACATTTGCGAACTCTTAACACAACTTATAACTCAGTTATTTATGAAATTATGCCTGTAGACGTCGTCTCATCAGAATCTGACACTAACTTAGTAACAAGATTAAGCTAGCGTGTGGTTTATTTTTTTGAGAATTTCTTAGCTTTCTGATCGGGAAAAATTATACCACGAGCTGTCATTTGAGTTCGGTCACTCTAGAAAGAAGTTATTGAAGAAATCCGGTGGGGTGGCTACAAAGCGACGTAAGCCAAGTTCGTTGGCATCTCCGAATCGGTTCACGTCTTGACATGTTTCGATATTAACAACAGTTGTGAGTAGAGTAGTTACACAGCAAAGGTCGGTCAACAAGAGAGCAACAGCAGCTAAGAAGGTAAAATAAAGAACGAGTAACACGAAGAGACAATCGGGATAACGTTGAGCTAAATGGCTCATGAAAACGAGTATCGGTATCGGGAGACATTCAAATATGCACACAATGTACCCTCAAGAAGTTAAAAAAACATCTTCGCACATTTTTAATGAACGAGTATGCCAATTCAAAACAATTGGATGATTATTTAAAATCATAATTGAACTTTAAATTCTTGACCCCTCTTAGTTTGAAAAGTTTCAAACGTGGAGGTAGAATTTAGCATTGCAAACGTCAATTGAAGCAATGATTGCTGCAAAAAATGCCTTTCGTAATGCTACCTAGACCAGTTGACGCAAAGGAAGCGGGGTGTGGAGATGAAGTTTGGGGCGTGATAGTCATTAAGATTTTGTATAATTAGAAACGTTGTATTTCCTTTTTGAATCTGATGAACAGGGAGAAATTACAATACGCACACTATGTACCCTCAATGAGTTCAAAAATACGCCTTCACACGATTTTAATGAACGAGCATTCCAATTTAAAAAAGTGGTCTCCGTAACAAATGGTTTTAAATCGTGAAGCCTTGTTCCATCGTTTTTTCAAAAAATTCTCCGCCACGGGTTGTTAGGGGTCCTAAACTTCGAATTTTGGCTTTGTGTTAAAACGTAATATTTTTTTGTAATTTTATTTCGCAGTGTTATTAAAGTCATACTTAAACATTTAATTCATGGCAATTTTATTTGCGAATTCCCACCCAGTTTGAAAAGCGCCTCTGGGGAACTCTCAGCACTAACTGAACGAGTCGCGCGAAGAGGGATAAGAAACTCAGCGAAGGTAGTTAGAGATATAAGAAGCGTGGCAGTAAAGGGACCCGATGGAGACGATATTTATAGCAGATCTGCCCAGGTCAGGAAAGTAATACGAATACGACAAACGAATATCACACAATAAAAAGAGCAAGGGAACAACCCTTCCTGCAGTATTATCCAACGGTGGGCCTGGAAGTATGAGGATAGGGAGGGATAAGAGGTCTAGGTTTAGTCGGTAGACTGTAAGAATCCGACACTGCCACGAGCTAGCAGGTAGTGGACTCTGTTGATGGTTCCTTTTCGTTTTGTTGAGCTGAGTCGATTGGTTATGTACTTGGATCTCCAGACCTCTGAAAAAATCTTCAAAGTTTCATCATTATTATTTTCCGTCTGTCTATTTCCACTATGAGGCCAAACATCGACATCAGAGAAGTGACTTCACTATCTGGACTAGATATCTATCCATCAACTTATAGACCTGGGACTAACCACTTCATTTCCCTGCTATAGGAAGGCGTGACCGAATTTTTGGCAGGCGGGCCTGATCTATGCTGATTACTGAACTCTTTTTCGACGTTCAAAATCGTCATAACTGTCGTCTAGGACATTGACTTGTTCCGCAGGATGATGTTGGTAGCTCTTGTTAATTGGTGGCTGGTTGATCTTCCTTTGCGCAAGCCGAACTGTTCCTCATGAAGCACATCATGCTCATTAGAAAGAAAGTATACGAAATTGGATTGATTTCTCAAACAGCTTGAAGAGGGCAGAAAGTAAGTTGATGGGCCGATAGCTTTAAGAAAGAAAAGGATCTATCCGGTTTTAGCACTGTGGTAACTCATCTACAGTGACTCGACTACTCGGGAACCAAACGGCCATGTCCTTAGCAATTATCCTTGCGAGTGGACTAACTATGGCAAGCCTAAAATGATGACAACAAACAAGCTGTTGCCCCAGCTTATTCGCCTTTTTAGCAGGTGTTATCAGAAGAGGTGCATTGTCTACAGCCCTAGTCGAGACCAACGGAGCAGTAGGTTTCGGTTTTATTTTAGATACCTTCGTCAGGAGTCACAATGGTTTTGAGTGACAAGTTTCCTTTGAAAACCTTTATTACGAAGGTCCCAAATTCTTGCTTGGACAACCCTAGATAGAGAACTGCGCATTTATCATGAACGCCAGTTCTCTGATATTGTTCCCGGTAAATCTCGTGCTGCACTGCCCTGTTTCGGACAACAACGACCGCTTGTTGGATGGTTTCTTGCGCCATGTCGATTTCCACCAGGGAATTTAGTGGTATATCGAAGTTGATGTGCTGAGCGAAGATTCGTTGAAACACTTCCCAGTTGAAGCGAGGGTTGTTTTGAAATGTTTGGGCTGGGATACTCATCGTCAGCTTCACCGGGAAATGGTAATATGACAGCTCGCTGAAGACAACCGGAGAATTCTGGCAGCGATCTTGGTGATGAAGATATTCCGAATTCCTGATCTGGATTTTCTTATCGGGTACTTAGGGGAGATGGTGTTGTATTGACCGGCTTCGAAGTTTTCAAAGAAAACGACCCCATTTTGGTTTCGCCGTCTGTTGTACCAGATCTTGTGCCTAGCATTAAGGTCCCCAGCGATGACGAATTTTGCGTACCGTCATGTCAGCTTGGCAAAGTCGTTTCGTAGCAGATTCTAGGTGCCATCCTGGAGGCTAGTTTGTTCGGGCAGTGGGTCACATTGCTACCATGGTATTTAGTTGTATGTTCGACAGTAGATACCATTTGATGTGGCGCCTCACAGCAACAGCCACTCCTCCTCTTCCAGAACTGCTTGCATCGAATCTGAAAAGTCGGAAAACAAATCGATGTTAACTTCTGGTTTCAAATGCGGTTCGGTGATAACTGCTGTGCCTATCTTCTTGACGTTGAAGAAATCTAGAATTTCGATGTGCTTGTTCCTCAGTAAGCAAGTGTTCCAGTTGGCGATGTTTATGGATTCAAGGTCCATATCTGGTGATAAGGTACACGGCAGCTAGTAGCCAATAGTTTACTCCATATATTACAAGTATGATGATGTTGGATTCCTGTGTGACGAGTTGTTCCCTGTGTAACGAGTTGTTCGTTGCCGGAAACCGTACTGAAAAACAACAATCCGTGGGCATCTGCAACAGTGAGGCGGGACTGCACTTAGAAGCGTGTCTGTCCATTAGCAACGAGTCGCAGTAAGCTTTGTCGAGGTGTAGCGGTTCCAATTTCGGAACTACTCGACAGGGCTGTGATGCTGGGAAATGCATTACGTTAAGATCCGCATCGTTTCGATGACAACCCGGTTCATTATTATCCGTCGCTTTTTCCGAATGAGGAAAAACTCCGCTTGTTTCTTACAGGTGCGGTTGGTTTGTAGGCCTAGGAAGGTTGTAGGGGAACATGGGGAGACTTGACCAGGTTTTCAGCTAAAACTGCATAAATCTCTAAAAATGCCTTCAATCTCTCAAAAGTCATTGAGATATAATATGCAAAGTTATTGTGCGTCTTCATGACTTTTTGCAGAATTTTTGAAAAGTTATAAAAGTTTTTCTGAGATCGTTTTTTTGGTAAAGTCTCCCCACTGCGGGGAGACTTGTCCAAGGTGTGGGGAGACTTGACCAAGAGAATTTTGAAAAATCATATGAAAAAATAATGACATAAAACATACTGTAATTATTTTTTTTCCATATTGTCGAGACCTTTGGGTAGCAGTAGAAAATAAAAAAGGGCTGCATTTGACAGCGAAACAAAATGTTGGCAAACGAGAAGAAGGTAATGAAGCTGCGGTTAGCCGACGAACTGGAGTTTTTTTAGAAACAAAAAAGGCTTCGTGGTGACTTCCATCGAGCTCGTGAAGACCTTTTATTGCCTGCCCGAAGGCCATCAAGAATAAATGAAAGAAGGTGCAAATATTGATGGAGTCAATACAAACGCATGCATCAGAGGCTTGCGCAAAGAACCCGCGACGGCCCGAATGCAATCCGTCGGAAACTGAAGCAATGATGCAAATACAAATGAATTGGAAATCTTTATACCCAAGCAAGAACCAGGAAATTTCCACCATAGCAAGTTTTCGTATGATCAAAAGGAAAACGCATTCGTTGTTCCTAGACCATGAGGAAAATGAAGAGCAAGATGAGGAAAAGGAACACGACTCAATATTGCGGCAGAAATTAACGGAGGATGAAATAACCGTTCTTCTGAATCTTGTAAATCGCCAAAGACAGCGAACAGAACCAGCTAGAGATCCCACTGCAGAACAGCTAGCCGCACGACATGCGATGTCGAAACTTCTTCCCTTCATAAAGAGTGAAGAAGGAGTTTGGCCGCTCTCCATAAGTTGCTAGAAAAATACTACAACAGCTTGCAGATTCACCAATACGGACAACCTGAAGAGACTGCAGGATAGTCTTCAGAGTCTGGCGAAAAAAGGACCCCGTAAGCTGTTCGTCAATACAAAGGAGCCACTGAAGTCGTCGTTAGTTAAAGTCCGCAAAGCTCCAGGACCAAGTCAGAATAAGCTTGGAAATTTACTCTACTTCGGGATCAGAGTTAAACAGTTAAATGTTCATCTCGAAGCAGCTGAATTACACGTTCATCTGAGCAATCCTATGCTGGTCCAGGAGCTGATCAGTAAGCTACCGTCCCAGTGAAAAATTGGACTGGCTTCAAGCTAGGCAAATTGGGAACTCCGCTTAGATTGTTTACGGATTTCACCAACCAAAATCGAAGCAGAGGTATCAGAGGAAGACGAATTTAGTGGTCAAGAAGCAAAGGGGCAGAAAGAAGTCGGAAAACCTAAAGGGACAGAAGCAGTTTGTGCACATCCATTTCCGCAAAAAAACCGTTCAGACGTACGTAGCCAATCCCACATCGGCTCCCAAGGGCAAAAGACCGTGTGTGGTTTAGTAGATAACGGACCACGAAGTCCAATTTTGCAACGATTTTGAGAAACTTTCACTACGAGACAGTCTAAAGTTAATATTACAATTATAAGCTGTATTCTGCTTGTGTAACCACGGCCGAACTTGCTGCATGTTCAATGTTCGATGTAGCATCGACCATTGAGAAATGGGCATCATTCGTTGTTCCATCGCACTGCAGAGCTCGTCCAAATGTTTGATGTCGAATGCAACACCCATCTTCGCTCAAACCGTTCAGTCATTTTTCGTATATTAACTTTACATAATAGAAGGTTGTTTGTAAATTTCTTCGCTTGTTTGGACGAAGGTGCATCAACAACTTTGCTGGAGAACACAGTAGCGGACAAGATGAAAGCCGATGATGTTCCAGAACCTTTGTTGGTTCACTGGACGCCTAATGTCAAACGTGATGAATATCAATTTCGACAGTTGAACTTGTTGATCTCTCCAAGAGGATCAAACACTAAACACTAGCTTAAGGGTGTTCGTACAGTAGAACATTTGATGATTTCAAAACAGAGTATCAGGCTTCAAGATCTGGCGAACCATTTCGAGCATCTACGAGGTTTGCCTGCGTACGATTACAACGCCGACGCACCGTAAATAATCATTAGCATGGACAATTTACACTTGTCGATTGTCGTCCTATCCGCACTAGGCTGAACAGTGTACGAACCAGATATAGCGGTACCTTCGACAAAGGCGCTCGTAAACCACCATATCACTCAAACCGTGAGCAATAAAGAGTTACATGAGATGCTTGGTACACAATATGCATCGGAAGAGCAGTCTACGTCGATGGTACCCCTTGATGTATCCGACTTAGATAAATGTGCGCTTGATATTCTGCAATCATTCGAGTAGGGAATCGATTCGAGGCGAGAATCTCTGGAAGAACAATATTCCTGATTTTCCAGACAGTTACCCGATGGAGGAACGTCATTTGAAGGTATTAAAGAAGCGGAAATCCGGCGCTGCGGCAAAAAAATTTTCAGCGCATTGTGGAGTATCATCCGCGGTTGCCACGGTGAACGGGAAACTATTCAACTCTAACTTATTGAATGGTCCCAAACTTCCCTACCAGTAATGATATGCAAATTTAGGCGGTGACGCATACGAGGGGCTGATTATTTGTTTATCTTCCTTCCGAAGTTTACGTAATGGGCGTAGCAACGTTCTGGGCAACTAACTCTCAGTGCTCGGCATAGGAATGTCAAAAATTCAAATGCTGAGGAGTATGCAGGACAGTTTCCAGATGCAGCTAAGGACTTCGTGGGATGCTATTATCTCGACGACTATTAGACAGTGTCGATTCAGAAGAAGAAAACATACAGCGAACCAAAGAGGCTGTGTTTGAAATTAGGAATTTGGGAAATGTTTTACGGGATTCAAAGAACCGTAAAGCGTTCAGAGACGAAATAAAAGCTCTCCGAAAAAACCAGGGATCTTGTTCAATCCCATGGGTTGTAAACGAACGTTACAGGAATCAAACGACATTTTTATTGCTATTTATAATGAATCGAGAGAACATTCAATGTGCTTAATTTATACCCAAAAAATATACAAAACAAATACACCATACATATCAAATACAAAAAACAACACCGGTGGGACTTGCTGCTAAAAAGGGCCTGATTAGAAAAGGGATCGTCAGTGGCCATACCCAGATCAATCCCTGGGCAAGAACCGTCATCTGAAACTCGCTATCGTCGACTTTAATACAGGCGAGCGAGTGCGTAGGACGTGTCTGAAGGTTTGAGACAGTTTTATAAAATATAAAGGTGAAGTGAAACTGCACCAGCCATTCAGGTAACTACATTGAGAGGCCATCTTGGTGCCTAATTAAACCATCGAGCTACTTCGCTCCAATCAAGGAATTATTCTTCACTTCACCACAGGACCTTTTGATACCCTTTGGTACTTACCGTAATTTGGCATTCCTGGAAGTCGCGAACTTCCAGAGACACCCCGCACACGCATCGGCCTAGGTGACTTGACGGTCACCTACGTCTAATCGTAAAAGACCATTCTTCAGTCCTCTGGTCGCCAACGAAAACCAGGGAGAAAGACTCTGGGGCAAAGTCCCTAAACACCAACGAGAGCAACCCTTCTCGGTCTCGCAAAAGTCGGTCTCGTCCGTCGCCAACCGATTTCGCCAACGAAGGGAGCGCCGGATGGACACCTCGCCCAGAACGCCTTTCTGGGACCGCCATTTTTCCCACCACCCAGCATAGAACCATACACCCTAGGAACCAGCCATCGCCATCTTGCAAGGGAGTTCATCGTGGCAACAGCAATTTCGGACCGAAACCGATCAGCGAGCGCTCGTCGATCCATCTAGCTGCCAACAAAACATACAGTACGGGACGTACCAGTGAACCCACCAGTGATACCCATAACACCACACGAACAGCTTACAATAAATTACACACGTTAAGAAAGATGAGTGTTTTCGTATAGCATAAGATCCGCGAGATCCCTCCAGTTTGCCCAGTAGCGCGCCGACCCTGCGACTAAGTCCGAGTCACGTGAGGGACGAATCGTAGATGCTGAATTTTCGCCTTTCGATCTGCGATTCCCTACTGCTAAAAGATGGTGCAGTCACGGCGCTATGTTTGGTCATGCCTTCAGGGAGACCCACAGGAACGGAAAAACAACGGTTCGTGCCATCAAACTAGAAGTTTCAGCTTGGGCAAGAGACCAACTAATAAACGACTAGCGTAGCTACTCGACAAGCTAAGAAATTCATACATCCAGAGCCAAACGTTTAATGGATTTAAAAACGAAAAGACTTACGTATAAACGTAGGCCTATTTAGAGGACATCGGCCTGCCAAGTATCACTTGAAAAAATGGCAAAAGTAAAGATGACATTTGTCTCTAACTACGAGCCCGAAAGGTAGGAACATATTCTCTGCCATTGTGCAGTATTGTATCTTCGAAAGAAGCGATACTTCGGATAGTATTTTATGACGCCTCGTGAGGTGAGGCATCTTTAGTTACATTAATAATCTACTACCTGGTTGGGAGGATGCATGTGGAGAATCGGATAACTCGCTTCTAACTACATTGGATTTGGGAAATTCTTAACATGTAGAGGAAATAGGGGCAGCTATAAAATATATCTTGAATAGTGGTCGGCAAAGTTTCTCCTAAGAAAAATAGAAAACAGGACCATTAAACCTACGGAAGTCACGCAAATTGCTCACTGAACGAGCAGCCTTTGGTGCGCTAAGACGATTTCACTAGATTTTCAGAGCAGCATGCACTCAGTGCACTAGCGCGACTTCCGGAAGGTTAACAAAAATCTAGTAAATCATTGTTTACGAACATAACTCATCATCATGATATACCGTTGACATCGGCGAAAAAATCTTCACGAATCCTCGCCTACAACTTCCTTTCGATCATGTCCACATGAGCCTGCCTAGTCCTAGTTTTTCGCACTAAGTTTATAACCAATTTGTTCTAGAATACCTATCCGACTTTCAATTTCATCGCTTTCGAAAGTCTTAAATTTGCCGAAAATAGCCAACAAAATCATTACAGATTTTGAGGTCGTTCGCATATAACAATTTCCCAGACTTTATACGACTATAGATATCGTTAATAAATAACACAAATTTAAGCGGGTCGAGATTACTGCCTTACGGGATGCCTGTGGGCGTTTTGAGTGTGCTAGAACGTACGTTTTTATACTCACGAATGCGGAGCGATCGGAATGATAAAACTGCAACCTATTAGTCAGTATCGTGGGAAATCCTATATTGATGTCAATATTCGTCACGCTGATACACGCCAGCGTGCCGTGGACAAGATTTACCAACAGCGTGATGCCGCCAACGTCGTCGCCGCAGTCAAAAAATTCGCTCGCACTGCGTCCAATCAAAAATACTTCGGCGAACATATCTAGTGCATAGTCGTTTGGATTCCTTCATCCAGCTTTGATTTGACAATTTCTCATCCAATTTTTCCTTACCCCATTTCTGATCTATCTCACAGTGTTTTGATGCTACGTGTGATCGATCGAATGCAATTATATTTCCCACCAAAATCAAACGAAGGCATGTTTTCAGGAGGCGCTTAATTGTCGGCCCATTAAGTAAAATATCTGTGATGGCCGGCCGACCAACAGTGAGACACTTGAGTCCCGCGGTGTGTTGTGGAAAAAATGCAGGTTCACATCGGATTCGATTTTTCACCGCCTCTAGTTATGAGAAAGGCAAAAACTATAACAGATCGAATTGCACTTTCATTGCTAATTTTTAATAAACACAGTTGCCTCTTCATTGCCGAAGGCAGATATTTTTGTACACAACTAACCTGTGTGTGAATCAAACATTTTTCTTCATTTCTTTCCAGACTCTGATCCGTTTCGAAAATCGATGCTTCTTCAGTCGGCTCCATTGGGCACCTCAAAGCAACGTCTTCCGTGAGAATTACTATTTGCTATGGAGCTGATTGGTAACGTGTTTTCATCGTACTCTTTCCGCAACAGTACGGATCGGGAGAGTGAGATCGACTAACTGTAAGTTTATTTTACCTGTTCCAAACATTGCTCATATTAAAATGATACCGCTTTTTAGCGGAGTTAGGCGAATTCGTAAGAGGGAGTGCTCCATTCCAGTTATCGAAAAAAACCGAGCGTCGATCATTTTTGAATAGGGGAAATAGGTATTAAAAAAGATAGATGAATTTTGGGCACGTTACCTATATGTAGTAAAGTTCTATGGATACATCATCACAAGAGGCAAGCTGGAATCCTAACGTAATTCAGAAGTTCTATCGCATTGTTTTCTGATTTCAACAATACTAAAAAGTAATATAGTTTTCTATAGGGAAAAATTAGGACACTTGCTTCGGGGGATACTTGATTTCCTGGATATCGTAAACGATTAAAGTAAATACATAAACCCGCCACAATAATTGAGGAAAGCATGATACTTGGAAGCTTATTACATTCCAAAAATAAAATACATATATGGCATTAAGTTTGGTAAAGTTATATGTGTATGATTATTTTTTGATTTGTATATTGTCTTCGATTAAAATAGTTTATAGTTAGATTATAGTTATTTAGTCTGTGCGATGTAATATTTTAATGATTATTTTTTTGCTACAGTTACTTAGTTTGTCTGAGCCAGGTCGCTTTTTCTTTTCGGTCTCGGTTTTCACCCGTACGTTCTAACAGAAAAAGTTTATTTTCAGATACGGTAATATTGCTTGGTCAGTCCATTGTACTTGGACAATTTTTGTTTAATGGTGGGACTTGGTGTAAAGTGCTCGACCCGAAAGTAATATTGTTTAAGGTAGTTTAAGGTAAGGCAACAATGGACCTCTTGTGTAATGTTAAGGTTTATTGCCTTCTTCTCTGGAATCCGCACTTTCAAAGTGCGAGTGATCTTAAAACTGCGAGCTTTCAAAACTCATGTATTTCAAATGATAGAGATGGTAACTTCATAGACAGACCAGTCGAACTAACCAGTCTATGAGAATAACTTAAAAGAAGAATGGTAAGTGCGAAGTGCGGTTAGAGTACAGTTTTTAGTGTTACAAGCAATATCTATACATTCATTATGCAAGAAAAAACATATTTTCATTCAAGCAGATCCACGCATACGATTGTTCCAAGAGTAGACGTCCAACCATTTCCACGTCGAGGAGCGCCACGAGGGATATGATAACTCTTGTTAAATTGTCTGAAACAGAAAAATCAATAAGATTTATATAGCTTGGACTTGTAGTTACTCGATGAACCAAAAAAAATGGATATCATAAAATGGCATCATAAAAATCTAAAAATTTCCTATTTTAGTAAAATTTACTCACTTTTATTCAAAATAAGAAATAGGGAAGTATTTTTTAATTCAGTTTTTCGTAGTTAACCGACGTTCTACACATATCATGCATTCTCATGAAAAAAGCCACCGATATTGTGCCAGACTATTCTAGAGCTTCAATACTGACAATGAAGTGAATAAAAAAATCGATTTCTTTCTACCCACTACACTAGTTCCCAAGGAACTACCGGAACAATTTTTACCGTTACTCACAGTAGAGAAAAGGACAGCAAGCAAGAAGTTTTAGAACGAAAAGCTGGGTTGCTTCGATTGATTCTTCCGGTTTTGGTGCTTCCCTATCTGCAGCTGCTGCTGTTTTTTTACAATGGAGAAGACCTTTACGTCCTAGCCTAGTACACGTGCTATTGGTAGGGTCCAAGCTACCGCACGGGGTGCACTGGGGGCGTGTCGGGCTCAAATGGTGACGCTGCCATTAATAGCGACTAAACTCCATTGGGCTCCGCCATCGTTCCTCCCAGGAACTACCTCCTACTAACTCCTGCTGCTGTGTGGAGTGCGAACGGTACATTCAACTGAAGTTAAGTACTACCGTTATTTCATATTTTTGTTCTTGTCGCTTCTATCATTCTGTCCTGGGCCCTAGGCCCACGCAAAAATGACTTCTCCTAACTATGATTCATCTCAAGGTGAGACGGAGGTCCAAAATAAAATCTTGGTTCAAGATATATAAAGACATCTCGACCGGACTTTCCGTGATCTTCTTCTGGGCCAAAGACGAAAAGTTTTTAAATCTATTGCAGATTTCTCGTGTTCTGGCGGAATGATATTCGGACGTGACTGAAATATCGAAAATGCGCATTTATATGTCTCGGGTGGTGGTAAATAGTTGGAAGCAGGCAAATGATACTTCTGGCTACGGGCGCTTTACGAAGAAGTTCAGAGTATATGTACCAAATAATCGAGCAGAAATCTGTGCGATCGTCTCTGCGCGGATCTGCTGACACATGGGGTTGGCTGTTATAGAGACCGCATGCTTCGGCCAGTGAAAATACTGGAATGCAAAAGTTTGCGTTCAGTATCAGTCGCAGCTAACGGGAAGAGAACATATGTCAACACAGACTCCAATCGGGTGAACTTCACAGGGTCTACTCTACCCAACTACCTCCTCTTCGACAAAGTTCATCCGCTTGTTCGCCTTGTTGTGCCGTGGGTCGTAAATCGAACCAATTGCAAACAACTGAGATACACAGCCTCTCATTGTGGCAATAAGTTTCGTTGTGGGAAATGCGGTGAGAATCATGTGGATGATTTCTGTGGAAGGGATGTTGTATAGTGTCTCTACTATGGGGGAAATTCATATGATTTCTCGACATGTCCCGCATATAAACATCGCAAGGAGAAACTGAGGCTTTCCCTTCCGAGACGCTCTACGCGATCTTTTGCAGAAATGCTAAAGAGAGATAGGCCACAGGTCTCTTCAAATATCTGTACTAACTTGTCTAGTGACGAATGCGACTCTGATGAATCCCAAGAACTGCCTGTGCCTAGAAGCAGTAGAAAAACGAGGAATATTTCCCCTTCTAAACTTCGTTCTAGAGGCCTGAAGGTGTCTTTTCAAGGTCCTTTAAAAACAACTCTTCGAAGAAGTACTGGTGCGAAACCGAAGCAAACCTGAGCTCAGAAAGGAGTTTCTAGCACATCCTGAGATATGAAAAAACCTAACTGCCGATTTCTTCACTGGATGAAAACCGGTTTTCGCTGAAAACCGGTTTTAGGGTTGCTGGTGGCCAATAAGTCAAAAAGTGAAGAAATTGGCCGTAAGTGATCCCATATATAAGCCAGAGAAAGAAATTAGTGCTGG
Source organism: Topomyia yanbarensis (assembly GCF_030247195.1). Taxonomy (NCBI): domain Eukaryota; kingdom Metazoa; phylum Arthropoda; class Insecta; order Diptera; family Culicidae; genus Topomyia; species Topomyia yanbarensis. Next base: position 254,394,234 of record NC_080672.1, read on the forward strand.
CCCCGACCAGGTTCCTTGCCAAACTAGAATTAAAAGCAAAAATCTTTGCGTTGCTTCCACCTATATTACCACTACAGCCTCAGTTAGCTACCGACGGATTTGCAGTAATGCGGAACTCCTTTCCGCATCGAGGCTAGCTTAAGTGATTTTAACTCCCACTGTACGGCATGTGGTTGCTTCATGACGATAATCGATCTACCTCACTCCACGTGCTTTGCGACAACTCCAATATAACCATTTCGAACACGAGTAAAATGACACGTATTCCTGCCCCTCCAGTGCGTCCGAGCGACTTAGACTTGTCCCTCTGCTCGCTGCAGTTAGATTGCATGTAGAAGGTAATCCCTGATCCCCACGGTAGCAACCATCTGCTAATCGTAATTACAAATATTGATTGGAAGATTTCTAAACAAGTCGAGTCCACAAAAGAGCTTCCTCTGGAGGAAGAGTACGGGTTTTGGGCTGGTTTGATCCTCGACACCGCGATTCAAACTCAGACTAGACGTAAGCTCGCGCGGACGAACTTCCAAACGAATGTGGGACAAAGAGTGCTCAGTGATGTATGCGGAAAAATCCGCCACCTATAAGACATTCCGGGACTACGGGCTACCCGCTAGCTATCAATAGTACACGAAGTTAGAAACGCGAATGAAAAGTTTGATGAAAGCCTAGAGTCGTAGTTACTGGCGCCGATTCGTTGAGGGACTAACGAGGGAAACATCGACAAGCACTCTTTGGGGCACGTCCCTACGTATGCGAAACCGAAACAGTACGAGTATTCAAAACGTTGGATTTTCGATTTCGCCAAGAAGGTTTGTCCGGATTCCACGCCAGCACAGAAGATCTAAGGCGCCGCGTCCCCGCACGGTAGCGCGTACGAAACATAATAAGAGAACAAATGAGAACTTGCTCTCGTACTTGCTGTATGTACTCTCAGATACACAATGTGGCTTCCGCAAAGGCAAAGGGACGTTGCTCTCAAAAGAAATTCAAATGGTCTATGTTAACAAAAAGCACATGGCATCAGCTTTCTCGGATATTAAAAGGGCTTTTGATTCAGTTTCTAGCAATATTCTTTCTAAGAAGCTGCCCCATCATGGTCTTTCGCCGACTTTAAACAACTTGTTGCTAAACTTGTTATCTGAAAAACACATACTGTTTTCGCATTGTAATTTATCGACATCACGAATTAGCTACGTGGGCCTTCGCCAGGGCTCACGTCTAAGCCTCGTCTACGTCTACAATATTTACGTGAATGATATTGACGAATTTCTTGTCAATCCCTACACGCTAAGACAGCTTGCAGAAGGCAGTCGATTTATAAGATACCTTGGTCAATTTGTCTTCTTAGGCCCTCCAGTTGGGTATTGAATTCTCCACAGAGAAAACTGAGTTAGTCGAATTTTTAAGGAAGCGTGAGCCAGCGCAACTATCTCGGGGTATGATTCGACTTTAATTGTAATAGATACCCTATCTGAAACAAAAGTGAAAGGATCAACTTTCTCCGAATCTGATCAGGCTATACCAAACAGCGATATTGTCGGTGATGGCATACGGGAGTTTCTTTTTACGCTCTTGCGAACACACATTTCATCAATGTGGAGCGAATCCAGTATTGTGATTTACGTATTGCTTTGGGTTGCATGCACTCGACTCATACGATGAGTCTAGAAGTAAGTGCTGGCAAGCGTCCTTCCGCAGAAAAGGCGATTTTGGGGCCTCTCATATTGATTGCTCATCTTGAACCCGTTAGTAATTGCATATTTTGCAACGGATCCTACTTCTCCGTATTGCGACATGTATTTTGCAATTAGCTCAGCAGGAGTACGTTGTGATAGGTCATGTAACCTAATATCTATATAATCATTTTTTTATATTCACGGAAATCTCCATTCCAACGTTGTCACTTTCAACCACGAATTTTAACCCTCTGCTGTCCAAATTTTTGTTTTGCTTAAAAAAGCTATTGTAGATTGTTTTTGTAATCAGAAAACCGAAAAATATATTGTGACGGCGCCGGTGGCTGAGTGGTAAGCGTGACCGCCACTCATTCCAGTTGGCCTGGGTTCAATTCCAGCCGAGGTCGTTGAGATTTTTCTGAGGTGAAAAAATCTGTGGTCAAGTCTTCCTTCGGAAGGAAGTAAAGCCGTTGGTCTCCGGTCCATGAATTTGGTGGATCGCTATCTAGCCCAGGTAGTGGAATCACCTCTTAGGCGGCGGTAAAGAGGAAGTAGGTCCAACTTCTATACTCTTACTAACAAAAATATCCTCCTCCTGCCATACACAAAATAGTTTCTTTTTCATTTTCCTCAATTTTTTAATTTTCAACATTGAATGTATTCAAAAATAGTGATTTGAAAATGCAAACAATGTATTCGTATGATTGGTGAGAATGCTGTGAAGATGTTTTAAAAGTGGTGACAACAAACAATCGTGTTTTGAATATGCTTCAGCGATTTTCCCGTAACCCGCCAAAAGGCGGGTTTGAGCAACAGAGGGTTAAGTTGTTCTGCAAAACGAAACGCTCGACTTTGGCTAACGTGCTGAATGATATCAATACTGCGTTGCGGAGATGATAATACTGAAGATAGGCGACTGCCTTAAGCCTAAGCTACATTAGCACTAACAGATGGAATACCACTTTATGAAAACTTGGTCGTATTGAATAAAATGTAAGGTCAATGACCGCAGCGTTGGATCGGAGCAGAGCTTTTTCGTCAACTTTACCAAGGATGGCAATAATAAATATGTTTCCTGTGTTCTCTAGACAATGCGCACTAGATCGAGAGGCTGCTAACTATCGTTGACTTGGCTCGATTATAAGTCTGAATCAGGCAAAAGTAGAAAGAAAACCCAAAGAAAAATCATGAAGAAGGGCGGTTTGTACTAGTACGTTAGGATCGGATTTTATGTGCATTTGAAGATTTTTTGTATAATCAATTGTAAAAATTGGCACCCAGTAGGATTGAAAAATAAGAGAAAAAACTATTTATGGTGTATATTTGGGCGCTGAGTTAAATGGTGTAATTGAATTTTGTATATAAGATGTCGTTCTCAATGCACTTTTAAATAGAAAAATGTTCTAAAAACATTTATTACGGTATAGATCACATAATTTCTAAACCGTCAACTTCGGAGGCTTAGTATCTTCGTAAAATTTTTATAACATACTACAGCGTATCGTCTGAATAAAATATATTTTAGTGATTTCCCCCCTAAAACTTATAATGGAAAATTAACTCTTCAAAAAGTGCATAGTCTGGTACACCGCTGGACAGTGGTACCTGGTCATACAGAGTTGTGACAAAATTATAAAAAATGGTCTATGTGTCTTAAAATTAGGGTTTTAACTAGTTTTGGGTCGCTGAATCCATTTCTCCTATCAGTTTTGAAAGTCCATATTTCTATTTTTCGACTACTTTTAAGTAAACCCATTTGAAGGTGTTGGTCGTTAAAGGGTTTATGTATACGTTAATCACAGTAGCCAATCACATCGGATAGCAGAAGTGGTTGATGAAACTAGTAAAAATCACTAATTTTTCAGTAACATTATTTTGTTTATGCAACCAATTAGTAAAGAGATTTTTGAGCTACAGGACGTCTCCATATTGGTATTTTCATAAACATACATATTATAAATTCGGCGCAAAAATGCGCAAGATATGTATATCTTGAAACTACACTAAATTTTGAGTCAGATAGGTGATAGGTGACCATTTCAAAAATTGGAAGGCGTATGAAGATAAATTACTGATATGACATTGAATTTCTCAATTAATTTTTCTTGGTGCAGAACAGACGTGAATCATTTTTGTGTGTAATGCTCACATCTATAGTTTAGCATATTCATTCTTCTTTCCAAAGAACTCAAAATAATTCCAATCGGCCGTGTAGTTCTTGAGATATCGCCATTTGATGCTCTAAGGTGCTAACAAATTGAATGAATTGAATTGAACAGAAATCCTCGACATCACTTGCTTCAACGACATGTTAAAAACTCATTTTTCATCTGATTATCGTAAAATTTTGAGATACTTTTATTCAAACTGAGAGAAAAATAAAATAAATGTTTACAAGAGATTTACAAAACACTGTTTTTTGGGGTTATGTCACTCGTTGTACCACTGCCTGTGTGCTGATCTAGATTTGATCTTCATCACTCGTACATAGAGCTGCATTCTTCTAGTCGAAAAAAGAAATAAAACCTCTTAAAGCAACACGAAAAATATCTTGGTGGATATATATTATGTATTTTTCAATTTGTGTACATTGAAATCTTTTGAAAGGGTTCCCAGAGAAGTATGCTATAACTTTTAACTAGTTTGTTACCTGCGTATTGTTTTGTAATTTATACTTAAGTTATAATGTGTGTACATAACCTTAGACTCATATCCCCTAATGACATCGCCAGATACAGTTGCCAAATAACTCATGATCACATCAAAAGCACTCGCCTCCGCCCAGCCGGTTTACTCCATTCAAAACCGGACCCCTTCCCTGTCTTTTTTATATATACATTCACATATTTGCCAAAACTTCACGCCTCGAAGGGCACGCGACTTCGTTGTGCGCTCCTTTCTCCACTCAGAGCTGCTCGCTGAACTGGACACACACTTGTTTTCATAATTAATTTAAGCATGATTCATATTTATCATCGGAGTTGATTTTGTCTTGTGGCCGCTCCTCTGCTCCCTATGCATTAGCAACGCTAACATTTTTATATCGGGATTCGGGAGCTACCCTCATCTACAGCTACCTTTTCGTTCCGGATGCGCTTCGGCTTTCGGTGGTCGCCGGCATCAGGTCATGCGAGGGATTCTGAGACGGTGTGGCAGTTGGGGGTTATATGCGATTTGATAATGCATTATACATGATCTGCCGAGTAGGATGGAACCGACCAGAGCGGAACAGAACTTGAGGAAAGAATTGAAATGTAGGCTTATAATGAGAACAGCCGTAGCTGACGTGTGAGCTGGATAGTTGGTTGGTTGGTCGCTTGGCTGGGCTTGGGCGGTAAATCAGTTGTGTGGATTTTTGATGTGTTATGAATGGTGTTGACGATGGTGGACGAGGAGCAGGGTTGTAGGTACGCGTAAACCACGACTAAATTGGAGAAACCACCTCGGTCTGAGAGAACGCATTTCTCTTGTGGTCAGGGCACACACGTTGAGCCGCCGCTGTGCCGTCCAGTGGGGAGAGGCTCTTCGGTTCCTACTGTTATAATTATACCTTTCCTGGTGGTTATTTTTTACGTTCAGCCAAGTGAGAAATGAATTATAGCACGTGCGGTCGGAGATGGATGGATGGTTGCGCTGAGTGGCTAGCGAATGGACGGACATGCAGTCAAAGCCTGCTCGACGGGCAATCCTTACTAGCGTTCGTGGTGTAAGGGGGCTAGGAGAGCATTGCGAACAAAAGAATTGAATTAAACTTTATAAACAATCTCACCAGCACGCACCACATATGGAGAGGGGAAAAAGATTCTAGTAGTGGTCTGGGATCTTTATGGAATCTCTAGCATGAGTTATGTGGCAGCTAATGGTAGAGATAGAATTAAAATTGCTTGTTTGTTGCTAATGCATATTTATTCAAACTACTCTAGCTAACTGCGCATCCGGAAATCTTTAAAGTTGCTTGCCTAATTATTGTCTATGGAAACTCGTGAATCGTCTAATTTATAATTCTTTCGTTTCACTGACGCATTTGATACTTTTCAATCTCCCATCAAACCATCAGGGTCAATGACCAACAATAATTCTCTTGGTCAAACAGTTACCATCATTATCCGATAGCTAGTTAGTACATTCCAATCGAAGCAACAAAAAAAGTTGTCCTCTATTCATCAAACACAAATGTACCGTTAGAACTCTACTAAACGGGTCTCACCAGTCGCGAGTGCTGAAAACGCAACAATCTATGTCTACGATGTAGATCCCACAGTGATATACACTAGCGTACATCATGCACTTCCGGTTTTTACAGTTAATAGTTTAATTCATTTTCCCTGCCCTTGCCTTTCCCTACCCCCGAGCCAGTTCTTGTCTCTTCGGGAGCAGTTCAATCAAACAACTTCATCTGCAGATAGGTATATGCGAATGGAACCGGTCATGCAGCGGGGACATCATCGTTGTTAACCTATTTCGATTCCAGGCTTTTCCCGCACCCTTTGGATAAGTTGTTTCGCACATTGCCTTTCATGTTTAGCTATTTATGTAGGTGCAGGTAAGCTGGAATGATCATAATTAGTGCATTAAATTGATGCCGTTGCACGAGCATGCCTAGAATACTTAAATTCTCCTATATGCGGAATGATCTATGGTTGTCCCCTGCGGTATTAATTCGCTGGCTCTCCGTGGTTCTTCCCCCAACTTGTACGGGCTACTTGTTACATATAAATAATTTAACTGATGATTATAATCTTTCTAACCCAATAATAACACGGTTTGTCTAGGGGCGCGCAGAATGGTTGACTTGGTTCTGATGCCGCGCTGTGTGAAGATTATGATGATAATCTTCGAGCCTCCGGATGAACTGGTATAACATCATTCGCTGTAACACGCACTTACTCGGCAGCTCTGGCTTCTCCGTATTGATCATTATTATTATATAATAGTGATAGAAGAGCGTGATTTGGTCGACAGAATGTAACGCGCAACTTAATCTAAGCGAAACGAATGAATCAAATGTAATATGTGTATGCTGTACATATGGAAAGAGCGGAATAGAGTTGTTCAGTTTGTGTCAGTTCGAATACTTGCAAGCTGAAATCGTGAAAACCGAGATGATGTAATCATTAAATGCTTGTGCGCATTTCAATGTTTTGCTCGATAACAAGAAGGATCGACGAAGAGACGGTGGTCAGCTATTTCAGTCCGCGTCTTTTATCACTTATTTGTTATAAAGTGAGTCATCACCAATGCTATCTTTGAAAATGAACCACCTCGGTTATGCAATTATTTTTTCCGATCTTATTTCAATACAAATATCCGCCGATTGATGCCAATCTATTTGACATTTCTCTAAGCAAACTAATTTGTTTGTTTGTTTAGTGATAATTTGACCAATTAGGAAACAAATCCCCAGGGTATTCAATAAGCGTGAGGAACGCGCATGATCTTGTCTGAGTGAATGTAGACTTTAGAAATTATATATGGGACCATTCATAAATTACGTATCGCAACAATTGCCCAAAATTGACTCCGCCCTCCCCCATGTAACAAATTGTCACAAATTTCTCTATCCCCCTCCCCTATTATGTAACAAAGACTTTGAAACATTTTTTTTCTTCAGTAAAAACATGTTACGTAACGTTCTAGCTTACTCCCCCTCTCCCATATGTAACAATATGTCACAATTTATCGGATCCCCTCCCCCCCCTACATGATCTGCCGAGGAGATCCCCTCCCCCTAAAAGCGTTACGTAATTTATGAATGGTCCCTATATGGGTTGAGATTTAACAATTCACAAGAAGAATTCAAAATCAGTCGAAACCAATTTTCGGCAGTGAATGTTCTACTGTCATATTCATTGGTTTACTTTTAGTCCATTAAATCATTGATTAATTATATTAATTGTTCTTATTGTATTGAGTACTATGCTTATATAGTAGCTCATGCACTATATTGCTGTCGCATTAACCGTATTTCTTCATGAGTGTGAAAGCATTGTAGTTGGATCATTGCCGCAAAAGCCTGGATTATTGACGCCCGCTCGTCAAATGTTTACACTCTAACGAGCTAGCCTAGTATATGTAAGCTGTGCCCGCCCCTATAAAATGTAGTAAATATGACTCCTATGTTTAGAGATAAAGTCAAAAAGGATATCCATTATTATAACAAAATGTGTATTGAGCATTTTTTAAAGATTTCCTATGAACAAAAACAATGTTGCCAAAACGGAACTTTTTTATTGCCTAAAATGGAGCATGCCCAAAAACGGAATCTTGCTGTATATGAAAAAATCGTTTGCTGTCATCAACGTAAACTGTCCCTGGCAGCACTGCTCCGTCGGAATCCAGTCAGATTAATTGCAACAGCTTCAGTTCTAGAGCTGATCCTTGTAACTGTTAATACTCAAACGAAAAGCAATAGTCACATTCATTAGCCTTGCTTGTTTTTGTGAGCAAATCTTGCCTCAATCACAAGTTATAGTTGTTTAAAAACGTTGTTGTGCACTAACAACATGAGCATGAAGTGGTTAAATTTTGAAAAATCCCATTGACATCCCTAGCACCCAGCATATATGACACCGATGACCGAGCCTAGTAGTGCGCGATCATTGACACCTGTGCCTGTGGGAGCTTTGCAACTGCCTATCTGCGAGAGAGATTATGTCGAGCATCGCGGTTCACGATGGGGACTTGGTTTGGTGTTATACCCTCATCAGAGTCAGCCAGCGTAGAGAAAACTGCTGCGCCACGGTTCGGCGATCAGCATTCCATTGTGGTCTATAGATGTTGGAAGAGAGTGCCGATAGTTCGAGTTGGTCATCACGCTACCGGTTGAACAGTGCTGCTTAACGAGCCTAATACCAATCGCCACCGGTGATGTTTAATGAGGAACTAAAAATAACTTATTATTATTATGTTTAGTAGATGTGCTTATGAAGTTTTTAGCGGCTGAAAAAGTCACAAAAATTGGCAACAATTAAAAGAGAAAAGGTAGTTTCTGGTTTAGACAAGCTACTTTTGTCACTCTAACCCCTAGTAAATGATTGAGATTTACTAAATGTTATTATGTTTTTAGTTGCCATTAAGCTCTCGTTTTTTCGATTCGGTTGACTTTATAAATGATGATCAAGAGAAACGACTTAGGTCTCATAACTACAACTAAGGCGCAGATATTGTAAATAAATCCGGAAGAGTAGGGTAACCCGTGGCTAGGTGGTGGTAGGGGTAAATTGGTTAAGACTTTTTCTCCGTTTCTATTAGACATATTGTGTTGTCTCTTGTTTGTAATGTGAAATACATTCTCCAATGTGTTTATGTTACAATACTTCTCGTCTTGTAGAAGTTGTGGGCGATATTGTGTTTTCGAGTACAAGAAGTAAATTGTGGTGTTCTGATGAATTTAATCTATTTCACGAATGAATACATTTTTCGATAATGCTTAAAAATACGTATAGATATTACAACTAACCACAAACAAAATTTGCTTTTTAACCCTTTGCGACGCAGTGTGACGTATGTGTCCCACCTACTTCTTGTAAGTTTTTATTGGATTTCTGGTTAGCGTCGACATCCGTAGCGGCGCTAGGCTAAATTTGCCGCCCTCTTATTTATATGACCAGACAATCTCTTCACTACAGTTTTCCGCGTATGTTAATGAAAATTGTTACAAACTTGTTAACAACAAGGATTACTTTGAAATTTATCTACAGTCGTGATTCGCTGGTTGAGCCACAGCTTTGTCCAACTAACGAATTTGATTCGCTAGTTGGACCGACTGACAAATGTCAAAAACTCTCCAAAGGAGATGTTGCCAGTATAAATGCATCTATTCACATTTCTTAATATTGTCAGATTGATTGTCAAAGTAAATTTGACATAAGATTTTGGCGTTCAAATACTTTGGTTCAACTAACAATGGTCCAACTAGCGGAGGTCCAACTAAAAAGCGGTCCAGTTAAAAAATGTCCAACCAGTGAATCACGACTGTAGTTATGTTCCCCTAAATATATTGTTTTTATGTATTCTTTGAAACTTGATAGCGTCACCACAAGTTTCATTTTTGCCAGATTTTTCATAAACAATGATCAATCATTCAATTAGCCATTTTCTCAATAAAATATATATTGGCACCTAAAAGTGATTTATTAGGTTTTTAATATCAAACTTTTAATAATGAAATAAATATATAGGTTAAAAGCACGGACCATATTACAAAAACGAAATGTCTTTTGCCTTTTCTATCAATTTGAAATCAACATAATAAAACTCATTCAAGTAGTAGTCTTACAACAAGTTACGTATTAATCATGGTGCGCAAAGTGAGGGCACGACTCTGTGCACACTATCGCACTTAACTGTTATGTGTCCGACGGGGTACCCTTTGCAGATTTTAATCTATGAAATTTCAGTACTCTTCATTTAAATTAGTTATTGGAGAGGCATTTCGAATTCCTCTCATCAGAATTCGACACTAACTTAGTGACAGGACTAAGCTAGCGCCGGATTGACGCTAGCTCCAAAATTCGCTCTAAAACTGAAAAACATAATTTGTGCTTCTGAGCAAACCACTAGTCCTTCCCAAGCTGGAAATTGCTACTTAGTGACATCTTAGAATATCACCAAGCATAGCTTTTGGGGATATAAAACTAATGATACAGTAATTGGATGTTTGATGAATGGCTTTTGGATTTGCCCGTTAAAGGTCGACAGGGTACCCGGGTACCCCCAAAACCGAAATACTCATAACTATTTATATTCGGTATAGACACATTTGAATGTTTTGAATTCAGGAGCACACCCACTTTTAGAATCTGTAAAAATGCATCTGATTCCCGGTAATTCGGATTACGGGAGATATTTTCCAATACTGGGATTATATGAATTTCAATGAAATACTGGCAATATGGGTATCAAAATGCTTGGGATTAACTCAGAACACTGCACCTCACGGTGCACCTTCTGAGACAACTCCAAGAATTTCTTATACCTATAGTATCTTATTAGTATTTATAAATTATTTTCCAGTACTAGAATATCCCTCCGGAGATCCTGATTGGTCGGAACCAGGTTCAACTTCACAGATTACAAAATGGATGATTTCCTAAATTCAAAACATCCGAAAGTGCTCTAATTCGGTTAAAATTGCCATAGTTATGGACTTTTAAATTTCCGGGGTGTGTTTTCTTTTTGCCTTTTCAAGCCGCCCGAAACATAGCTTTGCATATACGGATCGGAACAATCAAATCATTTGACGAGTGCTATTGGATATTTGGTTTCCAGGAGATCGACCGAATTCTGCACGACGAGCTGCAAACTCCCATCTTCGGGGTAGTAACATTGCAGGAACTTCTCTTGGCAGGACAGAAGGTGTGAAAAGCTGATATCGACTAGCCACATTCTACCATAGCGGCGGCACAACGAACAATCTGGGCTTAATAGTGCTGGACAAGATTCGCCCACGCTTGATCAAGTAACAGCGAGAGAATGTGTGTAGAGTGAAGCAAAAGACCGTTTGTTCAACTACCGTATCATCAACATTCACAACCCACACAAAGTGAGACCATCGAACGAGAAAGATGCATTTTTGGCGGAGTTGCATTGTTTCTATGACAGCTATGCTATTCTATGCTCACGGCTGGAATGTCAAACTGATTTAAGGCGACATGAACGCCCAGATATGTCAGCAGGCAATGTACAAACCGGCGATGGAACCGGACAGTCTGCACTCCGTTACGAACTACAATGGCCAACGATCTTCACAGCCTTCCGAGAAATGTTAGCCTACAACACTCGTCGAGCATCGACACTGAGGCACAACATCTAGCAGCTTCGATCGTGCTGCGGAATTACGTGCAGCAACTGGAGACGGCATTACCAACGAAATAATAGGTCGGAGAGGCTACTCCTGAAGATTGTTGGTGCAACTTATTAAGCACAACAGAGTTGAAGAGAAGAATACGGTATAGGCTAGAATGTACCATACGAGGGTGAACGAGAAACTACACAGACAAGCGTGGATCAGAAAAAAGGTATTCGAACGAAAAAAGCGGATTAACATGACGAATCGTTCTTGCGAAAGCGGCACAAGTCGATGTGTTTGATATGATCGATAGGTGGAATCAGTATTATGACGAACATCTAAATAGCAAATCAGCGGACGATAATAGTAGCGCGAATACGGGTTGACTTGCGCAGCTGACGACAGATTCCCAACACCGGATCTAGATGAGGTTCAGAGGGAGATAGTATGGTTCAAGAATAATAAAGATCGAGGGGTAATTGGCGAAAGCACTCCACTGGCTGATTTAGAAAACTTAAGAGGAAGAGATTTTACTGGAGGATTATATGGTGAGCATAGTTAGAATAGTTAACACCATTTACAAAAAGGATGAAAGCTGAATTGCTGCAACTACCGAGCAATACAATTGCTGAACACCGCCTGCAAGGATATGGGAGCATTTATTTGTTAATGCCTATCTCAGGTATCAAGGTAGTTCTAATAGAGATCTTAAACGGATTTCACTGGTGCAAGCCCTACAGAAAAGTCACAAATATCAGAAACACTTTTAATCAAAGCGAAAATCGAGCAAGTGATGTGCTTCGGTGGAGTATCACGGGCTTTTGAATCTCAGAAAAGATTACGGTAAGGTGATATGCTTTCTTGTCCATTATTCAATATTGCTTTGGAAGGAGTGATAAATGAATAATTAAATGAATAAATAAATAAATAAATAAATAAATAAATAAATAAATAAATAAATAAATAAATTAATAAATAAATAAATAAATAAATAAATAAATAAATAAATAAATAAATAAATAAATAAATAAATGAATAAATAAATAAATAAATAAATAAATAAATAAATAAATAAATAAATAAATAAATAAATAAATAAATAAATAAATAAATAAATAAATAAATAAATTAATAAATAAATAAATAAATAAATAAATAAATAAATAAATAAATAAATAAATGTGCAAAAAACGCTCGGAACGAGCCAGTTGTTTAGATGTCATGCAAGACGTATGACTTTTTGGATTAAGCGTCTAACTAGTACCAGCTTTGGCGCTAGTGTAGATTTAAATTTAAATATTAAAGATGAAAATTTAAACTATAAATAAATAAATAAATAAATAAACAAATAAATGCATGAATAAATAAATCATACGATCGAGAGCAAAAGTATAGGCGCTGTGGTGAGCAAAAATCCAAGTAGTACAGGCAGTAAACGCTGTCTCCCAATTTTCACTTGAGTTGGATATCTTTCTTCTCATCTTATCTTTGATTGCATTGATATTGTGGCATGTAGCTTTGAGACGATGGTGGAATGTAGGTTTAAGCAAAACGTCTAGTAAAGTCTAGTAAAAAATGCGTCAAAAAAGTACATGAGAGCAAGAGGTTTGAACGAAGAAACATAACGCACCTCACCGAGAAGGTCGATTGATGGCAACGATATCAAGGTGGTCGATGAGTTCGTGCACTTGGGATCACTGTTGACCACCGATGAGCACACTAGAAGAGAAATTCCGATGCATTCTGTCACCTATCTCGGCTACAAAATGTTCATTGGACCGGTTGGCCAAGGAGTTATGCAACCGAAGTTGCAACGTACCCTTAGCGTTTTCGAACAAAAAGTGTTGCGAACGATCTATGGTCAGATGCAGTTGGAAGGCGGCATGTGGAGATGGCGTATGAACCACGAATAGGCACAGCGAGCAAGGTAGCTCGACCAAGAAGAAGAGAACCTGAAGAATCTTCGCGCTCTGCGAAGCTGGCGACAAACGGCAATGAACCTAGTGAGCTAGAAACGACTTACTGATACAGCAAAAGGCAATGCGGCATTAGACTGTTTGGTACAATAAGTAATCAGAGAGTTATGCAATGATTTCGGAGTTGTCAAAAACTCATTGAAACAAATTAAAAACAATCAATTTTTTACTTCAGGGCCAATGTAAGTTGTGGTCCTACCTCAATATACTTAGGCGGGAAAAAATTGAAAGTAGATTTTTTTGTGAAATAACAAATATCTGGTAACAACGAAATTCCCCTGTAAAGACCTTTTATAATAAAATTTTCAAAACAAAAATAAAGCGCAAAAAGTGGTATTAAAGATACTACTGAAAATAATATTTGTTTTTTTTATCATGTTAAGTGTTGCGAATCCCCGAAAATTTGGAGGTTATTGAAAACAAATAAAACACCGCATAACGTGTGGGACACATTTGCCACAATTGGGTAGTGTTATTATAAATATAGCGAACGCTTATATGCAAAAATTTAACATCCAATTTACTTTTAATTACAGCTGTCTTTTTCTGGTTCCTTATTTGTGAGACATAAAATGCACTTTTATTCTTTTTTCTTTCTTTTATTAACTTCAGTAAAGAGGCCAATACAATTATTTTTTTCTGAAAAATTGTTAAGTTATATTATTAATTAACGACATTCGTTATATAATAATAAAACTTAACATATCGGGCATGATATTGTTTTAAAGTAAGTTCTGTTGGCATTTGCTAAGATTGTTACGTTTGAATTTCAGGTTTAGATATTTTGTTTCGTAACATCCGTCGTTCTGATCACTACACTCTTTATCTTGTTAGCCACCAACGCAATATGAATTCAAACGTTTATCGCGATTAATGAAACTTGATAACCAGTAATAAAAAATTAAAATGTGTTGAGCAGCATATGCCACCCCCAAATTTTGCCCCTCGGGGTGGCTGTCGTCTTCGCCCCCCCCCCCCCATCCTACAGCCGCCACTGGTCGACATATAAATACGAATTCTTTCTTTTAATCAACTCCTAGGAATGTAAGGAGTAAAAAATTATGTGAATTTGTTAATCACTCATTAGTCTCGAAAATCTCGCTGTGTCTGAACTAAAAGTCTTAGTGATCTAAAAAAATTTTGCAAGTATCTCAAATATTGAACTAAATAAAAGATTTTTTGCAGAATTTTACGTAGGTCAGTTTTTTTCGAAAAAAATATCAAAATATGCGAAAATGGAGTTTATTATTATGTTAGCAATGAAATTAACAATGAAAAACAAAATTCGCGTTACGAGGGGTTAATGCATTTTACAGTGCGGGGTTGAAAAAGTGCTCATCTCACCGCTTGGTGAGCGCCAACATCGCGAGGGCTCTTAATGATCCAACAGTGATATGTGTAAGAAATATCTCATCTCACTACTAGAAAGAATAAATCGGTTTTTCAATTTAATAGTACGGTGGCTGTTTAAAAAAAAACTTTGTATACAATTTTTGTTGTTTGGACCTTTTGTGCATAAAATATCCTTCTTACACATAGAGCGAGCATTGCCCTTCTTCTCCCACCAGCTGACAACCAAACTAAGTCTCAAATCGCCAAAAAATGCAAAAATAAAAAAATTATTTTTTTAAATATTTTGCGCTGTCAGACCCCCTTAAGGGGAACTTAAAGTAAATAATCAGAAAAGGTTGCTAGGCTATATCTAAGGAGCAAAAAATAATATTTAAGAGCTTCGGTTTATTAAACAGACAGAAAAATATATGTCCCGATTGTATCAATGTCCCTGTTTTATCAGCTTAAAATTCGCCAAGGGGCTGATAAAAACGGGTCTTTACTGTATATGCATTAGAAGGCTGAACATAACCATGAAATCCTAGTGTTCATGATTGAGAAAGGCACAATTGCATTGCTAGATGGATTGGAACAGGTTTTTTTCATTGAAAAATGAACTATTAAAAATTTTTAAGTTTGACGTAAGAAATTTATTGCGACATACCTTTTGGAAAATCTTAATATTTTTTACCAAAAATGTATGTAATTTCTTAGTAGGTAATCACCCATCTTTGTTCAACTCCTGCTATTTCTTAACTTGGTTCAACTTATTGCAATTTAGAAACCCATTGAATATTATCAGGGTCGATGATAAGAATAGATTTAATGACACATATTCTAAAAGAACGTAATAGACAGCTACAAGTACAATGATATAAACAATCTTATGATTTTGTATGAATCATTCGACATAGAAAAATTAAATTGAAAACTGTTTCAAAACATTGTATTTCTGCTTCCCTCATTCTCTCTCAAGCTCCCAAGTACGTAAAATGTTGCAACTCATCAAATGACTAAGCAATAAACGTACAAATAAATAACCTAATAAACCAATAAATGCAAACCTCAGACAGACAGCAAACGGACGGCACACCGCCCAGTCGCGCTTAAAGTGTTTTACCACATAAAATTCAACCTGATATCGTTCTGTAATGTAATTTATTATAACGGAACGTGTTCCGACGCCACGATATATACTACCAGCTGTCCCGCTGTCTTTGGTCATTAGCTGGTAGAAAAGTAGACAGAGCGAAAAAGAAGTACAGGTCCGCTTGTTCAACTCTACTGTGCCAGTCAGTTGTGTGTGGGGCAATAAAAATAAACGAAAACCGAAAACGCATCTTTTTCAAGGCACAGCGCCTACTACGATGTGGATGCAACCTGAGCCCTGCAATCGCTGCTCGCTTATTCACTGCTCGTGGCGGGCGGGAGTGAAAGATTTATAAATCCTGCAGAGGTCCCACATACCTACGAGTGCCGCGCACTGAATCTAGGAAGATGATTCCTGGGTAGCGTGAGCAGATATTTAAACGTTTTCCTCTGATTACGCCATTCGCATTCCGCAACGCTTTAGCCCGGTTCGAAACACAGCACGAGTGTCCTGGCGCAGATGTAACGAGATATACCTTAGGTGACGTTCATTCGCTGTCCGGTTGGAGAGGAGGAGCTGGCAGCTTGTGTGTAAGGCTGAGATCGGTCACCCGAGCCGTCACCGTGCGAAAGATTATCACGAGATGCTGTCCAGATTGGATTAGAAGGTGAAGCATGCTTTCATCGCGCGCGAACGCAGTTGACGATCAGCCCGTACCAGCATTCCGAAGAGGCGGTGAGTTCCTGTCATTTTGGACGCGCCTTTTACCTGTTTCGGGAATACATATACGCAACCTCTCACTCTTGATGATCGGTACCTCTGTTGTGGGTTTACGCTATTTTTATGTAAGCATAACTTGCAGAATATCATGGATAGTTTAAAATTTCTAATGAAACGGTACTCGGTGGGAACATTCCAATGATTGAAAAGAACGTTTAGATGCACTGTTCTTTCTCCATTCCACATAGTCAGTCATTTTAAACTTCCGCATAGATTTAAACTACGTCTACTCATTCATCAAGTGAGTGAAAAAAAACTCCGCCGCTATCGGACATGTTTCCATCCACATTCTGGTCGGAAGCGAGTAAATTTATATTTAAATAAACCCTACTTTTCAATCGATTTTCCGTTTATTGAACTTTCCCATCTAGACCCACGGATATACAGATACTGACACATGCACGCACATACACTTACCCATGTTTCTGTTTTGTGCGAAAAACCTACATCGAGTAGGTAAAATATCGGAACAATACGGAAACCGTTTAATGATATCTCCGGCTACTGCGATCGCACGCGAATCGCAATCTGATGTTGAGAGGTTGGCGAGAGAGCTTCTGATCTGCCCTGGCTGGTGCACAGGTAGGTATCCCAAGGTCGACGAACTAAGCCCATAGGGAACAAAGTGAAGAGTACACAGCATTCACCGATCGTGATACATTGACGTAGCAAGGGTTCTTGGGTGTGTAAGGTGATTAGTGAATTGAAATAAACACAGGTTAACATGCGATGAAATCAGGATTATTGGTTGAATTGACATAGGGATCCCAGGTTCAATTATTTTCAGAATTTATTAGGTGGATTCGGATTCTCCTCTCATATGCTACGCCAATTCCACCCTGAAGCTTCCTAATTCAACTTCATTATTATCGTTAGGTTTAGTGGAAAATCAAAGCAATGTATGCGGGAAGTGGGTTTGAATTCACCAACGTTTCCACATCCCTCTCCCTACCAAGTACCACAGGAGATCTGAACGTTCTTGCGCAGCTTCCCTTCCGCGATTGCTTCTTATTTCTTTGATTTCTGTAGCATCCTAATCGTATCATTCGATCTTACGGCTACATAAATGTTGTTCTCCACACTGCTGGTTGAGTGCGGAAGCAAGAGTTTTAGCATTCCGACGGACTGACCGTCAGCCACTCGCCCACACTCTAAAGCCGTAGCGTTTTAGTGTAAGCTAAACCTCCTCAACAGTCGAAACAATGGATCGCACACATTATTTGCATAGGATTAAATAATAACATAAAATTATCAGCCCAATCTGTGAAATTAGACGATTGGCATAAGTTGTTCACCGCCTCGCTATACTTGGACAGCTGTTTTGCAACTAGGAGAAATAGGCCCCGCAGGAACATCGAGGCTGTGTGCTTCTGCAGCCAGTTGAATCTGATTTCTTCCGAAACTCCCTGGGGAGGAACTAGTTTGAATTTGTGTGTTGATTCTGCACACCTCCTGCCCACACACGAGGGCCTACAATCGGAACAGGATAGTTCAACTCGCGATTTAGCTTGGCCGAGCTGATTCTGCTTACCCGATAATTTTATGTGCCTCTGGAGGCTAAAGATGTTATATTTATGGTTCAATTCAAACGAAACCGCTGCCGTCGCCGTGACAGCCAGTAGTTTAGTGTATCATGTCTCACTCAAATGACGGCTTGTAACGCTGGTTGGGCTGATCGTTGCACTTGCATTGGAACACGTTTGGATTAAATGGTTCGCTGAAATTGCACTGGAGTCAGATCGTGCATCAATGACCTCTTTTAGTTTGGTATTTTATTATACTTTGGAACCAGTTTGAAAAATCACCATGAAAAAAATGAGCATTCACAATTATGTTGCAGTATTTCGGAAATGTGAAGTTTAGTGAATGATTCAAATTGTCATTTTTTAAATGTTTGAGTTAAAGGCAAATTTCCTAAAACAATTATGGTGTCAAATCAGGATTAGCCCGCTTAACTAACATCATAACATCTCTAGTAAGTTCTCCTAGTTGATAGCTTTAGTTTGTGCAATGAAACTCCAATACACAATATTTTAGATTCCAAGTGAATTCATTAAAAAAGCGTTTTTTATTGAGTATAATATTTTGAAGAGACTTGATTAAATTAAATACTATTATCTGAACCCTTTCTGGATTCGTATAAGTTAGCTCAATTCATCTATGGTTGTCGAAATTCGTACTTAAGACCACCACCAACAATGAGTACTTCTCGGCCGACTACCTCAACCATGGACGTATGAAATTTTTAACACGTTTACAGTTAAGACGGTCGAGCGAGACGTAGATGTCATGATGGCTTGAAACACGATTACCGATAGGTATGCTCCTAGAAAAAAATTGGGTGGGTTATGTCAGAGACATAACGGGAGTGAAATTGAATACACTTTGGGTAGTAAAATCGAATGCGGCCATTTTTACAATCAGCTGAAACTCTGGCTCTCAAATTCGCCAGATGCAAATCCATTGAATTTTTCTCTCTGGGCCGTTTTAAAGAGCAAGGTCCGAAGAAAAATTTACACTAGCCTCGAGATGCTGAAGAAAGCTTGAGTCCCAGGCAAGTCACAGTCGCGCAGCTTGCGATTCGTTTTTTGGTCATCTTAAGGCCGAATTTCAAACGGTTTCCAGGGCAGAAATATTTCACGGATAAGAAGAGTTTTCTGTGGATGACCGTTTTAATCGGAAATTCGCTTCAAAATGACTTATTTGTCTGGCCATATACACATGTGGCAAACCAAAGACACCATGAACTGTGCTATTTCTAAAACTGAATGCCTCATAAATTGGGTTTTGCCGTTTTGAGACAGAATGATCAATAGCCAGAGGCTCCGGGGATTGATATAAATCATGTATTCGAAAAAAGGGATTCTCGATTATTTGCAACTTATCAGGTATATTAATTGAAAGACTTAAAAGTTTATACAGGTATTGTTTCATATCCTATGTTTCCTGAATCAATAGCAGTACAGTTCGGAATCGCACATTGATTGTCATGCCGCGTTTTCTGCCATGTTCAAACGTTCAAACAGCATTTGACAATCAAGTGGCATGATACTAACAGAACAGCAGAAAACGCGCCACAGTAAGTCCAGTACCTATTCAAGCGTCGTTCGAACCTTTCGATTCAATTTTCAACTTATTTTGAGCACAACCAAGTATTTTTTGACTACACTTATACCAAGTTCGAGAGGGACTGAATCATAACGACAAACAGAACACGATGGCCAACAAAGCTATGTTTGGCAAGCGCTTTGCAGATGTGGCAAAAATATTCAGGTTTTTATTACATTTGAGACAGTCAACGGACACATATACAAAAAACAAACCCCACCGGATTCTGCGATTATACGAAGACTTGTCTCTGTTATGTCGGATGTAGACTCTTCCACTGGTATGAAACCGATGATGTTGCCTTTTGAACAAACGCCGTTAAGCGTACCCGGGAAGATCTTTCTCCAAACATCAGGTGTAAAGGATTCTACTTCTCCATATGGCGACATACATTATGCAAGAGGTATGAGTTCATAAAGCTTTACATCTTTATTACCATTTTCAATATATACGGGAATCTTAATTTTAACTTTTTCAACCACGCGTTTTAAGTTGTTTTGCAAAATGAAACGCTCGGCTTGTGCTAACGTGATAAATGATATTAAAACTGCATTGCGAAGATGATGATACTGAACGTTCAAGAATTCCGTCAGCCTACGTTGCATTTTCACCTTCAGAAGGTATTCCATAGATTTTCTTCTTTTAGAGTTTAATAAATGTTTTATATAGATAAACCGGTGACAAAGTTGAACGCATTTTTTCCATTTTTTCAATTCGTGTAGACGCTCACCGAAAGTTCTTTGAACATTAAATCTTTTATTAGAACGTAAGCGAACTTCGCACAAAAATTGATGACCTGTTCATCGCTGCTTCAGATGTCGATAACGCCATATTATTCTGTCCGAAACCGTGGCTGAATGATCAAATGAATTCGCTCCAGTGGCGTAGCCAGAAATTTGGTTTGGAGGGGGTTTTGATGAAAATCGCAATTTTTTTGAAAAAATGTTAAAATTTAATATGAGTTTGATAAATTATTGAAAACTCAAAAACATAAGTAGTCTAACAGATGTCATTCCAGTCTACAAACAAGAAGGATCAACATGGAACAGTTTTCAAACCTCTATAGATTATTTTCTTGTATAATATGTCAATGAAGTCAAAAATTGCGATCTTTTAAAGTGGGATAAATGATCTAAAAAATTTTCAACGTTCAAGATCGCCTAATATAATAATCCTTGACTTTGAAGGTTTGACAACTTCGGGAAGTTATCAACATAAAACAGCGCCTGCTTTGATATAGAAATTTTAGTGATTAACTCTCATAGAGGTAATTATGGTGAATTAATTTTTCAAAAATATTAAGAGACATGGTGCCTTCAGCAAAGTTTTTGATAATGTCATTTCAAACAATTTTGTTGAAAATATGAAGGCTACATGAATTCAACATATAGGGATTTAAATGGACTGGGCCTGCTATATTTCTTCTTAGTGAAGAAAAATTTAGGTGAAAACTATTTTTTTCTGCGCTACGGATAAAATTGTTTGAAACAATCATTGCGAGTTGAGAACACAAAACCTATAACTAAATTATGGATGGATGGAACTGAAACTTGCGTTTCGACTTCATCTCATCAGAATCCGACACTAACTTGGTGGGCGGACTAAGCTTGCGCCGAATTGATGCTAGCTCCTGAAAATGGAATCACTCTTTGTGTTTGTGAGTCCTTTTAATATCTGGGAATTATTTGTTTTATATCCAGTTCCCTTATTTTTTGTAAGCTTCAAAGGCACCTTGAACGCAATGTGAATTTATTATTTAATTACCGCAGAAGAGATTTATCAAATACAGTAATTTCAGAATAGCTTGTTGTAAAGGTTTTCTACTACTATATTTCGATACTCTGAATATGTGGGATATTTATGTCTTCGACAAATTTGTTTGAAATAGCACTTTCGAAAACTTTGCTGGAGACATTAAGTCTCGACCCAAATTTGGTTGAAGAGTAATTCTTGTCTATAATTACTTCTAGGAGGATTAACCGTCAAAATTATTCTATCAGCAGATGAACAGTTTTACGTTTTGAAATTCTTCAATGTTACTTAACATCGAAATTTGGCAGTTTCGAATGAATGTGATCGTGACCGTTAAAAATTTATCGAGCATTAATTTTACTTTTCTTTATTAGTCAACCTCACAACTTGCAGTACTAGTACGTAGCACACAAAATTTTAGTACGCCATTCATTGCATCCTGCTAAGAGGCTATTCATATAGTTGATAATACAACAAAAATCCAATGCTCATAAAACCGATCCTGACCTGCTAGAGACAAAATTACATCAGCTTTCAACTAGTTTCTGAAATGTTATTCTTGTTGTTAACCATATTGAATTGTTGTCTAAACTCTACACAATCTAAAAAAATACATTTTCAGCAAATGTTGAAATGTATGTAAGTTTTCGGTAAACAAGCTTATGTTTTATATGCAATCAACCTATTCAAATTTAGATTCCCATTCGAAAAATTGTCTCTAATCCATATTTTGAAGCATCTTTCCAAAAATGCGCTCATAATAATTCAGACAGTTATTTTAATTAACATTGAAGTAATTTGACAACTATGGGATTCTGGCTAAGAGATAAGTTACAAGATCCCCTTCCTACAATTTTCCAAAAGTTCTCATGACGCTTTAAACACAGTTCTCAATGTAGTGATCAGAGAATATTTTTCCAAAAATATTTTGTGGAATATTAAATTAAATTCGTTAGCATCAATTTTTTTTTCAATCCAATTAATTTTGGTTTGGGGGGGGTTTTAACCCCCAAAACCCCCCCTGGCTACGCCACTGATTCGCTCCAATTATTCGGCTCTAGGTACAGCGCAAATTCGTTAGTTGGGGCAAATACAAATTTTTATTTGGTTGGGGTTCGCTGTTTGGGCTGTTCGTTAGTTGGGTGTTCGCTAGTTGGGGCATGCCCCAACTAAAAGACACTCTTATGTCAAAACTGAAAGTCAAAAACTGATTGACGTTTGAATGTCATTGATTTCAAGGGGCTTATTGATTGATTTCTGTGGCGATCTAGGAAAAAAGCATACTTTGAAATTCAATGGAATTTTATTTTTTGAATTCAAATTTCGGAATGTTTTTAGTGAAATAAATGTACTAAATATTTCGCTTCTTCCATTCAGTATCAATAATTTTGTGTCACAGACAGGTTAGTTTACTAACTTTTGAAGATCATATCTGATGTATTCAATCACATTATCCAATGATTTTTAGCTAGTGGCAACGTAGGATGTTTGTGCTTTATTGGCTTTTTTTCAGACGGTGTATCCATTTCCTGTTTTATGTGAAGGAATTTATCAAAAAATAATTGATGGCAAATAGAACACTAATGACATACTTTGTCACAAAAAACAACTTTAAACTGGAAGGAAACAGCCAACTTTTGTGAACCGTAAAATATTTATCTTTGTTTTTTATAGAAAGAAAACGAAAAAATCAGCGTTTCCCTTGGGTCATTTTTGTCATCTGTCAGTTGCCCCAATTAACGAATACGATTCGCTAATTGGGGCGCAGTCGTGCCCCAACTAACGAATTTGCGCTGTACTCGGTATACTGGAACGATCGCGATCCTAACAGTATAGGGAAAAAACGTGGTGGTGTTGTGCTCATTGCAGTCTCAAAACGACTCTCATCCAAACACGAAAATTACACTCACAAGATCGAACAACTCTGCGTAAATATTCGTAGTCTTTTTTTTTTACAATGGAGAAGACCTTTATGTCCTAGCCCAGTACACGTGCTATTGGTAGGGTCCAATCTACCGCACGGGGTGCACTGGGGGCGTGTCGGACTCGAATGGTGACCAGCCATTAATACCGACTAAACTCCATTGGGCTCCGCCATCATTCCTCCCAGGAACTACCTCTCGGTATTACTTCTGGGGGGATGGCTGTACTAAGTGTACTCATACACTCTCACTCACGCGTTCATACATCCTGTATGAGGCTTACTTGGGTGCTCTCTCAATCGCACTTTGATTCACTCTCAAACACTCTCACATGAGGCTGACTTTTGTGCTCACCTTTTACGTTCCATGCGAGGCTGACTTGTGTGCTCACCTTACTCATTCCTTGCTAGGCTTACTTTTGTGCTCGCCCTACCCATACCATGTGAGGCTGACTTGGGTGCTCACCCTATCACCTGATTCACTCTCAATCGTGCCACTCTATTGTACCTTTGTCACTCCCCCTGGCATCCCATGTGGGACATTTTCCTTAGGCCCCACTTCTGACATACCATGCGAGGCTGACTTGTGTGCTCACCTTTTTCATTCCTTGCTAGGCTGACTTTTGTGCTAGCCTCTACCAACCTGTGAGGCTGACTTTTATGCTCACCCTTAACATGCAGTGTGAGACTGACTTGGATGCTCACCCATTCACTCCTCTGCCACGCCATGAGGCATCGATAGCTTAGTTCCAACATACTACGCTACGACCCTCCCGTCTTGGTATGAGGCAGTCCACTTATACGCCTATACACTCACTCTTCTGTCTTGCTTCGGGGTGGCTGGGTTTACAACCTGCCTCGGCATGAACAGACCATTCACTCTCTTATTTTGTGCTTGGCCTTTTTCGCTCCAGCTAACCAATCACTATTCGTAGTCTGCATATTAATATCTGTATGGGTGTGGTATACTACCGCCCCCCCCCCCTACATCACTGGGGGCAGATGGGATTCCTTTTATTATACTTAAAAGATGTGCATTGTGTATACCTCTACGACTAATTTTCAACCAATCACTGTCGCTATCAGTGTTCCCGTGTGTTGAACAAAAATTGGTAATGTTTCCAGTTTTGAATAAAGGTGATAAACAAAATTTTGTGAACTATGGTGGCATAACCTCTCTCTGAGCTGCATCAAAGTTGTTTGAGATCGTGGAAATGATAGTCTTTTGTGAGATCAAAGTATTTATTTATTTATTTAAATAATTCATATGACAAAAATAGTCTTAGTGAATAGCAGGAGTCAAGTCATTAAAGTTGTAGACCGCGAAACTTTCTGCTCGAACTTGTGCGATGGTTCATCAAACTCGAACAGATCCTCAACCGTGGTGAAAGTTCGAATACACGCGATTATTAGTTCGTTGAATCCAAGCATCGTGAAGTGGAATTTAGGTTGTAGTAAGCCAGATGAACAAAGAGAACGTTGCGAGACACGAAAATCAAGGGACAAGATTTTCGGGGAGTCAATTTCAGTGTTGAGAAGCTTTGCTACGAATAATACTTGCTGAAGTTTTCTGCGTTCTTCCAGTGTGTCGAGACCGATTAAACGACATCGAGCAGGACACGGTGGAAGCTCTAGAGGATTCCGCTATGGAAGGTCTTGTAGTGCGAGTCGGACAAATCTCTTCTGCACCCGTTAAATTGCATGTAAGCTAATGAGGGCTCCAAATCAAAGAAGTAGTCTCAAGTAGTGGGCGAACCAACGAACAAAATAACGCCTTCATACAATGCGGATCCTTAAAATCCCGGCCGATTTTAGAAATGAAGCCGAGTTGTCGGGTTGCTTCAGAGATTAAAACTGAGCGATGCTGATTGAAAGTTAAAAAAGCTTCGTATCCTACAAAATGCCGAGATCGCTGACACAATCAACCCTTTGCCCATCGATTTGGTAGTCGTAACGTAAAACATGTGGTAAAAAGTTATAATTTGGCATTTTGCTATGCTAATAATTAGTCAGTTTCTACGACACCAGCTAACGAATGTATCCAGAAGCTCTTGAAGACGGATGCAGTCGTCGATAGATCGGACTACGAGGTACAATTTCAAATCATCGGCGTAAACTGATTTGCACCCCAAACCAAGCAGCATCGTTGAAGAATAATACAAAAAGTAGGGGTCTCACGTTGCTGCCTCGAGGGAGATTTGTTCATAAAGTGAGAAGAAACATTAGAGCCAAGCTGCACACGTAGAACTCTCTCACTCAAGTAAGAATTCAGCCATTTATCAATACTATTAGGTGGTCAATTCGGTCGAATGCAGAGCTTTTAAGTCCGTATACACTGCATCAATTTGGACCTTTTCTTTCATCTGCGCGATGCAAGTTTCTGTAAAATCAAAAAGATTTGTGCTTACGGGTCGTCCGGGCATAAATCCAGGTTGATCGGTGGAAATGTAACTTTTCTAGAGCAAAGTGCTTACCACAATTTAAAATATCTTGCACGAAAGGCTAATTATGCCCCGATAGTTTCTAACATTCCGACGATCACTGCTCTTTTAAACAGAAACATTCACGACTCTTTCCAAACCACTGGAAATTCGCCTTGTTCAAACAATTTGTTAGAAATGTTGCACTAAGGTTAGACGCAATACAGCGATTGTAAACGACAGCCGGTCCCGCTGAGAACGATTTTTTTCAGCCTATTCACAGTGGTAACAACCATATCGGGAGTGATTAATAATATACTCAAGTCCACAGAGCTTTCAGGAACATCCATCGAAGCAGCTTCAGCTTCAATGCCGGAGGCATTCTCAGCAAAAACTGAAGCGAAAAACTTTACAAGCAGCTCTCACAAATCCAAGGCAGACATTGATTCAATATCATCGAGACACACGTTCGGAGGAATTGATGCACATTTTCACTTCGAGTTGACAAAATTCCAGAAGTTTTTAGGATTCGGGCGAAGATCCGTCTGAACCCGCATGAAGTATGCTTTGTATAATCCGGTATTCAATCCACGACACTAATCAGCGGATTTTTAAAAATTGCGCTTCGTTTCCGAATTACTCCAACGATGGTGTTTACGCTGCCAAGCGTTGCGCTCCCAAGCATACATATCGAATCCACGTGGCCTTTTTCCAGACAGATCAACAACCAACTATCTAGCCCCATTCACTTCGCAGTTCTTTACAAATATCAAAGATAGATCACAGGTAGACACTGTATACACTGCTCTTGAAACTGCTTTTGAACTTGTAAACTCCTCTCTTCTTCTGGTAAAGATCGAGCTGCCGGGCGCTCCATCAAATTTTACATTGTGGCTTAAACCATATCTCGTCGACCGTTCACTTTCTGTGAAATTAGGAAGTAACGAGTGACATAGATTCACCAACTTGTCGGGTGTACCTCAAGGAAGTAATTTAATTTAAATTAGAAAGTTTAATTAATGTAATTTAATTTAAATTAGTAAGTTTTAGCAGATTTCAACAATATTGCCAGGCTAAGAAAATATTCCAAAATTTCATTTTAACCATTAACAGAAACTATGCCTGGCAGCACTGCTTCAGCGGAACCCAATCAGATTGATTGTAATAACTTCCGTTCTACTGACAATATTTATAACTTTTAGTGCTCAAATGAGAGATCTTAGTCGCTTATTAGCCTTACTTGTCGTTGTGTAACCCAAAAGTTATAATCATTTTGAAACGTGGTTGTTTATCAACAAGAAGGGCATGAGGGGGTTAAAAATGCCATTGGAATTCTGAGCAGGAATCATTTGTTGAAGTGGATAATGGGAGAAGAGCAATATAATATTGTGTCAAAATCCACTGGAACTCAGAGCAGGATATTTATTTCAATGAAAATAGGAGCATGATTCTATCAGTATCTGGAATAAATCATAATCTTCAGCGGAATTCTATCTTGAGAAGGATTTCATAGGACATTTAAGAAGCTTTTCTATAGAATCCTGCATCAACATTCAGAGAAAAACCGGAGAAATACGGATAAATATTCAATCGAAATTCTGAAATAGATTCCATTAGCATGCTAAGAAAACTTCGATCAGAACAAGTATCCTAAAGAAACCGAGCAATGTAGGTATAATGACATTTTATGTGGCCTGCAGTAACCGATATGAGTATTACGATAAAAATGTACTTTTAATGTAAAATTAAGAAGTTGCATATTTGGCAATACTGGCGTATCTTTGAAAAAAATATCTCGCTGATTGATTCTAATGCAAACAGTACCAGAGATATAATCCGAAGAATAACAATTTCTTAAACAATTTGTTAAAATTAAGACTGTTCCCATGGACTGAGGGGCTGTTCAAACGACACAACAATTTAGGTTATTATATCTTGGCTCTAAATGAATAATTTCTTCAAACTGTTTCCAATCCATGAAGGTCGATTACAAGTTTTGGTTTTTTAGGGCACTTTGCGCGGAATAACCCGTATATAAACTATTTTTGGGGTAGGTCAAAATTGGAGAGGAGGTTATTCCTAGACCCCCCAATTGCCCGAAAAAATAAAATTGACTGCAAAAATCGAATTAGCACTATAATAAGACATTATAGTTGAAATTTGATTTTTTTCAAAGCACCCGGATAATCGAATCATTTTCCCCGGATAATCGAATCACGGATAATCAAATCCCCGTATAATCGAATCCCCGGATGATCGAGTCCGACCTGTATAATGATTTCTGTTTTGAGGATGACAAAAAATCAATCTCGTTTCTAAAAACCAAATAATTAGAATCAGCTGTCAAAATTATTGTTTTAGAATAGCGATTCCACGAATGTGTACGACAGTCAGATAGTCTTACGATTTTCTGAGAAATTGAGAGGATCCGAATTACTTCCTCTGTCTTAATAGCCCCGCGTCCCCCTATACTATATAATGTACTATGTAATTTTGTTAAATTATAATGTAAAATCATTGTAATCAGGTGAAAAACGTACGAAAAGATGATGGGTTTTACGTGCATTTGAGGTCTGCTTCTGAAGTGAATCTTGAAATGGGTTTTTCCATCCAACAACAAGATTTCATGTAGCTTTCACGGGTCAAATGAAAAATGACAGAATAAATCAATAAATTAATAAAAAAGTAAATAAATAAATAAATAGATGGATAATATTAGATAAACGAATGAAAAATATCTAAATTTCTCAAAACTTTCATAAGAGAACGTGCCTATCTTCAGAAAAAATGCTAGAGAACATTTAATTCCGCTTTTAACACCCATTTATTCATCGAAAGCAGTTATAAAATGTCAGAGTTAGATAATCGTTAGATGCGGTAATAAATATCCTTTCACCTTTTTTTTTATAAAAACAGGGACGTTCCTTTATAAAAATGTTGTGTTAGATACACATTTTTCATTAAAAATAGTTTCATATTGTTGTCCCAAACAGCATACTTGTAACAAACAAGCATAACAGCAAGCCGTTGTAAAGGTACATTCTACTTCAATTATACGTTCACACTACGAGTTATAACGTGGTGTAATGCTATCTTGATCTATTTTTCTTGTTGCTAATTCTTATAACGTATTTTAACTCTATAATGTGAACATAATATTACTGTTGAGGTATACCCGACCAGAAGGAAATAACACAAATATAACTCATGCTGATATTTTGTTACGAAATATTTCCTATCAAATTTTGTTATAAAGTAGAATCCGTTAGGTGTTAAAATAACAAAAATTCTAACAAAAAATTCTCTACTGATATCACATTTATAACAAATGTTGATAGCAAAATAACACGAACATAACAACTTGAGATAGCTTAAAAGACCCCAACATAGCTTGTATTACTTATTGTACAATATCAACGATTTTAGCGTGCACGTCTAAAAATAGAATACGAGAAAAATAAAGCATACATTAGGGCGCTTTTTGCTTTGGAGCAAAAAGCTTCATGCAGCAAAAGCTTTGTAAAGCATTGCCAAATGATTGCATACCTGCTCTGGCTGATTGTTTATTGTGAATATATGACACGCAGATTATTATTTGTCGATATTGTCGCCTTGAACCAGGGTATTCTGAGTTTGATGGGGAAGTTTCCTACATGAACCAACGACGTTGTTTTCGACTGATGTTTAATGTTAGCATAATATTCCTCGCATCCGTCAAGGACAAAACGATTATAGATGCAGAAGACGTTTCCAGAACGCACACATTGAACTTTGCCCAAGCCTAAGTGCTGTTTGTTTTCCTGGTGTCATACGCTTTGTTTTTATTCAGTTTTACTCACTAATACAGCTGCCTATATGACGATAGACTGAATAGCTTTATAATATCTTTTCAGATTAGGAAAGAGGGGCTATTTTTAGATTCTAAATAGTGCGCTTTGGCGCATCTCTTGTACGTTAACGTGTTTTACACGGTTTTTAAAAATAATTTCGATGCATTATGGTAACATTAAGCGGATATTTTACGTACATTATTTTACGGCGATTACGGCGATCTTATTTAGGATTCAAAGATTCAAAGCTACAAATGAGTTTTAAGGTTTCAAAATAAGTCTCTTTTTGACATTTTTGATATGGGAAAGACTAAACAAACCAGTACAATTATCTCGCACTTAATAAATTGCTAGAAATGCAAATCTTTCACAGAAGTTATATCTATCAACTGCGAATATAACAGATGTATGAGAAAATTCGAGAAATTGTTGATGTTTCTTTGATGGGACGGATTCTTAAATATTTCATGTTTTTTCTGTTACACATTTTTTTCCAAATTTGATTAAATTTTAAGGAGGAAATTAACAATATTTTTGTATTCAAATTTTTAGATATTTCAAAGATTATCTAAATGCATTCAAATCACTTATCAGTTCAACCATTAAATATCAAACTTATTTTACGGGGCATGAAACGTTATAATACTCAAGTAAGCTCAAACACTTTTTATGTGGAGGATAAAATAAAAAAATCGCGATTGTATAGACGTTCAAAAAAAACGCACAAACTAGAAACCCACAAGCTGCATAAGGTTTGAGTGTTCATAAAAACCCGCATAAATTGGAGAAATCGCACTGAAAGTTTTATCAAGATCCTCAAAATACACTACGAAAATTTTGGAGATCAGTATAATATATCAGACAGTCTTTTGTGACCTGAAAATTCGTTTTCGCAATATGCAGAATAGATTAGAGGAAAATAATTATATACTCATTTGACTAAGCCATAAAAACTAATTTTAAAATGCTTTTTGATTTCAATTCGCGTTTCTTTATTTCATCTGGACTGCAACATACTACCTCCTACTTGAAGTAATGTATCAGACGAGTGTCTCAGAAAATAGGCAATGTTATCCCTTAATCCAACTGCAACCAAGTAAGTTAATCAAACACCTCACTGACAAGTTCTCCAACCACTTGCATCTAAAACATGTCTATACTCAATACGCGGAATTTTGAAAATCCAAATCAAAAACTTCGAAAATTCGCTTTAAAAAGTTTAATTACGACGCATAAAAAGAGACTTCAGTGTATAAGCAAATAGACTGTCATTTGTGTAATCATTAGCATTCAAAGATAATTGTGAAAGAATATATAACTTACTGTAACATCATCGTTGTATGCGTAATATCATATTATTAATCCAATTATAGCACCAGAAGATATATTCTTGATATAAGTTTTCTTCCATAACTCTCCGAGCTCTCGATCGAAGCAGTTCGTTTTCTGGTGCTGTGCATAAAGTGAACAAGAATATATATTGACAGTGAAGGTCAACTATTGTTTGAGGCAGTCTTTGTTCGCCGGTGCCCAGGCTGGTGAAGTGAATACCAGAATTGCCGGACACGCCGCTATATAAGCTAAGTATTATTTTTCTTTCTTTCGTTTCCCTTTCCCCGATCGGTCTACTTTTCCCTTTACCCTGAATACAAGTTTCATCTCTCGTTTACACCACGTGCTATCCTCGTGCCTAAATGGCCGAGGGCGAAGGAACATTGGATGGGAATGATATTCCCATGGATTTACCGGATAAACCCGATATTACTCCCTCCCCTGATCCCCCCAGTCCTCCCCGTATTAAAACATACCCAGCCAGTTCAAATGGACCCTGGGTGGTGTATTTCCGGCCCAACACGAAATCGCCCAATATTCTAGAAATATCACGGGAGCTGACTGCTAACTACCCGGCCGTAGCTCAGATAACACGTGTTCGAGCTAATAAGATACGCGTTATAGTAAATGACCTCGACCAGGCAAATCAGATTGCTCGCAGCGAGCGTTTTACGAAGCAATTCAAAGTGTATGTGCCTTGTAGAGTTGTGGAGATCGATGGGGTCGTCGCCGAACCGGGTCTAAAGTGCGAAGACCTGTTGAAGTACGGGGTTGGCTGCTTTAATGACCCTTCACTTCAAAAGGTGAAGATTCTGGAATGCAAGCAATTGTATTCCGCAAAAACAGAAAATGATAAGACGATTTATTCTCCGTCAGACTCGATTCGGGTGACTTTCTCCGGGTCTGCTCTTCCCAACTATGTCCTCCTGGATAGGGTTCGCTTACCCGTTCGCCTGTTTGTACCGCGGGTAATGAACTGCAGCAATTGCAAGCAACTGGGCCACACAGCCACTTATTGTGGCAATAAAAAACGGTGCGGCAAATGCGAGGGAGAGCATGAGGATGACGCTTGCGGTGGAGAAACTGAGAAGTGTATTTACTGCGGGGGCCCTCCGCATGCTCTTAAGTCATGCCCGGCGTACAAGCAGCGCGGGGATAAAATTAAGCGTTCCCTTAAGGATCGCTCGAGGCACTCTTATGCAGAAATGCTAAAGAATGCTTCGCCATCTGTCCCTTCCGAAAATTCCTTTGCTCTTTTGGCTGGCGTTGAGCAAGAATCTGACGACCCACAAGAGGGAACATCATTGGTTAACCCAGGGGAATCCAGGAAGAGGAGAAATCCAGCCTCCCCTACATTGCCTCGTAAGGGTGCCAAGGTGTCGTCCACTCAGAGTGCGCCATCTACAACCAATAAATCCAACGGAAGTGATGCACAAAAGCCGAAGCAATTTGCTCCAGGACTTGGAAATATTAATTCTAACAAGGAGTACCCACCACTTCCAGGGACACCAAAAACCCCAAGTGTCCCCGTTTTTCAAACAGATACTCAGTCCAGTAACGGACTAATGAAATTTTCTGACATAGTGGACTTAATTTTCACAGCTTTCAATGTTACTGATCCTCTTAAAAGCCTTCTGATACGTTTTCTCCCTATAGTGCAAACATTTTTGAAGCAGTTGACTACTAAATGGCCCCTCCTTGCAGCGATCGTATCCTTCGATGGCTAAGTCATCGAACGAGGTCACCGATTCGATCACTGTTCTACAGTGGAACAGCAGAAGTATCCTCCCGAAAATCGATTCCTTTAAATTTTTACTAAATAGTTTAAAATGTGATGCTTTCGCATTATGTGAAACTTGGTTAACTTCCGATATAAATCTCAACTTCCACGACTTTAATATAATTCGTCTGGATCGAGAAAACCCCTATGGAGGAGTACTTTTGGGGATCAAAAAGTGCTATTCTTTCAACCGAATTAACCTCCCTTCAACACCAGGCATTGAAATTGTCGCTTGTCAAGTTTTAATCAAAGGTAAAGACCTTTGCATTGCTTCCATCTACATTCCTCCTAGAGCCTCGGTAGGGCACCGAACGCTTTGTAATATCACGGAATCCTTACCGGCACCGCGGCTAGTTCTGGGAGACTTTAACTCGCACGGTACGGTATGGGGTTGTCTTCATGATGATAATAGATCAACATTAATCCAAGATCTTTGCGACAATTTCAACATGACCATCTTAAACACGGGAGAAATGACGCGGATTCCTACACCACCAGCACGCGCAAGCGCGTTGGATTTATCGCTTTGCTCGACATCGCTACAGTTAGATTGCATGTGGAAGGTGATCCCTGATCCCCACGGTAGCGATCATTTGCCTATCGTGATTTCAATTGCTAACGGTTCAAGACCATCGAAAACAATCAATGCCTCGTATGACCTCACACGGAACATTGATTGGAAGAGTTACGCGACCGCGATATCCGTTAAAATCGAATCCACTCAAGAACTTCCTCCGGATGAAGAGTACAGGTTTTTGGCTGGCTTGATTCTCGACAGTGCGAATCAAGCTCAGACTAAACCAGTACCCAGCGCGAATACCCATGGACGGTCTCCCACACTGTGGTGGGATAAAGAGTGCTCAGAGCTGTACGCGGAGAAGTCCACTGCATATAAGGCCTTCCGGGAAGACGGGTTACCCGCTAGCTATCAACAGTACGCGTCGCTAGATAGGCGAATGAAGAGTTTAATGAAAGCCAAAAAACGCAGTTATTGGCGCCGGTTCGTCAACGGGTTAACGAGAGAAACAGCGATGAGCACTCTTTGGGGTACGGCTCGACGTATGCGTAACCGTAATAGTACCAACGAGAACGTGGAATATTCAAACCGTTGGATATTCGCTTTCGCCAAGAAGATCTGTCCGGACTCTGTCCCGGTACAGAAAACGTGCCGCGCCGCGTCTCCTCCCGATACCGCGAACGAAACACCGTTTTCGATGGTGGAGTTTTCACTTGCTCTCTTATCATGCAACAATAACGCCCCAGGGTTAGACAGAATCAAATTCAACTTGCTGAAGAATCTGCCTGACACTGCAAAAAGGCGCTTGCTGAACTTATTTAACAAGTTTCTTGAGGGTAACATTGTCCCTCATGACTGGAGGCAAGTGAAGGTCATCGCCATTCAAAAACCAGGAAAACCAGCCTCCGACCACAACTCGTATCGGCCGATTGCAATGCTGTCCTGTATTCGGAAGTTGTTCGAGAAAATGATCTTGTTTCGCCTCGACAATTGGGTTGAAGCAAATGGCTTACTGTCAGATACACAATTTGGCTTCCGCAAAGGCAAAGGGACGAACGATTGCCTTGCGTTGCTTTCTACAGAAATCCAAATGGCCTATGCTAACAAAGAGCAGATGGCATCAGTCTTCTTGGATATTAAGGGGGCTTTTGACTCAGTTTCTATCAACATTCTCTCAGAGAAGCTGCACCAGCATGGTCTTTCACCAATTTTAAATAACTTTTTGCTAAACCTGTTGTCTGAAAAGCACATGCACTTTTCGCATGGCGATTTAACAACATCGCGATTTAGCTACATGGGTCTTCCCCAGGGCTCATGTCTAAGTCCCCTGCTCTACAATTTTTACGTGAATGACATTGACGATTGTCTTGCCAATTCATGCACGCTAAGGCAACTTGCAGATGATGGGGTGGTCTCTGTTACAGGACCCAAAGCTGCCGACTTGCAAGGACCATTACAAAATACCTTGGACAATTTGTCTGCTTGGGCTCTTCAGCTGGGTATTGAGTTCTCCACGGAGAAAACTGAGTTGGTTGTTTTTTCTAGGAAGCGTGAGCCGGCGCAACTCCAGCTTCTATTAATGGGTGCAACGATCAACCAGGTTTTCACATTTAAATATCTCGGGGTCTGGTTCGACTCTAAAGGTACCTGGGGATGTCACATTAGGTATCTGAAACAGAAATGCCAACAAAGGATCAATTTTCTCCGAACAATAACTGGAACATGGTGGGGTGCTCACCCAGGAGACCTGATCAGGTTGTACAAAACAACGATATTGTCGGTGATGGAGTACGGGTGTTTCTGTTTCCGCTCCGCTGCGAACATACACTTCATCAAACTGGAGAGAATCCAGTATCGTTGCTTGCGCATTGCCTTGGGTTGCATGCATTCGACCCATACGATGAGTCTCGAAGTGCTGGCGGGCGTTCTTCCGCTAAAAAATCGATTTTGGGAACTCTCATATCGATTGCTCATCCGATGCGACATTCTGAACCCGTTGGTGATTGAAAACTTCGAGAGGCTCGTCGAGCTTAATTCTCAAACCCGATTTATGTCCTTGTACTTCGACTACATGGCACAGAGCATTAATCCTTCTACGTATACTCCCAACCGTGTTCGTTTCCTAGATACTTCTGATTCTACTGTATTCTTCGACACATCCATGAAGGAAGAGATTCGTGGAATCCCGGACCATATACGCCCTCAAGTGATCCCCAATATATTTTATAATAAATTCCGAGAAGTCGACTGTGACAAAATGTTCTACACTGACGGATCAAATCTCGATGGGTCCACTGGCTTCGGTATCTTCAACAATACTATCACCGCTTCATTCAAGCTCAATGATCCTGCTTCAGTTTACGTCGCAGAGTTAGCTGCAATCCAGTACACCCTTGGGATCATCGACACTCTGCCCACAGATCACTACTTCATCATTTCGGACAGCCTCAGCTCTATCGAGGCTCTTCGTGCGGTGAAGCCTAAAAAGCAATTCCCGTATTTTCTGGGGAAGATACAGGAGTCCTTGTGTACGTTATCTGAAAAATCTTATCAGATTACCTTTGTTTGGGTCCCCTCTCATTGTTCTATCCCGGGCAATGAAAAGGCCGACTCATTAGCAAAGGTGGGCGCATTAAATGGTGACATATACGAAAGACCAATCTGCTTCAACGAATTTTTTAGTATTTGTCGTCAGAGGACACTCAACAGTTGGCAAACCTCGTGGAGCAATGGTGAACTTGGACGATGGCTACATTCGATTATCCCAAAGGTATCAACGAAACCTTGGTTCAGGGGGATGGATGTGGGTCGGGATTTTATTCGTGTAATGTCCCGACTTATGTCCAACCACTACACCTTAGATGCACATTTGCGGCGTATTGGGCTTGCGGAGAGTAGTCTGTGCGCTTGTGACGAGGGCTATCATGACATCGAGCACGTTGTCTGGGTATGCGCCGGGTATTTGGACGCCAGGTCTCAGTTAAAGGATTCCCTTCGGGCCCGAGGTAGACCACCCAATGTCCCAGTTCGAGATATGCTGGCAAATCGTGATTTCCCCTATATGTCCCTTATTTATACTTTCATAAAAACGATAAATATCCCAATTTAGCCCCTCTCTTTTTATTTCTCGTTTTTAGAAGTTTCCTCTTGCCGTGTGGAACCGATATGCTTCAGACTGCCACTATATAACCGCCGTCGCCCTTATCACTACGGAATCTGAAGCGAGAGCGACTCGAGGTCCGAAGGATTCCCTTTGAAGGATTCCCCGCGGGTCCGAAGAATGCCATCCGCCAATCCGACCTACTAGACTGAGGCGCAAATTTGTTTCGCTGATCTCCCGTTTGCCCGAAAGTTGCAAGTTTTGCTCTTCTCTACCGGTCACCATCTACGCCTTCTCTCCCCTGTCCTTGATACAACTACTTCTACAACGATTTTGGAAATGACCAAGCATAAGTATCAGATAAAAAATCAAATTTGTATTCCGTATTCCTAGTTTTAAGATAGTTGCAAATTCTACTCTTTGTTAAAACTATTGTCCCCCATCTTGTAAATAGAATTGTATCCCTAGTTTTAAAACATCTGTGAAATTTTTCATAAATATTTGTTCCCCCTTTTGTGTACCAAACTATATTGTTAGTTTTAAGATAACTGTAAATATTTCCTAAAAAACTATTACTATTGAATTCCTTGTTTTAAAAATTTTCATAAAAAAAATCCTTTGCCCCCTCTCTTATATATAGAATTTTTTTTTTCTAGTCTTAAGATAGCTGTAAATTTTTTCTCTTTTATAACAAAAATATTTCAACATTGTAACCTCCTAGTTTTAAGATATTCAAAATGTAAAAACAAAAGAATTCGGCACCGCCAAGCTAACGCATTTGTGCCTATCAAATAAACGAAATGAAAAAAAAAAAATAAGTTTTCTTGCATTCCTGATCGGTATATCATCAAGATAACACAGAGAGTTATAAATATCAACGTGAGATATAAATTTGATAGCTTTCTGTTATGATGTTCTGATCGGGTAGGAATAGATAGATCAGGATTTTGAGGGTTTACAATTTTTTTCAAACATTGTTTTGTGTTGCCCTTTATGAGACCCACAACTTATAACTTAAAAAGTACAAAATCACTATAGCACCATGTTATTGTTTTCCCATCAGGTAGACATTGCAGTCATTCACCTTCACCGATTCATTCATTATGCGACCTGCAGTCATCACGAACCCTCTGACTCAGACAACGACATTTACACAACACCTGCCGCATTTCACTTTCTACCCAAGGAATAAAAATCAACCATAATCAAAGGCAGTTTAACTTTTGATTTTAATTTCCACACCTGAAGCCCAGTGCAGCGATGATGTTTCTATTTTGCCCAACAGATCCAGGTCACATGATTAACGCAAATTCATACATAATTAATTAAACTGCACGCGTGGGAGTTGCAGAAGCGGCCGCGCTGCACGTTCAGGTAAAAGTGCACACCATTCGTGATCATTTCTCAAACCGACAGACATCACGTCGTCGCAGTCGCCGTTGCTGTCTTCGTCTGCTACGATGAGGCTTGGCTTTTGAAGGGCCCATCGATGAATGAACGAGAAAAGAGAAATGGTTATGAAGATGTGACTTATTAGAAAGGTGAGCAGGGTGATGCGATGGAGGCTTTTTATTTTCGCTTTTTCTTCGTCGTAATCAAACTATGCTCGGTGAGGGAAAAATAAAATTGATTCTAACCGGCCTGCGGCATTGCGTTCATCGATTTTTTCCCATGGATCTTGGTTTCGTGCAGCAATCCCCAATCACCTGTTGCTGATCGGTCTAATCCGACGACTGCCCTGTTACCATAACTGTCATGAGGTTGTTTGTAAACGCAGGTGAGAAAAAGAAGCGTGCTAATCGAGTCACGGACCGTGCCAAGAAAATTCATCTTTGTTTGCACGCGGACAGTCGATTGATCATGAAAAGGCCACTAATCGATTCTCACTAGTTTTCTGTCGTCGCAGAGTGTGGTCTTAGCTGCCGGGTCAGGTGAGTTCTGTGGAAAAATAGAAGAAAGGTAACAGCAACATTTGACGTGCCGCAACGGGTCCGTTGTTGGTTGGCTAACCACGATTGTACTTAAGTAATTGAAGTTAACGCTCATTGAACACGCAGATGCTCTTCGGCTTACATTTGGGAATCAATCATACGAGACGGAACATTCAACTTTTTATAACTATGGTCTCTCAAATCTAAATAAGTTCATTCTGACTACTTGTTGTTTTGTTTGACTAATCAATTTCTTTGTTTAAACCATTAGTTTTCTTTAGTACCCGCTTGAAGATGTTTCGAAGTAGAAGCTTCTTGTTTCAAGTAACTTGTTGGTATTCTAAAACGATTAAGTCAAGACTCTGCTAATAGACGCCGGTTGAATTTATTTAATAAGTTTCTTAAGGGTAATATTGTCGATTGAAGGCAAGTGAGTGTCATTGCCATCCAAAACCCACGGAAACCGGCCTCCGATTACAACTCATATTGGCCGATTGAAACACTCTCATGTATCCGGAAGTTGTTCGAGAAAATGATTCTATTGCATCTAGATTGGATCGAAGCAAATGATTTATCGTTAGATAGATACACAATTTGGCTTCTGCAAAGACAAAGGGACGAACAACTGCCTTGCGTTGTAAAGAACAAATGACATCAGTTGTCTTGGACATTAAGGAGGCTTTTGATTCAGTTTCCAAGAATTACATGGGTCAACGGCGTAGTAGTGTGGAGTTTATTGAAATTAGAAAATTGACTATGTTTGACAAAAGTGTGCCTATTATTTTAAATGGTCTAAGTTTCTTTTGTGAAAGTTATCTTCTGAGAATATTACCTTGTATTGAAAATTGCCGAGGAATATCAGCACGAACGATAGGCAAGTGACTACCGATGAGCTCGCAGAAGCATCGAAACGACTGGAACTAAAGAAAGCTCCTGGTTCGGATGAAATTTGGTACTTGGTGTTGAGAGCTGCTATCCTGGCATACCCGGACATGTTCGGGATGGTGCTGTAGAAGTGTCTAGATGACGACATCTTCCCCGAAATGTGGAAGGTACAGAAGCTGGTGTTACTGCCAAAGCCAAGAAAGCCACCGGGCGATCCGACCTTGTAGGAGCATATATTTTTGCTGGATACACTCGGAAAACTCACGTAGTCGACGTGTTATCCTAACAAGATAACCACGCCGACTACGCCTACGAAAAGTCGGCGAAGGCAAAGAACTCTGGGGTTCCTGCCTGGGGTGCGGTGCTGAAAACCAAGCATAACTGCGAAAAGCTGAACTTAACATTCTGTCTGATGGCCAATACAAGCCGCGAGTGAGTACATAACAATATAGTCGGAGGCAGTATGCGTTATCGCCGGGATGATCCGCATCTGCATCACCCTGGCCGAGGATATCGAGTACTACAATCGGTAAAAACACTAGAAACGCGAAGAAAATGGAGAGAGTCGATTCGATGGCGAGGTGGCAGCAGGAATGCGACAATACATAGAAGGGAAGGTGAACCTACCGACTCAGTTCAAACCTGTCCACGTGGGTCAATAGAAATCACAGATAGATGAGCTTCCACTAGACACCTAGACACAGCTTCTGTCGGACCACGACTGCTTCTGGAAGTACCTTTAGCGGTGCAGGCACGCAACGGAGTGTGAGAACGACGGGAAGACACCGCAGTATGTGGTCTTCGAATGTCCGAGGTTCGAAGCAACGCGCAGGATGATGCTAGGAACGGAAGGACCTAATATAAACTCGGATAATGTCGTCTACAGAATGACAGGTGGCATAAACACGTGGAACGCGGTCAACAAAATCGTGACGCAGATCATGATCGCATTACAGTGGAAATGGTGTGATGAATAGCGTGCAACAGTTTCGGGAGAGCAATCATCGCCGGGAAACTCTCCGCCAGAGTGGGTTAGATCTACCGCCGATGACTAGTCCAGTAGACAGCGACAGAGCACCGCGGTTTGAATAGTCGGGGCACCAGCGAACTGGACGCCACGCTCCATCAGAAATCGCCGGACTGTCCAAGGCGTTCTACCGGTTGGCCCGAGAGAAATTTAGCGAAAGCACTTGACTGGTTGGATCGGTTTCCGCGGGAACTTCTCTTCCCAAGTAACAATTCAGGTTTTATGGTACTCTTGAAGTCGCTCTTAAAACTTAGATTACACTTGTAGTGTGCTATGAAACTTCAAATGTTACTTGGGTTGTCGGGCAATTCGCCGTCCAGAGTGGGCTAGTTCTATCGTTGGGGACTAGACCGAGTAGTTCGCGAACAAGTCGGAAGCTGGACGAGGAAGTGGTGCCAGATTGTCCTCGTAGGGGAAGAGCACTAATTTTCAACCCGCAGCTAGCTTTCCTACTGCCATACAGAATTTGCCACGTTGTGTGGGTGGTCGAAAACTGATTGCCTACTTGGAACTGGTTTCCTAAGCTGGATATCAAATTCTCTACAGTTAGTTGTATTTACCAGGATACATGAAACAGCACAACTACAGCTTCTATTAACAGGTTAAACTATCGCTCAGGACTTTACGGTAAAATATCTCGGGGTCTGGTTCGACTCTAGAGGTGTCTGGGAATGTCACATTAAGTTCGCATAATGACAGGAACATGGTGTGGTGCCTACTCTGGAGACCTAATTAGGTTGTACCAAACAACGATACTCTCGGTAATGGAATACGGATGCTTCTGCTACACCTGATAAATCAATTTTAGGAACTCTCATATCGATTACTCATTCGAAGCGATGTCTTGAATCCATTGATGATTGAAAAATTCGAGAGGCTTGTCAAGCTCAATTCTGAGACCCGTTTCATGTCCTTGTAATTTGACTACAAGACGCAAAATATTAACCCTTGGTCTTACAACGCCAATCGTGTTCATTTCCTATACACTTCTGAATCTGCTGTTTTCTTCGACATATCCATAAAAAAAGAAATTCGTGGTCCACATATGTCCACAGTGGTCCCAAACATTTTTTTATTAAAAATTTCGAGAGCTTGACTGTTGTAAGATATTTTTTACAGATCGATCAAATCTCGACGGGTACACTGGCTTCAGAATCTTCAGTTTACACCTCAGAACTAGCTGCTATTCAGTATACCCTTGGGGTCATGG
The DNA here is from genome assembly GCF_030247195.1 of Topomyia yanbarensis. Classification (NCBI taxonomy): domain Eukaryota; kingdom Metazoa; phylum Arthropoda; class Insecta; order Diptera; family Culicidae; genus Topomyia; species Topomyia yanbarensis. The sequence goes on from NC_080672.1 coordinate 254,435,694, forward strand.
ATACTTTACCCACAGATCATTACTTTATCGTTTCGGATAGTCTCATTTCCATTGATGCGATTTGTTCGATGAAACATGGAAAGCACTTTCCGCATTTTCTGGGGAACATACGGGAACTCCTTAGTGCTTTTTCTGAAAAATGTTTCCAGATTTCCTTGATTGTAGTTGTTATTGTATTTCTAGTTCTAAGATAGCTATAATTTTCCCCTTAGATATATTACAAAAAATAGTTTTCTGCTAGTTGTGTTATATCTAGAATGTAAAACAAAAAAAAAGAAATTGGCACCGTAAAGCTAACGCATTCGTACCTCCCAAATAAACGCACTAATTTTAAAAAAATATTTGTTGACGGTGTCTCAGATAATTCGACTGCAGGATTTTTGCCTTGAAAATCTCCCGCAGAAAAGAATTTTGGGAGATCGTCATTTCAACCACCATTTTGTGTTCAAAATATTTCTAAATATTCGCAAGAAAGAACAATGTATCGTTTTGTCTAGAACAATCACGAGGGATCTGGATAGAGTGGTTCTCTAAAAGTCGGTACCTCATTAGTGTACTAGTTTTGAACTAGTACGTTGAACAAACTTCATTTAACATCCAATTTGTAATTAGTGATACGGGACGAAACAAAACAAAACAAAGTGTATGTTCCCGCACGACTGGAGACAAGTGAGAGTTATCGCCATTCCAAAACCGGGAAAACCAGCCTCCGACCATAACTCGTATCGACCGATTGCAATGCTATCCTGCATCAGGAAGTTGTTGGAAAAAATTATTCTACGACGTCTCGACAATTGGGTTGAGGCGAACGGCTTGCTATCAGATACCCAGTTTGGTTTTCGGAGGGGAAAGGGAACGAATGATTGTCTGGCGCTACTTTCGTCAGAAATCCAACTAGCTTACGCAAAAAAAGAACAAATGGCGTCTGTGTTCTTAGACATAAAAGGAGCATTCGACTCTGTTTCCATTGATGTTCTCTCAGAGAAACTACATCAATGTGGTCTTTCACCAATATTAAATAATTATTTATACAACTTATTGTCTGAAAAGCACATGCATTTTTCATATGGCGATTTGGCAACATTCAGAATAAGCTACATGGGCCTCCCACAAGGTTCTTGTTTAAGCCCCCTTCTCTACAATTTTTACGTGAATGACATTGATAATGTAATGCGGTCATGATTGTATTGTCAGCCCATGCACTCTAAGGCAACTTGCAGATGATGGCGTGGTTTCTGTTACAGGACCAAAAGCCATAAATTTACAACAACCACTGCAAGATAGTTTGGATAATTTATCAAGTTGTGCTTTGAAGCTAGGCATCGATTTCTCTACGGAGAAAACAGAGTTGGTTGTTTTTTCAAGGAAGCATGACCCAGCACAGCTTCAGCTTCAGTTGGTTGGTAGAACGATAGCCCAAGTCATGACCTTTAAATATCTCGGAATTTGGTTCGATTCTAAAGGTACATGGGGAGGCCACATTAGGTATCTGATAAAGAAGTGCCAACAAAGGATAAATTTTCTCCGAACAATAACCGGATCTTGGTGGGGTGCTCATCCAAGTGACGTGATAAGATTGTATCAAACAACGATACTTTCAGTGATGGAATATGGGTGCTTCTGTTTCCGTTCAGCTGCAAACACTCACATTATTAAATTGGAACGAATACAGTATCATTGTTTACAAATCGCCTTAGGTTCCATGCAATCGACTCATACGATGAGTCTTGAAGTACTAGCGGGAGTTCTTCCCTTAAAAGATCGATTTTGGGATCTCTCCTCTCGTTTACTTATACGATGTGAGGTTATGAATCCACTGGTAATTGAAAATTTAGAAAGACTTGTCGAGCTTCAATCCCAAACCAGACAGTGTACTTCAATCACATGTCACAAGAAATAACGCCTTCTAGTTATGTTCTGACATGTGTTAATATACTAGATACTCCCGATTCCACTTTATTTTTCGACACGTCCATGCAAGAGGAAATTCGTGGAATCCCGGATCACCTGCGCTCTCTGGAGATCCCTAAAATATTCATAAGTAAATATCAACACATTGACTGCCATAAAATGTTCTACACTGATGGGTCACGAATCAAGAAGGCCACTGGCTTCGGTATTTTCAACAATAACACCTCGATCTCTTTCAAGCTTGCAGAACCTGCCTCCGTTTATACAGCCGAACTAGCAGCAGTTCACTATAGTCTGGACATCATTGATACTTTACTTCCGAACCATTATTTCATCCTCACAGATAGCCTCAGCACAATTAAGGCACTACGCTCATTAAAGCTTGATAATCACGCTCCGTTCTTTTTGAAGAAGATACGAGAATACTTAACTAAATTAACAAATAAATCTTATCAAATTACCTTAGTGTGGATTCCCGCTCATTGCTCCATACCGGGAAATGAGAGAGCGGATAATTTAGCCAAAATAGGGGCGCTGGACGGTGACATCTATGAAAAACCTATTGAATTTTATAGCGCTTCTCGTCAGAGGACGCTTACTAGTTGGCAAACATCATGGGACAATGGAGATCTGGGACGGTGGTTGCACTCAATTATCCCTAAAGTATCAACCAAGGCATGGTTCAAAGGGTTGGATGTAAGTCGAAACTTCATTCGTGTGATGTCTAGACTCATGTCCAACCATTATACGTTGAATACGCATCTCCGCCGTATTGGGATCGCAGAAGATAATCAATGTGCTTGCGGAGAGGGCTACGAAGATATTGAACATGTTGTTTGGTCTTGCACTGAATATCGTGAAGCCAGATCCCAATTAATAGACTCCGTACGAGCCAGAAGAAAACCACCCTATGTTCCTGTTCGTGATATCCTCGCTTTACGAGATCTCGCATACATGGGCCACATTTATCATTTCCTGAAAACAATAAATATTCAAATATAATTATTCCCACAATGTTTCTAGTTTTTTTTCCTTGCTACCCACAAACAATTTAGATTTCTTCGCAGTTAGTTAAGTTAGATAAAACGATATAAATAAAGAAAAAAAAAATAAACAAAGATTACAGAAAAACTATCAATAGGTTTACAATGAAATTCAAGAAAATAGAGTATAAATAAAAATATTCCAAATGATGATTATCCTCAGTGTTAGCATTAGAAAGTGAATTTTTATTATAACGTGATAATCTTAAGAACTTTTGTAACATGTTATGTAAAAAAACCCCGGCGGTAAAAAGTTTTTGCAAATGCCGTGTCAAATAAACGTTTTATGAAAAAAAGTGTATGTAAACTTTGGTCCATTCTACGCATTAACCGAGTGATTAAACTCGTGAAGAATTTCGATTAATGAAAAAATGTCAATATTTGGCATGCGTTACAAAGTGCCTGCCATCATTATTCAGTAATCATAAAAATCATGAGCAAAGATTAGTACAACTATTATAAATTACCAATCATAAAGCTTTTTTTTTGAATTAGCTTACATAATACATGAGATTCATTCTTTTACACTGTGTCAATGAACATCGTGTTTTTCACTTACCTCTCTCTATTTGCTTACCAATCCACAAGTCGTCGTTTTTGCTCATGTTGATCTTACAAATTGCAAATTAACATATCCGAAGTATCCGAAGTAAAGTATTTCTTCTCCACGCCTGCAGCGGCTCATTCCGTTACGATACAAAATCGCCGTTTCTTCTTCGCCGCCATGAAGGTTACGGGCAGAACCTGCACTCGATTGCACACCACACGCTGGCGATTTTCTTATGATCAAGGTCAAGCCCACCAAACAAGTTGCAAGCGATGGAAGTGCAACGATAGGAGTTCCCTTGGGACATATGATTTTCTTTTAAACTTGTTCGAACTGTTCATTAGACCAACACACACATGCCATGCTCAATGGATTAGCCGACAGTTATTTATATATCCTGGAGTATGTGTCGAATGCCTATAACCTTAATCGCAGCCGGTTTTGATCATCGGAAGCTTCACCGCATTACGCAAGCGGACTCTTCCCAAGCCTAAATAATTGCCTCAAAAAGTAGCAACCCGCATGGGGTGTCACCGGCACTGAGGGTTTCCCGCTGCTCTTACCACATTGGTAATTATTATTACAAATTTTAACCATTAATAAAAGCTGCAATTACAAATGCAAGCAAACGAGCGCGAAAAACGTTACAAAACAGGTTCCGCATCGGCCTGTGCCCTCACCGTAGTTCCCGTAGGATGAAAATGACGCAGGGCGTCTCGCTTAAGCTGATAAACTTGCTCCTATCCTGGGTAGGCTTTATAAAGGATGGTATGGCTTGTATCGCGTTTCCTGGAAAGAAAAACTGAGCCCATGTTGCATCAGCATCCCGCCGCCTAGCTGTGTGTCTATTCCTAATCGACGACCAGTTTTCCAACTTTTCAACATGTTCCAGTTAATGGCGGTAAATTCTTATTCTTGGCCGTAAAATAAATCAAACCTTTTAGCGATTGGTCCGCCAAAGATACCCACATGCGGTCCCAGTTATCCATGAATTGTGCGTCTGGGGATTGGGGCATGCGAGGTTTGACTTTTGAATTTTACCGCCTGCCAACTAGGCGTGGCCTACTTCGGTCCGTGATTGCATGTCATCTGTGCCGATAGTGAAATGATAAATAACGGGTTCATCCTTTTGCTCTTGCGAAAGTTCCTCCAATAATTCGTTGTATTTTTTCTTTATTCCTAATAAATTTCCTTAATGCCTGTCTCAAATGCTTTGAGGCACTGTGCAGGTACCAGTGATTTGATATGGCCACACACGTTGTTCCATCAAGTTCCTTCGAGATGCATCTTAGCAGCAGTGGAGCTACAACTTATTCAATTACCTGTGAACTCTGTGACCGTGACGGCTATTCATTTTTTTCAGAAGATTGATAAGGATTCTGCGATACTCTCGGCTGGAATGACCCGTGAAACATTTGATGATAGTTGATGCCGTGGCTGTAAGATAGTGTAAAATAGTTTTGCTGGGTGAGAAGTTAATCAAAGATTAGAGTATAAGATCTTTCCACAAGCAAAAACTCTGCCTGAGAAATGTTATACAGGGAATGGTACATGTAAATTATAGGCATTAAATGCGTTGAACCCTGGATGTTACCCAGTACATAGTGTACCTTTAGGGCAACTGAACCTCGATGCACGTGTTTTGAAACTAATCCCCGGATACCGATATTAGCGTTCAAAATAGTGACGCAAAAACGTGACATCCTTTGATTTTAAATTTTAAAATGACGCTCAGCTCCAGATAGTACAGTAACACATTTTCCACGTCAAAAAGATTTATCCCCTGAAACAGCATTTCGAAGTTTTTTCGAAGAATATTTGAACGTTAATGAAATATTGGTTGTTTCTTAAAAATTCGAAGCGGCGAATAAAAAGATAATTTAGCGGGGATTTTTCATGTTTTCCTTATTGTTATACTTACTTGTATTTACCCTAAAAAGCAGCCACTTTCGGAAAGAGGGGTGCATGAGAAGAAAATGGTTTTAAACCGCTGGGTTAGAGCAGTGTCAGTGCATTGCTCAAATAGTAAGGAGAAGATTAGGGCACTCGGTCGAACATATCGGTTCGTACAGACATAACCATTTCACAAATGTCAGTCTATTTTTATTACACTGCTTCTTGAAATTGATATCAATTAACCTATTGTTTTAAGCATCATTATTGCTTTTGAAAAAATATGGAAATGGGTAAATGGTCGAGACCCCATAATTGTAAAATTACATCAATATCAAATAAAACAACTGCGTAAATTATTATAAGCTGTTCTTTGAAAAGATGTTCCGAAATATGAATTGGGGACAATTTTTCGAATGGGGAGATAATTTGGAATTTTGTTATTGTATATTAAACATAAATCTGCTCACCAAAAAATCGCATACATTTCAATATTTGCTGATAGCGTATCTTTAGAGAATGCGTAGATCTGAGACTAATACTCAATAAGTTAATAATGAGACTAACATTACAGAAAGTGAATTGAGAAAGAAAAAAACTTTTTCCGTTTGTATCTAGCAGGTCAGGGTCGGTTTTCATAAGCATTTAATTTTTGTTGTCTTATCAATTATATGAATAACCTCTAAGCAAAAGGAATATACTGGCGTTATAAGCATATATGTCCCATGTTCTATGGGATTCCCTATATACATGGGACAATTATGCTTAGAGCGGCAGAATAACGCTCTGCTGAAATTGAACAATCTGATCGACGGACACAAGGTTAAGGTGGTTTCTCCCCCCACACTCAACATCACCCCGGCTTTGGTTTATGATATTGATACCAACGACAAGAACAACTAAGATCTACTTGACGAGGTAAAAAGTCAAGGAGTCGTAGCGGTGCGTAGGATCACTAAGCTGTATAACGGAGTAGTGAGCAATTCTCCCCTGGTGGTGATATCTTTTCATGATCCAACCCTCCGTGCCCCAACCAGGAAACTTGCCTAAACTGCAGTCTAAGCCACCCATCAGTTTGTAATAACCCATGCACCAACGTTCCGAAGTGCATAAACTGGCACGGAAGCGACAGTTGACGAGAAAGATTCCATTATCACTATCCTGAAGGCGGAGTTCATTAAGCTAAAGGGGGAGGAACAATCCTCCAAAAGATGATGACCGGAACGATAGGTACAATGCCTAAAAAACCACCTGGCGGAAGTCGTTCACTGGTTGAGAATCTCCAAGCAACAACTCTACGAAGTAATGAACGAAACGACCAGAGCTAAAACTACAGAAAAACCACAGCGGAGATATGCCAACAAAACAATGTAACCTAGTAGTCGCTAAGCAGCAGCGAAACTTCGTGACAAACGAGAGCATCAAAGAAACCATAGCCGAGCAGGTGACGGGGATAAATCCCGAAGCTCTATCAGAATCAACACCGAGCCATCACCACCAAGAACACAACGGACAACCCGATCGAATACTCGCAACAACAGCCCTTCATTACCCGGATATTTAAACATCTCGGACACCGAAACACCACAAAATTTTATGTCCCGAGTGACCTAAATAATGTCCCACTAGCTCTGCAACGGCTACAGTAACTGGGAATACCAATAGTAAATTAACAAATTCAACAGCAAAATAAAACTGAGCCCGCCTGTATCGATCCTGATTGGGGAAGTTCTGTATACGTCCGATGCACCCCCGGTGGCTGACACAGAGCCATTGGAGCTCCAACAAGGAAGCACCTTCAACATCTCCAGTAGCGATCATCTTACCCATTCATCTCCCACCACAAGCCAACCAGACAGGAATCCAAAAAGTCAACCTACACAGCAATTTCAAACGACGGGAACCACGTCCAACTCCAGTGCCTCCCATTTTGCTAGGCTCCAGAACAGGCAATCTCCTCGCCTGACACTGCAATCGGGAAAAGCAAGCAAAAAACTCCACTGGAACGAGAACCAATTCAGATTTCCCAACACCTCCGCCCCCGGCAGGCAACCGGAACCAACTCTCATCCGGCAAATTTTTACTCACCAACAGTAACGAGAACAACGAGACCTCAGCCTGGTTCCCGGTTACTCTTGGCCCCCGGTTCTTTTTAGACCATCCAGGAGTCCAGTAGTCACCGATTGAGACTCCCGCTTTCTCGTTCCGGCCCTGACCCCGATCAGAATGAAATAACAAGATTATAACAGAATGCAATTTTCGTAGTAAGTTATGCTATAAATCTGGTCTCGTTAGTAGTTAAAATAACAGAAAATTATAACAAGTAACAGCGCGAGATATAGTTTTGAAATATGTTTGTTATGTGTTTCTGATCGGGACTTGGGACGTTCCGACTTGCAGCGATACTTCATGGCGGCTGTACCTCTAAACTCAAGCCCGATCGAAATCCATCCGCCGGAAAATTTTCGCCCACTGGTTTACAGCCTAGAAGCACTCAAACATTCCACCACCTAACAGTTGTGGCAAACGAATCCCTGTCAATACGGGAGCAACGATACCCTCACCAAAGACCCTACCAGCTCGAATAGAAATATGAATGGAGAAAACGCGAGCGCCTGCTTCTCCGTGCTGGCCCCGTTCGGGGAAGTTCCGTCCAGCTGTGATGCGCCCCCGGCAGCTGCGAGTGCGGGCGACTCGGCCTCTCATCGGATTAGCTCTTACGACACACTCAGTACGAAACTGTGTGCTGTTTGTATATCTCTCGCCCTTGGAGGTTATAGAAACACCTCGCCAACCCATCAAGAAGTTATGGCGGAATAAAATTCAAAATAGGAGGTGGTGCAGTGGATATGCACCAGCCCTCTTCTAGCCTCTACGGCCTCTAACATCAAATCAATTACCCAGGCCATCCAGTGAAACACAGATAATTTGCAAGGATGCCTTGGCGACCTGCTAAGAATCAGGCCATCTCTCTGGCGTTGCATGAGACACACATCCGGGATCACACAACCCCGTCATCATGGTTTGGACACCGGTATTCGTGGGACACCACTAGCGGTAGTAACATCTACCGGACGGTGGAACAGCTCATTCAGGTTGATATACCGTCCCGACCGATACCTTCGGATTCCGAACTAATAGCTGCCGCTCGGAGAATCGAAAGTTCACTGCACCGTCATATACTTGTTTATTCCCGATGGAACTCAGAATGTGGGTTGTAAACTTCAGCGGCTTATCAACCAAGTTGAGAGCCCATTCATCATCATGGGAAATATAAATTGGAACCATACGATGTGGGGCTCACGTCTATTGAATAGGACAGGAAACGACATCGCCGGAGTAGTCGAAAACAAGGACGGCGTCGTTCTCAACGACGGTAGCTCAACATTTATCAGCGGACAGACGGAATCGACGTCACTATTTACTCACAGTGGTTACGCCATTGCCGTTAACGGGTGCACGACGATCGATCCCACCACGACCATCGGTAACGAACTAGGTAGTCTGCAGACACCGCCCTCCCAGCTGCTTTCCTGCGAATCACGCAGAGGGTTGAGAGCATACCCGTTCGTTTCGAACCTGATCCAAGTCAGGTGTACAACTAGCCTTTCATCAGAAACGAACTAAGTACGGCACTAGAAGCGGTACACGGCAAGTCTGCCGGATTGGATAACGTTGGTTACCCTTTACTACGACATTCCCCGCCAGTAGTCGATGTTTGACAGTATCAACCGTATTTGGAGCAGTGAACCGATGCCGGTTTCATGGAAGGAATTACCACCCGTTCAGTTTACTCTACTCCCCTGCTTTGCCAAGATAATGGAGCGAATGATTAACCGACGGAGGATGGACCTACAGGAGGAGCGTAAACTTTTGGATCATCGCCAGTTCGCGTTCCGACGTGTGCCAAGAACCGGTGCCTACCTCGTCAGCTTCGGAGAGGTGGTACGCCAATCCCTAACCGACGGCCTGCATGCCGACATCGCGATACTCGACGTTGCGAAGGCAGATAATCAGGTGTGAAAAATACGAAAAGATGATGGGTTTTTAAACCCATTTGAGGATTGCTTTTGAACTATATCCTGAAGTGGGCTTTTCCCATTCAAGAAACAGTTCATATAGACCAACACAGGTCAGATGAAAAATAAGAATAAATAAATTAATTAATAAATAATAGCGTGTAGCGTCACAAAGTACTGCAACAGCTGGCCAACTGGGGATCATCGGACACATGGGCTGCTTCCTGAGCGACCACCTGTCCGACCGCACATTTCGTGAAGGAATCGGGGTTGCCAATTAGACAACGGGATCCCCCAGGGCTCCGTTCTCGTCGTTACACTGTTCCTGGTGCCCATCGTTTTTTTCGCCAGTTTGCCGGCAGGGATACATGGTTTCGTCTACGCCGATGTCATCGCGCTAGTCGCTATAGGAAGGAATATCGGACGAACCCACTGGAAATTTCAAGCCGCCGCAAGCGCAGCGAGCCAATGAGCGGTATCAGTCGGTTTTCACATGGCACCCGCCAAAAGCGTAATTACACATTGCTGCAACACAAACCACATTGCAACAGCGAGGCCGATCCTGCTGGACGAGGCAGTCGTTCTTACAACAGCAACCATACCTATATAACAAAACAATCATTTATTAATCTATATAATGCGATGTCAAGTATCACATTTCTTTCTTTCTCGCAAGGCGAATGACCCATGAGGTTAAAGCCTTTCAATAAAAAAATAATTGAATAATAATAAATAATTTTGGCTCTTAATCCCTCTTGAAGCATTTATGAAGAATTAACTCCTCAAGCAAATTAGACTTATTATCTTCAGCAAAGTTTTCGAAAATGATGTTTTGAACAACTTTGTCGAAGACATGAATACTCCAAAGTATCGAAATATAGTAGATTATATGTGAAAGAAATGGTTTAAATCATGTTACTCTAATACTACTTCATTTAATAAATCTCTTCTTCTGTTAATAAATCACATTCTATTCAAGTGTCGGAAGCTTACAATAAAAAGTTATATTGAAGAGAACTGGAAAATTTCCTAAATATCTTTTTATATCTCGATATGATGCATTCATGTAGCTTTCATATTTTCACAAAGTTGTTTGAAATAACATTATAAAGAACTTTTACTGAAGACATCAAGTCTTTTATAAATTTCAAAGAGTTAATTCTCCGTTATCACTTCTAGCGGAAATAATCACTAAAATTATTATATCAGAAGATGCCCTTTTCATGTTAGAAAACTTCTTCGATGCTGTTAAATTCTCTGAACAGGTGTCAAAGTTGGCCGCGTTCGAAGAACTTCACAATGATTACAGATATGTGTTGAATGGATTGAATGTTGTATAGCTTCGGTACTAAATTGAAAGGTCAAATGCAGCTGAACAAAAAAACTGAGCGCACAGAAAATTGTGATGTTCGTTCTCTCTCGATTAGAATCAGAACCCGAACCCGATCAGAAAGCAGTAACACCAGTACAACAGAATGCAACGTTCGTAGTAAGGGGTGTTATAACAGAATATTATAACAAGTACAGCGTTTTTCAATATTTCTGTTATGTGTTTCTGATCGGGAACTGTTTTGAGGCGGCTCTGGTCTTAGAGTGCCACTGAGCCATAATATAAACGGATCTCTTGGGACATGTAATCATCAAATAACAATAAAGACTGTTTCAAGTACTGCTGCAACCAGGGCCGTCGAGAGCCGCGCCGGGCCCCGGGGTTTGAAGTACTGACGGGCCCTACCATATATGACTTCTTATTTCAATATCGATTAGAGAAACTATACGGATGCAACCGTTTCAATTAAACTATTTTTTATGAAAATTGTTTTTTTGACACGATTCAATGCGTTAGCTTAACAGAGCCATCAGTATTTTAAACATGTAATAGATGGAAAAAATAAAAATTAATAAAGGAATATAATATAAGAGTACAAAAACTCATTTGCGAAAAATGTAATTTGTTAAATTTGATAGTATCTGGCCCGGGGCTTTATTATTACTGTGCAATTGACAGCTCCACCATGCATGTAGCTGGAAAGGCAGACAAGGGTCCTAAAATACATGTTAAATCAAATAGAGCAACACGTGAGAATGTAACGGCTTTACTAAGCTGCGGTTTCATTTAATTGTGAATTAAAATAGACACTCGTGTTTACTTTGCTGATATAATTTTATGTAATCGGTTCCGACAGCTTAAAGATTTTACGCCTGTCAAGGCATACCGTAGTGTCAGAAGATTCGCATTTGATCAAAATGCCAAAAACATACTGATTGCTAAGGTAGAAGACAAAGAGTTAAGCCATCGGGAAACTCTAAGCTTGCTCATACGACCCTATTCCACGCTTTTCTAAACTTTCCTAATTCATCTCCTTGCTCTTCCTTGAGTACTATGGCTCTCAATATAAAAAAAAATACTTCATATCTTCCAGCCCCTTGCTAATTGAATGTCGTTATAACGTAGTAAACATTGGCAGTAGGGTTATTGGATAATATTTTTTTTTCATCTCTTTCAATCGAATATCGATTGCAGCTAAATCACATATTAGTAGATCAACCACACAAGTATCAAGTTTTGTTTCCATTTTTCGCTTTTTGATTATGTTCGCACGAGTAACTTAATGTTGCAACCAGCAGCAACATTTTGGTCGCTCTCTATGAATGCCAATTCATGTCCATGTCCATGTGTACACGCGGCATAACGAGACAGCAGAAGGATAAGAACAGGTAATCGTGGAGAGCGACTAACATGTTGCGACTGGTTGCATCTTCAAGTTTTTAATCGAATCCCTATCCCTACTAACGATCAATCTGCCCCCATTACACTTACGTACTCAAAACGCAGTAATACAAAACGGATATCAATTGGTCGATATCCTTTCGAATTGTCTTTCACAGAACAAATGTTTAGATTTTGCACTGTGAGAAAGTCACGCATAAAACTAAAATCAGATAATAACTGGAACCCCGAAAGGATTCGATTATTCCACATGTTATAGAGAACCATGGCGGGAAAATAAAAATAAGAAAATTTTCAGATCATATGGCCTAAAATGTAGTGAAAAAGGTCAAGAGAAATTAACCTTACCCAAATATTAAAAAATATTCACATATTCTCTCGCTGAAGCTGGGCGTATGCTAAAATTGTATTTATTATAAGCATTGTACTACAAGCGACAACCTAATGGGGTTGCACGAACTGTTGACGTAGAACTACACTTCTGGTTTACTCAATGAGTCAGTCGTTTCGAACAATGTGCCATACACACTATATTAGCTACAATAACACGAAATGCGAATACGAACTACACTAATATACAATCATTTCACTCTTTACATAATGTGTGGAACATTGAAGCACACTTCTGTCCACTCAAAAACAGTCAACAAAGAGCAACAATAATCATAGCAACCTGTGTGTTTTTTTTTGTTGAACTATGAGCCACTTCGTGGCATATTGCAGTACAGTTTATCACGCCGCTTTTTTGCAAGCACAGCTCGATTTGTATAATATAGAATACTTTGACTTGTTAGTATATTTGTATGTATGATAATAATCGAAATTTTGTTCGTTTATTGCCTTGGCGCACACGGTCGTGTTATTTAACGCCAATGAAACGCATGCTGATTTTATGTGTTTTCACTTATACCTTGATGGAATGAGAATGTGTGCGTATAGAAAGCTAAACCCAAATCTAACCCCTACCGTCACTCTAACACAAGCACACATGGAGTGATTTCTACACGTACTGACGAAAGTTCAGACATGGCGTGCATAAGAAAAATTGAAAATTTCCTGATAATAGCTGGTGACTATTTGGAAATCTTCTTTGTTGATGGGTTGCATGACCGAAGGCTAAGCGAAAATTTGTTTATTACTGATACTACAAAGGCTCCACGGATAGTGATCAATATATCTATACTTTTAAATTTCGTCGCATTAATTTTCATTTCCTTGCGATTAAACCTTTTTTCACGGATAGTGTTGACTAATGGGAAGGTATCTCTGACGACCGACATCCTTTCAAGCTTAATGGATGCCGTTTTAAATATTTCTCGGATGGCAAAAATAATGCCAATAAGTATCCTTTTCCATACAAATAATATCCATCTAATACAAGCGGTCCCTGGATAGTCCACTTCCGGACCAAAGATAAGCCATTTAACATCATCGATATATCGCGTGATCTAACGAAACAACGCTCGACTGCATACGAAAAAATATTTTGCCTATGTACCCGCTCGGGCAGTAGAGAATGATGGTGTAGTCTCCGAGAGGATATATGTGGTTGGCTCCTTCCAGAACTTTTTGCTTCAGTCAGTGTAAATTCGGGTATGCAAGCAATTGCGTTAAGCAAAAATCGAGGAGTATAAGAAAACAATTTATTTTTCATCAGCCTCATTTCGAGACTTTCGCCGGATCTGTTCTTCCAAACTTGGTGGTGGACAATGCCGAGAAAATCATAAAAAGGTTTCATTCTGTGGAGATCTTCTAATGTGCCTATAAATTTTATGAAAGAAGAAAATTCAGCTTCCTAGTAAAGCCCTGTTAGTGTCCCTTGATAAATTCTTTTTCAAAACTGAAATAAGTGGCTCCTTGTCTCGGAAAGTCCACATGGGACATTCTGAACTCCAAGTGTCATTATATTTCTGTCCTATTATTTTCCCAGGTTTTACACAATGAATTTGCATTGTGTAAAACCTGTTTTTTTTTGACGTAAGTCTTTCACAATTTTAAGATTATTCGCCAGGGCTGAAAAAACACGATTATTTCAATCGGATTAGCCTTTGCTCGCTTTTCAAGTCCGAATCAAAGGGCAAAGGTTTATTGCCATTGTTTCCACATACATCACACTTCAGTTGGTTCTATAAGACTTCAACTCCCACGGTATGTCATGGGGTTGTTTTCACGAAGATAACCTATCTATCTAAAAGCATGATATTCGCGACAATTTCAATATGATCATCTGGGATACGGTAGAAATGCCTACTCTGCTAAATAGGCCAAACGCGTTAGATTTATCGTTGCACTCGAACTCGCTACAATAAGTGTGCTTATTGATTGAAAAAGCTACGCTTCCAATATACCGAAACAATCGAATCAAAACAAGAAATTCCTCCGGTTTTGACGGGCTTGATTCTTTACGCTGCGATTAAAGGTCAGACCAATCGGGTACTCGGCACAAACAACCGTGAATGATCTCCCCCTTCATGGTAGCCAATGAGTGCTCAGGATTGTACGCGAAAAGGTCTTATAAGAAATTTTTAAACATCAAATCGCCTAAACTTTTCCAAATATACTTGACGTTAGAAACGTAAATGAAAAACTTGATGAAATCTGAAAAAAAACACGATTATTGGCAGTCCATAAGGCATAATGGACGTTAGGCATAATGAACGATAGGCATAATTCACAAAAATATAAAAAAAATCGCAAGGCTTTCGTTAGAGATTTCGCTTGTTTTTGAGGTTAGGAAAAAATAACGCTTTGCTATACCATACCTTCGCATAACTCTAAAGAGAGACTCCAAAATGAAAAATACCATGCGAGATATTTAACCCTTAAAAGTTTAGAGCTTTTTTCTTTTTTTCTGTAGACGAGATGAAGAAAATATCCCTTTAGTTTTGATACAAGCAAATTTTTAGTCTTTTGGATGTATTACCAATACAGTTGCATCCAAATATTTAAAAAAAGCTAAATAATGAATAGACTGTTGTAACGGCTTTTAATTGGAAGAGACAGGAAGGTGAAGTATATTTTTCAATATTAAGACCCATAGTAATCAAGGAATAGCAAGGAGTTGACGATCGGTTCCGACAGCATGAAATACAAAGTTACTTTACGCTCGTCCGGACATGTCGCAGACTCAGGTGATTCGCATTTCTAATGCCAAAAGATCCTGACTCCTGCGGTAGCATACAAAGGGTTAAGTCGCCGGAAAACTCTAAGCTTGCCCATTTACTCTTTCCACGCTTTTCTAAACTTTCTTCCTTCAACTCCTTGCTCTCCCTACAATATTTAACAAATTGACTCAATATGTTAACAAAAAATGGGGAAAAAATGAACAGACATTAAGTTTTGGATCCAATGGAAACTGGCAGTGTTATGTACAGGATACACAATAGGCTACGTATTCTACGTTTGTGACGATACCTTTTTCGTTTCGGTAACTCATCACAGTACAGGAATAAACTCTCTCTCTCACATCAAAGAGTTTCCGTAGTTATACTTGTGATGGCCTCGAGAATACACTGCTTAATAATATGGGAGAAAATCAATATGGAACCAGCAATATTCGTATATTAGTTGAATGAATAAAAAAATGCATCATTCTTTCTTTCATGAGCTGTTCTTCTAAGTTATATATTTTCTTCTTGGACAATTACACCTTGCATGCATGAAATACTAATCTAAGTTAATCCTTACATGCCCAACTTTTTTCTAGCATTCATAGGGTTCAAGAAACAGGATAAACTTGCTTTAAAAGTTGCTTCTTTCGTAGTGCTGGAAGCTGCGCAATATTTACCTTCCGGTGCTCAACACCTTTTTGCCTTTCTCATATAAAGAAAGGCTATGCAATCACTGTAAAAATCGACTTTTTAACCGAGGCCCAGAGGGTCGAGTGTCATACACCATTCGATTCAGTATATTCAGTATATAAATATAATCATATCATTAGCATCACAAATCACTATACCTATATCTATTCTATGATTATCTTATTTCGAAAACGTCAATGTTTTAGGTTATAATGATGTCTTAACTGGAATTCGCCATCTTGGTTTTCAAAATGGCTTCATACATTGATTTTCGTCATCTACTCGTCAACCCCATTCCGAAAATATCCAAATAAATGAAACCAGGTTCAATTGCACTGTTAAATGAATCTAATTGGGTTACGTTCACGTACTTCAGAAAACCATTGGAACGATTGGAAAGTAGTTGATTGTAATATATTTGCAGTATCAACAGAAACAAACTTCAACAATTAAATTAAAATAAATTCAATTCAGTTTAAAATGCGGGCCCCCAAAACAGACCCGGGCCCCAGGGTAGTTGCCCCCCCTGACCCCCCCTCTCGTCGGGCCTGGCTGCAACTATAGCTATACTCTGAAAATGTTATACAATCAACTAGAAAGTCTCGGTCATAAGTCTCAACACTGCAAGCTAGATAATTGATTTTTTTCTCTGTTTATCTCGTTGCAGCTTTAACCAGCTTGATACGCACCTGTACAAAAGGTAAGAAATCCGCCTAGTTTTCTTGTTTCATACATTTAATAACCGTGTAGGCGATAAACTAATAGACATGTCTGTAATCTCAAATTATACCTCTAGCGTGTGTAAATTGAGAAATTAACTAGCCATAAGCCTCGAGCGACCTTTAACACTTGACAGACCTGTGAATAAAGCTCAATAGACAGAGTCTATCTATCGACAAGTCTGTTGGAAAGTAAATAAAACAAACAAGTTTTAAGCAGTTCTAGAATCTCTCTGGTTTCTTGAAAATAACAGAAAAAAGACTATCCACACAAAGCGAAATCAAAGATAGCAACAACTTACGAAACACTAAATCAATTTTTTCCCCTTCAATGCCCTCTTGCAGTGCTACGCAGTCAAACACAAAACCGGTACAGTCTCCCTAGGGACCATTCATAAATTACGTAACGCATTTAGGGGGGGGGGGGAGGGGGTACGACAAGTTGTGACAAGTTGTGACATAGGGGGGAGGGGGTGTTAACTAGATCGTTACGTAACATGTTTTCATCGAAGAAAAAAAATTTTTTCTTGGAATTTGTTACGTAACAGGGGAGGGGGGGATGGAGAAATTTGTGACAATTTGTTACATAGGGGGAGGGGGGAGTCAATTTTGGGCAATTTTTGCGTTACGTAATTTATGAATGGTCCCCTAGCCTAGTGTATGGTCATATAAACGATGTGCTTTGCGTTCATCAGATCATAGCTGGCCTGTACAGAAGAGGTGCCATCCCGTTGACCATTGAACTTGACCATGTAGGTCGCTCGCGAGGTGAGATGATCACCAGTGATCGGACGATAAAATAAGTGTGAAAATTTAATTTGTTCGGAATCCTGTTCCCATAATATTGATTAAAGTGATATTCTTGGGACGGTTATATCATATCAGAATTAAATGGGTTAACTCTGTGGCTTTTACACCTCCATGAAGAAAATAAGAGCTTTGGTTGTGGGATGATCGAAATGTTCAAATCAATAAAGTGCATCTGAGCAGAATATTTTTAACCCATATCTTTTACCGATATTTTCACTAACGAGGAGCTGGGTTTGGGTGTTGAAGGGAGCATTGGCACATAATTCTATGAGCTGTAAACGAAAAATATCAAAAATAATGTAGATGTCCATAAAGTAGGTCTGGTCTGTATCTGACGTGATAATTCTCATAGCACAAAAATTGTGTCATTACAATCTGGACGACGTACGGTTTATCCGTACGCGACGAACGTAACCCGTTTATCAACATCCTTTGTGTGAAGTAAATGAAGACTGATGGAGATGTTAACACCTGTTCCGGTTTAGTATTCTGTGACCGGTAGAATCGATTGATTTTGTTATCCAGCCGTAGATAGAGTAAACAGATAAGTATCTTCATTTTTCGTGATTGCTTTGCCATCCTACACTGTCCCACTGGATCTAGGTCTATACGCAAATTGCTTTTTTCGTCAAAGACCCACCTGATGGTGAAATGGGTGTCGAACGAGATCCGCAGACAAAGACTCCGATTTCCCGTTTGAAGTCCTATCAATTGAACTCGGACGGACGGTTTGCAATCTTTTTCTGACCCAGAGATAAAGTGCTAAGTTTACTGAATAGGTATTTCGAAAGAACTAACGAAACGATATTCGGACGTGACCGAAATCTTAAAAGTCAGATTTGCTCAGGGTTGTAGTTTCCAATATTAACAAGTAAATGATATTGCAGGAGACAAGATCCTTACGGAGAATTATCGTGTCTACCTAACCTAATATTAGCTTAGTTTTGCATAGGGACACTGCCCGTAGTTCCACTTCGTGAATGACTGTGTGAGTAAAAATGCACATTGAACCTAAATAAAATGATGCTCGGAAGAAGCAAATCGTTTTCACTGTGCTGTGCATGTTTCAGTAACCAAACATTTTCATAAAATGGTCAATAACGATGTCGGCCACGTCCAATTCTGTTCTACAGGGAAAGAAAAGGAATGTTAGCTCAATGAGTTATTGTTGTTAGTGGGAAAGAGAAAAGATCGCGTAGACAACATGGTCTTAGCAATATGTATAAAAGAGGCTCGGGATCAATTACCGAGAATTTTAAACTAGTAACTTGAACACAGAACAGCCGACCATCGGGAATTCTTCTTCCTATTTACACTTCAATGATCATTTCCACATTTTTTTATTTTTGTTTAGCTTGAGATTCAACTTCACTTTGAACTGCGAGAAAATGTCCTGAAATATACTCAATCGACATTTTTTGCAGAAGGAAAACTAGCAAACGAAAATAATGAAATAGTCTTACAGTATTAATCGAGGGTAGTAAACACTCCGAAGTTTCAACAGAAAACTCGATTTTATAAAGAGAATATGATATAATGTTGAGAGGTTCAACATGAATATTAACTGTATCGAAAGCTTTACTTTGTATGATGGATACTTTAACAGTTCCAGGCGCACATCGTTTGATCCCCTTCCCTGCTAGCATACGACTCACATATCTTCACTAATGCTCCTTCCCGAAACAAAACTGAATCAGGCTTCAACCCCAACCGCTGTCAATATGTATGAACTAGCAGCGGTTGCGGCCAGAACTCTACCTCATATTGTACAATAAATATAGCTTTACCAACCGGTATTCCTTGTATGATATTTAAAAATTCATCGACCTTCTTGCAATTTGAAGTTATTAAAAAATAAGTAGTTTTTATTCTGATTGGTTTTCGTTATTCAATGAATTTTATCGAAGGTAAAGAATTGTCGTGGGATGATTTTTTCATACTTATGCTTAAATAATGTAGACTGAAGATGCAAGGTATCTTTCATAAATTTAATACAGGAATTACCCAAATTGATCCCCTTCCTCCATGTAACAAATTGTGACAAATTTCTTTATTTCACCTCCTCTAAGTTACTAATTAAAAAAACATGTTACTTAACATTCTACCATACTCCCCCTGAATTGCGTTTTTTGAGCAGCGCTTAGGTCACAGTGGTACGTGAGCATTGCATACATAGAGAATATTAGGATTTGCTAGAGAACAGTCGATATATAGAGTAATGAGCCTAATTTCGCCATGTTTCTATTATCAGCCAGGGCCGGCGGAAAGCGTGGGTAGTATGGGTAGTACTACCGACTCGAAAATAACCGAGGGCATGATTTAAGAGTATGCAGAGAACCTCCACAGTAAATACCCCTTGCAGCTTCTCTACCGCAAGAGTCATCCTCATGCTCTCCCTCACATTTGCCGCACCGTTTCTGTTTGCTACAATAGATAGATGTGTGGCTTAACTGCTTGCAACTGCTGCAGTTCACTGCCCGCGGTACCAACAGGCGAACAGGTACGCGGACCTTACCCAGTAGGACATAGTTATGAAGATAAGACACGGCGAAAGTCACCCGAAGCAAGTCTGATAGAGAATGAGTTGTAGTATCATTTTCTGCAATTTTTGTGGAATTTAATTGCTAGCCAACAAGAATCTTTACATGTTGAAGAGAGGGGACCATAAAGTAACCAAACTCTTACGTCAACAGGTCTTCGCACCTCAGACCAGGTTCGGCGACGACCCTGTCGATCTCCATTACCTTTGCCGGTACGTATATCCTGAATTGTGTCGTAAAACGCACGGAAATCTGTTTTGCTCGGTCGAGGTCATTCACTATTACACGTATCGTATTGGCTCGAATACGTATTATGTGAGTTAAAACCGGGTATTGAGCAACTAGTTTCCATGAGATCTCTAAAATATTCAACGAATTCGAGTTCGGCCGAAAGTAGATCACCCGGGGCCCATTTAAACTTGCTGGATATTTTTTATGCGAGGAGTATTGGAAGAATACGGGGAGGGAATAATTTTGGGAATATCCGTAATATCCATGACAGTATTTACGAGTTTATCATTCCGGTTGAATCTATCTTCACTCTCGGCCATTTAGGCACGAGGATAGCACGTCGTGCAAACAACGTATGGGACTTATATTTAGGGAAAGGGATTTGAAACATAGTGACCGATAAGCGGAACAGATAAAGAAAACAAAACTTAGCTACAACAGAGGTGTGTCAAGATAGTCTTCGTAGATTTACTGAACCAGCCTAGACACCGGAGAAAACAATTTTTTTTTGAAACCATGAATACCACATTGAAATAACATTGAAAAATCGGGTTTTTTCCTAAAAATCTATGGAAATATGGGAAATTTTCATGTAAATGCCAAAAATCTGCCATCTGTGAAAAAATAATCTGTGATACAAAATTATTTAAAAAATCAGTGACATTACAGAAAAATCTGAGATTGTGGCAACACTGCCTCAAACAGAGGCTGACCTTTACAAAGGATTAAAAACTATACATACTATGCACAGAACAAAGAAATAATCTTCTTCGAGCGAAAGCTCGGAAACGAATGTGAACATACAGTTAGTCAAACCCGAAATAATATAGTAATGTCGCTGGGTATACTAGCTTCGGGATTTTCAATCAAAAATTCACCACTTTCTACAATCTCAGTGGCTTTGCTTAAACTCACGCCACCGAATCAGCTGCTATTCAAGGGTCACTTTGTCCACAGACCAGTACTTCGTCGTTTAGGATAACCTCAGTTCTATTGAGGCTATTTGTTCGATGACATATGGAAAGCTCTCGACATATTTCCTGAAATCCTTTTCCGGGCAATGAGAGGGCGGATTGTTTTGGTAGGAGCCCTTTAGAATATAATATCAATTTGCCTTAATGACTTTTCAGTATTGCTCATTAGTGGTCTCTTGAAAGTTGACAAACTTAACGGAGCAACAAAAAAGGTGTCTACATTCAATGGTCCTGTAGGTATCGAGGAAACCTCGATTCAAAGGTTATGATAAAGCTACGTGAAATGCTTCGTGTGTATATTCTTTCAACTAGTACTATTATCGCAGATCTTATATCTGACATCGCAACTCACGATGTTTGTAATGTCACAGTGGCTGTTGATAACATAAACAATAAATTCAGCTATTGTTCGGGATATTTTCCATGTAACGAATAAGCCGTTATTTCTTATTATTACTATACTCTCACTGGTAATGGTCCTTCCCTTTATAAAACACGATAAAGGCAAAAAATAGAAAATGGGATTATTTAAAGGTGACAAAAGAAATCCTATCTTTCTATCCTCTCCTAGCAGAAGATGCTCAGCAAACTTTTCCCGGTTCCCATGTAAACTTTAAAATTGATCATTTCAAAATTGAGCAGCTTATAATGGTATTCCCGGCTAGCTAATTAATCTAAGAACACGCTATTGTCTAATTGTTTAGGCAAGGTCAAGTAAGAGAAAGCCCAGCCAGTACAGTTTACAGAGTAGCTCCTATTCTTAAGATGAGTCGTCATGACGAACACATTCCTATGATTCTTTATTCAGAACGTTATCCAACTTCATTTATAAACAAAAAACACAGCAAGAATTTCAGATAGCATTGTTCTTTACGCACTGAAATAACGTAAGCTTAGAGTAAATCAGGATCATTGTTTAAAGTGCCATTTCCACGGCTTACTATGAAGATCACTCGTTCGAGCATTGAGCCGCTCAAGAACCGGACAGTACCGCTATGAGAGCTGTCTTCGGCCGAAACGAAACGAAAGCATAAAAAATGTTCATCATTGCTGTGTTATGCTCAAGAGAGGTTATTGAAACCCATATGCACAACCCATGCAATATGCACGGCACCGAAACGAGCCGAAAAAAACCCGGCCACCTGTTAGACCTGATGTTAATTAACC
The DNA here is from genome assembly GCF_030247195.1 of Topomyia yanbarensis. Taxonomy (NCBI): domain Eukaryota; kingdom Metazoa; phylum Arthropoda; class Insecta; order Diptera; family Culicidae; genus Topomyia; species Topomyia yanbarensis. The sequence goes on from NC_080672.1 coordinate 254,458,079, forward strand.
CCGACAGCAAGAAGTGCAAGTTTTCGTACGGCTTGGACTAGAGAAGCAGAAGCAAAACGGTTGATGGTGCCTCTCTTCTTAGCTTGTGGCGTTGTTCCCGAGTATGGCGTGGAAGCGCCGCTACTGCGTGCCACTGCTTGACCATTCTGTGAAACAAGTACAATCTATGGCACTATTTGCCGTTTCTTAAAGACGAGGATTATCCCCCATATGTAGCTGCTGACAGCACGGTTAGGCAGACGTCTTGTTCTTCATCAGCTGTGCTGGGATTTTTCCTCGCCCGATCAGAATGATGGACAATAAATTCCGCGATTACGGTGGCACTAAACTGGCAAATTCCTAGATCAAACGACTTTCTCAATTGCCTCCTCAGACCGGATGCAATTTACAATGCGGCTCATAGTGCATAAAATTGTACGACACTATTAACATTTTTACGAGTACAAATTAACTGCTTCTACTTTTTTACGATCAGTTGCGCGGCCCGCAAAGTATCCGATATCACTCCACAGGTGCCGTTTAAACTCGGTACAATATGGGCGATATTTCAGCGGCTTATCGGTACAGGTTTCTGATGTCTATTGAATCCTAAATGGGTGATTGTTTTTATTACTTACCGATCGTTCGCAGATCCTTCGATGTGCTAAAAAGGGTCAAAGCGGTCGAAATGCTACCACTTTACGCCAGACGGTCCAATTTTACCTTCCGGTCCGTAGAGCGAACTAGCCAAGGATAATTGGTGTGAAAAAGGGCCCCATTCGATATCGCACTAAAATGATTGAAAACAGTTTGCTATAGTAGTACAGTTGGCCTACTGCGATCCGGCTGAGTAGGCCACACAAAGCAGCCTAAGTGGATAATTTCATGGTCGCAACAGAAGCAGTACCAACCTGCTTACTGGTTATTCTGCTCGCGGATGGGTTCTTTTCCCTCGTGCCCTACCTGAACGTGGTACAATGGTGATGAGGTGGGATATCGGAGCCGAGCCGTAACTGTTCACAAGCGGCCGTCGGTCCTGGCTCAGGCCGTCAGAGTGAAGACAAGTAATAAGCTATCAGAGAATAATCATTACACAATTATCGTAAATCACTCGATTTATTGTTCAATTTAGCTTTGCACCAGCTGTAGAGTTAGTAGAAAAGATATGATTTTCCCCAAGTGGTGTAATTTGTACGTGATTTATGTAAAGTTGGTGAATTTAGTAATTATTTTTCAAATTTTACAACAATGCTCGGTGTCATTCCTGACCCCGGACAAACGGGCAGCTGTTTTTATCGAACGATTAATGACCTCTTTTGTTTTATTGACAAACCTTTCTGAGATGTTGGGAGTGAAACTTCAGTAATTCAAATCGTGTGCAACTATATCGATTTAGTTAAATTCGTCGGTGTAGAAACCGGCAAAGCAAATAATAGTATTTCACTGTAAAGTTTTTAACCGACTTTTACCGCAGAACGACGCATTGCGAGACGATTTTAACTCGATAGCATCTGAAAGGCTTACTATGTTATCATTCAGAAATATTCTAAACTTGAGTTTTATGTTGTTGAATGGAATATCATCGCAAAATCAGGACAGCCTGACTGTCAGGGCAAAAATTGGTTCCTTTACCGTAAATTCGCTGTATAAGGGCCGATTGTGCGCCACGCGAAATATCGAATATTTTCACTGGGAATACGGTGCAATATCTACCAAGCACCTAGGAGTGGTCATATCTCATTTCACGACAGTACCCGAGTAGAAGAAAATAACTACAAAATACCAAGTTCAGGTATACTGTACCCAATACTTGAACCCCCCAATAAGGTATTGAGGAGCCTTGCATGTAAGGTAAAATACTTGAAATATTAACTGAGACATGTATTACGAATAACTAATTGATGATAAAACGAGTTATTATAATACCTTAAAAATAACAAAACCGTCTATTCCAATGACAAGATTCACTGTGGTGAGATATTCAATAAAGTATTGATTTGGTATTTGTAAAAGAAACTGGAATACATAAATAATACTAAAATAATATATACCTCATTGAGGTATCAAGCGGGTATTGAACAATGTTTCTTCAATACCTGCTTAATACCTCAATGAGGTATTAACCCTTTCATGTCCAACTTTTTTCTAGTGCATGTAGGGTTTCAAAACTATTTTTCCTTTAAAACGGTGGGGTCAAGAAACTCGAAAAACCTTTTTCATAAAGGTAGGTGCTTTCCTTGCAGTGCTAGAAGCTACTCAATTTTAACCTTTACCTAGAATATTTACAATTGTCCAACTGCGTGGAAAACGTAGCCAAAAATAGTCTAAATTGATAAGTTTTATCAGTTTTCACTAATATTGCAACATAACGAAGTTAAATGAAAAAATCATTTTCCGTCGTCAACGTAAACGGTCCCTGACAGCACTGCTCCATCGGAGTTCAATCAGACTAACTACAATAACTTCAGTTCTAGAGCTGATCCCTGTAAACGTTAATACTCAAATGAAAGCCAATAGTCACATTTATTAGCCTTACTTGTTTTTGTGAGCAAATCTTGCCTTAATCAAAAGTTATAGCTGTTTAAAAACGTTGTTGTCCACAAACAACATGGGCATGAATGGGTTAATAATCAATTAATACCAGGTTTTGGTATGATACCAGAAAATAGTACGCTCGGGTTATGGGCCAGTTATTTTCTCCTGGTCGGGTAGGTACCAGCATTGATTTGTGTAACTAGCAAACTATCAAAGTACAGTTGTCATGCGCTGCCGACATACGTCCGTAAGCAAATGATTATGGTATACCGACGCGTGCAGAAATGTTTTTGTGCTCTAACAATTATCAAGGTATTCAAGTGATTTCACCATATCTTTCTCCCAAGCTTACTTATTATTTTTTTACTGTTTTTTCGAAATAAGCCGATTTTAAGTAGGAATCAAAGTATTCTCCATAGTCTTAGTTTTAATTTTCCAAACGATTTTTGTGTCATTTACACATTGGAAAAAATGACGCTCACATTTTTGCAAAATATGGTGTCGGGATAAAGTGGAGAACTTTTTTGGGGAAATGTCAACAATCGCTAATGATATGTCATCAAAATGTTGTCAATCAGGTAGATCTTGTTACTTCTGCTATATGAAAGCGGGCGCTTTTTTCATAATTTGAACATCTTTCGGAAAAATTATTACCACTTCGGTTTCTTGGAGATAGCTGAACCGATTTTAGACGATAAACAGGACAGAGTTGTAACTGTACAAATCATTCAATATCATTGTTAACCTTCCGATAGACGCACTAGAACAATGAGTGCGCGTCACTCAGAAAATACAGCGAAAGCGTCTTTGAATACAAGCGCTCACTCGTTCAGTGAGGCATTCACGCGATTTCAGGAAGGCCTGACATAAAGATTTCAACATTTTTCCATAATCTTACTATGCATAACTTCTTCTATTTAAGATCTTTCTATACCTGATGCATATCCTAAACTGACAGGGGTCATCCATATACCACGTGGACAATTTAGGGGAGGGTAGGGGTCACGAGAAAGTCCACGCTTGTCCACGCTGAGGGGGAAGGGGGTGTGGGAAATGTCCACGTGAACTTGTGATTATACTATTATTACAAATGCAACAAATTTGTATCATCATTAGTGTGAGCGTGGAAACCTGGTACCCGGAACCTTCAAATTTTCTCAAGATTTTGAAATAGTCGAAGTGCTTATAACAGAATAGTGTGAGTGTGCATGCATCTGCGAAAATTAAAAACATCGATGGGAACTATCATAAAAAAATCAGAGGAAATCATACGAAACCGAATCCGAGAAAAAACTTTCGGCCTAAATGACTTAATTCGATTTTCTGTAACTTGATCTAATCTCACTAATATTAGATTTGAAAGCTTGAAATTATACAAGTCACTTAACATCGTTGTTAGCCTTCCAGTAGACGCACGAGTACACTGAGTGCGTGTCACTCAGCCATAAAGATTTCAACAGAGTAAAGCCATGTCAAGTGATCCTCGAATTTTTCGCAAAATCACCGATTTTCATGAGATATATTTTATTGTATAGGGATTATGGTGAATAGCTTTTGGTATAAATATTTCGTTAAAACTCTTTTTTTTCTTTAAGATATTAACCCTTGAACTTTATTGCGTGACAAAATTGTAAATTTCATATCTCAAAAACTACTGAAGATAATTGAATGAATTTTTGTACACTTATGGAATAATATTTATACTATTCTATAAAAATATTTATACTGTATAATTGTCTGAATAACGGTACTTTGCATCTATTTAAAAATTTCAATCGCGTTATCTTATGTTCTTCACGCTCAAAAACTTCAAAAAGTACGTCAAATTACGCGTCAATCTTTCACCTTTAATAATTTGTATTGACAATGTACCATTTTTGTTCCTATCGAGAGTTACGGATGATTTTGTAAGAGTGCGCTCTTTGAACGCACGGCTCACTTTGATGCAACCCGCGAGAGCTTACATATTGGCAACGCCGCATGTCTCAACGTCAGAATGCGCATCGCGTTGGAAGTGTGCATCGCATGACTAAATGAAATCACATCTCTAAATTGGTGCAGAAGAGCAAACTTTTCTATACCGATTATAAAAGGTGAATGTTTTCCGGATGTTTTGAGATACTTTTAGATTTTTTTACCGAAATGCACAACAAAAACAATAGTTGTTTAATGAATACTTTTTGTTTATTAAAATTTAACGTTACTAGAAATTAAACTGTATCGCAAATAACCGAAACTTAACTTATGTAATACGCTTATGTCATTGCCATCTTCAAAGAGCCTTTTGTTATAACATTTTCGTTTTTGACAGTGCACAACACCAGTGTAGTCGGTGCTACACTCATTCAAACTTGAGTGTAATCAGTCTATCTCTTTTTTGCACTACACCGGTGTAGCAGCAGGTAAAAACGAAAACGCTATTAGTCAAAGTACGTCTATGTTTTATCCAAATTCATTATTAGTGTACAACATTTTACAGGAAAATGGAACATCTTATGATGACATCATTTTACTTCTCGCTTTTATGCTCACTGAGTGATCTTACTTATATACAACGATGTGTCTTGTGAAAAATGTTTACTTTAAATCTGTTTTCCAATCGCATTGATATTGGCGTTTTTATTTTATCCCTATTGCTTCTGATAATTCTGCTCATTGGTGGTTATCCAAGTTCTAGTAAGATATCATCATCATCGGTCATTATTTCAAAACCATCCCTACTTTTTAACGGAATGCAACATTCGTTTGATCGACCCATATTGATAATATAAAAACAATTCAATGTTTTTTTTTCGAGCAAATATACCGTGCTACCACCTAGACAGAACCAACTGACGATAAAAAGTGGTGAAATATGTCAATTTGCAAAAAAGTCATGTCCATGCAGATTCAAACATGCCCAATGCTCAAGTTGACACTGCGGCTGCCAATATCTGAGTGCGCCGGTTCGAGACATTGAATGACAGAAAACTCCTGAAAAATATAATAACACTAAAAGCCATGCAAGTTACTCGGAAAACATTCACCTTTAATAATCCGTAAAGAAAAGCTTGTCTTTTTGCTCTTATATCAGAGATGGCAATTTTGAACAAGAGATACGCTTTTCCAAAGCGATGCGCATTCTTACGTTGAGACATGCGGCGTTGCCAATATGTAAGTTCTCGCGGGTTGCATCAAAGTGAGCCGTGCGTTCAGAGAGCGCACTGTTACAAAATCATCCATAACTCTCGATAGGAACAAAAATGATAAATTATCAATACAGATTATTGAAGGTGAAAGATTGACGCGTAATTGCACATACTTTTTGAAGTTTTTTAGCGTGAAGAACACAACATAAAACACAAATAATTTTTTTTAAATAAATGCAAAGTACCTTTATTCAGACAATTATACAGTATAAATATTTTTATGTCATAGTGTAAATACCATTCCATAAGTGTACAAAAACTCATTCAATTATCTTCAGTAGTTTTTGGGATATGAAATTTACAATTTTGTCATGCAATAAAGTTTAAGGGTTAATATATTAAAGAAAAAAAAGGAGATTTAACGAAATATTTATACCAAAAGCTATTCACTATAATCCCTATACAATAAAATATATCTCATGAAAATCGGTGATTTTGCAAAAAATTCGAGGACCACTTGACATGGCTTTACTCAACAGTGTATAACTTGAATGGGTGCTTACGGACAAACGAATATGGGACCGTTTCGATGAAAAAATCCAGCACTTTCAGAATAATGTATGATATAAATATTGTTTTTTTTATTGTCCAATAACAGGGAATAATAAACAAAAAATCTGTCACAACTCTTTTCAAACAAGCCACAGTGATTTGGTCTCTTTATCAAAGTTATGTATCTTGTCACAAAAAAATGTTTCTGAACATTGTAATCACGAGGAATCAGAAGCATTGTTAAGTTTTTAAATTTGAATTTAATAAGTTCGTCAGAGAAAACATCCCATACAGCGATAACTATAAGCGACAAAAAAGTATGTCTTCAGCAGAATATTTTCTTCAACAACTTTCTCGAAGACACTCATGCTATCTCTGTTCGCTTAAAAGTTAGGTATTCTATAGTCAACCATGATCAATTTTTTAAAAAATGAATATCGCCAAATGTCGTTTTTCATTCGCATAAACATTGTAATACATGTCATTTCGCAACTAAGGATACTTTTAGCTGCACCTAATTAAGAATGTTTTGAATCACTGTACAACCTACTTAACATGATCAGCGACAATAATTACAGCTACAAACGAGCTGCAGTTATAGTTCCTCGTAGCGTGCAAAGCACCATATTAGGGTTACTAAACAACACAAATGGTTGTTTTTGAAATTCGCTTCGCACTGTAGGGGTAATACCCATGATACTTCGTGCGCGACTGGCAACTTTTTTCCCGCCAGTAATTCAGTTTAGAGAATGGAGATATCCTGTGTTCAGTCGCCTTGTGGCAAATGGGAACAGAAAATTGTGTCTGTATATCAGTATTCCATTGAATCACAGCCAACCTCATCTTGACTTGAAGCGGAAATTTTACAGTATAGGGTTTGATGTCCGCATCCATTGCACAATGGTCCAGATCGCTAATTTAGAAGGAATTTTAACTTTCTGAAAAACCTGTATAATTTAGCCGAATCATGTTTTAGGATGAATTTGTGTACATCAGAAGATGCTTCTTTTAGTTGAGACAGTTATTAGGGTGGTTCTAGTATATCTAAAATACGAAAATAAACTTTTTACTGATGAAAGATAGAGCTCCACGGTCTTCCACAAAGTTGTAAAGAAACTTATTTTGAATAAATTCGTTAAATATATCAAAGCTCTATCTCTCTTAGTTTTTGTTATATAAGAAATTTAAAACAATGGATTAGGGTGTGCCTGAAAAAAACGTTTTGCCTTTCTCATATAAAGAAAGGCTATGCAATCACTTCAAAAATAGATTTTCAAACCGAGGCCCGGAGGGCCGAATTTCATATCCCATTCGATTCAGTTAGTCGAGATCGCAAAATGTCTGTGTGTATGTATGTGTGTGTCAAATAATGTCACTCAATTTTCTTAGAGATGGCTGAACCGATTTCCACAAATTCAGTTTCAAATGAATGGTATAACGCTCCTAGAAGACGCTATTGAAGTTTTAGTTGATCGGACTTCCGGTGTTACGGGTTGAAGAGTGTGACCACACAGCAAATTCCCATATAAACTGGTAACCCTAATAATATAATACATATTCAAATACATTCAACATTACTTGGATTTGCGGGTCTAGATCACTAATGACCAATTAAGGTAGTTTTGACCACATTGACGGATCTTGATGCCACCTGGGAACTCAACAAGTTCCCGAGGTATTGTCACACCTATTTCCCAGCAAACTCTTAACCGAAGTTTACAAACTTGATTTCAATACAAAGATATAATACTCCTATTGACTGCTATTGACATTCATTCATTTTGGCTCCGGAGTTACAGGTTGGTAATTGCGGTCACATAAGAACTTCTCGTATACGCCGGTACAATCGAAATACCTCATAGGTTTAAAATCTATTGAAATGAACATCAATTTACTTCGATTCACAAGCCACTTTGATGGCGAATCAAAGATTATTGAAATGTATTGTCCTTTATCGATAATTCCGAAAGTCCCGGGGTTCCGGGCAAATTCCAGATCTAAAGCCACTTTGGTGATGACAACCAAATTTCACTAACCTAGTCTCAAATGGAAGGTGAAATATGCAGTTCGATGTTGAACCTTCCGTCAACCCCTCCACCTCCTACCTCTTAACCCCAGCCCTCTCTCACCCGCCACCATCAGACCAACCTCCCACATGCTTTCTCTTCATCCACCCCGTATACTACAATAAGTTAGTTGATTCCCGACGCATCCTCCCTCTCCTAGTAATTATATACCTTCCCTAATCCACCATGATGTTAACATGAAGACAACATTGAACTCACGCTGATTAAGCTATATAAATACCATATTATTGTTTGTTTCAAGTGTGTCAGTATCGACATGTTGCTTATCAGGTTCGTAACAGTCGTGCAGTTATATATTCTCATCAAGTGTAATAAGAATGTAATAGATATTTCCACAATGTTATATTGAAAATTGCCAGCCATTAAATCATAGTTTGGATAAATGAGAAAGGTACAATTGCACCACTAGGTGATTAAAACAGTTTTTTTAGTATAACTTTCGCATCTTTTACTTTTTGTTAAAACAACACTTTAAACAGCTTATAGAAAACTTCAAGGTGAGTATTTTTCTCTTGGACACCGAAGGTCTAACATTTTTCTTTCAAAAGTTATGGACACTTTTCGCCAAAAAATAGCCTATTTTAAGGCTCATTATCGCTGATGCGGACACCTAGAATTGATTTTTTTTTGACCACATGAAAGATCATACTTTTTAGTATATTTGAGCAAATATTGGCGAATACGATATTTTTTTTAAATTTTGCAATTTTGATTTAAATTTTGTAGTTTTGCAGGCTCAACGCATTCATACTCATATCGTTGTATTATGCAAAAATGCCACTTTCAAATATCATTCTCTCATCGCAGCAAGCTTTGCATAAGTGGAACAACTGTCAAAAAATGTTTTCTGATTTTATTCGTTTTAAATAAAACTGTAGTCAATATGGATATTAGTCGAAGGGAGTTGTCGAATTTGCTTATCGCTGATAAAAAGACAGATGAACTGCTTAAGTTCATTACAAGTTATAATTTAAATGTAAAATTGAGACTTGTTTGTAATACACCCAGGATCGCACCCAACAAACGCATGGCTGTGTTCTACTCACAGAAACGTTAATTGTAAATTTCGTTAATTCTCCAAAAAATCGACAGCTGTATTGGTTGACTTAATGTATATAACATTATATATCAACAAAATCTTCATTAAATGAAAAAAATCTCCAATAAAATTATTCTTCCATTATTCATATCGATAAAGCTCAACTTTCAGAATGGTTAATGAATGAATATTATCACAAAGATTTGCATTGTTTTTTTTAAAACATGCAAACAGGTTTGACAAATTTCAACTACAGGAGTTAGTATCTTCAATAGATAATCCAGCCAAAGGTAAACAACTCAATTGATTCGATACAGATTTCGACACAGAAAAGAAAATACATGTGAAAAGATTTTTCGAAAAGATAATATAGATTTCCTTTTGGCAACCCTGACCAACACCACGCACAGTGGTCGGAAATTGGAAAAAATTGGAATAAATTAATAACTCCTCGTGGTTACGTTATAGAAATAATTCGACAAAGTTAATGCTTGCTATTTAGGCCTCCATGTGGTTACAGCAAAGTAGTTCGAAACTTAGCTGCTAAGGCGATGTTTCACTCAGCTTTTAAAGAAGCATGCTATTATGAGCAACTTTTTCAAAGGAACTAACAATACAGGTCGTAAAGGTTTCGAGATAATGCGCTATTTTTGAAAAATATTTTCAATAGTAGGTTTTTACCCATAACTCATTTAGCTTCAGTTCAATAGTGAATCTTTATTCTTCATTTTTCCTTAGTATAACCTAGAGAATAATTTACAATACAAATTAATCGAACGACATTTTTGCATTGCCTCCATGTTACGCTAGCATTAAAAAGAAAAACAACGTTCATTGATTCACGCGATTATACCACCAGCTGGCGGTAAGTCCACCAGTGAATCGTCAATAAATATAAATAGGATATATACAGTAAAAATTTGAAAGCTCTATCAGTTCATTAATGACATCCAAGGGTAAGCAGTGATGATACTACCTACGGTGGTTCATGATTACCGCCAGCTCTACTTAACTTTTTTACCGCTATTGCAGAATGCTTGCCAAACCAAATATTTCCCGGTCATTTTTGAATATATTTTTATTTGCATTTTTCTGCAAAATATAATTTTTATCTGATAGTAAAATATCAGGCACCCATGAAACCGTGTTGTACACTATGCCAAGCTGTTTTCCAAGTTTGCAATGGGATAATGTCGTATTTTTGAGATGCACGAGCTGATCTTTTTTACGTTTGCTTAGCTGAGTTTTCTGGTTTACTTCAAAACAATGCAAAGAAATTTCATCAGACTTACAAAATACAATTACGTAGTACACGTATTACAGTTTCTTGAGTACCATTAAGAATGATAATTTCCAACAAATCTGATGATAGTATGAACGAACAACCGTCCAAATAGATAAATGTTAACTGTTCCTGTATTGCTTGTATCAAAAAGTGTGATACTTTACCGATAGACTTCTAAAATAGACTGTCGGTCAAGATGGTCTATTGTCATATAATCGCATATATTCTTTTCCAGCCTGCACATGAGTAAATTTATGGTAAACCCAGTCCATCATCCACATGTTTGGTCAAAGAACTCTTCATGCAAAATATGCTTTGCACTTACTTTCAATCTTGTCTAAATGAGCCTGCCTAACTCTAGTTTTCAGATCTAAGTTTATAGCTTCGCTCTAGAATCCCAATCTTTTTTTTTCAATTTTCATAACTTTCGTTTCTCTTAGTCTTCAATTTACCGAAAATAGCCATCGAAAACCGATACTGCGATAGTGTACATTGTATATCATCTCATGTCGCAAAATTTAATTGTTTGTCAGCAGATATGAATTTTAGGAAATTGTAATTCTGTTGTTTTGTTTCATTCAGCATTCCTAACACTAACTATTGACCATTGTCACTTCCGTCAAGAAAAAAACGACCGCATTGAGTGTGTAAAGTTAACGCTGCTAACTATTTTATCCAGAAAGAGTCATACCACTGTTGCCAACCTGTCTATATTAGCCAGATCATAAACATACATAACGGTGTGTATCGTCTAGTAAGGAAAGTCGATTTACCATACTCTGATTCTGAATTCAATCACGGAGTACTCGTCAATTCCATTAGGCTATGTTACAATTCTAAAAACAATCCTATACAAGGAGCGAAGAAGGAGAAACCCCCAAACCAACGCATCGTTACTTCATGTTTCTTCAAAAGAGAATATAAACTAGATTACCACTTCCATACTAGCACGTAGCTTCTGGTCTTATAGATGAAACCGATAAGAACCATTCGCGGACGGACAATAACCACCCTCAACCGACCGCGCGGCTGCTTCGCGAATGAGCTGGACGAATTCGTCTATAAGTAGAAAAAAGTTGCATTCCTTCATAAATTAATTTTATCTGTAACGTTTCCAGACCGAACTGATTGACAGAGAAACACGCGTCGTACATTCGCGGGAGGTAATACCCCGCCATCCTCTAGCAAATATGTACCATCAACTGAGACTTTAGCGCTAAGTATCAAGCCCATAGACCCAGCATCAGCGATGTTTCATCGGTGTGCAAAGTAAACAACCAACGCACCTCCGTCTTCGGTTGATTCATTAGGCGGTCTAAGTGGGATGTGGGAACTTTTAATTACCACAAATTGCTACGCACCTTGCAGCTATCCTGCCCAACATGGCTACCTTGTTGACTGACCATTTATGCGCACTCACAGACTACTTGATCGATCACAATCACCGAGCCGCAGTACTAACGAATATTATCGGGTAATACATACATGCAGAACCGTTTGCCATTAGCAGATAGTATGTGATTTTCGCTTGTCCCAATCACCATGGTTACGCGCGGTGTTAATTTCATCTGCATAGAGCTAATTTCCTGCGGGACTTGTTTTCCGTCCCCCACTTGGCGCGTGCCCGCAGGGGAAAGTTGGCTCGGCAAGCAAGGCTGGCTGGCGACATAAATCATGCATACCCGCAGGAGGACAATGAAATGCTGACCATTGGGTGCACCAGAATCTGGACAGTTTTACGATTGACAGTTGAATAGAGTAGCTGCCGGTTTAGATAGACGAGCCAGAGGATGCTGATGATGATAATGCGTTTGTCACTAATCATTGTCGTGTTTCTTTTGAGCTGACTTTGACAAATAGCCGTGTAGCGATTCGTGTAGATAGGCTCTGGATATTGCATTTACAAGGTGTTCTTGCGGTTGCTGAACACACTGCAATTGGGTGCTACTGAAGTCATGGGAAACAGTTTCGATATTTTATTCTGGAACACAATGAACTTATCTTCGTTTTGCGCTGATCCGGATACCCGCAATAAATCGAATTTATAATACTGTGGATTAATAATTAATGCATATGATTTTTTTTTTTAATTTTTCATGGCAGGTGATGTATAAACAGTCAGAAGAGATGAAAAAGAATCGAATCAATCCTGATAAAAATAACGCCAGCGCATTTTTTCAATTACTTTTTTTCAAATTTCTATCTTTAATATTACAACGTAATGTAAGAGTCAAGTATGTGGGAAAATGGCACGCGAAATAACAATAGCACAACTTTTCAAATATAAACTCTTGCAATCAATTATGCTATATTTTTCCTTAGTGGAGAAAATTTTAGGTAAAAACTATTTTTCTCCACTGCGAAGAAAACAGGTTAATGCGTAAAGGGCATAAGACCTATAACTAAACTAATTATGGTGGTGCGTTTCGAGTTCCTCTCATCAGAATCCAACACTAACTTAGTGTCAGTACAAAGAGGAAACGCAATTTTTGTTTTTGAGCAAACCCGTAGTCCTGCTGAATGTCTCGTAAGAAAAGGAGTTCTGATTAATTAATATCATCTCAATGGATGATGAATATCAATGAATCAATGCACCGAAACTTGGTTGCCTTACTAAGCCGAACCATGTTTCGGTTCATTAATTCTCATCAGAACGCCGTTCTTGCGGAACAATGCACAGGACTAGGGGTTTGTTCAGAAACACAAAGTGCATCATCATGTTCTGGATCTAACATCAATCAAGCGCTAGCTTAGTACTGTCACTAAGTTAGTGTCGGATTCTGATAAGAGGAACCCGAAATGCATCGCTATGAATTGTCTGATTGATATTAGAATCCTTTTCCAAACGAATATCCCTAGGGTTCATTTGCCATGCTTACTGCGTAACCGGTAGTCGCCAGAGCTCTACTTACAGTTGCCGAGTTTAGCATCATTCGTGTCAAATTACGCACAAAAGACGAAACAATGTATAACAAATCAGTGCAGTTAGACAAACTAGTCTTACTGCTGCGATCGTCGTTTATTAGAAAACACAATGGCCTCTACCCCAAAAAGGACTGCCCCCATACGAACAACTTCCCAGGGACCATGAATTACCATTAGTTAAAACCGTTCGAACAATGAATCAATGCACTCCCCTGCTTGCAACCTGCTGTGTGACTTTTTACTTGTTCATAGAAATGGTATCTTAAGCTGGCTACAACTCGAAACCGGTAAATCCTAAAACCGGTGCAAGCAGTTCGAAGCTTGATGGTGGTTTTAACCGTAGACGGGAATCGCATCCGCACAGGTTGCACTCGCACAATCAATGCCATTCTTCGCCACCGCCAGCAGAAAGGTTTCATAGAAAAACGCGTTCCTCTGTTGCGGCCGTCTCAGACCCTAATGGATAAAAAGTATCATCCCTCTCCAGTTACCCCTTACCATCATCCGTCTGCTATCCAAATGGGTCGATTTTCAATAGATTAGCCTACACTCTTTCTACCGTGCGCCTCCCGAATCGGATCAGCATTTTACTAGAGATGATATCACACTGAGGTAATTGTTTGAGATTAGAGAATCTAGATAAAGGAACGCATTGCCGCCACTCGCTGTTGATGCTTGATTCCGATATGATCCTACCGACGCCAACGGTCAGAGTTATTGGGGTCTGGACCTGGCGGGGTTCTGGGTCGGTACATGCTTCAGGAACGCAAAAAATAATTACTGGCCCCCGTCAGCTTCTATAACACACACGTGAGCCGCAAACTCACTTCTGTTTTACACTTATCGAGATTGTATTACAATCTTTCAATAAAGCCCAATAAAAGGAGCGCTTTTTCACCTCCGTACGTGACTGACCAACGATGGGCTGCCAGTTGCGAGGAGGGCGGAAAAAAAAACTTTTCATCACCGGGAATATCTGTCCGTCCGTCGGTCCTCCATCGGAAGGAGAAGAAAAATAAACAACATTTTTGCAAAGTTTCCTTACATGCACGACTACAGCTACCTTTCTTCTCAATCCGACGAAAGTCGATGAAGGCTATTGATTTAAGGTAAATGATAAAAATTGCGAGGAAAATGCCTTACAATCAATAATAATTGTTCCTAATTGGCCCAGAAAGGGAGTCTCGTACCGAGCTTCGTACCTTTGCTTTATCAAGCTAGCTAGTGAAGTAGGCGGCGGAAAATTACACACACGTTCTGATAGGAATTCGATATCTTGTTCGAATTTGGTTGTGAGGGATACAGTGAGATAGGATCAATTCCGTTATCGGACAGATAAAATCGGTATTGGGAAACAAATTTATTGGTGAGAAAAGGATTACCGTTTGGTGGTGAACAGTGTTAAATAGATTGACCAATTAGAAATTCACCTATGGGGATTGAAATATGCCCAATCTGTTGATTCGTGTTCGTGTGTTCGAATAAGTAAATGAAATACTTTTAAATAAAGAAAATTAATTCGGTGCCATTTCTTCTAAATTCAGTTTTAATTCACTATTTTAAATAATTACGGGACAAAAGTAAATTGTGTTTTTAGTTAAAAAAAGGGTCCAAGGAAGCTTTTAAAAGCTAATATCATACAAAATGTACCCCTGGGAAGTTATTTATGCATGTTCGAACGGACTCTATGTCCAAACATTTTACTTATTTTTCAAAAACAAAGAATTAAGACAAGCTATTCTTCAAAAACAAAAAATAAAATAAGCATGGTGTGAATTATAAGCGTCTTCGTCTGCAAATATACACAGTTGATTCCCCATGTTAAGCGGAGATTTCTGCCTTGCCGTGATCTGCTTTTTCATAGTTAAGTTTAAAACAATTTTACTCCAGATATTGCAAAGATCGGCCATCAATACTGCAAAAATACTGCTGTATTTTCTCTGCCATCGAGTTGATTCTCAGAACTTACCAGCCAACTCAATAGCTGTTTACCACACTGGGTTAGGAACAATAGCATTTACTTGAGTTTCAGCTCCCTGTACATAAGCAAAAAGCCGAATACGCAATTGTATTACTGCAGGACAGTAACACACCAAATAATATGAAGTTTCGTATTCCGATTCATAAAGATTACATGAATAAGCATGCTGTATAGTAGCCATGTAATAATCGAGTTTACAATGTTTCGTCAGTGCCCTGACTAGAATTCTGCAATTATGTTTGGAAAAATGAAACAAATTGATTAACATTTTCGGGCTCACACTCTGCACAAAAGTCATTGTTTGAACGCAAGTTTGCAAGCTATGCCAACGGTTAGCATGTTCGTATATAGCCCAAGAGCGAATCTATTATTCAACTTATTGACAGTGATAAAACTGGTTCTGGACCAACGAAGCTCTTCGTCCGCCCATTCATTTTCAGCAATACCGGAATGACCAAGTACCCATAGAAGGTAGATAGAATTTGAAATACTAAGGTGTTCGATTTGAATTCGACATGCGAATACACATTTTGATCTACAATCTACCGAATTGATTGTTTTTAGGACAGCCTAACTGCCAGAGTAAAAAAAATCTTTTATTGCAAATTCCCTGTTGATTGTACGCCATACAGAATTGCAAATATTTCTGCTTGGAATACGGTACAGTATCTACTAATGGAATAAGATTGGTCTAACCTCATTTCACGACAATAGACACCAGCACCGGCTTGGCCCTCCAACAAAGAAGCGGCAGTATAAAAAACTATGTATTCTGCAAGTTGTCGCTTCATACAGCCAGGCAGCCATTTTTCGTAAGGAAGAACTTTCACATTGAAAGTTTTAAAAGGAAAACTACATGTGAGTGTAAGGAAGCCAGTATATACTCGTCGCAAGTAATAATTTGGGGCCACAGTCTTGTGTGGTTAGTTCCACGATCTATTGGGTTACTATTTCAGGGCCCAGTAAACTTAATACGGGAAGAATAGGAAGTTTTAGAAACACATATAGAGGTTTCAAGTTCAAGAGTGCCTCTAGAACATGCAAGGTTTCTTGGTTCTGAAATCGATGTGAGTACACCAATTTACTTTTGAGTCGTGAATTATTCCAACGTACTTAACTTGATCACGGTGTCTCTGGTAGAAAATATTTCTAGTCTAGTTTAGTCTACGCATACACAGCCAATACATGTAGGGATCCTGGAAAATTGCAAACGTTCGTACACAATTTTTCTTGTCATTATTAATGTTTGTGGCACATATTGAATATGACACAAGCATTAAAGCGGCCAGGCCAACTGTGCAGCGTACAAAATAAAGATGATTCAAAATTATACGGTAATCAAATTATTCATTGAATGAATAATTTAATCAACGGATTATTTTGAACCTTGAATAAGGAAGAAACGTGAACAACCGTACACATTCGTTTCAATTTGATGGGGGATTGATAAATCGTTGGGAGTGACTTTGCTAAGAGGGTTAATGTCACTCCTTTGGTCCTAGGTTGCTGGGATGGGACACAAGTATTTAGCCCTGCCTTGGCTAATGAGCCACGGTTATAGCGCCCTTACTCGCTCTCTGAAACAATAGAGAAAATTGGCGAAATCGGTTAATTAGTAGTAATATAAACAAAAAACGCATAAAAATACAAATCAATAGACAACTCATCTTCGACAAAAATCCATACAGGACTTCTATGTCCTAATAGACAGTACAGGATCAGGAAAACAGAAACCTTCCACATTCGTCGAGCCTTGACGGAAAACACAAATAACTGTACCGTATAATTCACAATAGGCCAAACCGATACTAAAAAACGACTGAGAAGTCATTGCTATTTCTATTTGGCTCAAAACAACAATAGTGGTTCCTCAAACAAACACAAACACGAAAGATAAAAACGATAAGAAACCATATCCAGTTCAATACAACGGATACGGTTCGCCGAAATTGTCATCATTAAGCTTCCTGTTCTCTAACGAGCTACTCACTTTTTTGTACAAAACGTTGACAATCTGTAAATACCTTGAAATATTAGAAATTCGATGTGCAAGAATGGTAAATATAAAAGTGAAGTCCTCTCTCTAGAAACTCGTTTTCATCTGAACGAGAAATAAATTCTACACTAGAACACTCTTTGTTGCTTTCCAGAAGGTTGATTGAAGTTCGGCCAACCTGGATAAAATTGATCACAACAGAATTTCTATCCGGTTTTAAACAAGGCGCATGCAGAAGATGGGATTTAAACAAACTTGAAACGACAGTTTCAACATTAAGGGTAGGATCATGGCACTTATCTGATGCATGCTCCAGACTGCCATCCGGTTGAATGAATTCCTTTGGGTCTGACACTTCTTCACCGCTTTTCTGTTTTGGTATTATTCTTTCGCGCACTAACACTCAACAATAAGAAAATTTCACCTAATTTCGAACTTAATTAGGATAACGAAAACACGCAGTGAAAAAAAACACTTTCTTCCTCAACGGTTGTTACGATTCGAATCCGGTGTCTCTGGTAGAAAATATTTAGACAAAAAATCAGTATCGCTAAACTACTCGCTAATCGAAAGCTTAGATACTCCTCTTTCATCCGAGCATAACTTTGAAATGTTCTATCGGGGGGTCTAGAACATTTATTTTTTTTTAACATTTTCATGATAATTTTTAGGTGATTTTTAAATTTGTGGCTCAAATCAGATATCTTCCTTTTAGGAAGTTTAATCTGTGAACATACACTGTCAGAGGAACGGACTTGTAACGTTAATGAAAACCTTCGAAGACATCATTTAGCCAGCTTCGCGTTGGGAATTAGGTATCTTGAAATTCTTAAAACTAACTTTCAATTTATTTTTCTTCGAAATATATTTTTGCTCGGGGTTCCTATGTTCCTGATGTTACATTTAAAATTCTATTATTGTTTTCGTTTCGTTGAAAATTACGAGTTTCACCCTAAGGAGAAAAATTGAGTAAACTCCAAAATTTCTCACTGGGACGAAATTTTTTGGTAAAACCACACACCAAAAAATAATGAAATTTAAACGACATGTAAATCAATACGAATGTAAACATACAACGATTGAATCAAAAATTTGATTGAAAATTACGCTAAAATCAATTGGAGCATCAAACAACATACAATTTTACACTTTCATTCGTGTAATATTACATGTCATTCATTTTACAGCAGTATTCGAGTAAAAATACATTGAAGTGCATTGGTTTTCTGTTTAAAGAAACTGTAATTTTCAATCCACGTGTAAAATTATAGTAAAATTCGTTGAAGAAAGCACGACAAGTCGTGTGTATTTGTGGTGGGTCTTAATTTTACATTTATATTCATGCTCCAAATATGTGCATAAAAATAAACTTAAAATTACAAAATATTTTTTTCTGTGCAATCTTTGCACTTAAGGGCACGTTTGACCAGTCATTGAAACACAAAGTGTGTTTTAGGTTTAGGGATTTGCGTCAAGCCGGCGCTAATCTATTCCGACGCAAAGTTAGTGCCGGTTTCTGAAGAAACGAAGTCGAAACGCACCCAAGTAATTTCATGTTATGTTTTGTAGTCAGCGAGAAAATCTTTGGAAGTAGCAGGGTTTTATCTGTTTTTAGGTATTGTGTATTTGTTCAAAATAGGAATGCTCTTATAGGAAATATGGAAAGGTTGAACTTTCAAAGTGTACTTTTTCAAGTAGTTCGATTTGATTAGTCGACGAAACAAAGGATCTAAATACATCAACTAATGGTAAAATGGTCAGAGAAATCCGGAAATGATAGAATTTTAAATAAGAAAAGGGCCGGTAAAGAATCCCGAGCAAAAAAACTCTAATATCATAAAATATAAACAAAATATTATTATTTCACGGATTTGAAGAATTTCTACAAAATTGTTACAATAGGTTTGTAACCTTATGTAAAGAGGTGACAGCACACCACCTTGAGGACATCCGCAGACACTCAGTTTTCTTATCTCTACTTGTCTTAACGATGAACACAGATATGAGTTGCTAAGTATTGCGTGCATCCAGTTCGTGATATATGAAGTTACTCTATGAACTCTTGCTGCTTCCAAAATGGATTCGAGAGACACGTTGTCAAAAGCGACGACACGTTTCGATGTTGTAGACAACATTGTGTAACCGAGTGGTAGTATACTTCCCACGCTGATATGGATGTTCCATTGCATACAGCGGATGCTAACATCCCGAATGTAGTGGCCGATTGGATGTGCCACTGATTTGAGAAGAAAGAAGATAAGACTGATCGGTCGGTTTACCTCCTCATAACACCCTTGGGAATTACTTTACAAAAATTCTCGTGCCACGCTATTGTAATGTTTCCGGACTACTAGTATGAACTTTTTTCAAGATATACTTGAAGTATTCATATCTCTTTGAACTAGAGCTGGAATGATTCCATCTTTTTCCGGAGACTTATACGGAGCAAAACTTTCGATTTCCTTTGATCGATTGGGTTGTCATAATTCTACGACATAGGCCGAAGAATCTGAATAACTTAAAAATACTCACGGGCAGTCGACAGTGATGGCTCCGTATAGTCTGGAAAGATTGTCTACTAGCCTCGTAACGACTTGAGGCATTTGGGCAGAGGCTTTTCCAACCATTTCGCTTAGAGCATCGAAGCGCATTTCTCTATGCTTTGCGAGCCAATTTAAATTTTTTCTGCGGTTACAAGTTCTTCTAAATAACTTTTTTCAGTCGAACAAGTTCAGCATTCCACCAAGGGGTTCTTCTAAAGGCACACATAAGTCGACGCAGAACAGCCTCTTGGTATGCCGCTATTATGAGTGAGTTTGTTTTATCCTCAACCTCATCCAAGTCGCTTTGAGATTCAATCGTCGGAAGACACTCATGAAACCTAGAAGTCAAGTCCTCTTCGTAAAGGTTCCAAATCGTTGATATGGGATAACGATATGTGCCGATATTTAGCGATACGTTTAAATGATCAATGATGATATACTTATGATCAGATAACGACAATTCGAGCTCGTTTGGTACGAGCCAGTTTGCCAACTCATGTTTAAAACCTTCAGAGCAGAGAGTTACATCTAACACCTCCTCTCAGACAGCTCGTGCAAATGTTGGCTGATTTCCTACATTAAGTATTTGCAGATTTGTGCTACTTAAGTGAACCATCAATTCGGTGCCTCCCAAGTTGATCTTATGATGCAATTTGATTCCGCACACCCTTTATGAATATTTTTTTTTCAATTTGTTTATTTGATAAGGCACGTATGCGTTAGCTTAAAGGTGCCATTTTTTCATTGCTTTACATTTTGAATTTCTTAAAACTAGGGGGATACACATTTCAATATTATTTTGTTTTATATAATAAAACTAAAAAAAAACTACAGCTAACTTATACATATAAAAGAGGGTATAATATAATATTCGTAAGATTTGGGGAACGGGTCATTTGTGTGTTCTTTGTATAGTAATTCACTTTATGATTTTTAGAAGGGAGATTGTAGAAAAAATAATTATTAACTAAGCGGAACATTTTACAAGCTTATTAACTAGAGATAACTAGAAAGAGTGGTTCAAGATTAAGGGGAATTAATTAGGACTATTTTAAAGTAGTGGTACTGTTGCGCATTTCTTAACGAGATTTAATATTGTTCAACTAAAACTAGAAGATAGGGGGGCACATAAATTTTGGGAAGATATTCAAGGGGAGAAGGGGGTGAAGTCATACATCTGTGTATCAGAGACATGGGAGGGTGGGTGGACAAGGCTGAAGGGGGGGGGGGGGGGGGGTGAGATATAAACTTTCAGTTTCCGGCATCAGGAATTAACGGCCAGGATTACAGATTTGAATGGATTGATTAAATAAAACTAGAAGATAGGGGGGCACATAAGTTTTGGGAAGATATTCAAGGGGAGAAGGGGGTGAAGACATACATCTGTGTATCAGAGACATGGGAGAGAGGGTGGACAAGACTGAACGGGGGGGGGATATAAACTTCAGTTTCCGGCATCAGGAATCAACGGCCAGGATTACAGATTCGAACGGATGTATCAAGTATTGGGACGCCGGGCCTTTATGAATATGAATTCAGTAGTTGAAAATTAATATAAATTTATATCAAGGGTTCAAATATTTTCGCCCTATAAATCAAGTAATGTTAACACTTTCTAGTAGATAGATTCCTATGGATGTTGTAGGGTGTTGAGCCCATTTTCGCCATGTTTCTATTATCACCCTACCCATTTGAAACCGTTGGTTAGAGCAGTGTCTGCCATCTTTGTTCAACGCATTGAGTCAAATGGTAGCGCAACAATAGGGGCACTCGATTCGAGTTTTCGTTGCGCTCAAACACGATAATTTCACTGTTTTCAGCGCAATTGGGTTATTATATTGGTTCTTAACAACGAAGCAAAGCTGTTGATGTCATTTTTTTCGCATTCCATTGATTGTATGCCAAGAAATTAATGAATTAGTGAGGCACCCTGCTTAGTATGGTGAAAATAGGCACTTTACCCTAGATAAAAAAATCCACAAATTCGGACTCATTCTTGTCTGATATCGGAGCCGGTGATAGTTTAAATGCGCATCTTCCTGCCTTTTTTCACGCAGACGAACCCAATCTCAGTAGGCTGTAGCTCGGTAACAGACATTCACCAGGCAGTATCATCCAATCGAAAGCAACGATAAAAAGATGCTGACATTCTCTACCCACTCGAAGAAGGGAAAAACACTGTCATGTAGCCACAACTGTCAACTGTCACACGCGGTAACGAGATTATAAATTCAAGCAAGAGCAATGATACCTTCCCGGTCTACTAGAAAATGTGCACTCATTGCTGCGCGCGGCCTGTGTCTTTTCCAATGTTTAGAAAAATGGAGTAGAGCAGAGGCGGGTGCATAACAAGACGTTTCGATATTCGAGTGACACCGAGATCTGATTGTGTTATCATTATCGAGCTGGTTGATGCTGAGCGGACGATTCACGGAGGAAGACCGAAGGCGATAACAATTGGGTAATTGATATGCGGCTACAAAGGAAAATCGGAAAAGTAATGGAAACAGGGTTAGTGTGTTTCGTACCGGTATCAATGTATTGTATCTGTATAAACAGATAATGTTGCGTTAATAAGGAATCTCTTTACAACAAACTATGTCACTGTGAATACTTAGAGCATTTGGATCATTCACAATATTCCTCAAGTGGATTACTCTATAAAGTAGGCTAGAAGACAGAAGCTGTCACATTTCCAGATCCAGTTATACTGCATAACTAGTCCTGCGGATATAACGGATGGAAACCTAACAAAGTCAGCCTACTGCGAAATAAGAAAATAGCTACAGCGGAAGCCAATGCATCGAAATCTTCAACTTTATCTGAGATTATCTTCTATCACACTATACCCTGAAGATTTTCAAATCCAAGCTTCGTGGCAAAACTCACTCACAAGTGACCAATCAAACATATTATGTAAATTAAATCATCTCCCCGTTACATATATGGACAACATTGTTTCTTCCCTTTACATAATTCAAGCTAGGGCAGCTACTCCTTGGAGAATTAGTGCCACACTTAAAAATGCATCCGACCCGACGAGCTTCCAATCATAGCCCAGTGCAGCCTCGGATGCCAATAGCAAGGCTGAGTGAAACCGCGCACACTCGGTGGAAGTAATAATTTATGGGTTGTTACAGTTTTATTGTTTTTACCTTATCTCGCCTCCTTTGCCGATGGCTTTTCCTAGTCAGGCTAGGCCAATAGGTACTCTTCAGAGATGAGCCGTTCCTCTTTGGTCAAGCAGGCCAGGGAGAAGATCGCCGCCCGACACAGGCTTTAATAACTCTTTTGCATGTAGGTACGGTTGTCGATTTTTGCCCGGTCATGTGTTCCGTTGTGCGAGAATTGGTTGCCAATTTAAAATATAGCTCGCGAGCCGCAAAAACATGACGCTTGCAGGGTCGATTCCTTTTTGCATTACATATTACAAGCACGCGCAAGGTTCGCGAGATTCCTGTTGAAATAGGTGCTTGCTTCAAACTGACAGAATGGTTCGTGGTATAAGCTATAGGAAGATGTACTACAGCGGGGAAAATGGTTGCATAGGAAAATTGTATTTCTTTGTATGACTAAATGATAGAAAGTGGAGGAAACATTTTGCAAAAATAAAAAAAGTTAGCCTCAAATTAGTACTAAAATATAACTGTTTACAGTAGATTTTCTAGACTAAAGACATTTTCCGAGTAGTTACAGAGCTCGAAGATGACGTCCTCCAGTTGCCAAGGAGACAGTGCTAGAGGGCTGTGCAATCTGATGGAACGTAACTAAAAGCAAAATGAATCTCTTTTTTATTGTATTTGAAACTGGTCATGTGGTCGATAATGATTACGATCAAGTGAGCCGGAAAGACCAAACCGGTATCCGGCCGCTGATTGAACCAAGCTGATGTCTAATGATGGAAAACAGGTTACAGAATAGAATATCTAACTTGTTAATTGTCATCGACCAGTAGAGCAGATGGCGACGCCGACGATGGTGATTTTCGTCAGGACTTGGATCTGTCGTTCGCTGCGTGATTGGCGCTTATCGCGATCACTGTCTTCATAGGTTGGATAGCGAATGCTCTCGTTTGCCTGACTGCAAGTCAGTGTAAAGGTACGGGAAATCGTGAGGGAAGTGCAAACATCAGTTTTGCTTTGTGCATGCATGCAATGGAGATTAACTTTCAGAAGACGTCTGTCCTTGGCGGAATGAATAAAGGCGCGTGCTGGGTGATACTCAACTCGAAAGCTGCCACTGGTGACACGTTGATTATAATCTAGGAATGTGGAAGACCGATTCACTAAATAACTATGTACACAAAAGTTTTTTTCATTGTAGAGGGATTTAAGTTTTGATTCGAGTAAAATGGCTTACTAACAAATCGACGCGACTGGATTATGTAACTTACTGTAGCGTGCCTTAAAAGAATTTTTGTGTTCGCAATTGGTAGTGTGCCCAGAAATTGCATTTGTAGTACTGCATGTCGGAAGTAAACTTCCTCATGAGACCGTTGTAGGCGATATTGTTTTGCAAAAATTCGTTGTACTGGAGTACGCATGCAATGAAACGATGGCAAGTCAATTAGGGACCATTACTTAATCATTTTGGGGGAGGGTCAAAATGTGACACGTGAATAAAGTACCATGAATTCTGGAACAGCTTTTGGAAAACATATTTACTCTTGAACTATTTTACGAAACCCGGAATATTATTCATGGATCCTTTCAATCATCGTGAACTAGTTCATGATTCCAAATATAAGTCACGATTCAATATCCGTGCTCGTGAAATAGTTCACAAAATCACACAATGTTATTCATGTATACGGGAACTGATTCCTGATTTCTAGCGAATGGGTCACAACTCACCATCCATGATCACGAACTAGTTCACAAAACCATGAAATTATTTTTATATACTCGTGATGATTCCTAGTATAATAGTCACGACTTACCTTTCGACTACGTGCAATAATTAACAAAATCGAAAGATATCACGCATGTATACGTGAACTAATTTATGATTCCTAGCGACTGACCATTCGTGCTCTTGCAACAATTCACAAAATCATGAAATCTTATTCATAAAAAAGTGAACTGATTCATGGTTCCTTATATAATAGTCACACCTGACCCGTGAAATAGTTCACAAAATCAAAAAAATATCGTTCATATGTTCGTGAACTAGTTCATGATTCCTAGTATAATTTTCACGACTGACCATTCGTGTTCGTGAAATAGTTCGCAAAACCATAAAATATTATTCATGGATAGTTGAACTCGTTCATGACTCGTAGAAAATAATTCACGATCTATCTTGAGTGCTTGTGATATTTAGAAGACATCCGTAGGGGAGAGTGGGTACACTTGATCCCACTTTTGTTTTTTTCTCATAACTTTTCAATGAAAAAAAATATTAAAATCGCAAAATTCGCCATTTTGGTTTTGAAGAGCAAATTTGAATTGTAAGAGCTATGAATAATATGTAAATCCGAATACTATGCACAGTCAGTAATATGAACAATTTTGGAAATCATGTCAAAACGAGGTTTTTGTAACAACGTGTGGTAACTTGATCCCCTGCCTACTAGGGCTAAAGAAACAAAGCACACTATGACTAATACCCAGTAACATTCAGCCAATCACATGTCCTGACAAATTAATTAATTAGATTACCTTTTTAGATGCACAACAAATTTTAATCATCAGTAGAAAGTTAAGACAATGAAAATTATGTTTTTCTATTTCTATACATTTCGAAAGTGTTTGAAAGAGCTAATGCTGGGATCAAGTGTACCCAGTGTTACAGGGATCAAAGATACCTATTGTATAAGGTGAACAAAATTTATTTTTTGTTGTCTGTGTTGTGAAACTTTTTATTCTAAAATTTTTTTTCTAAACGAAAGCCCTTAGAAAGTAATCGTACTTGAAAATATTCATATACAATTAGTTATCCGATCTCATACAACCGCTTAAAAAAATTGTAAAAAGATCTTCGAGATGGATATCAACAATTTTTACAAACCAAATGCTATACCTTAGATTTGTTTAAACGATCAAATATTTCATTTTCCTTTTATATTGTGGTAACTTTTGATGTATAGATTATGAGATATGACCAGGGAATTAAATATTCCCAAGGATCAAGTGTCCTCACTCTCCCCTAATCATTTTATATTTCATACAACTCTGCACATGGTTTTGAAATTTTCATGTGAACTATTTCACAAAATTTGGGTTTTATCGTGAAATGTCATATATTTATGTACAACCTATAGCGACTAGTAATAGGTGCGAGCAACAGATATTAGAAAACTAAGAGGATTTCGGACATCATTATTCATTCGATAAGGTTCAATGTGATGTCTGGACAGAAAGCGAAAACTGCGCTGAGCATCAAAAATATATTATAGAGCCACGAATCTTGTCCGTGATGTAGTTCACAAAACAAGATACCGAGAATCATTTACGGTTTTATGAACCATATCATATTGTCACGTTTCTCCAGGTAAAAGATTCGATAGGAATGAAACATGAACAGTAGTCACATTACTGCACGTGCCAACTTTTAACGTGTGCTTAAGTATAAAATATCACGATAATGTGCATATAAATTACGAAAAACGTGACTAAAATCCTGAAATCACGAACATAAATT
This sequence comes from Topomyia yanbarensis, assembly GCF_030247195.1. Classification (NCBI taxonomy): domain Eukaryota; kingdom Metazoa; phylum Arthropoda; class Insecta; order Diptera; family Culicidae; genus Topomyia; species Topomyia yanbarensis. The sequence continues at coordinate 254,484,771 of NC_080672.1, forward strand.
ACACTCCTCGTGATTAAAATATCAACTATGACCCTGAAATCATGAACACAAATCACTTACGTGCGACTAAAATAAAACTCAACACGAAACTCGTGAATAAAATATCTCGAAAACGTGAATATACATTATGAATGTTGTGGCTAAAACCCTGAAATCATGAACATAAATCGTGCTACTCTGCCAAAAAAAAATCCGATATGAAACTCATGAATAAAATATCACAGTAACGTGATAGATTACGAAAATCGCGACTAAGCTCCTGTAATCATGACCATCTTTTAGTTGGTTTACTGCAAACCGATGTATCCCCAAAGTATGAACAAGAATCATAGCAACAACTAAACATGTCAGGGAACAACCAGAGTAACCCAACCAAAGTTTGCAATGTAACACCATGTACATTTTTGCGTGAACTAAAACACACATAGTACCATGAATACGAGGATTATTATTCATAATTTCAGGGACTTAGTCACGATTTTCGTAAATCGCTCAGTTCATGAATTCATGATTTTTTGTTCACGAATTTATGAACGGATTTTTTTCCGTGTATTATTATTCCAAAGAATCAAATTTTTGGCGAAAAGGTGCTGATAACTTAACGACGAAAATAGTTAGATATGTGGTGCCATGGAACAAATTATTCGCCTTAAAACAATCTTAATGTTGTCTGAAGACTATTTCAGTTTTCAATCAATACCGCAAAAATTATTTGAATGAAACATTTTTTCTAAGAAACACCAAGAAACAACCTGACCTCCAAATTTAAAATTGTTGTGAAATAAAAAGTATGACAGATAGAGCTTACATGCCTTCAGCAAACTTTTCCAAAATTCTTCGTGCTACAACTTCGCTGAAGGTCATTAGGCTCTGGCTAGGATGATTAAAAAGATTATTATTTTATCTTGGTAAAATTAGAAATATCCTAACTGTTGTTTTAACAAAAAGAAGCGGGTTCACAAACTACGAAAACTTCTCCAAAGGTTATGTTGTTTATTTTTAGTAAAATCTTAAAATTCCTGATAAATTTGCATTCTGGACTACTGTGCAATGTCGACGAGCTGTCGCAAACGATGTGGAATGTTATGTACAGCGGAGTATTAATACTGACATTGCCCAAGAGAGTCGAGATTATCAGATTCACAGATGACGTCGTCCTTACGATAACCAGCAAGACTTTGTACGAAGCAGTGATGTTGACGCCAGAGGCAATTTATATCGTTGAAACCTGGATGCCTGATGTCAAGTCGCAGTTGGCTCAGCACAAGGCGGAGGTAATGCTGACCAGAAATCGTCCAAAAAATCGTACAATTATAAATCAAATGCTCAGTTTGGTACAAAATATTATCATTCTCCTCCTTAAAATGAACAAAACAAAATATTTTGAATACAATTTGCAGTATCATAGACTGACACGCAAAAACATGTACGGATAAAACATCTGATAAAACTGTATATTTCCAGACAAATTAGAAAATCCAGTTCTGAATTCGGTTCGCGCGTACACCGTGTTCCGTTACAGGAAAGAGAAACAAACTATTTTGACCCAAACATTCAATTCGAAGCAAAGTTCTAAATTTTTGTTTGAAAATTTCGTTATCTCCAGTTCAATCAAGTATAGAAATAAAATCAATACCAATTTCCCCAAACGAACCGACATTTCCCAGCCTGAGCAACGAGTAATGATTTGCAGCTCAAGACATTGCGATAAATTATTCCTTTTTCTGTACGCACCGGGACATCTTTGAGGTGCTACGGTGAACCTAACTCAGCTACAAACGATGCCAGAAGGTATGACCGCAAAATAGCAGAGAATAAAATCGAATGATAGCAATTTTTCATCCGGATACCCGATGTTTAAGCACATACAGGAAGAAGTCCACGTTCCCCGATGGGAGATTCAGGTCCATTTGATCATCGGATCGCGCACATGTGGTGAGTACTGTGGACATCTCCAGGCCCTTCGCAAATTGAAAAAAAAAATCTGCTTGAAGGCTATGACACAGCGATTTAAAATCGATCTCAGCTAGAGCGCTCGCGGTTCGTCGCGGTGTTGTGTTAGATTGAGCGCGGGGTGCCATCCGTGGCACCTTGGGTGGATAAAAATACGGAAGAAAAACGGCGGCGACAGGCGTCCAAGTTCCAGTCGGTGACGTCTATATTTCATTCACCGAACGTCAACTCTCAAAAAGCCCGGCGGGAGTGTAAGTAAATGGTTACCCTTTGAATGTTCATTTTATGGCTAGACAAACGGTTTTAACCATCAATTGTAAGACGATTAACAGCATAACAAATGGATTAAAAGTTGCATTTTATATTCCAACATAATATTAATGAAACGGAAGAACACTTTATTAGCCGACAATGTGGAATCGTCTGGAAGCAGGGTCTTTAAAAACAGGTTACGTTCAGTGATCTTTCACAATCCACATACGTATCCTTCTGGACGCATTTGATCTACTTTCAGTACGCATTAGTTCGAACGGTAAAATTGCTCTCGGCGGTCGTCATTTTTCTCTAATTGACAACAACACACGCGTTGCGGCTAATGGACTGCGAAGAAGAGTCAACATTTACACGATTTTTCACCATAATCGAACCGATCAACTTCCCATCTCCGACACACGAAGCCTCTTCCTAATAAAATGCAATAATCGATTGCACGCATTATGAAAGCATTGAACTCGTGTTTACTCCAATCTGTGTAGCAGATGTTGCTATCGAAAAAATGTGCACTCGGACTAATGCAATTCAGGTTCAGGTTTAAGACTGGCCATAACTAGGAATCGTACAGATGGCAAGTGACATTGTTAGTTCGCACGGGACAGTCAGTCCATTGATGATGGGGAGTGTGTTATCTATCTTCGAGATGAAGCATCTTCAAGATTTGTTTTTCTTCCCATGTCGGTGTTCGATCGAAGTTGTGGAACTTGTTTTTCAAAACCAACGGACTTGCAGTCAGGCTTGCACCGTTGCAAATGGGGGGAAAAAGTTGTGACTTGATTAGCAAAATTAATAACGGGGAAACATTATAGAAATAACTATTATAACTGCTATTTTATTGGATTGCTTATTCGGAAAAAAGATAACGCGCATTTACTTGCTCGAAAGCGTTCGCGTGGCGACGGAGAAAACAGGTTCGTGGTGCAGTGGTCGGAACGGAATCGAAGTCACTTGTTTATCATTTCTTTGTTCCCAGCGAACCGCGCGAAATGAACGCACACATTCGGCGTGGAAAATGTCAATGGTGACAGAAAAATTTTAGGATAAAATATCGTATTTTAGTCCCAACAGAACAACAAAAAATGTGAATTTTATCTACGACGTAATGAGGCAATTTAACAAACCGTAATTCGCAAAATGACGAGAAATAACCGGGATCCGTTTGATTTTACATGAAAGATATACTTTAAAACAAACGCGATTGTGCAGTAAAATTTTCACTATTTAAGTCAGAGTCAGTGGACGTAAATGTCCAGAAAAAATCGAAGTTTTGAAAACTCAATCGACCCACTTCGAACTCTGGCTGCTCCAGGCAGGGGAACGTGCCCCTTATTCAGTCACAAAATGGTTAGTATTTGTATTTCGGCCCAAAAATGTTATCGTGATTACTTGGATAACCCTCAAAAAGGCAAGCTGTTAATTAGACTTTAAGAAGCATGATCGCCAGGACCCAGTGAAATTGAAAGGCTTTTGTCGTTTTATCAGTGAGAGAATTTAGAAGCTAAAAACTGAGTAAGCTGAAACGTCAACAGTAAGAGGAGTTTTTAATATAATCACCTAAAAACGATAGCAAAAATCAACTTAATAAAATTACTAAATCAAACTAGTTCAGCTTACTAAATATGAAATCAGACAGTTTACAAAAAAGATATCAAATTAATAGAATAAATAAAATTGTTTCAAACTAACAAATTCGATGAAATAAATAAAAGGAATAATTCAACATTAAAATGAACAAATTGAATAAACAAAAATATATATATATATATATATATATATATATATATATATATATATATATATATATATATATATATATATATATATATATATATATATATATATATATATATATATATATATATATATATATATATATGAAATGAATAAAATGAATAAAGTAAATAAACAAGCAAATAAATAAAAAATGCAATGAATAATATATTTAAAAATAATAAAATTAATAAAATGAATGCAATAAAAAATAGACTAAATGAATATAATCGCTAAAATAATAAAAAGAAACAAATCATAATAAAAGAATTAAATGATAGAAATATAACATTAAACGATACTACAAAGGTTTTAAAATTAATGAAGTAAATTAAATTGTTTCAAATTAATAATTTGGAGGAAATGAATAAAATGAATGACTGAAAAAATAGTCAGATTATTAAAATGATGAAACTGAATAAAATATGAAAATGAATGTAATGCAAAAAATTAAAATAGTAAACAAACGAAGTTAAATGGATATGAATAAAACGGATGATTAAAATGAATGCAAAGAATTAAGCAAAAAAGAGATAATATGAACCCAAATGAAAGGAAATGAATAAAAAAATGCTGAATGAAATACTTGATTAAAATGAAATGATCATACAGGGTGTTTGGTTCATGGTTAAGAACCTCTTGAGGGGTGATTGACTGTCATATTTGGAGAAAAAAAATCGTTCAACACATACCACCAAATCTCAACCATTACAAAGTTATTGAACTTTTTGTGTTAAAAACTCAAAAAGTATACTTTGTATTTCAAATATTTTAGGTCCATTGGGAAGGTGAAAAAATTTTCCATTGAGTGATGCCATCACATGTTTCAGCTAATGAGTTTAAGTAACCTTTTCAAAGTAATTTTTTGAAAATTGAACAATTTTAATCGATTTTTCGTTTATTTCGTGAAAATCTTAATAGTTAACCTGATCATTTTAATAATCCAGATTGTTAGTCTTGAAGAGCTGCATAATTCGTTCTTTGGCATGATACACTTACCTTTTCTTATTTTCATGAGTTTGGGTTATTTAACTTGGATATTTTTATCTCATATTCACTAATACCAGTTCTAATTGAAAAAGTATGGCACTTATTGTACTTTTTTTTTCTTTTTATTCGAAAGCCAGGAAAATTTTACAGAAAAAAATGTATTAATACCTTTCAGTTAAGTGAATTTAGTATTCTTTTAAAAGTAAATTAGTTTAAAGTTAGTGCTATTATTAGCATTTTCGTTAAATTCTTAAAATAGTAAATAATAAACATAGCCATTATTATAATGGAAATAATGCATCTCAGCAAGTTCTACAGTTCTTTCTTTGACTCCATTCAATTATCTCTTTTGGTTTCCATGCAAAATCGTTTTTATTACATTGATTCATATGCAAAAATAACGATTTTGAACCCACTACATTTATGGCGAGGTCATGCTGTGTTAACTATTAAATAGCAGCAAGATGAAAAGAGATATAGACAATGTGTCAAATAAAAAGTTACAGAGAATATTAAGGGGCATCAAATGAATAATAGTAACGATAAATTTTGTTGATTAATAATTGGAATAATTACAAAACTCTCCAAAAACACAAATTTTGAGTTATTTCGTTAGTAAAAAATCATTTAGTACCCTTAACTAAAAGATATTTGTACATACACTGACAGGACATTTTCTCAGCTTTCCAATGAAACCTTGTAAATAACGATATAAAGCATATTTTTTAGATTAGAGTCTTTAAAGCACTTGCAAGTCGGTTACAGGAAAAGTATAATAATGAAATCACAAAGAAATGAAAAGAGATAGGAATATGACGTCCAAGAACAAATTATGAATCGTCCTAAAACCTAATAATGGATACTGCTATAATCATACATCATTATTTCGAGAAAATTAGCAAAAACTTCCTCAAAACACTAACTTTTCACTACTTTGCAGCTAAAAGGTCATTAAAACTAATTAATAAAAAGATATGAGAACACCATTCAATAGGAAATTTTCTCACCTTTCGAATGGAACTAAAAGATTTAAAATACAAAGTATTTTCTGAAAGTTGAAGGTATTTTAAGACAAATAAGTTTTTAACACAAAAAATTCAATAACTTTGTAATAGTTGAGATTTGGTGGTATGTGTAGAACGATTTTTTTCTCCAAATATGACAGTCAATCGCCCCTCGAGAGGTTCTTAACCATGAACCAAACACCCTGTATATTCAAAATTATCCACATATTAAAAATGATTGAAACCGAAAAAATGAGTATGAGGACCCGGGGCTATTAATACCGTGGGGGTAATTCGGACCCCCTCGATGTTTGAGAAAATCGTAATACTTTCTGACGGTCGTACATTTCAGTGGGACCGCTATCCAAGCACATTATTTTGACTGCTGAACCTAATTCTTTGGTTTTTTTTTTAGAGAGGAGATACAACGTGTTTCAATTTTTTGCCATCCTCCAAGCAAAAATCATTACAATGATAAAACCGTGATTAAAGCACCATAAAAATAAAAAAAATAGCAGGTTAGTGTTTTGGAATGCTTGAGGCTTCTATTTTAGGGAATGATTTTTGTTTGAGTGAAAATACAGATATTTGCAAGACGCTCCCCACTTTTGTGCGAAATGAGCGTACTTGGCTATTCGGACCCCCTATTCCATCGACCACCGTTCTTGAAATAGCTAATCCCGTGCTCCAGGTTTTAGGCGCATGTTGATCTTGAAGTGGTTATCGCACCAACAAATTCAACTTTGTGAGCGGGCACGTAAATGTGGCACTCTTTCGTTAAAAAGAACCTATCGTCAGCAATGTCATTTCCTGCTTTAGTTTGGAGATGACAAGCCTTATCTGGGTAGACTCTTCAGATGTCTGTCACATCTGAACATTATTCCATCTAGTCTATCGCAACCTTCAAAATACTTTGCGCTATATTTTGAGTCCGGAAAAGATTACATACTGTCCGATAGAATACACTAGGTATAATTTTAAATGGGGAATCGAAGTCTTTGGTTACTAATCTGCCGTTATAAGCAAAATTGTGCCATGTTCTATGGGTTGCCCTATATAGTGGGACATTTATGCGTATAACTAATCTTGTTCAACATTCATTTAACCATCTGGCGGGTTTTCTCAGGGAGGGCTATTTATGCACGTTGCAAAGTAGAAACGTAAAGAATACTACTGGCACGACAGGAATTACGGAATATATGAGGAATTGAAAGACGACTTAAGGGTAAAAATCCGGATATTGTATAAACCTATTGTACGAAACCAGCATGCACCAACGAATCACACCAAGGCACAATTTAAGTAATTTCGCAATATTGGTTAGAGAAAATCATGAAAATTTATTTCGAATTTAAATTATCATGCTTTGTTTTCCATTCCCCAACCCACACTGGACAGTTAAAAGTGTTTGTAGAGAGGGCCCATAACCTTCCGGAAGTCGCGCTAATGCACTGAGTGCACGCTGCTTTGAAAATCTGGCGACATCGTCTTATGGCACCAGCGGGTACTCGTTCAGCGAGCCATTAGCGCAACTTCCTGAGGCTTGAGTGTGACATGCAGTTGTATGGTATATACGTTGTGACAAGAGTGAAAATTGGCAATGAAAGCAAACTCAATATTTGCTTTCTTCTACGAGAAACTGAGAATTTCAGCGGAAGGAGAACCGATCGCTCACTACTGTGTGCATTCAAACTCGATGTTTAGGAGATTATTGTTAGAGTGTAGTAGTAAGCTCATGTAGCGATCATGTCATATTCAGCAATATCTTTCAAATTAAGTAGGACCAGTCTGATTTGTTTGCGCCAAGAGTTAGACAACGTACCGTTGATCGACTCTAGCGCAACCTCCTAGCAAAACTCCTCTCCGCGAGGGGAAGAAATTAAACTGCGAAAACGATGAAGATTCTTCGCTTGGGATGCATGATGGAGAGGGACAGATAGAGCCAAGGGTTAGCTGATAGAATAAAACAGCTAGTAGGGTCGTTGATTTCCGAACATGCCCGTAGAAATTTGCGGGAAAATACGTACTTCCTGTAAGTTCGCATGAGATTCCCTTCCCTAATCTGAGGATTACCGCTGCTAGTCCATTTCGTCCCAGTCCGCCAAACGTAGTGAAAGTGCGCGTAGTTTGTCCGGGTTAGGTTTTCCAAGTATGTAAAGAGTCGTGATAGTTCTTTGAATCAGTCTAAATTTTTTGTCTCTCCCATTCCATTAGTTGTCTGTAAGTTCGTAGTAAACGCTACCATGTGATAAAGTGCGTGCGAATTCAGGAGAAAGGTAATCCCTCCCCATGTGCTAATGGCCACGTTTGCAATAGCTAGACTTCACCACTTTTATTTCACACAGCTACGACGAAGGAGAAGAAGCCGAGAGTAACAAAATCACACGCGTGCAGGCCTAAGCGCATCGGACGAATTCGAACCCGGCACCATTACGCCGCCGGAAGAAACGACGGTCCATCAATAAACCGTTTCCTTCAATCGCCGGGAAAACCATCGCAACTTTTTCGGCAGATTTAATCAGCATCAGCAGCATCCAACTACAGCTGATCAGAAACCGGCGAGGCCGATCGATGTGATCGCCCGTCATCGAGTCAGCCACCAAATCGCAGAACGAACGACAGCATCAGCAAACGACAGCAGCAGGTTGGGTGAGTCGTATCGTTCTTGCTCAGGAGGGTGTCACTCCTGTCATGCGCTATGGAGATATTTACACAGACTTTGACAGTAGTCAACATGTGATGGGCCTAGCGGCTTCTACGGCCATGTCGCCCGTGCAATAGCATTGGGTTGTTTTGATTTTAACAAAGGCAGATGTTGGCTAGACCGAAATGGTTGCCTAGCAGGGGGCTGTTCTTGCTAGAAGGGTGGCGTCAAGGGAGGACGTCACAATGATTTAAGCCGCCAGAGCGAATGACGCTTGAAAAGTTGTCCACGGATGGCTATAATTTGGGACGCGTCCATGAAATAGGTTGTGTCGGCCATTACCTTTTAGTTTCGTCATTGATGAACGCCACACACAACCCTTTGATTAATTAGTCACCCGGGTGCAAAGTTCTAGCCGTTGCGAGCGCTGGAGCCGTGGGGTGACGTCACCAAATCTTGGGAGGACTTTGATGGAGAAAAGCACAAGCACGCACACATTAGAAAGATATGCTTAGACATTTAAAATATGCAAAATACAACATGAAATTGAAACAATTCTTTCCGTGTACCGTTGAATAAATTTTAAGTTTAATTGTAGCAATTGTTTTGTAGATTCGTATAGTACCCCCGTTTTAGTCCCGATTCTAGTATGTTTACGTCACTTCGTTCGGTCGTTTTGTTTCGCTGTCTTCCGCTTGGCGGAATTTAATCTGTGGTGAATGCTTCGCTTTCAGCATGTTTGTGCCACCTGGCGGTGAGTAGCTGCAGTTCCAGTGAGGATAATTTATGTATGGGGAATTTCTTACCGCGTATTCTCTGAGGGTGATTAGGTTTTCTAAAGATTGCTGCTGCTGATAATAGGGTCTTCTACCTGTCTTTTGGAGGCTAATTTTTGATAAGCCTGTCTGGTCTGATCCGATTTTTCAGGGACTCGTTCAAAGAAGAATCTCATCCGGGCAAACAAATCATGGCGCGCAGTCTTTCTATGGGAAGTGGCGCATAAGCTGCACGCTTGCTATGGATCGACCAGAGCTGGCTACACTCACCAGATGCGAATAGGAAATCAATTTTATCGAGCTGTCTTACTGTCTGATGGAGACATTTTTCATCAGCCCCCAACAAAAATTCTACCAACACGGCAAGCAAAAATCCTCACTTTTATACAAAAAGGTTATTTATTATGTGCAATTTAACAAGAAATTAGCTAATGGACTTTTATTGGAACATGAGAATTTTTCCGAATCAATTCCCAATGCTATATGGATTATTTTTGAAGCCGGTTTTATTATTGTTAACGATTCGGCGTCTGCTTGGACTTGTTTCATAATAATGTCAGTCAACATTACTATCCCTATACCTCTTAACTAGTTTATTTTGCATATTCAAAGGAGAGTTCACCAATTCGTGTGTTTCTTTTTTATCTATCTAACGGAACTCTGATAAATCGATTTACAATACCGAAATTAGTGAACATAGAATATTAGAAGATTTAGTATGTAAAGACCCCAATTCTGCAATAAACCTGAATTTACGACTCAAATTGATTGATTTACTTCCTACTTTATAGCATAAACATGAAACCTTAGAGCCATTCACATGAATCACATTCGCAACACATTTGTTCGTATCTTAAAAGTATTGCAATACTTCTAAGTTTGCGACGCAACATAACTAAATCCTAATTTGCTTCTTTCCGTTCCACAGATTTACGAGTTGTGTTCAATTAAACGATCACCTATCAAAACATAACTTTACAACCATATCAGTTGGAAAAGTCAAGCAGATTGAGCTTCTAGCTAATTTGCACGCGTCTGGTTAGGAATTCCCCCTGCCTCTTTTATGATCAGATGGTAATAAAATCTTAATAAACATATTTTGCTAATTTTACAGAGGGTCATATATGATTCGTGGCTTTTACCATTGCTAAACACTGGGAATGAATAATCAATTTCAGACAATTCTGACACAAAATTCTCATTTAGTAGAGACTCGGTGTTTTTCCGTTTTTTTTCCTTTTATGGTCTTTAGTAGAAAATAACCCATCGCGATTGTAAATATTCGTGAAACAAAGAGCAACGCACCTGGTAGCTCTTTAAATTTTCACTTCATTCATCACCCTTGTGTGTTCGCTTTCAGTCATCTGATGGCATTTTGCAAATTTGATTACCGGGTGAGACCCTGGTAAGGGCGTTTTAAACAGTGATCTTGATTCTTGTTCACTGGCGACCCATTTTGGGTGCAAAAATAAATAATCAGAAACGTGTTCTCCTCTGCCTCAATTACCTCCTGATCTGGTTTTCAACTGATGACGGTGGTTGATTAAAGTAAGAATTGCAAACAAAGAAGAGGTCCGATCCCCAAAAAGTGAGCAATAAGCTTACAACTGCGAGCAATACGTAAGATAAATGTTTTCTTCGGCGTTGTGTAGTTTGTACATAACAAAACTGTTGTCTGATACTGACGAGTCAACACAAGCTGCAATCCTTTTTTGATACCGACTTATCAATGGTTTATCTGATGTGTGCAAACAGCTGATCATCTTCAATATTAAGTGAAATATATAGTTTTTGACTGGAAAACAATCGACCATCAATTTTTATGGTAATGAATTTTCGGACCCATTAAAAATCGATCCGGTTCGATGGAAACCGAGCGAGGCGGTGCCGTATATTGTGCTGACCGGCTGAGTCGCGTCTGGCGCAATTTGATGGCTGAGAGATTCACTCATTTGCGTTGCTTTCGTTTAGATATGAGCCGATATATTGGTTTGAAAGTGACCGATTTTCCCATTGCAATTGGGCTCATAATTTTCAAACGTCATGTTTCTTGAGCTGATTTCTACGAATGAAATTATTTGTTTTGTTTTGGGGTGATAGTGTGAAATATTACATTTGGCTCAGAGAACCAAGGATGCAAAATGCCTACCTTTTCTGCGGCTGTAATTTTTCTGCCTACATTCTCATTTCTCTTTCTACGCTGCTCTCGTTCGCTAGTGCAGGACGCCCAGCGCTGTACGGCAGTCTGTAAGCAAAGCAGTAACATGACAAAAAAATACTGCCCCCGGTACAGCCACCAGACGCAAGCGGTACAGCTTCTCTTTCCTTATTTTACACTTTTTAATATTTTTAATCTATTCAATATTTTTAATCACAAACGACGACAATCAATGCGGTTCGTTTACGCCACGACCGGCATCTCCCTTTGACTATGCAGAGAAAAGTGTACAAAGCGAAAGAACAAACTTTACTACGCCACACTCTCACCGAGCAGTCGGAGTACAGCAGCAAAACAAAAATGTATTCTACTGCTGTACGGGAAAATGTACTCTTTGACTACCGTTCTGGCAAGAGCTGTAGTGATGCGTCGCTGTAGCGGCTTGTGCAAATGTAAATATACCGAAAAAAATGTAGTTTATCGGTACCGTTGGCATCCCTGCAGAGAACTACTATCAAAACTCACGAAGGAATCGGCTTACTATCGGCTCGAAAACCGTCGCCATACAACTAATAAAGTTATTTGAACGGAATGCAGCTGGACTCACATTATACGAGCATGGCTTTGGAATTGGTGTGATGATTCCAGTTCGCCAACAGAGTGGGAATATGCCACTGCGCCATATTCTGTTGAAGAGTTCCAACAATGCAGTTTTCACCCACAATGGCAGTCGCTGCAGCATTGCGTAACCGATGCAATCTGGTCCTGAAGATCCCCTTCGTCCTTTGTCGAGTGCCAATAACAACTCATTCTGTTTGAAATCGAATTAATAAGTATCGTTGGTTACTGGCGAGAAATTTTGGCGGCTTTGTTCGGTCTTTTTCTTCTTCATGTGGAACAATGACGAATAGCTGGAGGTTGCGGATCTGTTGCTGTAGTGTTGTGGCAGCAATTTATTCTGCCTTACACACTCAATTAAGTTCGGTAATTTCCGCAAAACTGAACAGTCAGTAAAATTTTTCAACTCATAGCTCACCAATGTGGTGTTAATTTACTGATTTCAGCGATATATTTTCCGAATTTCAGCAAAATGAACGTCACTTCAACTGAGATCTCGGTAAAAGCTTTATTAACTGAGTGCTCGGCTGTGTAAATCTCGGTAAAAGTTGCGAAAAAAGCTAAGTTTCGGTAGAACAAATTTAAGTGTGTTCCTGTGTAGCCACTGGACAGTCTCAACGTGTTCACTGTCTGCCACATCTCCGACATAGTTGAATTTGGAAATATCTTTGCGACGAATTCTTCCCATGCTCTTTTCTTGGCGTCTTTGATTGACTTTCCTGCTACCGCCCGCGATTATTAGACATTTTTAAATGCATCAACTTCTTTAGGGTCTTCTGCTTGGATACGCTTCAGGAACCACATAATCGCTTTTGGATCGACTCTGTCGGTGTTACGATGTATCGCGATGTTTGCTACTCTTATCAAACGGCCAACGAAATAGTCGATTTATAACTTCGACTCCCACTCGTTTAGCATTGGCAGTCAATCGCTTGTAGGTTATCCAATCCGCTTGGCCGTAACTCCATTTCTGTCTTCTCGATGGAATATGCGACAGTCCGGGATGGAATCGAGAATAGAAAAGTGATCACTGCTGTGGGTGTCTAGGAATGTTCGCCAGATAAATTTCGAAGCCACCGATTCGGAGTATATGGAGAGGTCAATTGCAGAAGTGATTTTGGTAGCTGGATCAATCCGGGTGTGCGATTCGTCATTGAGGATAAGTAATTTATCAGATAGCGTTTTCTCAGCGATGAAGTGACCTAATACGGTAGATTTCGTGGAACCCCAACAAATATGGTGCGCGTTGAAGTCGCCTAGTATAAGCACCGAACGTGGAGCCTGTTCGAGAAAATCATCCAGCTGTCCTTGCCATTGTTGAATTCCTGGGGGGGGGGTCACAGACCGTCATTTGATGTAACAGTTACCGGTATCGACAGCTACCAGTCCTCAATTAAAGAGTGTAGTTGTTACCGATGAAGCCTGCTGGAACAGCTCGGCTATCCAATTTTGTTTCCTGTAGTGCTATTAGGCTCGATCTGTACTCATCGATCAGTTGTTTAAGCTCGCTGATGCTGGATCGTTGGCCCCGAATGTTCCACTGTAGCACGTGGCATCTGCTTTCTCGACTGGCGAAGTTTATGGCGAACCAACGGCTTATTCTGTTGGTTCCAGGACGTAGTTGGACTGATTTCAACCGAGCGATCGGTACTCTATTACTGGTGTTGTTGTTGCGATGTGCCTTCACTGTCGCAAAGCCAGAATAAGAGTTCCGAGGGCTGTATATATGCAAGGTAGGGACAGCCTCCTTCCACTCTAATGGGTCCCTTCAGGATGAAGCTTCCCCAAACCGTTTATTCGTACGATGCGTGCTGTTAACATCTGTAAGGGACCATTCATAAATTACGTAACGCTTTTAGGGGGGGGGAGGGGGTACGGCAAGTTGTGACAAGTTGTTACATTGGGGGGAGGGGGTGTTAACTAGATCGTTACGTAACATGTTTTCGCCGAAGAAAAATTTTTTATTCTTGGAATTTGTTACGTAACAGGGGAGGGGGGGATGGAAAAATTTGTGACAAATTGTTACATAGGGGGAGGGGGGGTCTATTTTGGGCAATTTTTGCGTTACGTAATTTATGAATGGTCCCTTAATGGTAGGATCCGCAACAGAATTCGCTAGGAGACGAGGGAAATTGGACTGACCTGCGGGACGTCTGGTCCGCAGTGCCAACCTTTGTCGAAAATTTTATATGACTGCTTCCAGAACTACCGACAACGGACAGCACTGAGAAAAGATTTTGAATAGTTATCGTTGTTTGCTGCTTCGTAGCTGAAATTATATGGCGAGAACCGTACATCTGACAGGTAGCAAACGGCCTTTAAACCTTTAAATGACGAACGGGTGTTTAGGCAATGGTACGCCGTCTTTATCTGTCAGCTACAGGAACGTCAAATAGTCGAATTCGTTACTTGACCCACCCGGGTCAACGCTCCTACTGGCCGCCATCTTGAATTACACGTTGGTTACTACTTTGTGGCACAGTCACCCGATACCAACCCCAGATCGACAAAAGGTAACAAACAGTGAAAATTGAACATTTTTCAAACATTGTTTTGTGTTGTATTTGGTGAGACCTACAACCTTAGCTAGATCATTTGAAAAGTTTAAAAACACTATAGCACCGTGTTATCGACTCACCCTTTAACTTGATATTTTTCAGTAACTACGTCCATGAAAAATGTTAATCTATTTATTCGATTATGTTCATGTAACGGATATTTTAGTCGATTAATCGATTTTAGCACATAGCACTAATCGAGTAATGTTCATGTAACGGATATTTTAGTCGATTAATCGATTTTGGCATATAGCACTAATCGAGTAATTAATAATCGATTATTTCACACCATTAGCCCCGTTCACTTACGGAGAATGGGCAGTTCCATACCAAACCAACACCAAGTCCATGTGCGAAGTTTCATCAAAGGTTACTACGATCGAACCTTGCTAAGCATAGGCATAATCTGTTTGACGTTAGAACAATAGGTACAAATTACAGTCCACTTACTACCTCTGTCACAGTCAGACCTACAAGTGGCAAGTACACAACAGGCCTCATAGGGCCTCGATCTAGGGTGCATTGTCACGAGAACAAAGGAAACATCGTAGGGGAATTGTGGGAAAAACCGACACCCCACAACTTTCCCCAGAAATCAAATTTTTATTCATTTTATAATGACACTTTACTATTAGGACGATTCTGTAGAGCATTTGAAGACAAATTGGATTTACCCTAATACGCGGAATGTCAAAAAAATAAACAAAACATACAACAGCAGCGTTCATACTCGTCTGGATGTAAAATTTTGTTGGTAGATTTAAA
The DNA here is from genome assembly GCF_030247195.1 of Topomyia yanbarensis. Lineage (NCBI taxonomy): Eukaryota > Metazoa > Arthropoda > Insecta > Diptera > Culicidae > Topomyia > Topomyia yanbarensis. The sequence continues at coordinate 254,500,280 of NC_080672.1, forward strand.
GGTTTTAACAGAACAAAAGCTTTTCAAATCACCACTTTTTTCACTACCTATTATTATCGGCTTTTCCTTTAATCAACAGGGTGCATTGAAGACGATTTTGAGAAATCCAATATTTTTAAACGCTTTTTTTTTAAAAAAATTAGGGTAAAACATACACGCTGTTAAGATGGTTGTGTTTACATGCGGTTCATTACAAAAGGCTGGGGATCTTTATGACACCTCAATTACACTATTAGCACACTATAGTAATAGCAGAAATACACAAAAATACACAATAGTGTTTATTTCTTATAAGTCTCTTTAAAAATAAAATTGAAATTTTTGCTTGTTAGATTCTATCGAAGCTTTTGCTCGTTCTGCAAAAAGCTCATCAAACCGATGTTCTAGTGTTTTCTTGTTTTGTCATAGACGGACTTTATCACAATGAGACAACGATCATTTGTATACCCCGGTAAATCGTTGATGATCAGAGTTCGAAAAATCAAGTCTGAAAAAGGTAGTTTTACTAAGAAGTGTGTGGCACTTATAAGTGAATGAATCCGATTAGCAGAATGTAGAAATCTTATCTTACGAAATAAAATGACACTGAAGGTTGCAATGATGTGCGTAAGGATCTTTTGGAAATACCCTTATCAAGAAATTATCCTATAGCATGAAATACTCTTGTGTATAGTAATATGCTTTCGAACTCTCTTCTGATGAAGCTACAAAAAACACATGTTTGCATCACACATACTCAGACTTTATTAGTCACGCATATATCACATTTTTAATAAAAAAGTGGAGAGAAAATAAATTAAAGGAGGTGTCGATCTTACCCCTATGGGGAGTCGGTTTTACCCACAGTGCCTACAAAAAGTCACTTTGTTTTCAAAGTTGTGCAACCAAATTTTTTTAATGAAATTCATTTTTTGAAGCACTGACAAAATTAAACCTTGTTAAGAATTTTATGAAGGAGATTGGTTTTGTGGCAACTCAGAAAAAGTATTAAGCTTAAGGTGTCGGTTTTAACCATAATTCCCCTATTATTCTTGTCATCATGAGTAAAGTTGGCTTTACATTTTGTTGAATACGATCGAGTTTTTGTAAAGTGGAATACCTTTTGAAGAAAAAAATCCAACTTACACACTTTATTTTTTCTGCCGAGTCTCGTCTTTTTTTACATCTTTTGCCGAAACCTCAACAGCTGAGACTCAGTAAACAATTTTATTGCTAAGATATCAGTAAGGGTAACGTTTGAGCTCTGAGACTCGGAAAATATTTCACCGAAAATCAGCAAACTAATCTTACTTTACTGACTCAGTAATACTGAGATATCAGTTTCTAATTTTGCTGACTACACGGCTGTTGGGAAATTACCGAGGCGAATTGAGTATGTAGGCTTACGTAAGTCTTGTACCATCATCTTCACATCAGTTTTTAAAATCATTTAAGACGTTAGCATAAGCCAAGCATTTCGTTTAGCAAAACAACTTAAAACATGTGGTTGAAAGTGGCAACGTTGAAATTAAGATTCCCGTATATATTGAAAAGGATTATATAGATGTAAGGCTATGACCTATCTTCTCGCTCCCCTCCTGATCCAATTGCATGAAATTCATGTCGCAATACGGAGAAGTAGTATCCCTTACACCTGATACTTGGAGAAACTCCTTCCCGGGTACTCCTAACAACGTTTTTGTAGTAAGGATGCGGGTTGAAAGGCCTGTACCCTACTTGCCAATAAAACTTAACCCTAGAACGTTGCACTGGGATACAAATATACCCCACGCGTTTGATCGCCATTTTCGCAGGTAAAAACAAAAGAAATGTATAATACATCTTTTTTTTGTTTTTTAATTGCCAAAACAGCTGTGTAAGTGAAAGTACGGAATTTATTGAATCAATGATACACACCTAGAAAAAATAGTGTAAATTTACATCTCCTGACATATACGAACATCAAAAATGACTGACTTTTAAGTTTGATTTTAATTTTACATGTCGTTGAATTTCGTAAATCACGTAATTTTACTCCACATATAGCGTTTGTTCTGAATGGCAGTAAGTGTAATTGTATGTCACTGCGCATGTAATTTATAGGTTTCATGTAAAATTAAACGGAGCGCGGTTATATTTCGTCATTTCGTGAATTACGGTTTGTTAAATTCTGTCATGCTTGCAATTACGTCAACGATAAAATTCATATTTTTTTGGTGTGTACATAAACTGGTTTTAACAAAAAAAGGGAAAAAAATTGCGTTTTTGACTTTTTCACAAATATTACTATAACTTTGCGAATACTCAACCGATTTGAAAAAAATCAAATCATTCTAAAAGTTGAAAGCATGGTCTAGAAATAGTATAAAATGGAATTTGAAAAAGTGCAATTATTCGGAAGAGTGAAAGTTTAAAAATCGGGTTATGGAAAATACCACTAAATAGGGTGGAAATTGAAATGAAAAAAATATTTCTGACCAGTAATACAATATTTAAACGCAACGTTGCTGTTACAGCAGTTACTGTGCGCAAATTATACTTGCGAGCTATTGTTTTGAAAAACTATAAAAAATAAACAATAAAACAATAAACATCAGCAAAAATGAGAACGATTTTTTTCTACTTCAAAATTAAAGTAAATTAATTGAATAAATGATTAAGAACGATTATATAATACTAATTGTTACTTACGTAGTAAACAAACAGTATTTAAACTGGTATTGTCACGAGTCATATTTGCACTGACAAAACGAAACCTGACGAAACACTAACGGCAACCGTACACTGGGGTACAAATGTACCCCACGCCATCTTTGACTCCTGCTTTAACGAAAGTTTTAAGCAAACTGGCTATACAACCTTTTGCTAGTCTTACTAGGAACTCTAAATTGAATTATGGTTAAAGGGTCCCAGGTCGATAAATACCGAATTCTCGTCTTCACACGACTCCAAAGAAGGCGTGGGGTACATTTGTTGAGTTAAAACTCATGGAACTACAATTAAATAAACTACCCTATGCACCCATGAGGGACAAACTCCTACGTGCGAGTATTGTAATCAGACAACACATTATGGAGAACCTTGCCCGGAAGATACGAAGAAAAATGCACCTCAACCGATTGCCAACTCATCTACGGCAAACCAACCCAAAACAGAGTTTTGAATTTCAATACCTGAACCACAAATGGTGGCCAGATTTGGGGCTGCTGTTTAGACCATAATGACAAAAACAAAAGAAGCATCCAGCACTCCATAATCAACTGTAAGCAACATCGGCAAGGAAGGTAATAACGATGTCGTCAACAATGACGACGGTTTTACACTGGTCAACAATAAGTGCAAGAAGCAGGGCAGCACATCCCGACATAGATTTTTCATTAGGGCTTAAATCGCAAATGTAAACAAACTGAGTTTTCGCTATTATGGCATTATGCGACTAAATCACTATAAGATTGAGGCGAAAATTAGCTAAAATCGCTTATAGATCGATTTATAAAAGAAAACAAAACGGCGAAACATTCATTTTCTTCGAGATTTCGACTTAGGCCCTTCTTCTCATATGGAATATAAAGGCTAAACTAATATTTTTGTCAGAACAGGGGCGAATGGTTATTATTCACAAAATTATTCTGTAAACGGCGGTTCTATTATATAAATGATAATTAATATCGACTGTGATCATGTCCACTCGGTGGTTACTGCACATAAACATTCGAATATTTCGATATTTACATGAAATTTGAAGAAAAGATGCACGCGCCCTTTCATTTGCATTGGGTTTCTATGCGTCTATTTGCTGAGCTCTATTAAAAAATATCCTGTCAAGCTCACCTATTTGCCCAGCCCTACCCAGCAAGACAGAGTAAGTTTAGCCCATTTACCGCACCCTTCTGAAATTGGTCGTAAGCATTCTTTTAGTTTCTATCCACTAAAAACACATAGGAATCAAATTCTTTGTTTTACTGTTATAAGGTTTAACCAGAGATGCTTTAGGAAAAACATGGTTATAAAATAATTTGGACCTACATTTAAAAAAGCATTGTTGAATATTGAAACTGATTTTGCTCCATTTGAATACATTGCGACTTAGGCCCTAATGAAAGATCTGTGTCGATCTGATTGTGGGCACGAAGCTAGCTTCGACCTGGACGTGAACAACAAGAGAGAATTATTTCCCCTGACGCAGTAAGCCAACAGACAAAGTTTTCGCCCCAGCGAAAGAAGGTCTCCGCTCGCAATAAACAGTTGCGCGCACATATTTGTACAATAATATTTGTATATATTTTATTTTTAAATATTGTATAAACATTTAAATGATCCACAGGTCTTCTAAGCGTGTCAAATAAACGAATTTTTTAAAATAGGTAAAAATTACGAAATATGAATCTATCAATGTTCTCGTCCATAAGTGTATTTTTCTACGAAAATCGAAATCAATTTTTTTTTCTACAAATACCTCATTTTTAATAATCGAGTTATTATAATTAACGGCCCCTTACACGAAAATGATAAGACAGATCGAGTTTGTCGAATCACCAATGAACCTTAAAAATAAATGAACTTATTAGCTAACAAAAACCATGCTCGGGGGAAGCGATAAAATCAAGTTGAAGGTGAAAAAAGATATTTCATCGGAGGACAACATAACACTCAAAATGATTCAATTTGCGCTTCAGCAGTAACATGTACCCGCTGAGAAGCCGTAAAATTTAAACTGGAGCGCACCTCCCGTGACTTTGCCTGGGAGCCTACAATTTAGCATGCGTATTCCGAGCCATTTATTTTGACGCAGAATCGTAAAATTTAATGGCAATCCGGTCGTAATTAACGCCGCCAAGGGTCACAGGTGGAGCTGCTCGAAGATGCGAAATTAATATCAACGAAAATAGGAATAAACATGTCGCCATTGATTAAGTTGCCGCTGCACGAGTACAGATTTTTGCGACGCTGGGTGTCATTTAGAGCTGCATATAATTATGAAAGGTGTTCTGGCGCATTTTTTAGTTAGAGGATACTCTAATGGAATGTTAACAAACCAGATCAAAAGAAGGTGTTTTGAAACTGGTCTGCTAATTATCATGTACATGATTCGAAACGAATTTGGTAAACAGTTTGACAACACCTATGGAATTTGAAGTAATTATTTAGTGAAAATAGTATGGAAGGATCATTACACAGTGCCAAACATGCTTTGTTCAAAATTCAGTTATAACGAGAAATTTCATTATGCTACTGAAAGGAAGAAAAACTTCTCCAATTTAGGTTCGAAGATCTCCACCACAGCCAAAATTGAATAGTTATCTTAAGCGTCTTTAAAAAAAAACTGCATAAATGACTGCTATATAAATTGATGAGCATCTGTAACAGCCAATAGGTAATTATCGTAGTTTAAGATTTGGGAGGAGAAGTTAACTTCTGTTCACACGCGCACCTGCGTCTTTACTACCTCGACGATTCGAACACAAATCATTCATCAAATCGATGGTAGTCGATTCTGAATCGAAAGGCGGCACCGTGTCGGCATCGGAGTTGGTCTGATCTGACAAATTTGGTACAAGTTCTGAGAGCACGGCCGCGATCGACGTGTGAATTTATTTTGTTCCTCACTATAAGCTCCGTTGTTAGTCCTACACCGGCCATCAGCGTCTATCATTAATCAATTTGTTCACAACGTCATTATCAAAAACTTATGAATATCAGATGCTGTTTAGCAAAGTCCGTAATAATGCGCTAATAGGGATTCTGCTCAAACATTCTAAATCACTATATATGTATAATTCACGTCTTACTCTTCCATACATTTCCAGAAAAGGTCAATTTGGTATGCATTTAAATTGTGTTCTCTCCTTCTCCATTTATAATTTCAGACAGCCGCCAGCCACATAATGTGGACTGTATCTCAGCGTCCTCAGTAGCATCCGATCCCACAGACTGCCAAATGAGACATAAAACACTAACGCAAAAAAGACACGCGGATCCGTACAACGACGAGCCATGCCTGTCGATCCCGAGAAGCTTCAGCACTTTAACCACTATCAGCACCAGGTTCGTCTTCGTCAAAATCCCACCACGAGGAACCAACAAAAACACACATTCGTATGAGGAACAGCAATCAAAATGCTGGAATCATTATTTGCGCCGCACCACTTCAAGAAAAACAATTATAATATACTAGAGCAACAATTATTGCCTGATTTGAATCGCTCCTTGCGAAGGGTTAACCCTACTCGTGTCCTAAAACTACCGTCGCAATTGCCATGTGCTTTACCTCCGCCGACCCGATGGCATCGAAGGAGGCGACGACACTTGACTTGGGTGCAACTTGCAACGAATACTATTTTAGCCATCGGGATGCTCCTCGGTGGTACTGGTGTGACTATTTGCGATGGGGCAGCCGCTCCAACGCCGGCAGCCAAAGGAACCATTTCGAACTACGGAACGCGAACAGGACTCACGCGAATCGGCGTTGCCGATACGTCTCGGATCGTCAACTTAACGCGGCTGCACGGTGGTGATCTGTTTTATACTTTTGGTGAGTAAATTTAATAATAAACTCTATATGTTCTACTTCTTGTTCAGGTATTCGGACTGGGAATAGAGTATTCGAAGTAGGGCCAATTTTAGCAACAGTTCTAAACCGAAAGTTTTATAATATTAGATGAGAAAAATAAGAGTATAATTCAATATTTAGGCTTACATTTAGTCTCTTCTGCACTCGACCCAATTCTCCAGTAGTTTCAACATCTCAACGTTTTATTTGCATGTTTGACATGTCAGTCATTTGCAACTCAAGTTTTCACTGCATCGACATCTGTCGCATCGGTGAGAACGTCATGTCGATCGCTGTTCAGGGTTGAGCCATGTGAGCGTTCCTGTGCATAACCCACCCCCCCCCCCCCTGTCAAAAAAATGCGGACGAACATGGTCAGGCGATTTAAAAAGTTTGACGTTTGACTCAACTCGCCTGTACTAATTGCCCCTCGGTACAAATGCAATTTGCGAATGCGATTTAAAGGCAATTTCAATACTTAGACAAATTTTCTGGCGGCTGAAATGGACTTGGTTGTTTTTCGCGTTTTTCAAAAATGGCGGTTCATGTTTGGTTTAAGTTTAAAATTGTTTTTTGAACAATTGGTGTATTTTCACTTGTACTTTGTTTGTCTAGTGCACTTCATTGAGCCAACGAATGTGGGAAATTGTGGAATCGTGTGTATGTATAGTAGAAAAAGTTTTCTGACATAAGCCTTAATGAACGTCAGATTGTGATAAGTTTTGAAGTGCAATACCAATTTCACCATTGATTCTTCCTATAATTTGGTGGTGATTACCTAGTATACTGGTAAGTATATGTGAGTAGATAATGAATCCGAAAATAAACATTATTTTTAATTTTAATATTAGGCAATTAAAGGCGATTCAATGGCGCGTTCCATGGGCGATTTGGGGGCGATTTAAGGGCGGGTTGGGCGGAAAAAAATGACGGCGGCAAATCGCCCAAATGTTGCATATGAAATAGCCCCCAAATTGCCAGCAATTTGAGGGCAAATTGTACGGCAATTAGCGCATCCGAGTTGGCAAATAGCCCCCCGTTAGCCAGCAACTTGCCCTTTTTGACTGGGCCATATTCGTTAATAATCGAATAGATTTTGTGCAGGGGGCTGGACGTTCCAATTCGTTCCCGCTGTTCCAATGGCAGGACCCAGTTATGCATCAAAATCTTAAATTGATCTGGATGCGCCACAGGCCTGCTCTGTAATCAAATATTCGCTTTGTCGCAACGGTACCTACAAAGTCGGCATCGTATTTGTCACGTGCCCCCGTCTGAGACGGTACAGCAGTGACTGTTTTTGCCTTTGGCATGTAAGTTACAAACAGAAATGAATCGTATCACTAGTGCGCTTGTACGAACCAAAACATTACATTTTGAGAAAGGGTTTCCAATTTGGAAATGACTGCAATCAAACCGAAATTTTTCTAGTCGTTGGATAACCGAGACCTCGGCTCAAACGAGTGGTACCTAATGACATGTATCAGGATTAGTTAGCAGTTGGATTCTCCTACCCGATGGGCTATATACTGTTTGTGTCGCTTATGATCCGAACGATTCCACGAAAGGACTGTTGTTGTATCTGTCCACAGGAAATTTTCACAGACATTTTGCAGACATTTGGCATTAGCCTGTTACCAACACACATTGCAACTCTCTCGTTCAGCTCCTAACAAATTGTCGGACACGTCCAATTGTGCTGAGCCGAATATAACAAATAATAACAATTACGATTCCATGTACCTTCTGAACAGAAATCAATTGACTGCACGGCACGCTGTTCCCAAGGATTTATCAGAGTTCAGCGGTCAAACCGAAGAGTGGCTATTGTTCTTGGCCATATTCAACTCTTCAACGAAAATAACCGGTTCTTCAAAGGAAGATAATATGCTTCGACAACGAAAATGCTTGAGATGTAAAGCACGTAATAGGGTAAGATTCGAATTACCGTCCAACGTGGCGAGTATGATGTCAACGCTCAAAATGTTGTACGGCAAGTCCGACGCGATCATCCAAGTGGTCATCCAAAAGCTGAGAGACAGATGAATCAAAACTCCGTATCAGGAAAGAGACCGTCCTCAAAGTGCATATCGGGTCGGATAAGAAGCAAGCGTACATCCGAAACTGGGCCAAACAGAACTTCTCACAAGCATGCGGCGTCTGCAGGTCTGCAAATGATCAAATAACTCTGCCGGGAATGTCTTCACAACACACAACAGCTCCTGCAGGCAGAAAAGGTTATGCGGAATCAATGGATGTGCGTATTTACACCATCCTCCTCTCCACATTAGCAAAAGACTTGAGCCGGAAACAACAACTTCCGGTTCATCGAGTTCGTTAACCCACAACGGGAATCTCAAGAGCAGTGTCAACATCCATCACGCAAGAACCAGTGGGGTACTGATTAAGGTCGTTGCCGTGGTTCAATACGGACCGCTGGAACAAGTTCATACGTACTCATTCATCGACTACGGTTCCAAACTAACTATTTTGGAACAATGTTACGATTGTATCTAAAGAGAGGGGAGTGCGAGTCTCAGAAGGTCAGCCTGATGATTTCAGGTACATCAAATCAATCGAGGAAACATGCGCTGTCGGATTTGCGTATCGTGGACAAATTAGAACTGTGGCCACAAACGATGATCATATCTGAATTAATTGAACGATACAGGCTCCTAGAAGAACTTTCTATCGAGTTGCATCATGACACCGTTCTACGTATACTTAACAGTGTAGACCAAGGTGCTTAGAGTTATAAGGTGATTCGTCTTTGGCCGTAACTAGGTGAGGAGTGAGGTAAGCGTGCAGCAAGCTGCGGAGTAGAAAAATGACGGCGAACAACTTTGTTTACATACTGAAATCCAAGCAAACATGCATAGGGATGTAGTAAACAATGTTGTTAGCTGTCGTTTCTAGAACCAACATGGCTGATCGGCGATTTCAAGGATCGTATCACCTGAGAATAAAAGCTCCTTGGACAAACTATTCTAAAACAAGTTTCCGGAAGCCGTTCATGCGATAGTCAAGCAGCACTACGTCGACGATATGCTCATCAGTGTAAAAACGGAAGAGGAAGCGGTTTGGCTAGTACACGACGTTAACCCTTTGTAAGGCCCAGAGTTTGGGGCTATTAATGAATTTTATATTAATAGATACACGATTCTTTCACTTGGTTTAAAAAATGTTTTCATTTATTTCGTAATAAAAACTGTTTTGAAAATACAATACTACCGCCCGTTAAAAAACATCAGTCTTCGTGTTGTTTGATATATTTCCAACGAGATTTGTGCAAATATAAAGACAAATCGAGCTGGATCAGCAATTCAAAAAGAAATTAAAGTGGGTTACTGGTTATTACCTGATTCACAGTAAATAACCCCTGGATTCTGTGGTTAAGTTGAAAAATAAGACCACAGATTACAGACGTACATTTATTCATTTTATTTTTATCTTTGCAATTTTTACCACCCATAAACCAAATTTTCTGATTAAAAATAGTCGTTTTTACAAATTTGCATCACCAACTTATAGGGTATAGAGTACTTTTTTCAAAATCGAGCTAATTTTATTGTACAAAAGGAAATAGCCATATTTTTTTCAAAACACTCTTCGCCAATCTGACACTTTTCACTCTATCTCAATAAAAAGTAATAAGAAGAGTTGTCAGACTCCTAACAGGTAGATTTCATAAGATTGGAACACTTCTCACTTCATAATCCTGCGTTATGAACGAAGCGAAAAGGTGGCAATATAATTGCCACTGCCTTATAAAGGTTTATGATGATTCACCAAAAATGCGGCATCGATATGAGAAATTGTGTGTCGAATTCGCCGATAAAGCTAACATCGCTGAATGGAAAACCAGTAGCAAAAAAGAATCTAATGGTCAGCGATGGTCTTCCCACAGAGAAAATCCTTGGAATGTGTTGGGACACAGAGTAAGACTGCTTTAACTACAAACTCTCCACTAAGGAAGATCTACTGGCTAGCCGACGACGACCAACTAAGCGCCTTCGAATTCTGATGCTGATGTACGACACGTGCGAATTTATCGCACATTTTCTAATGTTTGGATATTCGGCGCTCCGGAATTGGTTGGGACGATAATATCGGAGAAAATGATGTGGGTCAAAGTACTGCCTAAGGTAGAAATCATTGAAATTGCAAGACGGTTCCAGAACCTGACCACAGTTAATGCCGAGATATAACTAACAACATTTGTTGACGCAAGTGGGTTTGCAGCCGCGGTTTATCTGCGACTTCAAAAAGGAACCGGAATGGAGTGCCAAGGCAAGAGTGGTTCAATTTCGTTTCCAGTCTATTTCACGAGCCGAACTTCCAGCTCCGAGGCTCAAAATGAGACGGCGATTCTTCTACACTGACGCCATAGACGTGTGCTGTTGGCTTACCTCCGACCATATAAGATATAGCCAATTCGTTGCCTTTCGAGTCAGTGAAATCCTGAAAAAACGCGGATTCTGAATGGCATTGAATATCGAGCCAACAGCTTCTGGAAACAGTGGCTCCGAGATTATATTCCGACGACAATCAGAAGATCCAAATGGCTTACGACAACGAAACGATATCGTCGTCATTACCAATTCAAGCCCATGAAACTATTGCCCAAAGGGCAAAGGTTGCCTCGGACGCACAGGTACGATCTGCGACAGTTCAAACCGTTAACGGTGAAATTTAACCAGCTGTTAATCTTGCAATGCTCAACGAAATACATATAGGACACAACCTTAGCGTAATCCGGTGGAAGGAGAGGGTGTTAATTGCGCCACATCGACCAGCGATCCCCACGGAAACACAAAAAACAACTTGGGGACCATTCATAAATTACGTAACGCTTTGAAGGGGGAGGGGGTTCGACAAGTTGTTACATATTGTGACCCCTATGTCAGGGAGGGGGAGTAAGTTGGATTGTTACGTAACATGTTTTCACAGAAGAAAAAAAAATCAAGGAATTTGTTACGTAATAGGGGAGGGGGGGATAAAGAAATTTGTGACAATTTGTTACATGGGGGGAGGGGGGAGTCAATCTTGGGCAATTTCTGCGTTACGTAATTTATGAATGGTCCCTTGTTTACGAGGGGTGAGCGTAGCGTAGATGGTAAATCGATTGCCTTGTACGCAGCGCACCTGGGTTCGGGTCCCGACCCCCGCACACTTTTCTAACCCGAAGAGGCGAATGACCTTGAGGTTAAACCTCTATAATCGAAATGAAAAAAAACTAGTTTACGTTCAGGTTATTGAGCATAATGGTGATTAGCGCCTACCAGAATATATCGTTGGCAGCAATCGGCATCATTACCTGAACGATCCTCATTGTATTGCTACTGAAGGAGGATCAGGAGTGCTATAGAAACAGATTCACGAAAAACACGGATGGGTACCATGAGAAAGTGGCAACGGGAATGGCACAACGCGTTTAATGAAAGGTGGATTGTCGATAACTTGTCCACGTGGATAAACACGAAACACATGGAAGCCAACTTCTATCTGACGTAGTTTCTATCAGGTAATGGCTGCTATAGGTAAAATCTGCACAGATTCGGACACGCGGAGTACCCTAACTATGTGGAGTGCATAGACAGCGCAGCAAGTAATTTTTGACTGCCCATGGCTCAACACGAAGATCAATGTTTGCAATATCAATCATAGGCGTGATAAAATTGTAGAGAAACCTAACCAAATAAAAGAAACATTAAATTGATATGCCATCACAGACATATCAAAATCGCAATTGAAAAAAAAACACCTTCACAAGTTATGCTTCGTAAGGGAGCTAGATAAAGAACACTATAACTTTGCTTCTACTGCTTGAATCTCTATTGAAAATTGGGACAACTTTTTTAATAACCTATACCTCAAGATAAAAGAATAAGAAATGACCTTCCTCAACATATATAACCCATTAAGGCCACTGAAACTAGAAGTTTGTGAAAGAGTGTAGTCGAACAATATCTTAACCCGTTCATGCCCATGTTGTTTATGTACAAGAACGTTTTTGAACAGCTATAACCTTTGGTTTATGCAATATTTGCTCACAATAATAAGTTAGACTAATCAATGTGACCATTACCTTTCAATTGAGCACTAACAGTTGCAAGTATTAACTCTAAAACTAAAGGTATTGCAATTTGTCTGATTGGTTTCCGATGGATCAGTGCTGCCAGCGACAGTTAACGTTGACGACGAAAAATTAAATTTTGATGCATCTTCGGTATTTTGCAATATTATTGCAAACTGGTAAAATCTATCGATTTATACTGTCTTCGCCTACGTTCTCCGCGCAATAACTCTATTGTAAACAGTGGTGCAAATTTTCATTTTCAAATACCAATTTTCAGCTCAATCAAACCAAACCATGATTCCAATTCAATGCCTCCCTTAATCATTCACTTTCAAGTTGGCTGGATTTTCATAACCAAACCGTACGTCTTCATTCCAAATTGATGCTTTTTCATTCACCAACCAAAGTTGTCATCTGCTCTGTAGAGGCCAGTTTAGGTTAAATTTTGACATATTTTGCGTTTTCATGCTTACATCAACAGCAAGACGTATGTTCAGAGTAGTTTTACTTGAAAAACCTAGTCAATATCCCAGTTCAGAGATATTCACAGGGTCGATGAAATCGAAAATGATTGAGCAGCGCGGCTGTTTGAATGAATGATGCAAACGAAAAACGGCGAATTGAACATAGTAGGGCATGATTTAAAATTTGTTCTTCTTTCAAGTTCAAAACAACCTGGTGAAAATTTGCAGCTCTGATTGTAAATATTCCAGAAGAATTGTATTGAGCATTGGAAGGTAAAAATTGAGTGGCTTCTAGCCCTGATAGGGAAGCACCTATCTTTATGAAAACGAAAAGTTTTTCGGGTTTATTGACCCCACCATTTTCAAGAAAAAAATAGTTTTGTAAATAAATAACAGAGAAAATTTTCAATAGGTCCTAAGTTACATTGAGAGCCTCTCCTTGTTTACTTTCTCTTTCGATTATTACGACGTCACTAGAACACTTTTCACTAATTTTCTAGTACGTATCGAAAGCCGACGATTTTTACTAGAATATTATGGAAACAGTTGAGTAGGGAATCTTAAAACGACCGAGTAATGAACAGAAGAGAAAGTAACCAAAGAGAATCTGTCATCATAACTTACGATCCAATCTAAATTTTCTACAAGTAATGCATAGCACAGGCATCAAATGACGCAGAAGTAATGTTTTTATATTTCTTATAAAAGAAATGTATAGAATTCGCTCAAACTTTCAAGATTTTTTCCGAGGCCCGGAGGGCCGAGTCTTATATACCAATCGACTCAGCTCGACGATTTGGGACAATGTCTGTGTGTGTGTGTGTGTGTCTGTGTGTGTGTATGTAACGGACAAATTCTTATTCGTGTTTCTCAGCAATGGCTGAACCAATCTTATCCAAACCAATTTTAAATGAAAGAACTAAAAAACAGTATGAACGCTATTAATTTGTTTTTGATTCTGACGTTTAGTTTTTAAGATATGAATGTTTGAATGCGTAAAAATGGCGTTTTTTGCAGTTTTTTTTAAATTATATGCCGGAATTGACAATATAGATGAACAATTCATATGTTTTTAGACAGCTTAAACAAATACCTTTCGAACAAGCTATAGATTGTTGAAATCGGACTATTATCAAAAGAGATATTTAACATTAAATGCGGACGAAAGATTTCTATCATTTCCCATTGCCAGAAATATGACCAAAAACATGTAATCTATTATTAACGCCAAAACGGCTTATTTTAGGTCAATAGTATCTTCGGAGAATTTAATGGAAGTAATATGCTCTTTCTTTTGGTATTGTGCTTTTGCTGATTAATCCCCCTATGAGTGAGATATTTTCACAAATTTTCTTGGAAGTGATTATAACGAAATGATGCCTTCAGCAAATTTGTAGCTCTTACTTTTGCGAATAACTTTACTGAAGACTTCAAATATCTATTTTGAATATTTTAAAAGTTATGGCTTGTTGTTTGTGGATTACTCTTCGTCGCCTATTTATTGTTCAATACAGTAATAATCCATTGAAATAAGCCAAACATTATTTCGATAAATCGAATTTTGTATTTCATTTTTCTATCTACAACCGCTAGAAATAATCACCGAACACTTCCAAGTTATCTGGAAGGAACTTGATAACTTATCAGTGCAAAAATGTTCATTTGTGCGAACCTTCTGACTGCAATTTTTCTAACTTATGACCATCGGATCGATCTGAAACCTTTCGGTAAATGAAAAGCGAAATAAATAACTCCAAGCAACGGCGTAGCCAAGAGAAGGTTTTAACACCATACAGCCCCCCCCCCCACCACACAAAAAAAATATTGGATTGGAGTTGAAAATTTATTGATGCAAACTGATTTAATTCAATATTACAATAACATTATCTGATCCGTAGATTGATAACCTGTTGTTGTAAACATCATGAGGACTTTTGATAAATTGTCGGAATGGGGTCCTGATATGTAACTGATCTATTGGTCTTGATTTCACAGTTGTCTAATAGCATCAATATCAAATTCATGCCTGAAAACATTCCAATAGAAAATTCCAGAGTTCTGTAATCAATCATAATCCTCAGATTTCTTTTCAAATTTTCAGCTTTTTTCCTACACAATATTGCGAAAGCTTATTAAACAATTTTTCCTAATAGGTTTGTGAAAATTATAAACTATTTGAAATTTTTTAACAGTTTTATTTTTTATTTAACCGTGATTTTTTAATAAATAGTGATCATCGCTTCACAACGTAGTCTATTTTTCATGGTTTGCGGTGAGCACGAACTCTCGAATTGCTGAACTGAAAATTATGGAATAGAAATTATTTTTTAGTATTCTTTACAGACCCGCTGGTGCCCTAAGCCGATTTCGCTAGATTTTTAGAGCACTGTGCACTAGACTGCCCAGAAAAATGATGAATTTTTGAAAACTCAATTGGCCCACCCCTGAGTCGATTCCTAGTCCCACCAGGAGTACTTGTACCAAATTTGAAGCAAATCGGACAAGTCTAACTACCGGACCAACGTGCCTGAAGTTTATATTGGATTTTTCAACAATTTACATGGAGAAAACTCACTCGCTCGTATTTTCGCCGCTAGGTGGCACTGTATACAACGTATTATCACTGTAAGTGAAAATAAGAAAGATATTTCAATTATCTACAACTTTGTCGAAGACTGCTAGTAAATCCGACTTTGTTAAAAGAAGTTATTAAACTTTTAACGAAGTGATGTCTGAGTCAGTTTTGCATGGGGCCTAGCAGTGCATGGTTGTGTATCAGTACTCGACTCCCGCGAACTATATATTTTTGTGAAATAATGGTTAGATTTAGCCGAATAGTATGTTTACAAGAATTATAATAAATAATACGAGTTATGTTTTGGTTAGAAAATTTTAGTTCCACCTGTGACCGCATAGATGGCGCCACTACTAACTTTTCATAGAAGAGAGATAGAGTATCAAGATGTTCAGAAGAAATACTGAAAAATGCCTGTTCTATAACTTTGTAGAAGACACCAACTTTCTATCTCTTTCCGTTGAAAAGTTAGTGTTGGCGCCCTCTATGCGGTAACAGGTGGAACTAAAATTTTCTAATCAAAGCATGACTCGTATTATCTACTATAATTCTTCTGAACATACTATTGAGCTAAACCTAACGATCATTTCACAAAAATGTTTAGTTCGTGTGAATCGAGTACTGATACACAACCATGCACTATTAGGCCCCATGCAAAACTGACTCAGACATCACTTCGTTAAAAGTTTAATAACTTCTTTTAACAAAGTCGGATTTACTTGCAGTCTTCGACGAAGTTGTAGACAATTCAATTATCCTTCTTATTTTCACTTACAGTGATAATACGATGCATACAGTTCCAGTTAGCGGCGAAAATGTGTGCTGGTGGGTTTTCTCCATGTAAATTGTTGAAAATTCCCATACAAATTTCAGGCCCGTTGGTCCGGTAGTTAGACTTGTCCGATTTGCTTCAAATTTGGTGCAAGTACTCCTGGTGGGACTAGGAATCGACGCAGAGGTGGGCCGATAGGGGTCATTTTTTTCCTGTCACCCTAATGTACACCCAGTGCATTATCGCAAGTGACGGAAGGTTATCGAAAAGTTTCGTGAAAATGAAAGTTCCAGTAATGATGATGATTTTCCCAAACGGTTCGTTTTCGTGAGGTTTTTATTTGTTCTTTGGCATTAGGATTAGCGATAATAATTCAAATCAAGAATACTACTGGGAAGTCACCTTTAGAAAAAGTCGATGTCAAAGTAAAATTTGAAACTATGCACGCATGTACTTCAGAGATAGCGTGATATCAGGAGCTGCGATTTCATTTCAACGCTTTTTTTGTGAAAAGGGCGATACTTACAAATGTAAACATAGGGCTTTTTTCTTACATGCGAATAAGGGCTTTGAAACGCAACAAATTAACCTAAAAATTTTGATTCTACGATATTGCTTTCTTAAACTACAGCAAAAAATACAACGGGCGAAACTGTATTTTTGTTTGCTTATTTAAAGTTTCGCCCTCCACGCTCCATGCAAACACACAGAACGATACTTTTTTTGCTAGCAGTTTAGAGGCGAAACTGTTATTTTCGTATTTTTTAGGATTATCAAACTGATACCAGCTGTAAATAGTAACAATGATCTCTATTGAAAAAACCCGGACGAAATCGGTGGTGTAAAACGGTAGTTATTGTAAAAAAACGTAAGGGCGATACTTCAATGCTGATAGATGGGACCGAAAAAGTAAACAATCGCCAAAGGGGCGATACTATCATTTTGTCAATTTCAAATTTTAATTTAATAATTTCAAATACTTTATGAAGTTTTGGGTTTCGATCACTGAATCATGCAAGCTAGGATGTCAAAAAACACAATAGTTCTTAAATAGGAAATAAAACCAAGTCTGGAAATATTCACTGTTGATTTTCTTTGAATGGTATCACTGCTAGTATCGCCCTTTTCAAGAAAAAGCGTTGATTTCTTAGTTCTCAGTCGCGTTGGAAATTTGAGTAAAATATAAACTTCAAATCGATTAAAAAATCGTTTTTTTTTGTTTCAGTACAATATATAACCCCTTTAGGAAAATTCAGTTTTCCCACCACAATATAGATATTTGATTAACAGAGTATTAACAATAATTCGTTGGTATGTCTATTTCATGGGCCATTTTTTCGCTTTCCCATTGATTTGGTTTGAGATTTCTAGCACTGATGTTGTACTATGCTGATTTGAGCGATTCTCTGAGTCCTGCCACTATCCCATGTAGTATGTGTTATCAAAAACATCGCGAAGCATCATGTTCTAAATGCTCTCAAACGATATAATATCCGAAGAGAGTGATAAGAGTTATAAGAAATGTCTCATCACACTGTTAGGTGGATTAAACACGTTTTTACTCGATTGTTCTGTTCAATGAGTTAGTTTTTGGTTCCCACTATTCATCTCTTTGAAAAGTACAACAGGATCACGTGCTGCTTACAATGATGTTATAGACAAAATTGTATAAACGTTTCAAAGAGCTAAAGCACATCAATCAAACATACAGATAAGAACACTGGTGTGATTGACTAACAGACGATTTATAGAATGTTACCATACACATAATCGTCAATCAAGAGCGTAAATTGCTAGACAAAGAAGTGGAATAAACAACACCTGATTTGCCCCTGAAACAATGGATAATCAAATTTTATCATGACCATCCCCATAATCATCAACAGTCAATTGTTAACTTATTTTTAATATTACCCTTGCTGTTCTCGCGGGATCCGAAGCTCAAACTTTGGCCATCTGTAGTCGATGAAGCCCTCATCAGTAGTTATCATCGTAAAACAATCGCGTGGCGTTGATGTACAACATGCGGTCAGTCGTTCGGAAGCGCCAAGTTCGACAACCTACCATGAAGATGAGATGCCAGAGTGTCCACCACTAGAAAACAGAATATGTACGACTCAAACCGCGACGAGAAGCCCTCCGGCTATGGTTGACAAAAATCGGTGTAAAATTTTATGTTAATTACATTCCTTCGGTGGCCCTGACGTGACGGCTGTTTTGCTACTGAAAATCGGTGGTCTTTCGTCCGACAAGGGGTTCGGTTCGTTTGGTGGTTAGACTTGTCAAAAACTAAATAAAAAACGAACATTAAAAAAGCGCGCAAAGTTTGATGATCAAGACCCGGAGTGATTTATTGCGACGATAAAGTCTGCTCTAAATGCAAATTTTCTGCGATGCCCTCCACTTTCACATACATCACAATTCTGGAGTTTGTGATGTATGTGAACTGACGTGCTAACGTTGTTCCGGACCTCAGTTTGCTCCGTGGCGTGTGGATTTTGACCGAACCTGTTAGACTATTAGGTAGGTGCAAAAAGAAGGACCACCACGTTGTGACCATTTATGGTGATTTCCTGATAAGTCATTTACTGTCACTCATCAATCAAACGTAACCACCAACACTTCGGGTGAGCTTTTCAATATGCGTCAGGTTGACCTTTTCGTTCGGTTTGATTTCAGTTGAAAACTGGTGCAAGTAGTTAAGGGGGATTATCTTATAAACGGATAAAATCATACTGAATTTTCGGGCGTGGTTAACCCTCCGGAAGTCGCGCTTATGGCTTATGGCCTTTAGTGTATTTCACTGTTCTCTATGTAATTCAAATTCTTCTGTTTTATAACTAGTGTAGTATTACAAGGTATGTTAATAACTATTAGTCATAACTATTGACATTAACTCTGTTCTGTTAGTAGCTTGAATTTCATATAGGTTTATACGACTTTCGCTAAACACAACTGTTGTGTTCAGGAAGTTTTTTGTTAGTTTGTTTTTATTTACATGACTTTAAATAAAATTTAATTCGTCACGTTATGTTCAGGAAGTGAGAATCTTCTAGAAACCTTTTTGCGTTGTGAATTAGGCAACGCAATAAACTGTTTCATAACGCCCAGCTCTTAACTCATCAACCCCTCAACTTTTATCCAGTGCAAATAGGATTCGAAAATTATTTTTTGTAGCTTTTTTATAAAGATCGCAGTGCTAGAAGCCGCTAAATTTTTACCTTCCAAAACTGACTATAATTGCCCTAGAATATTCACAATAGTCCAATTGCGTGGAACACGTAGTCGAAGACAAGCTAAAAGGATAGGTTTTTTTAGTTTTCAATAATATTACAAGATAACGAAAAAAACATTATTTTTCGTATTTAACGAAAACTCTCGGTAGCAGCACTGTTCCTGTGGAATCCAACCAAACTAATTACAATAACTTTAGTTTTACAGACAATAGTCATAATTGTTAGTGCTCAAATGAAAGGTAATATCCACACAACCCTCCTTGTGTTTGTAAGCCAATATGGCCCAAACAAAAAGTTATAGCTGTTAGTAAACATTGTTGTATATAAACAACGTGGGCATCAAGGGGTTATGATACCGAACTGTCTTATACTACAGGTGGCGCAAAACTGTCCCGAAAGCAAAATACTCTGGACGTCTGTTCTTGCTCGTGGTCCGTCACTATCTAAAAAAACTCGATGGGCGCCTTCCTCACGACACGAAAAAACCAAAACCAGCACCAAAAAAAAACCGTACCGCCGCATAGCTGTCAACGCTATGTGCAGTATATCCAGCACACTTATTGCAGCAAGAGGAGAGCGGTGGCCTACCTAAGCCCTATGTTATTTATACAGAAATATGAAACAAAATTTTCTACACCTATCTAGACCAACAAAATCGTTCACAAAAGCTAAAACAAACAAAAATTACAAGAAAACGTGAACGATCGTATGGAACAGTGGTGAGCATAACTTTGCGTAAACAATACACTCTACGGAACGTATACGCAAAAAAGGGTTTATTTCCACCCAGTGCTAAATTGTTACCCTGACGGGTTACACACAAGACCTTACATAAAGTATTTTTTTTGTTTTAGTGTTTCGGATTCTCTTCGTCAGTAACTAGCACCAAAATTTGGCCTTGTCCAAATGTTTTTTGCCATTTGGGAATTTTGCTAAGTACCAGACATTTGGTTCTTATACCAAAAGACAGTTTCGGTTCATATTCCTCGTCGGCAAACAGAACCTCTGTGCTTAGTATCGAGACGTCACTCCAGTCATTTAGTGTTCAAGCAAGACGTGCGACTTTTTTCGACTTTAACCTTCTTTGTGTTGGGGTCAAAATGACCCAAAATGAACTTTCAAAATGCGATAACTTTTAATTTTTGCATCTAGAAGTTTAGAATTTCTAGACTTTTCCTTTTTCATGGAGAGCAACGATTTTAAATCGAGTTAAAAATTTTCAGTCATTCCTGAAGGGCAATACAAAAAAAGTTACGAATAAGGCGTTAGTGGGTCATATTGACCCCGATTTCGAATTCAATTTTAAGACACATTTTCAGTCAAATATATACGAAATTGTAATTATTAGCTAGAGTTTCAATTCCCATTTTTTGGTAAATATTATCGTTTTTGACCAGGTTGGCCAGCGGGAATCTATGTCAAATGGCGGCATGTTTGGCATACATAGATGTATGCAGAACCGTCATCATAAATCACAAGTATATTGACAGAATACTAAAATTAAACACAACCAAAACGAAAATAAAAATGTACGTAGCAGTTTTGTACATGATTGGACCGATCTTGGATGTTCCGCATTACGCTTCCGATGCTGATTCCGGTGATACTATAGTATTTCTTAAAATACTGAACAAATGACAATGTGGTCAATCAATGAAACTGATCCCAAAGTTTTGCAATATTCTTGAAAGCTTATATAAAATCCCATCTAAAATGATATTGATACTCTGATCCAAATACTGGATTCTACATGAAAATCAACCGGAAAATTCAGAGGATCCGTAGAACAGTCTAATTCATGAATCTAGTTCGTTCGAGAATTCTGCAGTTTTTTTCGAAAACATTTATTCACGTTGCTTTGGCATAAATTTCTAGATCCGAGTGAAAAATTGACCGTATTGGTCAAATAATGACCATCCGGAAAATCTGGAACATTCGCTTAACCCTCCGGAAGTCGCGCTTATGGCCCACTGAACGAGCAGCCGTTGGTGCCCTAAGACGATTTCGCTAGATTTTCAGAGCAGCGTGCACTCAGTGCACTAGCGCGACTTCCGGATGGTTAACTGATCAATTCATAAAGCTGGTTTTAGAACCATGGGTTTTTAATGAATTCTCATTTGAACGAGTTCGTACTTATGACCTACGTCTGTTTTAAGGCTAAATAATAACCTTCCGGAAGAACTGGAACATCAGTGAAATTGGCCAATTCATGAACCTTGTTCTAGAGCTCTAAGATGTTTTGGAATATCATTCGCATAAATGCGTACTTGTGACTGGGATATGAACCATATTCGTATCGTTCCGGAAGATCCGGAACTGGCTCTGGAAGTATATGGTTTCCTCGAAAGTTTTTTTAGAATTATAATTGCAAAGAAATTGTATTTGTGTCCGAAACAAAGACCCTATTTGTGAATTGGCCAATTCGAAAGGTCAATGGGCCTCTGTCCCAGACGCAACTACGAATTTATGGAAATGATATACCCTTATATGTTTTCGAAGATATCTCAGAGCTCTAGGACAAGGTCCATTAATTGATCAACTGCGCGGATGTTCCATATCTTCCGGAAAGTCATTATGCTGTAAATTTTCCAGATATACCTAAGAGTTTATGCCAATGCAACAAATATTTTCGAAAAAACTTCAGAGCTCTAGAACTAGATTCATGAATTGACCAATTATACGGATGTTTCGGATCGTCCGGATGATTTTCACGTAGACTCCAGGGTCAATAGTTGAGTCACAGTGTTAATATAATTTTAAACGAAATTTTCAAGCCTATTGCAATTTTTTGCGATCAGTTTCACACCACATTGTCACTTGTTCAACATTATGAGATATACAATTATACCTTCGCATCAGAACGTCAAAGATCGGTCGTATCATGCACAAATTTGCTATATACCAGTACTTTTCAACCTTTTTCGTTCCATGTACCCCTTTCCGAATATTGATCCTTATGATGTACCCCTTTCTGAAAATTGTCTACCATCATTGCCCTCTCAGAGAAAATGATTTTCAATTGGATAAAAGTTTCCATTTTCCAATTAGAAACCTGTTCCTGAGCACTCTCAGTAAGCATCTTATTGTTGACACACCGAAACAATATATAAAGACGATATAAATTCTGACGGCAATGTTAGGATAACAAGTTTAGATTTATCCCACATAATTCACCCCCTACAATAGCCTAATTCACCCCTGGTTGAAAACCACTGGTATATACATTCTTATTTTTGTGTTGTTTGTATTTATTATCAGTAATTTGGCAATAAACCTATGATTTATGATGACTGTTCTGCATACATCTATGTATGCCAAACATGACGATTCCCACTAGCCAACCTGGTCAAAAACGATATATTTAGGGGAACTGTGCCTAAAACGGACACGTCAAGGTTAAATAGCAAATTCGACTCATCGATTGATGCATTGCTCGCAAATTGCACGCAAACCGTAATTTGAGATCATGTTCAATCAATATAGTAACTTATACTAATAAAATTTAAAACAGATAGATGTTTAAAATGGTTATAAAAAGAGGTACAAAATCGACATTTAAAAACTGGGATGGGAAAGACGGACACCCTGCATGGGTAATATGGACATACGACGAACATAGGACAAGGGGAGAGTTGTCCGTCGTACCCAACATGACACCAAATTTTAAAAATGTTGCAAATTCATGAACGCCTCATTGAAATTTCTGTTTTTTCAACAGTCAAGTGCTAAATAGCCAGTACATCATTTCTACCTAAAAATATTTTCCGAGATCAACAGCTTTCAGGTTTAAATCGTTATTTTTGGTGTCAAAAAATTATATCCGTTAGCGTGCTCATGAGAAAAAAAATGTTTTACTTAAATATCTGATAATGCGCGTATTAAATAAGGGACCATCCATAAATGACGTAGCATTATATGGGGGAGGGGGAGTTTTGTATTTAGTGATGATGTATGACGACAGGGGGTAGGGGGTCTTGTCATCCTACGTAGCTTTTTTAAAGGGGAATAACTATCATCGTTTTTTTTTTATTTTGCCGTGACAAGGGGGGGGGGGTAGAGTTACCGTCAAGCTACGTAATTACCACGGGGGGGTATTTAGAAGTTTCTGACGAAATGCTACGATGGGGGAGGGGGGTGTTAAAAATCGCTCAAAAAATGCTACGTCATTTATGGATGGTCCCAGTAATAGCAGGAACTTTCGGAATCATTTGAAATCTTCTAAAAATCATATGGTATCAGTACCATTCAACTGAATTTTTCATTTTGTGAAAAACACCGTTTGTCCATCTTACCCACAGTGTCCGTCTTCGACGCAATTCCCCTACCAGAAACGGAAAATTGAAGCTCTAACACATAATTTGGGTACATGTTCATATAGATTTGACCGAAAATTCTTTTTAAAACTGAGGTCGGAATCGGGGTCAATATGACCCGCTAACACCTTATTCGTTACAAAAAGTTAACACCTAAAGAAGGTTAATGTCTAACTAGCGCTAATTTGGGTACTAGTGTAGATACATCGTCTAACTAGTCATCCAGTTGGTGCTAGTTAATGGAGAGGAGAATCCGATACCAAGAGGTGCGACATAGGATCACAATAGGCTCTACTTCCATAATAGACATATTACCCTATTTTTTGTTTCAAGTGTTTCAGCGTAAACACGTAGCTTTTGTATGGTAGTGTACTAAGAATGCAATAGGTATTTCCACAAGTAAGATTGGGGAAATCAGAAAGGCACAACTGCACTCCTTGGGTTGATTAAAAAAAGTTTTTGTCATCAAAGTGACAAACATGCCTTCGCGACTCATTCCAACCAAAAGCATTTCACTCAGAGATGAGTAAAATTTGTAAGATATCTCAATATGAAGTCTTGAATTATATCCATCCGACATTGGTACTGCATCACTCAAACTTGTCTCGGACAAGATTCAATATGTCCTTAATTTACTCTCAGACGATTTGGTAACCTTAAAACTAGCGAAAATGAATTTGTGCAGTTTTTAAATTGTGACAAGAAGAAGAAAGGACCTTTAGTTTGTAGCGTTACCGCACCACAAAATTCGTATCGTGGATGCGCTAATTCCCTCGTGGTTGCTGTAATCATAACTCTTCTTTGTAGAAACCTTCGGTAAATATGGTAAACGTGTCTATTGAGCTAATATATTATTTAATTTATCCAAGATGTCAAGTGTATGAAAGTTCATATCAACCCGATTGGCCCTTGTCTGTGTGTCAAACTATCACATATCAATCTTCAGCCATAAATTGAAGATTTATCTCCATCGTTTACTTTTTATCTATCTCTTACAGAAAACGAAAAATGTGATACAGATACGTGCGTCGGTTTGTCAAGTGGAACGGCAAGTCTTTCCCTAGGTGTTTTAAGTAATGAACAAAACATCATCAAAGAGATCGGTAAGTGAACAGAAAGGTTTCCTACTAATTTTCTTGACCTTTTAATTATACCCCATGTGACACAATCCGTTCCCATACTCCCTTTTACTGCGTTACACGTCCCAACAAACAGACACACACACCCGGACATTTGTGACATGAGGAGACTTTAATTACTGCTATTTATTGCAGACATGGCATCCAACTTGGGAACCGAGTGCAAGTGCCAGTGTCTCTCGCATCTGACCACATACCGTGAAGATCTGGGCATTTGCGTGGACGACGTGAGAGGTAAGCGAACCGACCGTCATCATAAACTATCTTGCAACGACTACGGCTTGATTACGATCAATAAAACTTATCGGTGAAACAGCTAGGATCGTAGCTTTTATTGGCAGGCTTAGTGTAACACAATGTAACTTCATTTTAACACAAGCAAAACTAGAGCAGACAACAAAACTCGCCGTAGCCGTTTATTGATTTATTAGGAAGGTTCTGGTCTATTGGAATGTCTTTATATGTTAGCTAATGAAGATTTTCCATACAGTATATCCGGTGAAGATGATAAACAACTGAACGATCGACAGGCCGATGAACCCGATATTGTCAAAATCGACCACGTAACATGGGTTCGATCTCGTATAATTCCAGTCTATTAGTCATAATTGTCTACAGTGGTAACGTTTGCGCAAACTTTCTAGCGTAACATTTTACAATGGAAATGAAATCAATTAAATGACGATGCAAACGCAAGTTACATAAACGCTAGATGTCGTTAAATCATTTAATCATTAAATCATGATACTTATCTAAATTTATCTACGTCGCCAAAAACTTTTTAAATTCAGCAAATTTTAGCACAATGATTGGTTGTGGTTTTATTTGAATTATTCGTTCACCAACCGTAAATATTATTGACCCAAATAAAAAGATAAATGTATCGTCACAAGAGCATGATAAGATCGCAAACACACCGCCTGCGGACATGCCACCCACACCAATTTTAATAAATTCTATGTATAAGCACAATCATCAACAGGTAGCAATGAACTGCATCTATTTTTTTCAATCTACCTTTCTATACAACCTCTGGTCGGTGTTGAGCTGCGCGCTTTTCATTCATTTCGCATGACTGCTCATAGCCTTCTGCAAAGAGCGTCAAATGCTTAAATATGACGACGAGCATTCATCATGGGTTGCTCATTATCATCATCATCATCATCATCCTCGCCGCCGTTGGCGAAAAGCGCCGCCTACTCTGCAGTTGAAGTAATTTAAATCAATGTATCTTTCCGTTCCAACAATCACCGAGAGTAACAGCAGCTCATCATCATAGCAATCATCGACAATTCCGTCCATAATGCATTAATACATAGGGGTATGTCCCCGGTTGTGAAACAGGATATGATTTTTACCCGCGACTTTCAATCGGTTTGTCGAGAAACAGAACACTGCTTCCTTATTATTCGGATGATCAATTCACATGTCAGTGAGAAGATTTACATGTGATACGTAGATACGTGTCACACGTAGATCAAAGGACTTTGAACGGGAGGATGACGGGAATTTCCTGTAAAATGATTACCACTTTGGGGTAGATACGTATTCCAAAACATGAAACGATTCGTGAAACAATGCCTGCTCATAACATAATATATCGAAGCACGTTGCGGAAACCATCACCCCGTTAAATGGGTAACGTACTTTATGGGTGCCCCACAATAAGACTACACATTGAAGGCAGTTTCGTATCACTGGATAACTAAACACGTGTGTTTCACAATCGGGGACATTACCCTACATTTAAATGTTGCTGGGGTTCGTCATTAGAATAAGGGTCTAATGGGCATGTTTTGCAATCAGATCAGTTTGATCAATTAAATACATACATCTGTTGCAAAATATGCAAAACAGTTTTCTTCGCACCATTCAATTTAAAACTGGGTGTTTTTGCTGATGTATTCAAAAGTCTCTCAGAGCACGAAACCTTTCTGATCTGATCGGCATATCTTGTCCAGTACTTTTCGCTTATCGGCACTTGCTATACACGTCAGATTAGTTTCAAACAATTCAAAATGCACCTGCATGTGACCCGTTTTGTGTGCCAAATTATGCAGCGGTCTAAAAAGTCTATTTACCTGGCGAAATCTATTGTCACTTATATTAGCTGAAACATGTTGTAATTGACAATCCATGGCCACGTTGGAAAACTTCCATGAGTCCGGAATCCACAGCGAAGTAATACCCATATTAACAGCATTATTTGATGAGCAAAATTGGAAACGAATATGGGATTCTAGAATAAACAGGGCCGGCGGAATACTTTTTTCCCGAGTGGGTAGTAGGATTCGGAGTAATTTCTACTCGTATTGATGAAAGTTTAGACATGGCGTGTGTAAGTGACAATGAAAACTCCCTGATAATAGCTTGTATTCATTTAGAAACACCCTTTATTAACGGGCTGTATGACCGACGGCTTAGCAAAAATGTTTTTATTGATTACTGATACTACATTGAACCTTTGTACAGCTAAGTACCAATCACTCTATTCTTTTCAATTTCGTTGCAATCCCTGCGATAGAACCTTCTTCGCGTTCGCGGTTGGATACTGAAGCCCGCATGAAAATATTTACTAATGGGGAGGTATCTCTGAAGACCGACAGAGAACGATAAGTCTCCTTTTCAATACAAACCATATCCATCTAATACAACCGGCCCCTGGACGGTCTACTTCCGGACCAAAGATAAGCCACTTAACATCATCCATATATCGCGTGATCAAACTAAACAACACTCGGGCGTGTACGAATAAGTATTTGTATACGTACCCGCCCGGGAAGTACAGATTGATGGTGAAGTCTGCGGGAGGGAAAGTATGGGATTGGCTCCACAACCCTTCGCTTCAGTCAGTGAAAATTCTGGTATGCAAAGAATTGCGTTAACCTTCCGGCAGTCGCGCTAGTGCACTGAAATCCACCACGACTCTGACTGCTGCTCTTGAGGCACTTCTAAATATCAAACCATTACACATACACCTCAAACAAGAAGCACTATCATGTGCATACAGACTGCAAGTTACTGAGCATTGGAACAGTAATAGATATTCTTGCTCCCAGCGATATTACACTCACATGTAGTTTTCCTTACAGGACGTTCCATGTGAAGATTCCCTCTCGAGAGGAGTGGTTGTCTGGCTATATGGAAAGACAACAACAAATGCAAGTGGTCTGTTACACTGACGGTTCTCTGATGGAGGAACATGCTGGTGCTGGTGTCTACTGTCGTGAAATGAGATTGGAACAATCTCACTCACTAGGTAGATACTGTACTGTATTCCAAGCAGAAATCTTTGCGATTATGTGCGGGGTACAATCGGCCCTTCACCTGAGTTTGTCCGGCAGAGTTATAAACTTCTGGTCCGATAGTCAGGCTGCAATCAAGGGCCTTAGCTCAGACAAATCACTAGTGATCGCGTGCCGAACCCAAATCGAAGAACTAAGCATTGTCAACACTATCTACCTTATCTGGGTGCCCGGACATTGCGGTATTACTGGAAATGAATGGGCTGACGAATTGGCCAGGGTAGGTTCAGCGATTGACTTCGTTGGTCTTGAGCCCGCGCTGCCAATTTCGACAAGATGGATAAGGGAAAAAATGCGGTCCTGGGCTTCGTCCGAGCACCGAAATAATTGGAGAAATCTACAAACGTCTCGCCAAACAAAGGCGTTTCTAGAACAACCGTGCCCATTGATTTCGAAAAATCTCCTACATTTTTCGAAGCTCCACTGCGGCATGCTGACCAGGGCTTTAACCGGTCACTGCAAATTCAATTATCACATGGCAACTATTCAGCGCGCTGAGTCCTTTCCATGTGATCTTTGTGAATCCGACTACGGAACCTCATATCATCTGATATGCAACTGTCCAGCGGTAGCGCAATTGCGATTTCGTGTCTTCGGCCGTCCTTCTATAGACGAAACCATGTTTGGACGACTGAAACTCAGAGACATACTAAAGTTTCTTATCCAATGTGGTAAAAAGCTTCAGACTTATTCGCAGGCAAGTTGAGCTACTTGTGAGTTACCTGTTGTTTTTTTTTTGTGCTGTTATTTTTCCCACCCTTCCAATTCTACTTCCCCACACCTCCTTGTCCTTTCCTTCCGGTCAGGAAATGATGAAAACACACGGCAAGGCACAAATCCCCGACTACATACGGGGAACGTGCCATTTAAGCCAATATATTCTGATTCCTGATAGTGCACTGAGTGCACGCTGCTCTGAAAATCAAGCGAAATCGTCTTAGGGCACCAGCGGCTGCTCATTCAGTGGGCCATAAACGCGACTTCCGGAGGGTTAAGCAACAATCGAGGAGTATAAGAAAACAATTTTGTTTTCCATTGGCCTCATTTCGAGCCTTTCGCCGGATCTGTTCTTCCAAACTTTGTTCTTTTGGACGGGGTTCGTCTAGCTGTTCACCTTTTTGTGCAAACAATAGGGTTATATACTTACCCATTGTAGAAACAAGGCACGGATAAGGTTGTGGTACCGGTAATACCGGTACCGAAAATCCCGGGAATACTGACCCATTATTGGTACCGTAATACCGGTACTGGACAGAAGCCGGCACCGGAATTTTTGGTACCATACAATTTTTTTAATGAAAAATATGTAGATTCTATTATAAAGTCTACATATTTTCATAAAAAATTGTATGGTATAATAGCGGGATCCGTTTCCAAATATCGGTCTGCAAGGTGGCTTTTAATTATAACTTTTTGAATATATTTTTTGCTGTATTTTCGATTGTTTATGTTTGATTCCTTTAGGTTAGGAATCGGCGTTTCAGTCTGTTTTTAATAAAGAACTCCTGTATGTTCCCTTTTTCCGACGCTTCGGTTCCTTCTAGATAAATCGTTCAGCTTACGCGTTTGTGGGGAAATGAGGCGGGGTCATCACCATAATAATTCTAGAAGCTAAATATTACTAACTCCCTACTATTTGGTTGAAATAAAAATCTTCCACTAAATATCAAAGTATTCACATCCAGCATTAGAGTAAAAATTTGTTTTGATTTTTTTTTATTAGCGACGTTATGATTGGTTTCAATTATTCACTGGGTTGCGCGTAATAAGGTTGTGGCCTAAGTCATGTCTGTATTTGGTTTGTGCTAAAAATCATTATTTATAAACGAACGAACAGCGATTTAGTAGCTTACAACTTTAGAGTTGGTGAACTGCTCTGAATGGAGCGATTCGTAATTTTAACGTAAACATTTCGGGAGGGGTCCAAAATTTTGATTTTGGAATGAAAATTGTACAATACGTTATTTAATGCAAATCTGTTTTGGTAGTCAAATTTAGTTTGAAATGCCTTTAAGTTCGAAACTAGTATAAAATTGAAACTAATTCAAAATTTCTCAACAAGTTGAAAATCCGGGAAAATCCGGGATCCGGGCCCCCGGACCATCCCCATGGATCCGCCACTGCATAAAAGTTCAAACCAATTTACAGCAAAGCGTTAATGCCGAGACGAAATATGATCAACGTACACTGATTAACATTCCATGTCGACGAAAGTCGCACCACTTACCAGTTCTTGAATTCAACGTGCCCTAGATCTCGAAATAAAAGAAGGTGCCGCATTTGAAAAAATACCTTTTGCTGCAATGAGACATCCGTTTGAGCAATCAATTTCACTTTGAAGCGTTGCTCAAATCTTTCGAGTACCAGCACATTTTCGAGTACCGGTATTTTACCGGTACTGGGGGCTTTAGTACCGCAGTACCGGTTCTCATCAAAATGGGTTGGTACTGCGAACCCTAGGCACGGAGCGGTAAATGCGGAGAGAATCGTGAAAAGTTTTCTGGAGAGACTCCATCTAAATTTCAGGCAAATCAAAAGCTCCTTAAGAGCCGGTTCTTGAAAGTAGTAGATGACACGTTGAAGTCGAAATCCGCAAACACTTCGTTGAATGTGGCAGAAACGAAGCGAATAGGGTCATGACAACCATACAAAGAGTTCCTATGTTCCAAAAGCGAAAAGTTTCGTGGACGAAGCATACGTTCGGGTGTATATATGTGTAGTTGGCTCAATAGCTCCGGAGAATCTGCACTATGAAGTTTTTTGCGACGAAAACAGCCTGGGCAACTCTTCTTCTTTTTCCAGCGAGTGTAAACCTAATAATCTGCAGCGATCTTCGTATGGCGGAAGATTGATATCGTCTTCCCACGGAAGGCGCCTCAGTGCATAGCGAACGAATTTCCTTTCTAATGCTTCAATCCTGGCTACCCATGTTGATTGATACGGACACCATACCATGGAGTTAGATTCTTGGATCGACCGTACCAAGGCATAGAATAGTGAATGGAGACAGAGACATGAATCCCATCTGGCGGTTTGCTTTGTTAATGATATGGTCGTAATGAGGTCGGAACGTGAGTGCCGAGTCCAAAGTGACTCCAAGGTCGTGCACTTGTAGAACACGCTCAAGATTCTGATCTCCAATACAGTAGTCATACGAAATTGACTTATGCTTACGGTGGTACGATATTACAGTACATTTGTAAATACTGATTGTTAGCAAGTTTATTGAACACCAGTCATCAAATCTGTCCAAGAGCTATTGCAAAACTAAGCAATCCAGGATGCACTTGACCACCATGTATAATTTGACATCATCAGCAGAAAATAAGCGACACCCAAGTGGTAATTTTGTAGCTAGATCATTAATAAATAGTGTAAACAAGAGTGGGCCCAAATTACTTCCCTGAGGAACGTCCGGTTTGTTTGAAAACGGGGCGGAGGATGCGCATCCAATTTTCACTACCCAAGTAGCATTTCTAGTTTTATAGCACACTAGAAGTGTAATCTAAGTTCTAAGGAAGGTTTCAAGAGTGCCATAAAACCGCAATTGTTACTAGGGTATAAGTTTACGATCACGCAGATACAATTCGAGCCAACGAATCAGACCAATAGAAACGCCTATTAACTTCAATTTTTCCAAAAGTATTCCGTGGTCAACTCTGTCAAACGCTGATTTCAAGTCAGTATATACCGTGTTGATCTGGGCACCATATTTCGTAAGCAGAGTAAGACGAATTGAACGAGATTCGTAGAAGTTGATCTTTTTGGGATGAATCCATGTTGGTCAGGGGAAATGTAACTTTGACTGGATGCAGAGTACATCGTTCACCACGATCTGAAACACTTTGGAACAAGCGCACGACGATGTAATTCCTCGATAATTTTCAACATTTCGCCGATCTTCTTTTTTAAAAACAGGAAACATAATTGACTTTTTCCAACTGGCGGGATAACAACACTGTTGAATAGAATTGTCAACGGGGCAAATAATACGTTAGCGCATTTCTTGAGAATACATGGAGATATGTCGTCATGACCAGGAGTGACGGAATATTTTAATTTGCTGACTGCTGATATAACCTGCTGCTCTGTATTCGTGAATCTTCTTAGAGGACAGATATTTAATGGTGTGTCTACAAAACCAAAGTAAGTGCGTCACTTCTATTATTTTCCTAAGCTTTACACAATGTATTTGCATTATAGAAACCCTGGTTAACTTTCGACGTAGATCTTCCACAATTTTAACATTATTCGTCAGAGCCGCAAAAACACTATGTAGGAGCGTTTTGGGGATCAAAATGTGCTATTATTTCAATCGGATTACCCTTTGTTCGGTACTAGGTATTGAAGACTTATTGATATTGTTTCCACAGTTATCGTACCTCAGTTGGTTCTTCAACTTCCACGGTATGCCAGGGGTTGTCTTCACGATGATAATCGAGCTATCTTAATGTATGATATTCGCGACAATTTCAATATGACCGTCTTGACCACGATGGAAACGACACGAACGCCAACTACACCAGCTCGGTCTAGCACGTTCGATTTACGCTCGACCTCGTTACATTTTAGTGTGCCCATTGATTCAAAGAGTTACGCGTCCACTATATCCGAAACAATCGAATCAAAACAAGAAAATCGTCCGGTGGAAGCGTATAACGTTTTGACTGGCCTGATTCAGACAAAACGAAAAACCGTATCAGATTACCAGATACAAATATTAGTTTTAGTTCTTTCACATTGCTTCATTCCGGGTAATGAGAAGGCGAACACTTAGGCATTAGAAGGAAATCCCAACAAACAACGAAAGCTGAATAAGCCTTTACTCCGAGTGAAAAAGCTGAACAAAAACTGTTTAAGCTATTATCCAGCTAAGTTGTTTGTTGGGATATTTATGAAAGATCGCGTAGCTTGTGCGCAATGCACTACGTGGTTCATTTCAGGTTGTGGTTTGGTTCAAACTTGGGTAATTCCCCCCTCGGTTATTTTCGAGTGGGTAGTACTACCCATACTACCCACGTGTTCCGCCGGCCCTAAGACTAAATCTATGACTAAACTTAAAACGTTTTTAGTCCACCTAACACTGTGATGAGACATTTATTATAACTCTATCTTTTCGGATATTATATCTACTGAGAACATTTTGAACAGGTTTCGCAATTTTTTTTGAAAACAGTTACTACATGAGGCAATGGCAGAGCTCAGAGAAACTTCAATACAGTTGTTCGCAAAAATAAGAGCTATAAATTAAGTTTTGCTATTTTTTGTGATTCGAATTCATATCTTCAGTAACTAGCACCATTTGGGTGTCAATAATATTTACGGTTGGTGATGTATCTATACTAGTACCCAAATTAACACTAGTTAGACACAAACAAATCCAAACAGTTCACATGACATATGTGAACGCCTAAAACAACTGCCTTTTCCCGAGTGATGTCCCGGAAGCAATTATAGAAGCGCTGGTTTGGAACCATTCATAAATTACGTAACTCTTTTAGGGGGGAAAGGGGGTACGACAAGTTGTGACATGTTGTGTTCTTGTAAAAATCACGTGTTTCCTGAGAACTCTCTCCTCTCTCCTACTCTTCCAGGTGGTGTTTCTTATTCCGAAATTATAATTCTGTCGATACAATTCCACGTTCTTACAGAAGGGCTTGGCAACACTTTTACCCCCCTTCCCTCCATTTCATTGAAACCAAGTCTGCTAACTCCTTTTCCGCTGACATCAAGCACCGCGACATTTACAGCTGCACTTTCGTAAACACCGTTCGCTGTTCGAATTGTTTCCGGGAGTTGAAACGGTGCTGAAACTAACAAACTCTTGAACTAATTTGTTTTGATCAGAAGCCTGCAGTGACTATTTCAGTTCACGATCGGAGCCAATAAAAGTGCCTCTGTTGCTGAAAAATACAGCTGGAGTTCGAAGAACTATGAAATTTCGAATGGCCACTATGCAAGAGTCAGTGGTTAATGAACCAGCTAATTCAATATAAACTTCGCGTTTTGTAAAACATGTTAGAAGAGCTACCCTCCTTTTCTGAAAACTTCTC
The DNA here is from genome assembly GCF_030247195.1 of Topomyia yanbarensis. Classification (NCBI taxonomy): domain Eukaryota; kingdom Metazoa; phylum Arthropoda; class Insecta; order Diptera; family Culicidae; genus Topomyia; species Topomyia yanbarensis. Next base: position 254,534,742 of record NC_080672.1, read on the forward strand.
CCACCTTCATCGGACCGAAATATTCTATCCCTGTGTGAGTAAACGGACGAACGTCCACGGCCAGAATGCACCAGAATTGCTGGAGGGCACGGAAGAGTATCTCTCAACCTGCAACGCTGGCAATCGAATCTTACTTTGACATGTACTCGATGCAGAGTACATGTCAAAGTAAGATGGAGAATCGTTGATGTACTTCGTTGATGACCGATTCATGGATGTGATGGTGAAACTTGTCGTCGACATTCTTCTTCGCGGACGCCCACTAACGACTTCAAAGCCCCCTAGTGGTCTGCGGACCCCAGTTTAAGAGTCGCTGTTATATTGGATTAAAGGTGACCTGTGAAGAGACGCTATTGCCAACGAAAGGCTTCGGGGACTGCCGATCTGAATTCCACCTCCTGGCCAACTGATCACATTTATTATACTGATCTTGAAGAACCGGCCTTTGATACTCAATCGACACAATATACAGTCGCCGACTGGCCGCTATCCGACCACGTGCTTTTGCAATTCTTACCTTCTTTGCAATACTTACCTTCTTTGTAGTGTTTCCCTGACTCGTTTGATTCGGATCTCGATCATTCAATTTTTCGCTCAAATTATGCTATGTCTATTTTCTGATTTTATGGAGTAGTCCCAAAACAAAGAATTATTCCTGTCCGTTGCTTAAAAGGAGAACGTCCACTAAACCAGCAATGAAAACGGTCGAAGGTCACATTTATTTTTCATGAAACAATGTTCGGAAGCTCGGATTAAGACGCCATTGGTTCAAGACCTAGAAGCAGCACCCTAATTAATCAGAGGATTGGATAAAAAACCGCAGATAAAATTGTAATAATCAGATATCTAACGTTCCGTGTTCTGTTTAACAGACAGCGACAGTATCTTTTGTTAATAAGAGTTTCAAAAGGAAGCTTGATTGATTTATTCCATGTTGTGTATTCTAAAGAAAAAAATCAATCAAATAACGATTTGTTAATTGCAAGGTGTGTAATAATAACGTAATAATAACGAGGTTGCTGATCTCAAGCATTCTATGTACGAATAATATGTTCAAATTAGCACAAAATCATTATGTTCAATAAACAAGTATTCCATGAACCCGATTCGATAAATTTATCTGCGTGAAATAAAACCATTAAAAATTTTCAAGTTGTGAAGTTCATGTCAGATCGCTCGGAATCGATTCGGGCGAAAAAAAATTATAATCGCAAAGGGTGCGAATGAAGCAACAGTTCTTAATTTAAACTGTGCCACGCACAACATAGAGGTGGGGATGATAATGATGATGATGATTATGATTAAACCTCTCATTGTGCAACATACGCAGGAAAGTTCCGTTAATCCGGAACAAAGCAAAAGCGCCGCAACCTACTTTTAGCCGCGAGGATTAGGTTTTCCTTCGGCCGAATAGCAGGCCGGGAGTAATCGAGTTAGGCTTCATAGTTCGTTAAATTTAGCAACTGTCTTCGTTTATTTTTTTCTACCCAACACGAGAACTAACTGACGTTCCAAACGACGCGTGCACATGATCGTAAATGTCTGCAATATGACGTTTCAATTTCTAGCTTCATCCTGACCCCAACGAATAATTTTTAAAAAAGTTCAAGTTTACCTTTTACTATGTACGTGATGAACTTTTTTACTGGGGTTAATAATAATGTTTGTGACTTACTTGTGCTAGAACTATGGGGACTAACCGTTCGAGTCAAAACTAGAAAACAAAAGAATAACCCAAAGAAAAATGAATAGACGCCGCCATTTGGGGATGAGACTTGTTCGACCGCATGTGCGCAAACTTGACTCATAAACTAAGAGGTAAAGTGCAAATCACCATTTGAGCGCAGTGGCTGTAAAAAAACATACACGCACAATACCATGTTGAATGCTTCAGAAAAACGTGAACAGCTCGAAGTATTCCGGATTTTCCATCTTTCGCCAGATAAAAAATGATTTTCGTTTCACTAGAAAGTTTTTAGATGTTACGGTCACTCATAGATCTACATTTGCATGGAAAATAGAGTGGAGGTTTATTCAATGCATCACAAAAAATATTTTGCAACTGCTTTCTTTTATTATGAGACTGCGTCTATATTGAAATCTACGTTCTTTATTAAATAGTTGTTCTTTTATTTTTTACATGTTTCGTGTGCTATTTTTTACAATCTTTGCTTATTCTAATTTATGAATCACATTAATATTCTTTGTGTGATGCGATCTTGCCCAGGAGTGAAGAAAAACTAATTAAACAACCGTTTGTCTCAATTCAATAATGCGCACCGGTCAGACAGCATCGAAAGTTGATTTTCCTTCTCGTTTTTTATAGCCTACCCTCTCCCTAAAAATTGATTTTATTAGGTTGTTTTCTTTTGTGCATTCTCTCTGCTTTTATTGGCGATCTTTTCAGTTCGATTGAATCCGAAATTTCGTCGTGTGCTTTAGTGGTGACGTAAAATCGCTTTGCCCGACCGGCCTACCGTATCCTTAATGAGTGCCCGCGCCGAGTCATTCTCAAAAAAATTCAGTTTTTGTTCCTCACGAAAAGAAAAAACACAATCGTCTGCTTCGATTGACCAATTATGACGCTCTATTATTTTTCGAACAATTAAAATTTCTGGACCAATTTTGAGCACGCTTGTTATAGCAGTGAACTCCAATTTAGGCGATTCATCCGTACCGTTTGACGACGAGCATTTTGTCTCAACGCGGATTACCCCAACAAAATAACCTGCTTGGATGCGTTCGGTTGTAAATTGCAGCTGTCCGGCTGATGTTGGCTTTGAACATACTAAGAAGCTTATGTCAATAAAATCAACATTTTTATGTAAGTTTCCGATGTGTCGCAAAAGTTGGCATATTCAAAAAAGGGCTGGTAAAGGTAAATCAGATCTAGATCGTTGAACTCATGCACGTTATACCACACAGGAACCATTTTCAAATAATTTTATGTACACTCTTATTATAATCAATATTTTGATAGTAATCTTCAGAAACACATTCAACGTTTGAGCGCATTCTAAAAACACATTAAACGAGACATTAATGTTGTATGAATGCTGGACTGGTTCAATTTTTGATTTTAGATCCACCAGGCTCTACTGATTCCTTTTATGGCCCTTAGTAATTGTGCAAATTTTGGTGAAAAGTTTCCGTATAGTATATAATGTGTTTTATGGATAACCGAATTCAATCCTTCACATAGTCATTTCTTCTGTGCAGTTAAGTGTTAATAGGTGTGAATATCGTAAGAATAGATAGCGCCATCTATAAATGACTAGTTGATGCAACGATTTTACTGATGATGGAAGAGAATTCTTGCCCCTCAATTAATTAAGGGGCTATATACAAAGTTGTGGCAAAAAAGTAAGCTAAGTTCGTGATTTTTTTAAGTTTTCTATACAAATTTTATTTGAAAAGGCCAAAGAATGTTCGTTGGTAGCGCTATCGAAGATAGAAAAAAAACAAGTTGAATTAAAAAAATATTCAAGGTTGTCGGAGTTATGGCCCATGTCCCGAGGGATGTTTTTTGGCAGAGGTTTGTGGTGAACGCTCTCCAAGTAGAACCGCTCAACAGAAATCCAAAAACTAAAAATCTTATTGAAGTAAAATGTATTGTGGTGTACTTGAACGGATCGGTTTCTCAATAGAAATTTTTTTTTTGAAAATACGGGCTAAACAAGGTAAGTTACATTCATTTTGCACTGAAATGTTGTTGAATAAGCTCCTCATAAATAACCTGTCCTACTAACCCAAACTCCTATTCCTGAAACATCTATGAAAGTGGTATGGGTTCCCTGTACTTTCGCAAGTGGATGTTAAACTAACGTACCTTCCCTTCCCCAACGATTGTAAGGACGTGGCCAGGTGTACACTGTGATGTTTTTTCTTGCAACACGGTTTAGTGGATATCTTGATAAATATTAGCTGATCATTACACAGCCACCCACGATTTGTGCAATCGTATATGCTATGCTATGCTATGCTTAGTAATTGAGCAAATTTTGGTTCCTATCAGTTGTGTCTACGGACCCTCCAAAAATTTCAAAGTTTATTTGGAAATTAGTATGGAAAATCGGTGAACATAGAAAATAAATTCTTAAAAAATCACCTCATTAATCAATTCAGTAGTCACTACTACACCCCTCCGCCTACCAGAGTGCGTGGGTTATTCGTCAGCGTATTTTCTACAGCACATACGTTGAACACGGCTAAAGATACTGCAGACCGCTCGTAGATTCCATTAGCTGCTGTCTGTACAATAGCGCGCAGTACCTGTCCATAGCCTGTTGCATAGCGATAATTCTACTCTTAGGCCAGCAGTTTCTATCAAACTGTGTGTAGACGATTACCAAAATGTCACCGACGGAAATTGATTTTGCTGATGTAAACCCCTTGATTCTGCGTGTGATCATGGGTAGATATAGTCACGGATCCACTGTTTCCAGAATAAAACCACCATGATCTATGATTGAGTCCAATAGGTCCTTCTATGTACCGGACTGTCATCGAAGAGAACTCAGGACCTCAGACCGTTTACGGACCCCAACAGAAAATGGTTTGTTGTTAGCACAGATGATTCGTCTTTATCCACAGGAATGTCAACGAGTGGTCACTAGTTGACAATGTTTTCTACCTCGATCACCTCGTACTGAAGCACTTCGTCGGTAGGTAAATTCAACTTCACGCTGCGGATCAGACGTTCCCATTCTCCTCCCATGTGGAGCAAGCCCGACAAATTATAGGTCCACTGGGTGCGATTTGAGGTAAATTCGCTAGCCAGTTTTCCGAAATCGAGCTTCTCGATCGCTTGCTTGTGCTCTTTGTACTTTCATTGACGTTGTTCTGTTTCGTCGGAATGCAACGCCACTCGCTAATTTCCGTCGACTCTGACGGGAACCGTAACGAATGGGCTATATCGCCGGTGGTTGGATATCAGCCAGCATAACACGTCCTTGGAATCTGTCCAGAAGTACCGCTTGCTAAACTGATAATATAAATTCGTAAATATAATGAAATTGATTGTTTTCTGCAACAAAGTGTTTTCGTGCATTGTAAATAGTAGGTTTCGTTCATTTCATGAACAAGAATAGCCGCTTGCTGAACGAAAGCTTTCGTAAATTTTACACATTTATTGTACACTGCATTATCGTTATCGTTGATAACGACATTATTTTTCGTGAATGAAACGAAAGGTTTGGCTTATTTTATTAAACGTTTGTGTATATTGCGAACGATTTCGTTGGTCTCACGAATTCATTTCGTTTATCTTAGAACAGTTTGCGTATTTATTAGCTTCTTGTTTGCAGTCGACCTTTTGGGATCGATGTTTGACAACATCGATTTTTTTAATTTAAAAAAAATCGATGCGTCCAAATCGATTTTATTGTGGTACGTAAATTTTACTTATTTAGTTTCGTTTATTTCAATAAAAGTTTATGTATATTACGAACGATTTCATTGCACACATGAATTTATTTCGTTCGTTTTATCTTAGGAAAATTTTCGTATTAATTAGCATATTATTTCTGCAATCGATAAGATAAGATCGATGTTTAACAGCAACGATTTTTTAACTAACTAAAAGGACTCGACTTTATTTCAACCTGCTCACCTCTATTGGGGACTAGAAAGATTGTGATGTGAAGTAATGGCCGCTTGATGAACAAAAGTTTTCGCAAATTTTACATATTTAGTGTACATTGCAGGAATGTTATAGATGACAACGACATTATTTTTCGTGAATGAAACGAAATGATTCGTTTATTTTCATAAATGTTTAGGTATATGATGGACGATTTCGTTGGTCGCACGAATTCATTTCGTTTATCTTAGAAATGATTTCGTATTTATTAGCCTCTTATTGTTTCAGTCGTTCTTTTAGGATCAGTGTTTGATAACATCGATTTTTTTAATTTAAAGAATCGATGTGGCCAAATCGATTTTATTGTGGTACGAAGAAATGGCCGCTTGATGAACGAAAGTTTTCGTAAATTTTACTTATTTAGTATACATTGCACGAATGATATCGTTGATAACAACATAATTTTTCGTGAATGAAACGAAATGTTTAGTTTATTTTAATGCACGTTTATGTATATTACGAACGATTTCGTTGGTCGCGCGAATTCTTTTCGTTCATCTTAGAAAAGTTTTCGTATTTATTGTATTATTTTTTCATTCGATCTTTTGGGATCGATGTTTGACAACGCCGATTTTATTTAATTAAGGAAACAGATCTGGCAAAATCGATTTTATTGTGGTATGAAGGAATGGCCGCTTGATGAACGAAAGTTTTCGTAAATTTTACTTATTTAGTGTACATTGCACGAATGTCGTCGTTGTAAACGAAATTATTTTTCGTGAATGAAACGAAATGTTTTGCTTATTTTAATAAACGTTTGTGTATATTACGAACAATCTCGTTGGTAGCACGAATTCATTTCGTTCATCCAAGAGAATTTTTCGTATTTAATAGCATATTATTTTGACATTGCTCCTGTAGAGTAAAACTCAAACTTATTCATACAAAACTAGCGAGCTCAACTGAATCCGCACTGCTCCGGATTCTGGAACAGGAAGCGGAAGAGGTTCAGAGAATTTTCCTGAAATCGGCGGACACGGATACGGCTACTAAATAGTCAGACCGAGACCGTCGTTATGATCGACAATTATCTGACGTATAGCAACAATGACTCCATATTCTACCTCTATTGAAACTCTTTCGTTGTTCACGGTTTGACGAATGGTGCTCGCAAAAATAATAAAGATATTCGTATATAGTAGCGAACAATTCGTTTGCCGAATGAAACTGTTTCGTAATAAGCCAACGAAAGTTGTTTCGTGGTTTTCACGAAAAAATCGTTTCAAAAAATAAAACTGTTTCAATAGAACTACGAACGATTCATTATATATACGAAAAATTCGTATATTTCACGAAAATTTTCTGTACGAAACTAATTCTAAGCGATTTACGAATATATTCTATCAGTGTAACCTTGATGGACAGTGATGCTATTATCGTTTCCGCCAATAGGACACCGAGTAAGGCCACTTGCAGCTCGGACTTCGGGATGGACAGTAATTTCAATGGCACATGTGTCGTTTTCGCTCCTACCAACAAGCTTTCAATCTTGAGTCCTTCGCGAAATCGAATATGTACAGACGACCGCCGTAAAACCATTCCCACTCGCATCCACAAATTTGCCCATTTCCACCTCCGCGGCTAGCCACGTCAACCGTTTCTAGAACTGCGTGTCTTCTATAGGACCATTCCAGCCTACTGATGTTCTCCATATTTCTTGCAGAGGAACCTTCAAAAACATAAACAGGTGCACAATCAAACCCAATGGATCGTACACCATCATCAATGTGCAGAGAACTGCGCGTTTGGTCGGCTACCGGCGCCGGAGAGCGTCGTAATGAATGGATATTTTGAAAGTGAATCGGTCTGTCGTAGTCTACCACATTCCGAGCACCTTTTCTATAGTAGCTTCGTCATCGATCTTTAGGTTCTTCTCTTTCTGCCTTTTTTATTTCAGTTTTACCATGACCGTAGCGGAGTTTAGAATTTCAAACCCTGCTTACTCGTGAATCTTTTTGACTTCCTGTGCGAGATTCACTGCGTTTTCCTCTGTCTCAGTGCTCACGAGCATATCATCAGCGTAGTGTTGCTAGATGATTGCATCGACCGCCTCTTTATGGTCCTGGTCGAATCGTCTTGCGTTCATGTTCTTGACGTATTGTGCAGTGCTAGGCGAATAGCATGCGCCGAAGGTCATCACCTGAACGGCGTAGATACTGGGCTCCGAATCATTGGTACGATACAAAAGAAGCGCTGGTAATGTTGGTTTTCATTTCTCACCTGCACTTAGTGAAACATCTCCCTAATGTCCCCGCATACTGCCACTCGGAACTCACGGAAACGGATCAGTACCGACAACAGCGATGTTAGTTGATCTAGATATTTCAGGATTGAGTTTAAAGAAACACCATAGACCAGCAGTTCTCAACCTTTTTCGTACCACGGACCCCTGGGTTGCTGCGGACCTTTACGGATAAACATTGATTTTTTATGCTATCAATAGGTTATTTTCAGGTTGTTAGGAAACAATACTTGAAATTTCCATTTCCATCCATACTCGGAAAATATATTTTTCTTCGCGGACCCCCTACTACCCCAGGTTGAGAATCTTTACCATAGACAGCGGCAACTGCACTAGGTGAAACTTGCCCGGCTTATTTGGGTTCACCACAACTATTATTATCCGTTTATTGCAATGTATTGATTCAATAAGCTACGGGGTACACGACCTTAACACACTAAATTAATTAACAAAAGAAGTATTCACGAAATATTTGCATATACATGCATACCTATTATAAAACTTTCAGATCAATAGGGGAGCACGTGCCACTGTACCTCCCCTTGGAGCCGCCAGTGATGAAAGCCTCAAGTAAGGCTCCTTACTTTGAGTAATGAAGTTTGCGGACTATCGTATATATTTTTGTTCAGGTAGTTACAAAAATTAATGCCAAGCTGTAATCCAAGCATTGAGCTGCATAAGAATTAGAGACTTGAAAAATTCAAAGAGTGATTATTATTCTACTCTTCTTGCGATAAACATTAATCATTCCAGCTCCGGCATGAGAATTAATCGCTCAACCAACATAAAAGATTCATCGCTTCTGAACAGCTGCAATTTCCGTTAGAAACCTTTGACCACGGCAGTAGTACTTGAACTTAGAATAACCGTTTCCACACCTCAAAGCAGAGGTGCAATTGAACTATCAAAATATGCACCGCCATTAGATGCTTCTGGGCAAACCTCACGTTCGGTTTGATATACGACTTGTGCCGAAGGTCACGGAATATGCTTGACCGGCTCCTCTCCGGCTATCGAACATATTTCCATTGACATAGGCGCTTGATTTTCCAACATTCCATGATTCCCTCATTTGGAATTGAAAACTTTTTATGAGGTTGGGAAAATCCTCGCAACAATGCGAACATTTTTGCACCAAGAGCTTCCGTAAATATTTGTACGCACATTTAACTCCCAACCACACACGCAATGCAATCAGCTGCCATCCGGCGATGCAAACAATTCAATGTAGTGGAGCGCGGAGTATGGTTAAATACTATTCGAGTACCACTTGCCTGCTCGCCCAACTAATAGAGTCATTTTCCCATCACCGACCAAGGATGGTAATTCTGTGCGATCAATACAGGTACTGGCCGCTGAACCATCGACTGGTCCGAGCGCGGCACCGGATTAAACTTTCCTAGAAACCCCTCTTCAAGTCATAACTAACAGTATAAAACGAAGGCCACGGTCGGAACCGAACTCACATGGTTGCGGGAAACAATTTACGACGATACGGGTACACGGGAATGCTAACCACCATAAGATTCCACCCGAATGACGCTTCGCTTTACATGCTTACACACTTAATCCGGCAATGATAACCGATTAGACGGCACTGGAGAAGGCTCATTATTCATAACTCTATTTGAGCACGATGCCAAGAGCCCACTCGATCAGGTTTGCATTTATCCCCCATGCCTACATACCGATAGTTGGAAAGACAAAGCCTGCGGAGGTCAATTTAACTTCTTGAACTGTCCCGCTCGGGTCCAGTGGGAACTTCGAATGCGATGCGTGTGCTTACACACCTTCAATGTTAGTATATTATCTCAATTAATAAATTACCCGATCAAATGACAACTGACAATTTATTGAAGATCATTTGTTTATGGTTTTGTCAGTATACTCGCTCGTTGTGTGCGAATGAAGCGTTTAAAGATTAACTATACTGATTTTAGACTAGGAAAAAAATTATCACTGAATCATAAACAAAGCGATAGCGGAGAATAGTGGGCACTCAGTTCTTTGCCGAGAGGTCAACAATTTACCGTATCGAGTTTGTTACTTATTATTTATGGGAGAATGCTTTCTTCGTAAGCGAAAGGTGAATCTCAAATAATACGTACTTCTTCTCGATGTATGAGTAAGAAACAACCAGTTTGGACACTTGGTTTTCTGTTAAAAACAATCTATGAGTTCGTCGCTTTCCGTGTATTAAGATCTTATAAAGGATATCAGATTACTCGCCGATACGTTCCCGAATGTAGGAAACAAATATTATTTATTCAACTAATCGTTACTCATATACTAATGGAATTTTTTGAGTTTTGGGATTTTGGTTGATCTATTTGTCTTCAATCGTGGTCACCGCAAACCTCTTAAATAGAGTTCGTCGAGGTTGCGGTAATTACCGCAACCGCGCGGTATTTACCGCACCCGCACCGCAAAATCTGCGGTGCGGTGAGACACTTTTTCCCGCAGATGCGGTGCGGGAAAGAGCTTTTACCGCGCGGTTTTACCGCAACCGCACCGCAAAAAAATGATAAAGTGATAATTTTGATTATTCTAATTGATAATGAAAGAAAATGTAGCTGTGTCCGAAATATTTTGACGCTATTATTTTTACGACATATTTTGGACTAGTTATTTTATACTTCTAAGTAAAACTTCATAAACTAACCATTTCAAATACATAAAATGCAAGATCCAAATAGAGACAAAATTATTAGATCATTTAAAAACAATACATGTTTACTCTTAAATCCAAGTGAATCACTTCTCTCGATTTCTGTTGGAAATCGTGGAATTATGAATCGTTTTCGATATCAATTTGGTAAACACGTGATCAAACGTGATCACCCTAGTGAGAAATGTTGGTGTTTACCAAATTTTCCTCCTTAGGGTGAAATATAGCATAGTGCTTTCGCATAGGCCTGCTAAGCCAAGACAAGTCTCGGCTTCACTGTGTCGCATCGGCATAAACCGAACTTCTGCTCGGACGGGACATCACGTTTAATCAGTCGTTCGATTGAAACACAAAGTGTGTTTTAGTTTTAATGGATTTGCGTCAAGCCGGCGCTAATCTATTCCGACAAAAAGTTAGTGTCGGTTTCTGATGAGGCGAAGCCAAAACGCAACTGTGTAAGAAATAAGGATTTGTGCCCTCAAGTGCAAAGACTGTTTTTACCAATAAATTTTCACCCTAGTGAGAAATTTTGGTGTTTACCAAATTTTCCTCCTTAGGGTGATATATAGCATAATGCTACATAACTTTTTTCGCGTACTTCCATTCAAATTTACTATAATTTTCTACCAAATTAGGTCCTAATATTTTTCAGTCAAGACTATTTTGTAGATTTTTTGAAGCTTTTGTTGGCAAATACCACATAGTTTGACTCCCGTTCACTTCAATTGAAGTTTTTGCCATTGGCTCTTTGGCAATATATTAGAGGAAAATATATTAAATGCTAGAACTTTCGAACTAGCATTTAGAAAATTACGCTTCATTCATTTTTAAAGGGAGCAATCTTAGTTTTTAAATGATAATACATCTGTTTCTTTAAGAATGCGGAAGTTAGAGTTTTGGGATATTTTGTCCGTAAAATCATTTCTGCTGTATGCTACAAATCATACATTTTTTGCAGTTTTTCTAATGTTCAATAATTCTGTGCCGGTTGAGACCGGACTCCTGATTAGATGTAATGTATAAGCAATTTTTTTTTTCGTCAAATATGGCGTCGTTCTTAATAATGAAATACAATATGTGTTTATTTCACTGTATTGGAATATATGCGCTACTATATAGAAGTACTGGTATTTCGACTTTAATTTTTTTTAGTGAAATTCCGTTAAGAATGAAAGGTGGTTTACTGCGTAAATGCGAAAATGATCCATTTCATTTTCATATGTCAAAAACATTCAAAATATGAAAATTTAAAGAAAAAAATATGCAACTTCATTTCTTATTACATTTTTATTCCACATTTTTTAATTAACTGAAGGGTTGCTAAAATAAAAGTTTTCCTATTACTGCAGTAGAACGTTTTTGAATGTATAATGTTTGCCTTAAAATGTATGGAATTTTATTAATAGAAAATGCAAAAGTTGATTTTTTCATAAACATTACATTCTGAGAAGTCTTTTAAAGTTAAATTTCGTGTGAATAAGAATAACATTTTATTATATGTGGTTACACAAATGTACAATTTTTCAACACCATTTTTAAAAATATAAAAATTTTACCGCATTTACCGCATTACCGCGCGGTGCGGTGCGGTAAATAAAGTGCGGTTGCGGTAAGCGGTGCGGTTTTATTATTTTTTTGCGGTTGCGGTGCGGACAATCCATTTACCGCCCAAATCCGCACCGCGACGAACCCTACTCTTAAATAAAAAATGGTCTCGGGGAAAAAGCCATAATTCCGTCGATTATCAATAAATTTTTATAAACTTATGCTTATTTATTTCACTGAAAAATAAACTATACTATAAGTTTGATGTAATGAAATCATTGCTTTATGCCTTTACGTAAATTCAAACTTTCATGACATGTTTCTCACAAAAAGGTGTTTAACCCCTTAACCCGGAATCGGAGGATTGAAGTGCATTCCTGAAAGCACTTGTATGAGAGAGTGTTTGAAACACCGTTCTTCGGTCGCGTCAATTCATTGATTATACTTTCTCTATTCTCCCTGATCTGATTTCATCTCTCGTCCTGACGTATATCATCAAAACTATCTTTCATTCGGTGACTCTCAGACTGATAAGTCAATCATCCTAGTCCACGCTTTGACCTTTATTCGGCCAGTAGAGTAGTGAAGCAACAGTATTTTTTTTTCTTAGAGAGCCGCCGTTACATTTACAAATTCAATACCGCTAAAATATTACATTCTCTCTGACAGTGATTCGCCTCAGGTTATCGAAATAAAATCGACTCTCCGACTGAAGTAGTATTCATCCCCAACCGGGCTTTTCGTAATCTTCTTCCGGTTCAAGGATACCATTTTTTAGAATATGTTGTAGATTTCTCGAGCTTGTCGCAGACAAATTATACTACTGGCTACAAGCCTTTTAAGGAGTACAGAGTGTATGTACCAGCTAATCGGGTTGAATGTGCCGGTGTTGTCATCGATTCGAGTTTGAATTACGAGAAACTGCAGGAACACATGGTTGGCTGTTTTAAAGACCACATGCTCCAGACTGCAAACGTTTGAATTCAGTATCAGTCGCAGCTGACGGGAAGAAGAGACGTATGTCAACTCAGATTCCTATCGGGTGACTTTTGCCGGGTCTGCTCTTCCCATCTACCTCCTCTTTGACAAGATTCGTCTACCCGTTTTCCTTTTTGTACCGTGGGTCATGAACTGTAGTAATTGCAAATAACTGGGACACCTAGATCAAAAACTGGACGAGAATCAAAACGCCATCTAGCCGGTAATAACGGAAGTCAAATGACACAATCAACAGTAGAGTTACGCAGTATAGATAAGGACAGTGCTGTTGATATTTGTCTCAGATCTTCAATTGACACTGGAAATTCAGAAGTATTTGTAGACAGGGCACTCAGAAGCGACAGTTTATATGGGTTACATTGCAGCGCGAGCGCAAAATTTGAAAACTGATTCGCCTTTGAGAAACTTGAGCAGAGAGAGAATTATTTGTTCAGTTATGTGTGCTGTATGACTTTCATTACATGCCCTTGTAGAGTGTAGTTGAAAACTCGTACATTACAAACTGGGATCGAACTTTACTCCAGAGTTTTACTCATTGATGGGACCATATTTGACCCTTGATCAAACCTTTTACTATAAGAGCCTATTGCAAATAATCGATCAGCAATGTTGTACTGAACGGAATATTTTAACTAATAGGCCGAAAATCAGTACGATGATCTTGTATTAAATTTGCAAGTATTTACAACAAATAGAAAATATGATTTTTTGAGAATTTTGCATAAGCAAGATTGTCACGTCTGGTTTCGGTTTGCTGTTTAATCTTTATCTATAAAAGAACGTACACCAATTTAGTACGTAATTATTTATAAGTTATCCACACTAATCGCTCCGAATGATGAGGAAGAAATAGGTTATCCTTCAGCATCGTATTCGAAGATAGTACAGCCGCTAAAAAGTAGTTGAATCAAAAAAACGCGCCAGACCGCGAAATCAAAGAATAAAGAATAAAAAATTGTCTGGTAAAATGTGAGGTACCATTCCAAAGTAAGTGACATATTAAACATGCTTTGTTGATCATAATACTTACTAAACATACAAGTTTTGATCAATAAAATTATGATTTTGAACCTTCACAGCTCCTAAGCCATCTCTGGGCTATGATATCACATGATTTTAGTAGCCTGATCAGGCCAAGTTTGAGTAGATTGAACCACAGATTTCAAAAATAGAATTATCTCACGATGCAAAAAAAAAACTACCAGTTATAGTACTCATTTTGGGACAAATGTCTAGAAAATTATTAGTGATTTATACAATTCTACGTACTAAACCAATCCACTGATTTTCCGCGAATTAATAATATCCAAAACATGCATACTTGCATATTTTTTCAAATATTATGATCAAAAAATCTGAAATTATGTTGTAGTTTCTAAAACATGTAACCAACATTCCATTAAACGCTTAATTACTTTTACGAAATTTTTTATTTTATATCCGTACATTTAATTCATAGTTCATGGTACAGTTTTTGAAATATCCCAATTTTAATGCAGCTCTTTTGGGATGAGATGAGCTCTATTGTTGTTATACCATTAAACCAACGTAACTTGACCATTATGGGACCAAATGAAGGGTAAAATTCATTTGTGGAGACACACTCTCTTACAATACTTCTAAATTCTAAAATAAATGCTGATTTCCTGGCCACAGGAACAATTCGCTTGCCAAATCATAAGTTTTTTTGGAGAAAATAAGCTTTAATCTGCTTGAGACAGAAATTTATTTGAAATCGGCTTTCGCATAACTTTCATCATCGATCCAGACATATCCATCGAGTTTCGTCAACACCTTGCCGAAAAGCTAGCGGGGCCTGCTTCTGACCGTTTTTCATTGTTTCAGGCTACTGTTAGGATATTTATTTGCTCGGTTTACTTGTGTACATTTGTAGCCTTCTCGGACTCGAATTGACTACACAGTTTGTTCGGCTTTTTTCGCTATTGTGGCATAGATCTTTGACAAATACACTACAGATCAATTATCCTACATACTTAGTTGAGCTCGGTAATTTCACGTACAGCCGAGTAATCAGTGAATGTTTATACTGATAGCTCGGCAAAGTCCTATTCGTTGTTTTCAGCGAAATATTTCCCGAATTTCAGCAAACAAGTGTAGCTTTTACTGAGATCTCAGTGAAAAATGGCTTTTCCGAGTGCTCGGCTGTTCAAATCTCGGCAAAAATTGCAAAAAATGCTGAGATTCGGCAGAAAAAATTAACTGTGTAGGTAACGTTTTTGTGAGAAACTTATAGGCATTTGAACTAAGACAGTGTCTGATGTAGCAACTCTTTAAAATCTGCGGTAAGATATTGGATTTCAATCAACTGGCCAACGACCACTGGCGGCTCCAGGGGGAGGCACGGGTGGCACGTGCCCCCTATTCAACCGGAAAGTTATTTAGTTGAAATGTATATCAAGTCTTTCGTGAATACTTCTTTTGAGAATAATTAAAATGTGTTAAGGTTGTGTACATCGTAGCTTATTGAATCAATACCATGAATGATGAATAAAACGGATACTAGTAGTTCTTAGAGGTATTGTCTCTTCGTTGCAAATACGAACGCAGACTTTACTGGTTTCCATTTAGCAGGAAAATTTTACTTGGGTGGACCAGCACTCGAGGATTACCGCGATATCAGTCCAAGACTAATCGGCTTGGATTACTTTCAAACTGAGGCACAGAATCAAAAATCGTGAAGGTAAGCGAAACGAGCCGATTGCCGTTAATACCCGCTCGGCATGGACGATTTACTGCAATTGTAACGGCAACGGAGACGCCGGCGAATACGTAAACTTTCACGGAGTGGGAGGATGTGAGTTTAGGCTGGAAAATGATATCTTACTTCACGCTGGATAGCATGGGAGTCGTCAAACCAAACAAGTTGCTTCTGTCTCAGGACGATCAACGGGCTATCATTGTTAGAATCCCTGACCCGTCCGCTTAACCGCTTCGAATCCGGCCTGCTCTGCAAACACAATCACGTTCGACTTCCGGACAGTGAAGCGTTGGCTTTCAACCGATGGAAATGTCTCGAAAACCGTTTGAGCAATGATTCAGTACCAACTAAGGCTCTTGAGCAGAAGATCCAAGAACACGTCAAGAAGTGTGACGTGAGAAAGCTGACTTCGGAAGAACTTCAACAAAAGCGTGCGCGTATTTGATGCCTATCTATATTCATTGCAGTGAACCCAAATAAGCCGAGCAAGTTTCGTCTAGTGTGAAACGCAGTTGCCACCGTCAAGGGTGTTTTTTTAAGCTCAAACCCTCCTGAAAGATCCAGATAAACTAACATCGCTGTTGTCGGCGTTGATCCGTTTCCGTGAGTTCCGAATGGCAATATACTGGGACATCAGGGAGATGTTTCCAACGAGTCGAAGCCCAGTATTTACATCGGCGCATGTTGTTCACCGAGCACTGCACGTCAAGACCCTGAACGCAAGACGATTCGAGCAGGACCATAAAGAGGCTGCCGATACAATCATCAAGTAACACTACGTTAATGATATGCTTGTTAGTACTTATACAGAAAAAAACGTAGTGACGCTCGCACAGGAAATCAAAAAGATTCACGAGAAAGCTGGGCTTGAAATTCAAAACTGAATATCAAACTCCACTACGGTCATGGCAAACTTGAAACAGACAACGCTTGAAGAGAAGAACTTAAACATCGTTGACGAAGCTACTACAGAAAAGGTGCTCGGAATATGGTGGACTACGACGACAGTCCGATTCACTTTTAAAATATCCTCCCGTTACGATGAAATTGTGCTCTCATGCGGGCGCGGCACATTGATGTTTTTGAAAGTTCTTCTGCAAGAAATATGGAGAACATCATTGAGCTGGAATGCTCACGCAGTTCGAGGAATGGCCGCGTCGGCTAGCCGTTTTTAGGAAGACACGATCTGTGTAACTAACGAGATGTTATCGAACGTCAACGACCGTTAAGGCGGAGGTGGAAATGCATACATATGTGGATGCAAGTGAGAACGGTATCGTGGCGGTCGCCTATCTTCGATTTCGCGAGGGGCTAACGTTTGAGTGCTAGGTGGTAGGAGCGAAAACGAGAGTAGCCCGAGCAGAGTCTGACAACAAATTGAAAACATAACTTGATGTTGTGATGTTCGGCAAATGATTACTCAGGTTGTTGTCGTTTTGGTCGTTTTAACGGTTAAAAGATCAAAATGGAGACCAGCAAAATTGTCCTATGACATCAAACAGAAAACTAATTCTGCTATCAGTGAGAGTAAATTGAAAGCTCATTGAGATGTTGAATTTATTTTTGATAGTAAAATATGTATTCACTTTGATGTTTTACCAAAGAAATATAAACATAGAAAATTCATCTAAGAAACAAGGATGGCGAATTGAAATCAAAATTTAAAAAATCTAAAACTTAGAGCACAATATGATTTCAATTTGATGCTATTATCAAAATATGAATTCTACTTGTTGTAATTTTGATGTTCGACTTTACTCGGGGAGCCTTCGAAAGTCCTGTCCGTCATGAAGTCCGTACTGCAAGTGGCATTACTCCGACTGGCGGATACGATAATGGCATCACTGTCCATCGCGGATAGCAAGCGGTACTTCTGGACCGATTCCAGGGACGTGTTATTTCCACAATGCATTGTTATATTGAACGGAACCAGCTATTTAATCATAGCTTTGATAAATGAGAAAGACACAATTGCACCACTAGGTGGATTGAAACAGTTTTTCCAGTATTGCAATACTAGCATAATTTCCACCTTAACCATTACGCTGTTCAACACAAGATCGGGGAGCAAAACGAAAAAATGGCGAAAAAATGGAAGACCACAGGTTAAAAAATTTCGGAAAAAAATTGAAGCGAGGCTTCACAGTTTAAATTCAAAGTTTGTATGGAGGGTGTTTAATAGGGAAGATTTTAATGAAAATGGTCATCTTAAATTTGCGCATACATAAAATGCTTATTACTTAGGGAAAAGTGGGCCAATTCGGACCACAGGCCAATTCGGACGCCCAGCTATTTCTTATCTATGATAATATAATGAAAAGCGTATACATCATTTTCATGGCTGTCATGTAGCTCTATTCTACCTTGCAAAATTTTGCGGTTCAGATCTTGTGTGCGTGCGCTAGTGGCGAATATTGTTTCGGAGCACTATTTTTTGAAAAATGTGTAAGCCGAAAAACAAGATTTTTGTTGGCAACAACAATTAATAAAATCAAGTGTATTATCGTGATATTGGATCTACCAGATAATATCGATCAGATATGCGTTCGCGAGAAACTGTTTGAGAGAAAAGTGCGCGCTGTCGGTTGAGCTTTCAGGAAAACATAAGTTTTCGCAAAACGGTTGACAGATTTCAACGTTATAGCTCATAACCTATTTTTAGGTGATTTGGGCCAGCTCTTACTTTTTATTGTATATTTACTACAAAGTTTTATATATCAAAGAGAACTTTTTATTTCACAATTCGAGATTTAGTGAGAATCAAATAGGAATAACTTAGACCAGAATAGGAATTCATTTCTATTGCAAAAAAATCGATATGAAATGGGTGGTACGAATTGGAATAGGGTTGGGGTAATTCGGACCTTTCATGAACCTTTGCGCAGAACCGTTTATGCACAATACAGTAAAAGATCGGAAAAAGTCGCCTTGTAAAAGAAGTTATCTTGGCTCGCGCACCATTGAAAAGTTTTTGTTTACAATAATAATAATAATAAGAAAAAATGCTCTGATAGCAAGACGTTTAATAATAAAACGGTCGCAACGAAAAATTTCCCAAACGGCAATACCAGTAGGGTAAACAGGTCTAATACGCCCCCCTTAAGCAAAAATAGCTATATTTAACCATTCGACACTATGATCTTCTCACTAACTACTCTAATTTATTGTTATATTAGTTAGAAATTAGTACCCGTTTCATTTTTTTATCAAAAACATCCTGATACAAGTACTATTAACCCTTGTGAAGGCAAGCTAAAATCCTAACATTAAAGGGCAAGCCGGGCCTCTAAGGCCCGTCTAAATTCAAGCTCCTTTTTTACCGTTCTCATATAGAAAGGTTATGCAATCGGTCGAAATTTCGACTTTTTAACCGAGACCCGCAGGGCCAAATCTCTTATACCATTCGACTCAGTTCATCGAAATCGTAAAATGTCTGTATGTGTTTGTATGTATGTATGTATGTATGGATGTATGCATGTGGCAAACAATCTCACCGATTTTTCGCTGAGGTAGCTGGGCCGATTTGTACAAATTTAGTCTCAAATGAAAGGTGCAGCCTTCCCATCGGTCGCTATTGTTTTTTTTTATTGATCCGACTTTTGGTTCTGGAGTTAGGTGTTGAAGAGTACAATCACACAGCAAATTTCCATAGAAACTGATACCACCATGATGTCCAAATGATGCAATATATATTAAAATATGTGCAACATTACTTGGCTTTGCATGTCTAGATCATTAATGACCCACCGAGGGTACTTCGACCACATTGGCCAGCTATGGCGGTTCTTGATGCCCCGGGGGAACTTACCAAGTTCCTAAGATAATGTCATACCTATCTCTCAGCGAATTCTTTTCCGATTTTTACAAACTTGGTTTCAAATGAAAGGTACAGCATTCCCATTGGCTGCTGTTGAATTTCTAATTGATCCGACTTCCGGTTCCGGAATTACAGGATGATGAGTACGAACACGCAGTAAATCCCGATTTCAGCGTATAAGGCGATGAATGTAAAAAGCTCAATTTTTTTTTCCAAAAGGGTAGTACTCGGAAGATCACGTCGACTGTCGATTGGTTCTAAGCTCCATTTCGTTTGAACACGAACAATAAATGTTTCTGGGTTGCTATCAATTTCTTCTGATGCATAACCGGAGTACATATTCATATTTTTCTACATCAAATTCATCATCGGAAGCAATATCATTCACATCTTCTTCCTCGCTTTGCAAATCAGTTTCGGAATCGTCTGCTGTTGAATTTGCTCAAATTTCTTCCATTACTTCAGATTCTTTGAGACGATTGAAAACATGGGCATATCGTCTTATAGCCATTTCAATTTTTTGTTGTTTTTAGATCCTACAATTTGAATTATTACGAAAACTATAACAGAAAGAATAGACAACAAATAGACAATAACGACAGAGTTAGGTTATGTTGTATCCAAATAATTGTCAAGTAGACCACAGTGAGTGAAATAAAAGTATTTACCCAAAAAAATATGACACACGTCATTATCGTATGCTATTTCTACATTTCTTATAAAAGAAATGTATAGAATTCGCTCAAACTTTCAAGATTTTTTTCTTAAAAGAAAAGGTAAAAAGATAAAATCAATCAAAACATGAAAAAATTCCTGCTAATATGACGATGAACTCATCCAAATGTTTTTTTCAGATAAATATTAATGTATAAAACCCGTGGTATTCCTAGTAGTAGTAGTAGCCTAGTATTGCATGCACACCGGGCCTGCCAGACCCGGCTTGCCTTTTTGTGCATGTAAAAAATTCAAACATAGCTGCGCAAAACTCCATAGATGAAAATTTCACAATTCTTTATTTTTGTTATAGATTTCAAAGCTACTTATCAAAATTTCCATGCCCAAGCTTATACTGCATACACATTTTTTTGTAACTAAAAAATTGTAACGTGCCGGGCCTCTTAGACCCGGTTGCCTTTTTGAGGGTTAAACATTTTTCAAAGTTGCCTAAATTCTAGTTTTTTCTTTCACCCAGGGCAAAATGCCCCGGTGAAAGTGTAATATGCCCCACAACAAGAGGACGGGATGCCCCAATGAGGTATATATAGGTGTGAACACACGGTTTGCTAGTGTTGGCAACCAAAAATATGTAAACAATCCAGAAGCACAACGAGTCGACGTCATAGCGGTCACACGATTTAATGGAAGCGGAACGACCGCTATGACGAAAGCAAGTCGATTTATACTGTGATCACTCACACCACTCATGTAAGATTCATCTTACGAAGTGCCATCATTGCCAGACCTGTATATACGACATTGGGTATGCCCCACAGCAATCGGTGAGTACCCGCATAAATAAATACCATTCCAGAAATCTTTGGAACCATTTCCAAACTATTCATATAACACTCACCATATTGGGAATACTACTGATATGTTTTACCATTACAATTGAACAATTATACTACCATACCCATTTTAGTTACCATTTCCAATATCTTCCGTTTATCCTATATTGGAGATTTGTATACTACATTGTACTTTTGTGCCAGAGGTATTGCATTGCTCTGGTGGTCTTTGTTATTCGTATATATATATATATATATATATATATATATATATATATATATATATATATATATATATATATATATATATATATATATATATATATATATATATATATATATATATATATATATATATATATATATATATATATATATATATATATATATATATATATATATATATATATATATATATATATATATATATATATATATATATATATATATATATATATATATATATATATATATATATATATATATATATTCGTATCTCTAGTTTAAGATGGTCAAAAATCCTCGTCTTACAATGTTACTGCGATAGCTCAATTGGATTAAGCGTCAGGCCACTTAGAGTCACCGAAGCTTTCTTCAGAAGATGGCGTGAACAAAATAATATTTCATCAATCGATAGAATTGAAATGTGAAGGGAAGAGATTTTTTTCTCCAGCTAATATTTTATTCATCGCTAGACCTAAAGTATGCATACCACCAAAATCTGTAACAACCCATTGTTTGTATGGTCGAGTATGGAAAAACGACACTGGTTATGTTCGATATTATACTAGGCAATGGTTAATCTATTGTTGATCGAACCATATTGAAAATGGTTTTGAAACGTTTGATGCAATGGTTGGCATATGGTACACATTTATGCGGGTATGCCCCACAACAATGGGTGGGGCTTTTTGGCCGGTGATGAGCTGTTGTGATTACATGAATAATTCTACACACACATAGTTTCAAGCCAAGCTAAAAGCTAAGATAGTAACTATAATATTCTAGTAAGCTACTTGAAATAGTTCTATCTAACCCGACTGTTTTTAATTGGCTCTAATGCTATTGGAAAAAGTGGGAGCTTACATCAAAGTAGCTCTTTTGAAACTTTTGTATTTATTGTTGTTTTGCAACATATTAACCGTTATGTATCCGACGCGGTACCCGGGTACCTTTTTAGGTTTTAATTAATGAAATTCTCATGTTTATCCATAGCTGACAATCGAAACTTTGCGACATCTTAGAACTTCACTAAGTCAAACTTTTGAAATAATAATATTGTTAATATAGTAAGGGGGAGTGAGGAGGGGCTCCTGATTTTTTTTACTACGTAACAGGCCGACGTGGGCACCCGGATACCCACAAAAGTGAAATACCAATAATTACGGTAATTTCCAACCGATTTTGATACATTTTGTTGTTTTGGAGTCGGGAACTCATTCACTTTTAGACTTGGTAAAAATGAATCGGGTTATTTCATTCGGTTCCCGGAAATCCGGATTTCCGGAATCATGTTCCTGTGCTGGGATACCATTTGTGAATTTCAATGGAATACTAGCAATATGGGTATCAAAATTCTTGGAATTGTATCAGTATATCAGTAGGCTATATCTCATGGATTTTTAATCATTTGGTGGTTTGACCCCGGAACGGACATTCTGGAGCAGGTTCCCGTGGGGCTGTGGTCATTCCATTCCAATTGCATTTTTTAATCTGCCATAGGGTCCCGTAACAACAAATAACAGACTTCCGAGACAATTTGAAGAGTTTTGATACTCATATTGCTAGGACGTTATTAAAATTTACAAATCATACCCTAGTACTGTAACATTACTCTGAGAAATCTGAATTACCAAGAATCAGATCCATTCATCCGGTTTCACTTTACAGAATCAAAAAGTGGACGAGTTCCTGAATCCAAAACATCTAAAATGGTCCAAATCGGTTAAAGGAAGCCATTTCAAATTGTGGGTACCCGGGTACCCACGTTAGCCTGTTAAAGGTGTTTTTTTTTGTTGGGCACATAACAGTTAAAAATTCCAAACTAACTTAGTACGTTGATTTCATGAAACGATACTGTTATCAGTCATTTTTACTTCTTAGATAATTCAGGAATCCTGGGAATCGAAGCGGGGCATTTTGCCCCGGTGGGGCGTATTATATCCTTTTACCCTACATTCAAATCTTCTCTGTGTCGCACTCATGTTTCATCAATTCTTATGCAATAAATATTAACGCGTCGGATTGTCTGGAAGTGTGTAGCACTTCGCTCGTCATTGTATTGCGCATCAAGCGAAGTAAACACGATGTGGAGATTTCGAGTTTCGATTTTCTCTACACGACACATTCCGTATTTGAAGATCGGCTCACACTCGGCTAGCTTCAAAGCACAGTCAGAAAAAAATCGACTCGGAATTGTGGTGGGGTAAATACGAACAGAGCCGAGGTTGACACATGCTCAAAAAGTATTTGGGACCATTCATAAATTACATAACACTTTTAGGAGGGGGAAGGAGGGAACGACAAAGTGTGACGTGTTGTGGTATATGGGGAAGGGGGAGTAAGCTAGAACATAACATGAAGAAAAAAATTTTTTTTATGAATTTGTTACGTAAGGGAGAGGGGATAGAGAAATTTGTGACAATTTGTTACATGGGGGGTGTAAGCGTCGGCAGCTTCCTCCAAGAAGGTTACTGGGAATTACGCGTATTTTATTTCGTTTTTATATTTTATACTTATAATTTGTAAAATGTTGAGTGGGCAAATGTTTGTGTCGTGTTTGGTGTTAACCGTCCTCCAACCCTCCTCGAGTAGGCAACAATTAGGCAGCTTACCACAAGAACGCAGCCAACCACCCAACAGGCTTTCACCTTTGCGCCAAAGAAAACCGACATCGCGGGCGGCCATTGAGGGTGGCGATAAGCGCGAATAGGATGACTAATGTCATAAACCAGCGATGGAAATACTCGTATGCACTGGGCGAGGGCAATGACCTACGGGATAGGGGAATGACCTCTTGGTAAGATCGAAGTGATATATTCGATCACTTACTCGGAAAAACTCAAACCAATCAGTCGCAAAATTATTATAAATCAAAAAAAAAAAATATTGAACGATATATTGTGTCCTATAAAGTGTGTGCTGATACCGTGGACAACAGGTAAGGTCATTCTCCATCCTCCATTGTGCCCAAATGTGCCCTCGCCAGATAACTTATGCACCATTGCAAACCCCCAGGACCCCGTTATTCTGGTTAAACAAAACCCAACAAAACCATCCATCGTACGGGACCGCCATTGTTGGACGCGCGCATTATTGCCGGAAATCGCTGGCGTACGACGGCCGGATCGAACATCGGCGTACGCTTGGAAGGCCACCCTCGAACCACATTGCGAGAGGAACCACCGACCCGACGAACGAAAGCGGAAGCAGACAGCGAAGCAGAAGGTGGAAAGCGGAAGGTGCACTGCAGAATACGACGGGCCCGTCGAGAAAAGGTTAGATAGATATAAGAAAGTGGGAGGATCAGTGAAAGCGAATAAAATTTGTAAAAGTGAAAGACGAGTGTTTTAACATCGACAGAAATAGGCATTTCCCTGCTACCCGCGAAAATTAAGGATAAGCGTGCCGACCCTGAGGTTATTGTTTCAGGGAGTCTCAGTAGCGCTCGTGGCTGGGGCTGACCGGTAACTTACACTTTGGCGCCCAACAAAAATTGACTTACCATCGTTTTTAAGGGTTCAGCTTGTAAAATTGCTTGACTTACAGTCGATTGCTACGTACGTCTCTGGGAAAACATCCAGGCTTTCACTGACTAATAAACATATATAAGTGGCGAAATTATTGTATTTTACACAGCAGGTGGAATTTGATTTTGTACCAAAGGGGTTCTGATGTCCAAAATAACTGGAAACTAAGATAGTTTGAACAGACAGTGGTTTTTTTTTACATTAACGAAAGCGTTGTGTTTTATCAAAGCGTGATTGGAAGTCGGAGGGAGAAGTAAAAACACCGAGAGAAAGTTTATTTATTTCGCAATTTGACATTAATTGATTTGAAGTACTGATTTTCTTCGATATATTTAAGTTCCGATATCGTGATTATAAAATGGAACAACAACAACTGTTTGCACAATACTATAAAATGGACGTAGCACATCTGTCCGATAGTGAACTTGATCACGAACTGCAAATTCGTGGCGCAGATATGATGAGCGAGTCCCGTAGCAAACAAGAACGCACGCTGCGTGGATTCCTGAAAACAGAGAAAGAAAAACCGAATATGGTTCTTAGGAAATGTTGGACCTCGCTAAGAGGAGAATTGAAATGTTGTGATGAGAAGTTAGTGGAAATAAAAGCATGTCTAGAGAGCAGGAAATCAAAAAAGGTCCCAGACCGAGTGTTCAAGACTAAACTCATCCACATTTTCTTTCGCATGGAGCGTCTACAGCGATATGCTAGGGAAGAGGGTGATTTGAATAACATAGCTTTAGTGGCAGGAGAGTGTATAAGGCTCTTGAATTTATTCTTCTCAATCACCTCCCCTTTACAGGAAGTGAGAGAAGCGGAATTGGCAGTTGTGAATGAAAGCATAAGGTTACTTCGTGACGAGAGCGATGATAGATCAGGAAGAGAATCTGAAGGAGAGGGAGAAGAGCTGGATGATCGAGAGAGAGTGAGACAGATCGGTGAGCAGCTAGAGCTAACCAGTGAGAATGGTAGAGAGTTGGTATCGAGTGGGGTGGCACAGCATAATGTTGAACATGAAGGTGGTGCTGTTAGTGAGATGATAATTGGTGAAGAGAATAGCAAGAACAGAGTAGATCAGCTTGCGTCGGAAAACGACCAGTTGAAAGAGGTGGTTATGCAATTGTTTCGTCGAATTGAAATGCTAGAAAAAGCGAAGAGTTCACAAAAAGCCAGAGAAGAGAAAGAATTGGTTAAAATATCGAATAGCACACGATTGGAGGACAAAGTTATACGTAGAGACAGTGAAACAGATTCGCAGCGTGAGTCGAACAATTTTGTAGACTGGATAAAGAAAAGGTGTAATTCGCTAGAAAGTATGGAAGGGAATAAACAGGGATTGATGGTGAATGATAGGGTAGAGGAAAATAAAAAGGAACGTTGCTTCGAAATACGGCAAAACAGTAATCGGTTGCCAGTGTACAAATGGTCTATCAGGTACGATGGTATGGATAACGGGAGGAGATTGAATGAATTTTTAAAAGAGGTATATTTTAATGCTAGGTCGGAAGGGTTTACCAACGAAGAACTTTTTATGTCGGCACACCATTTGTTTACGCGAAAAGCAAGAAGTTGGTTCATGGAAGTTAATGGGAGTAATGAGTTAGGAACTTGGGAGAACTTGGTAAATGAACTGAAAAGCGAATTCTTACCTGTGGACATTGATTTCCAATATGAACGTCTTGTAAACGCGCGAAGACAAGGGTCGAGGGAAAAATTCCAAGATTATTATCTCGATATGGTGCGAAATTTCCGTAGTATGTCAAAACCTTGGGATGAGGATAGGAAGTTTGACGTGTTGTTTAGGAACACCAGAGAAGATTGCAGGACGGCAATGCTCGCTGCCAATGTGACGACAGTCGCTAAAATGAGAGAATTTGGTAAACGATTCGACTCAATAAATTGGCAGATTTATCAACGTAGAGATAACAGATTCGTACCGAGAGGAAATTCGCAGGTCGAAGAAATCGGTGAACAGCAAAGATCGTTCCAGCGTAATGGAAATAACCGGTTTCAAAGTGAGCATAAAGGGGGTGATTCTCAAAGACGGAACTTTAGGTCAAATTTCTATAGTAGCAATAAAAACAATCAGTCGGACGATCAGATCGGAAAGCAAGGTGTAGGTGGAGGGCAAACATTCTACAAAAAGCCGAACTCAAAGCAGGAGAATAGCCAGAGGTCAGGGAACACAGAGGAAGCCAAGCCAGGACCAAGTGGTACAAATGCGCTCCAGAGGATTGTAAATTCATACATTCCAATAAAGAAAGGGAATTGTTTCAATTGCCATGAAGAGGGACATAGCTGGCGTGAGTGTCCTCAGGAACGACACACATTTTGTGAATTCTGTGGTTTTCCAGGATTCTTTACTAAAGATTGCCCATATTGTCAATCAAAAAACTTAAAAAGGACTGTTCAATGAGGCAGAGCAGTCAGAATAATAGCTCCAGAAGACCTCATGCTGCGGTACAGGAAAACCCATCAACGATTCTTCAGCAGTTGGGTTACTCACGGATTGTTAGGCAAACCACTGAGCGAGAGGAGATTGCATCGTTGCTCGTCAAGCTAAGTGGAGATGCCAGGCCTTTTACGAGGGTAGATTTAATGGGAATTCAATTGATCGGGTTGTTAGACAGTGGAGCAGCACGAACGGTTCTAGGGATTGGAGCCAGAAAAATCATAAAATCGTTGAATTTGAAACTAGAACCAGCGTCAGTGAACTTAAAAACTGCCGCTGGGGACGACTTAGAAGTGTTAGGTTGTGCGGATATTCCAATTACGTTCAACGGAACCACGAAAATTTTACCAATTTTGATTGCTCCGAAACTCAACCGTAGATGCGTGTTAGGATATGATTTTTGGAAAAAGTTCGGTATCCGTCCGACAATAACTGATCTAGCAGTAGAGATTCTCGATGATGGAGTTCATGAGGGTTTGGAAGAGGAAGAAAATGTGCTCACGGAAGAGCAAAACAAGCAATTAGAAGAGGTGAAGAAATTGTTTCTTTTAGCCGAGCCGGGAAATTTTGGAATGACCCATATGATAGAGCATAAAATAGAGTTGCGAGAGGAGTTCACGGAGGCGGATCCAGTTAGGAAAAATCCCTATCCATGGAGTCCGGAAATTCAGAAAAAAATTCATCAATCGGTAGACAATTTGTTACGGGATGGAATAATAGAGCCGTCCGATTCAGACTGGGCACTTCCAGTTGTGCCAGTAGCAAAACGGGATAGTCAAGAAGTTAGGTTATGTTTAGACGCTAGAAAGCTTAATGAAAGAACCAGAAGGGACGCATATCCGTTGCCGCACCAAAATCGAATACTTAGCCATCTTGGGCCAGTAAAATATCTTTCGACAATTGATCTGTCACAAGCCTTTTTGCAGATCCCATTGAACGTTAGATCAAGAAAATTCACAGCTTTTTCGATACCAGGTAGGGGACTGTTCCAATTCACCAGACTTCCGTTCGGGTTAGTGAACAGCCCCGCCACATTAAGCAAATTGATGGATCGAGTTTTGGGGTATGGTGCGCTAGAGCCGGCAATATTCGTTTATCTAGATGATATTGTTGTGGCGAGTAAAACATTCGAAGAACACATTGCAAAGTTAAGAGAACTAGCGAAGCGTTTACGTGAAGCTAATCTATGCATCAATATAGGGAAGTCGAAATTCTGCTGCCATGAATTGCCGTATCTTGGGTACATTTTGTCTCAAGAAGGATTAAGACCTAATCCTGATCGCATCCAGGCGATCATTGGATATCAGGTTCCGAAATCGGTAAGACAACTTCGTCGATTCCTCGGTATGGTAAACTATTACCGACGGTTTATCGCAAATTTCAGCGAAATCACAGCACCTCTCACCGAGTTACTCAAAAATAAGCCAAAGAGGGTGCAGTGGAACTTAGCAGCAGAAAATTCATTCCAGATTATTAAGGAAAGGCTCATTTCCGCGCCGGTTATGGCCAATCCTAATTTTATGCTTCCATTTACGGTTCAAACAGATGCTAGTGATAACGCAATCGCTGGAATACTCACGCAGGTGCACAACGGGGAAGAAAAGGTCATAGCATATCATTCTGAGAAACTTAAAGGCGCGGAACTTAACTACCACGCAGCGGAGAAAGAAGGCTTGGCCGCTCTTCGCTGTATAGACAAGTTTAGGGGGTACATTGAAGGTACGAAATTTACTCTAGTGACAGATTCCGCGGCCTTGACTTTCATTATGCGATCCAAATGACGGTCGTCGTCTAGATTGAGCCGTTGGAGCATTACGCTGCAGCAGTTCGAAATGGAAATCCGACACCGTAAAGGTAAGAACAATATTGTTCCGGATGCGCTGTCCCGGTCTATTGAATGTCTCGATGAAGAGCCGGAGGATGGTTGGTACAGAAAGCTCATGTCAGGAGTTGAGGAGGACCCCGAGAAATTCGTCGATTTCAAAATCGTGGACGGTAAACTGTACAAGTTCGTTGCATCGAAGGCCGACACTATGGACTACCACTTTGAGTGGAAGCAATGTGTTCCGACTTCTACAAGACCCATGATTTTGCAAAAGGAGCACAATGGTAACCTCCATATTGGTTTTGAGAAATGTGTGGAAAAAATCAAACGGTTATACTACTGGCCACGAATGGCAGCCGATATAAAAAAATATATTGCAACGTGTGAATCGTGCAAAGAGAACAAGCACTCTACGCTCTCTACTGCACCGGAGATGGGTAGACAACGTATCGCAACTAGACCATTCCAAATCATTTGCATGGACTACATACAATCTCTTCCACGCAGCAAGCACGGCAACGCTCACTTGTTAGTTGTCATGGACTTATTTTCTAAGTACTGCCTGCTTGCTCCCGTAAAAAAGATTTCGGCGTTGAGTCTACATAAAATTTTGGAAGAGCAATGGTTTCGAAAGCTGTCGACACCCCAAATTGTAATAACCGATAATGCGACGACTTTTATGTCAAAAGATTTCCAGCAGTTGATCGAAGCAAATGAGATTCAGCATTGGGCTAATGCTCGGCACAGAAGCCAAGCAAACCCTGCTGAACGTCTCAACCGTACGATCAACGCTATGATTCGAAGCTACGTTAAGCAAGATCAAAAGCTGTGGGACTCAAAGATATCTGAGATTGAATTTGTGCTAAACAACACGATTCACTCATCAACCAATTTCAGTCCCCATTGCGTTGTATATGGTCATGAAATAATCACTAAAGGAACACAACATAGCTTTGAAATGGGAGACTCTCTTTCAGAGGAGGAGAGAATGAATAGAATGAGAGGGGTAAACAGGAAAATTTATGACTTTGTGAGAGCGCAGCTGCAAAAGACCCACGAAGATACGAAACGACGATATGATCTTCGTCACAAACGCTACTCACCGACATACGATGTAGGTCAACGTGTGTATAAGCGAAGCTTCCGACAGTCATCGGCGGGAGCTCAGTTCAACGCGAAGCTTGGTCCGCAATACACGCCGTGCGTCATTGTAAGGAAGAAGGGCACTAGTTCCTATGAAGTCGCTGACTTAAACGGAAAATCATTGGGTATTTTCTCCGCCGCCGACTTGAAGGCTTAACATTCTAAAAATTAAAAAATATTAGTTGAACATTAAAACGATTTTGTTGCTTTCAAACGGGATACTTAAAATTAGAAGCAATAAGCATTTTTTATAAAAACTAGCATTTAAAAATACTTATCTCTACTAGTTTGTTGAAATCACCCGAGCAATTCAACATTATCAATTAAATGAAATATTGGATTTTGTCCTAAAATGGAAAAAAAACATGATTGGTACCAAAATAAACTAAAATAATGGTAAAATAGGAAGAGAAGGAGTTGAAAACTGCATAATTTACTTGTTTTCAAGAAATGCATTTTATGCTACCTTGAATACAAGATTGTAAACAAAATTGATCTGGAAAATAGGCAGAAAAAAAACAAGTCGAGATTACAGGAGTGAGGGAAAAGTACGATAGACCCGACAAGAAGTCCCATGATCCAAGGTCACAATCGGACAATAGTAGAACTCAATAGCACCAATTAGCAGAAATAGAATAAAACCATTGCCGCAATAAACAATGGGCATACTAACCTGTGTAATACATACTTACACCATAGAAAGCATTGATTGATGAGCTTCTACAAGGGAATTTAGAATGAGAGCTTTGCGAAAAATCGAAATTTTTAAGAGCAATAATTTGGCCAATTATTTTGCTTGCTTTTAAGCCATTATAAATAGATTTTCCGCCGCGCGCGCACTCAGGAATTCCGATGTAAAACCGCATCGCAACTCTCACGTGTTTTTCACCTTCAAGCTGTTAAACAAGTGACAAATGGACTTGACAGATTGGTCGGTCTCGCCGTATTTCTCTCACGCACACTGGTAAAACACTGATAACGCTATCACTAATGATGTACTAGAGCGCAACTCTGACAAGTCGCGTGAAATATTTCATGCCTAGTCGCATGATTTTGATTTATATATATATAGTTACTCCGGAGTACAAAATATATGATTAGATTTAAAAAAATATATATATATTTATAAACATATTCATAAATTTTATTTGCATGTTTTAGTTGTGAGTTTTCGATTTCATAAGTGAATATATTAGTAATTGTTATATTTAAATATTCAAATTTTACAATCGTTTCCATGATTTTGGCTGTCTGAATCTATTACGTTGCAAATGAAAAAAATCATGTGCTACCGTTGGTTGATGTGATTTTGTCCGTGTGATTATTAGTTTGTGAATTAGCAGGTTCAGCAGGTATGTGTGATTAGTGTTGTGGTCAAGTAGATTGTTATGGAAAAAAATATTTACTTTGTAAATATTTTTTTACCCAAGCTGGGGGAGAGTGTAAGCGTCGGCAGCTTCCTCCAAGAAGGTTACTGGGAATTACGCGTATTTTATTTCGTTTTTATATTTTATACTTATAATTTGTAAAATGTTGAGTGGGCAAATGTTTGTGTCGTGTTTGGTGTTAACCGTCCTCCAACCCTCCTCGAGTAGGCAACAATTAGGCAGCTTACCACAAGAACGCAGCCAACCACCCAACAGGCTTTCACCTTTGCGCCAAAGAAAACCGACATCGCGGGCGGCCATTGAGGGTGGCGATAAGCGCGAATAGGATGACTAATGTCATAAACCAGCGATGGAAATACTCGTATGCACTGGGCGAGGGCAATGACCTACGGGATAGGGGAATGACCTCTTGGTAAGATCGAAGTGATATATTCGATCACTTACTCGGAAAAACTCAAACCAATCAGTCGCAAAATTATTATAAATCAAAAAAAAAATATTGAACGATATATTGTGTCCTATAAAGTGTGTGCTGATACCGTGGACAACAGGTAAGGTCATTCTCCATCCTCCATTGTGCCCAAATGTGCCCTCGCCAGATAACTTATGCACCATTGCAAACCCCCAGGACCCCGTTATTCTGGTTAAACAAAACCCAACAAAACCATCCATCGTACGGGACCGCCATTGTTGGACGCGCGCATTATTGCCGGAAATCGCTGGCGTACGACGGCCGGATCGAACATCGGCGTACGCTTGGAAGGCCACCCTCGAACCACATTGCGAGAGGAACCACCGACCCGACGAACGAAAGCGGAAGCAGACAGCGAAGCAGAAGGTGGAAAGCGGAAGGTGCACTGCAGAATACGACGGGCCCGTCGAGAAAAGGTTAGATAGATATAAGAAAGTGGGAGGATCAGTGAAAGCGAATAAAATTTGTAAAAGTGAAAGACGAGTGTTTTAACATCGACAGAAATAGGCATTTCCCTGCTACCCGCGAAAATTAAGGATAAGCGTGCCGACCCTGAGGTTATTGTTTCAGGGAGTCTCAGTAGCGCTCGTGGCTGGGGCTGACCGGTAACTTACAGGGGAGAGGGGAGTCAATTTTGAGCAATTTTCGCATTACGTAATTTAGGAAGTGTCCCTTTGGTTGTGTGACATACATGAACAGCACCCAAAATTCATCATTCCACCGTTTACTGCCTTTACGGGAATATGAGTTTAATACCGCAATGCGCAATTGCGTAGTCTGTTACCGAAAAGACAATAGAATCTTAGCCAAAAGTAATAGAAATATACCCGTCGGATTTTGGGTGTATGAGTATGTTAAATTTGTGACAATACCGCAATTCTGTCGCTCCTTAATGTAGTCATAATACCTATACCATTAAAAAATTAAATAAAGCTTTTCATGAATATCAAATTTTGTAAAAAAAACAGCTTAATCTACCTAGCAGTGAGATGAGACATTTCATACAGATATCTTTGTTGGATAATTCATTAGTTTGCAGAAATCGTTCATTAGTTTGCAGTTTCTAGTCCTGCACGAATAAAACCTCGAATAAACTGAATAAAATATAGAAAATCAATAAACAAAATAAAATAAAAAAGCAAAAAATGAGTACAATGATTAATATAAATGAAAATTATAAAATACATAAATCAAATTAGATTAGCTCATTAAATAAAAAATAGGCAATATTTAAAAATAGTTATAAAATTAATTAAATAAATTGAATTCACCCAAACTAACAAATTGAATGAAATAAATAAGTAGAAAACGAATAAAACTAAAGAAATGAACAAAATGAATCAAATTAATTAAATGAAACAAATGAATCAAATGAATCAAATAAATCTAATTAATCTAATTAATCTAATTAATCTAATTAATCCAATTAATCAAATGAATCAAATAGATAGAATGAATTTAATGTATCTAGTGAATACACTGAATCAAATGAATAAAATGAATAAAACGATTAGAATGAATGAAAAGAATAAAACTAATAAAATTAAAAATGAATGAATTGAATAAAATGAATAATTAAAACAAACGAATCAAATAAACAAATCGAATACAATTGATAAAATGAATAAAAAGAAGGAAATGAGCAGAACCAAATGAATTGATTAACATGAAAAATTAAACGATGTTAAAAAGTTATGAATTAATAGAAAAAATAAAGTGTGTCAAATAAATAATTTGGATGAAATGAATGAATCTGAAGAAATAGTCAGATTATTAAAATGAAGAAACTGAAAACATACTGGAAAAAACGAATAGAATGCATAGAAGGAAAACAGTGAATAAAATAAGTTAAATGTATGATATCAATAAAATGTGCGAAAAAATAAACTGATCGGAGTGAATCCAAAGAATGAAACGAATAAAATAGATAAAATGAATTCAAATGAACAAAATGAATAAAAAGAATGCTGAATGAAATAAATAATTATAATACATATCCATCACATACTTAAAATTAGTCAAGTATTCAAAATGAATAAACAACAAATAAACAAGACGAATAAAATCCATGAAATGAAAAAACTGAAAAAATTGACTATTTAGAATTAATTTTAAAAACCATTTTTGAATAAAGTAAATGAATAAACCGGATTGTACGAATTCGAGAACTATTGTAACAGAAAGTTATTAATTGTTTTTGAAAATCCCATAATCACACAAATAGCTAATTAATATGCAATGATCTTTATAGGGTTTTCATTCTTTTTTGTTTTCACCTTTTCGTTTCCGATGTTCTTTTCGTGGCGGCGTTGTTTAAGAATATCTGATGTTTCTACTTTATTGATGCACCTTAATTAGTTATCAGGAACCTACAACGTTCAGTTTGTTTTGGAATTCAAAGTTGTATTTTTGGTCACAAATTCCCGAAAAAAAGATTTTTGTGCAGAATTCATTTGCATTGAAGTAATTAGTGTGAAGTGTCTAAGCTATGTCGATAGCACAAAAGCCGTACATTTAGATGATTATAATTCACTCTCTTTCCAGTCATCCTTATAGCTTGCATATTGTTTCGTTCGGAATTCTCGTTCAGGAAATATGAATAAATGAGTCCTATGCCAACCAATACTACGAAATAGAAATGATTCGAATTTTCAGGAGAAGTATTTAATTTGTTGGAAACCCAAGTGGCCATTGAAAATGTCACTGGACATAAAGACTGTTCTTGATGGACGGACATGCTTGAAATTAACAAGTCTTAATTTTCAGCGAATAAATTTGTTTCTAGTCACATTGATCCTGGGTACCTTCGGGAGAAAGTGAGGAAGTAAGTGAGAGTGAGAAAGGGGGTCGGAGGCGTGTTAAAAATGGTAAATGATGTTTAGTGCCGTGGCTTTATATTTATAGGTATATTATGCGATATATTTATTTCTTTACACCCTTATTATAAATAACGCAACTAGTAATTTTTGCGCCATGATCTGTATAACCTAAATCTAAATAATTGATGGCGTCGAAAAGCCAAATTTTCGCTAGAGTTTTGGAATTCAAAAATTCAGTTGTTCTCGGTGATTCTACGAGTATAATTATATTAGAAATCTTTTGTCTCACTACTAGGTGAATTACTTGATGATCTATGAATTAATATACCCTCCAACGTCTACCTCAGGGTTGAACACAACGCCTAATCTAAGGGATTAATACATGAATTCTAGAAAAATTTCACCAAGAAGTCAACTCAATCGTTATTTTCTCTTTGAAGAAAACTTTTATATTAATTTTTGAGAAATAATTTATATATTATTGAGGTAAATTCACATTTAATAATTCCTTGAATCACGTAGATATGTTTCCATACCCCGATATTCAAAATCGGTTTAGTTTAGCCCCTAAAACACCAGTAAAGCAATACTCTGTATGTAAAGGTCTCATTTTTAGTTAATGGAAATTGGTAAGCGAGGAATAAAAATACAAAATGTTTAATATCTCCGCCGTTCGTGAACGGATTTTGACAATCTATAGCTTGTTAGGAAGGTATTTTCATAAGCTTTGTGATGGTCTTGTTCGAAAGTTATTTGCTTAAAACACGTTTTGTTTTGGCAAGAACGCTCATATCTCAGAATGTAAACAACATATCGAAATACAAAAATAGTAGTGTCAAACTGTCACGTTAGGCCTTTCATTTGCAACTAGTTTCATTAATATTGGTTCAGCCATTGCTGAGATAATCACATGACACATACATACAGACATTGTCCCAATTTGTCGAGCTGAGTCGATTGGTGTATGAGACTTGGTCTTCCGGGACTCGGAAAAGGTTTTCAAAGTTTGGGCGAATCCTATACATTTCTTTTGCAATAAATGTAAAAAAAGTAGGGCTTCCAAATATTTGGATGAAAATCGTGCACGTTGTGCTTGTTTCGTATTACCATAGCCATTGAATGCATTCCCACGATCCGACATAACATTGTACAATAGCATCTCCCTATTCTCTTATAAGAATCCTATAGTGTATAGGCCACACGCAATAAGCTTTCAACAAGTCATAAACCATAAAACCGTATCCACATGTCGGTAATGTCAACCCCCTTTAGTCTGTTCAATGCATCTCCATGCTATGCAAACATAAACATGCGCCAAAGCGACATATATGTACCGTAGCACAACAGTTATGCTAACTACTTTCAACAAAAACTGCGTTGACTGCAAAAGTTGCAACCTATTGTCATATCTGCCGTCTTTTTTTACTACCTGCAATAAAATCAGAAAAATTACAAATGTAGTCACATAATAGTTATGCATTAAAAACCGAAATTTCTTCTACCAAATTATTATTTTAATCATCCTACCATTTGAGCTAATTTGGCTGCCTCATATGAAAATTATTTAGCCCCAATTTTTCGAACTAGACGGCCCCTTTAAGTGTTATGAGGTTATTATTATCTCAACAATCCATTTCACTTCATTACATTCATTTTATGTATTATATTTATTATATATAATTATCTATTTTTTTGTATTGCTGATTAAAATAATTAAATTTATGATATACACTCAGGTTTTTTTTACGCGGGGGATACGAGCCGCGTAAATTAAAACCGCGTAAATTTCAAAATCCGCGTAAATGAAAACCGCGTAAATTTCAAAATCCGCGTAAATGAAAACCGCGTAAATTTCAAAATCCGCGTAAATGAAAACCGCGTAAATTTCAAAATCCGCGTAAATGAAGACCACTTAAATTTAAGAATCCGCGATAAAGGGAACCTCATTGATGGATACCGCGTAAATTCCAAAATCCGCGTAAATGAAAACCGCGTAAATTTCAAAAACCGCGTAAATGAAAACCGCGTGAATTTCAAAATCCGCGTAAATGAAAACCGCGTAAATTTCAAAATCCGCGTAAAAAAAACCGCGTAAAAAATACCGCGCAAAAAAAAACCGCGTAAAAAAAACTTGAGTGTATATTATTGTATGTTGTTATACGATGTTCATCATAAATCTTTATTTTCATTATGTAAATACAATGCGTTTTTTTAAAGATTTATGTGAAACGGCTCAATGCGTTAGCACAACTGAGCCGTAGGTCTTTTAATTTGTTTTACTATAAGTAAAAATTAAAAGGAATTAAGAATTTCTATCTGCCAGATCTTTTTGACGCAGTTTGCTTGGGGGTCGTTCAGTCTGCATTCTCTCGCGTTTTCGTTCCCGTCCATGTCATCATCGGTACTGCTTTCTTGTTGTTCGCGATCAGAGGTTCTTATTTGTTTTTTGTTCTTACGGGTCGCTGTTGTAAATCCGTCTACATCGGTATTTACTTATTTATTGGTGGTGCTAGTTGTAGGTTTGGGAGCGGTTGTCGTGGTCGTTGTACCTGCATTATTGATTAATTGGACGTTGTTTTTGGTTTATCTGAAGGTGTCGGTGGCTGTTTGTTAGAGTTAGCTGTAGCAGATGAGTTTTGACTTGTTGCTTCGGCGCATGTTTTTCCATAGTGGGCAGTATGGTTACAGAATTGGCATGTTTGGGTCTGCCCGGGATATGTTATTAGCGTTGTTTGCTTATAGGTCACGCCATCCTTCGACGATTTGCATTCGTTAGTCATGTAAGAAGATATTGAATTAGTCACTCGCATCCTCACAATACGAACGCCGTTGGGAATTCTGGTGAACAAATTTCTCCAGGTGTCATTCATAATAGATTCTACTTCTCCATATTGCGACATGATTCGTTTGATGTAATCTTCCCTAGTGTGCGGGGCCAAATCATGGATACGCATATCCACCAGGTCGTTTTCCATATGCACGGGGATCTTGATTGTGGTGTTATTAAATTCGACCTTGTGTTGCATGTTGTTCTTTGCAATGAAGTTCTCTGCCTGTGCTAAACTTTTAACAGATCAGTAATAATTTGAAGGTATCCAGATAAGCAATTACGGACCTACGGTAAGTCTACCCGCATTCACTGGAAAAACCTGATGGTGGCTTCAAATTACATCACATCACATTACATAACACCACACCACATCAATTCAATGTTTATCTATTTATTCAAGCCAATGATTTCATTAAAAAAAACTAAGCGAAACATCAATAAAAATCAGTCGCCGTTTTGAATATTCCGATTCAATATGTTAGAAGGGTGTCCCACATCAAACTGCACCACGGAAAAATCGTAGTAGAAAATAACCCAATGAGTATTTTCTCTTGAAAATTTGGGTAGAAGTAGTTTAGAGTGTGTTGTTTACACTGTATTTTTATCAACGTCAGTTTTTCGAAAAATGGAGCAAAGTCGCGAAATGATTTTGCGCAGGCACCTGGAGAATTCTTAACTCTCTCATTGGGACATCGTAAAACAACTCGGAATCGTGCAGTCAATGGTGAGTCTTGTGATTTACCGTTCCTACCAAACACTGAGCATCGAACGGAAGGAAAAATGCAGTCAGAATGGATGTTCTATTAGTGATCAGAATCATAAATGTATAGTGAAAGCGTTAAAGCGGAATCCCAATGCAGCGGTCAGGGATGTGGCCGAAAAGTTGAATCTATCCAAGTCTTTCATTCAGAGAGCCAAGGACCGGGAGTGACTGCATACTTTCAAAGTGCTGAAAGTTTCAAATCGTGACGAATGGCAAAATACGGTGGGAAAGTGACGGTTCCGGAAATTGTACACCCAGATGCAAACGAAGCCTCATTGTTTCATCATGGGTGATGAGACTTACGTCACAATGGACTTTCGGCAGCTTC
This sequence comes from Topomyia yanbarensis, assembly GCF_030247195.1. NCBI lineage: Eukaryota > Metazoa > Arthropoda > Insecta > Diptera > Culicidae > Topomyia > Topomyia yanbarensis. The sequence goes on from NC_080672.1 coordinate 254,573,650, forward strand.
CGGAACTACTGTTCTTCGTCGTCCAGCACAAGTTTGTTGTTCCGGAGGAAGTAAGGAAGCAGAACCTTTCAAAGTTTTCCAATGCGGCAAACGTAGTGCGTCGTTCGTGACTACCGGGACAGTAAACGGGGTGATCTACCTCAAGGAGTGTCTACAGAAGCGTCTGCTTCCTTTGGTGAAGTAATACGTGGGCCCTATGATCTTCTAGCTGGATGTAGCTTCATGCCAACGGGATCACTTTCCTACCCAAAGACATGGACCCTCCCAATGCACCGGAACTAAAGCCCATCGAAAAAACTGGGCAATTATGAAGCAGGTACTATGAAAGCATCCCAAGAAGATAATATCTGAGGAAGACACGAAGAAAAAGTGGGTTTCCGTACAGAAGAAGCTGCAGTCAGATGTTGTACAGAACCTAATGAGTGGAATTAAGCGTAAGGTGCGAGCGTACGGTTATGGTATTGAAGTTGAATGAAATATGCCAAAAGCTTACTAATGGTTTATATTTTACTAGCTAATACCCATCGCGCGTTGTTGCGACATTCTATGAAATAAGAGGAAAATACAATTTGTTCCTAAGCGCCATCTGGCGGGCAGATAATCCCCAACCAACAGCATACAAACACGCTCCATAATAAATACCTACTATGTATAAATTTTAACTGCAATCAGTCAAGCCGTTTGACAATCCACAAAGCATATACATACAAACATTGACTTTTATATATAGGTATATATATATATATATATATATATATATATATATATATATATATATATATATATATATATATATATATATATATATATATATATATATATATATATATATATATATATATATATATATATATATATATATATATATATATATATATATATATATATATATATATATATATATATATATATATATAAATTGTCGGAAAGTTTGAAATGGATCGATCCACTAGGTAATTTTCTATAGCTTTTTTCTGTGATGCAATTTGATGTGGGACACCCTTTGAACCGAAAATTAACAATGTGATAAGATAAGATCATAACTCTCCGAGCTCTCGATCGAAGCAGTTCGTTTTCTGGTGCTGTGCATAAAGTGAACAAGAATAAATTGTCAGTGAAGGTCAACCATTGTTCGAGGCAGTCTTTGTTCGCCGGTGCCCAGGCTGGTGAAGTGAATACCAGAATAGCCGGAATCGCCGCTATATAAGCTAAGTATTTTTTTTTTCTTTCATTTCCCTTTCCCCGATCGGTCTCTACTTCTGCCCTTTCCCCTGAATATAAGTTTCATCTCTCGTTTACACCACGTGTTATCCTCGTGCCTAAATGGCCGAGGGCGAAGTAACATTGGATGGGAATGATATTCCCATGGATATACCGGATAAACCCGAAATTACTCCCTCCCCTGATTCCCCCAGTCCTCCCCGTATTAAAACATACCCAGCCAGTTCGACTGGACCCTGGGTGGTGTATTTCCGGCCCAACACGAAATCGCCCAATATTCTAGAAATCTCACGGGAGCTGACTGCCAACTACCCGTCCGTGGCTCAGATAACACGTGTTCGAGCTAATAAGATACGCGTTATAGTAAATGACCTCGACCAGGCAAATCAGATTGCTCGCAGCGAGCGTTTTACGAAGCAATTCAAAGTGTATGTGCCTTGTAGAGTTGTGGAGATCGATGGGGTCGTCGCCGAACCGGGTCTAAAGTGCGAAGACCTGTTGAAGTACGGGGTTGGCTGCTTTAATGACCCTTCACTTCAAAAGGTGAAAATTCTGGAATGCAAGCAATTGTATTCCGCAAAAACTGAAGATGATAAGACAACTTATTCTCCGTCAGACTCGATTCGGGTGACTTTCTCCGGATCTGCTCTTCCCAACTATGTCCTCCTGGATAAGGTTCGCCTACCTGTTCGCCTATTTGTACCGCGGGTAATGAACTGCAGCAATTGCAAGCAACTGGGCCACACAGCCACTTATTGTGGCAATAAAAAACGGTGCGGCAAATGCGAGGGAGAGCATGAGGATGACGCTTGCGGTGGAGAAACTGAGAAGTGTATTTACTGCGGGGGCCCTCCGCATGCTCTTAAGTCATGCCCGGCGTACAAGCAGCGCGGGGATAAAATTAAGCGCTCCCTTAAGGATCGCTCGAGGCACTCTTATGCAGAAATGCTAAAGAATGCTTCGCCATCTGTCCCTTCCGAAAATTCCTTTGCTCTTTTGGCTGGCGTTGAGCAAGAATCTGACGACCCACAAGAGGGAACATCATTGGTTAACCCAGGGGAATCCAGGAAGAGGAGAAATCTAGCCTCCCCTACGTTGCCTCGTAAGGGTGCCAAGGTGTCGTCCACTCAGAGTGCGCCAACCGCAATCAATAAATCCAACGGAAGTGATGCACAAAAGCCGAAGCAATTTGCTCCAGGACTTGGAAATATTAATTCTAACAAGGAGTACCCACCACTTCCAGGGACACCAAAAACCCCAAGTGTCCCCTTTTTTCAAACAGATACTCAGTCCAGTAGCGGACTAATGAAATTTTCTGACATAGTGGACTTAATTTTCACAGCTTTCAATGTTACTGATCCTCTTAAAAGCCTTCTGATACGTTTTCTCCCTATAGTGCAAACATTTTTGAAGCAGTTGACTACTAAATGGCCCCTCCTTGCAGCGATCGTATCCTTCGATGGCTAAGTCATCGAACGAGGTCACCGATTCGATCACTGTTCTACAGTGGAACAGCAGAAGTATCCTCCCGAAAATCGATTCCTTTAAATTTTTACTAAATAGTTTAAAATGTGATGCTTTCGCATTATGTGAAACTTGGTTAACTTCCGATATAAATCTCAACTTCCACGACTTTAATATAATTCGTCTGGATCGAGAAAACCCCTATGGAGGAGTACTTTTGGGGATCAAAAAGTGCTATTCTTTCAACCGAATTAACCTCCCTTCGACACCAGGCATTGAAATTGTCGCTTGTCAAGTTTTAATCAAAGGTAAAGACCTTTGCATTGCTTCCATCTACATTCCTCCTACAGCCTCGGTAGGGCATCGAACGCTTTGTAATATCGCGGAATCCTTACCGGCACCGCGGCTAGTTCTGGGAGACTTTAACTCGCACGGTACGGTATGGGGCTGTCTTCATGATGATAATAGATCAACATTAATCCAAGATCTTTGCGATAATTTCAACATGACCATCTTAAACACGGGAGAAATGACGCGGATTCCTACACCACCAGCACGCGCAAGCGCGTTGGATTTATCTCTATGCTCGACTTCGCGACAGTTAGATTGCATGTGGAAGGTGATCCCTGATCCCCACGGTAGCGACCATTTGCCTATCGTGATTTCAATTGCTAACGGTTCAAGACCATCGGAAACAATCAATGTATCGTATGACCTCACACGGAACATTGATTGGAAGAGTTACGCGACCGCGATATCCGTTAAAATCGAATCCACTCAAGAACTTCCTCCGGAGGAAGAGTACAGGTTTTTGGCTGGCTTGATTCTCGACAGTGCGAATCAAGCTCAGACTAAACCAGTACCCAGCGCGAATACCCATGGACGGTCTCCCACCCTGTGGTGGGATAAAGAGTGCTCAGAGCTGTACGCGGAAAAGTCCACTGCATATAAGGCCTTCCGGGAAGACGGGTTACCCGCTAGCTATCTACAGTACGCGTCGTTAGAAAGGCGAATGAAGAGTCTAATGAAAGCCAAAAAACGTAGTTATTGGCGCCGGTTCGTCGACGGGTTAACGAGAGAAACAGCGATGAGCACTCTTTGGGGTACGGCTCGACGTATGCGTAACCGTAATAGTACCAACGAGAACGTGGAATATTCAAACCGTTGGATATTTGCTTTCGCCAAGAAGATCTGTCCGGACTCTGTCCCGGTACAGAAAACGTACCGCGCCGCGTCTCCTCACGATACCGCGAACGAAACACCGTTTTCGATGGTGGAGTTCTCACTTGCTCTCTTATCATGCAACAATAACGCCCCAGGGTTAGACAGAATCAAATTCAACTTGCTGAAGAATCTACCTGACACTGCAAAAAGGCGCTTGTTGAATTTATTTAACATGTTTCTTGAGGGTAACATTGTCCCTCATGACTGGAGGCAAGTGAAGGTCATCGCCATCCAAAAACCAGGAAAACCAGCCTCCGACCACAACTCATATCGGCCGATTGCAATGCTGTCCTGTATTCGGAAGTTGTTTGAGAAAATGATCTTGTTTCGCCTCGACAATTGGGTTGAAGCAAATGGCTTACTGTCAGATACACAATTTGGCTTCCGCAAAGGCAAAGGGACGAACGATTGCCTTGCGTTGCTTTCTACAGAAATCCAAATGGCCTATGCTAACAAAGAGCAAATGGCATCAGTCTTCTTGGATATTAAGGGGGCTTTTGACTCAGTTTCTATCAACATTCTCTCAGAGAAGCTGCACCAGCATGGTCTTTCGCCAATTTTAAATAACTTTTTGCTAAACCTGTTGTCTGAAAAGCACATGCACTTTTCGCATGGCGATTTAACAACATCGCGATTTAGCTACATGGGTCTTCCCCAGGGCTCATGTCTAAGTCCCCTGCTCTACAATTTCTACGTGAATGACATTGACGATTGTCTTGCCAATTCATGCACGCTAAGGCAACTTGCAGACGACGGGGTGGTCTCTGTTACAGGGCCCAAAGCTGCCGACTTGCAAGGACCATTACAAAATACCTTGGACAATTTGTCTGCTTGGGCTCTTCAGCTGGGTATTGAGTTCTCCACGGAGAAAACTGAGTTGGTTGTTTTTTCTAGGAAGCGTGAGCCGGCGCAACTCCAGCTTCTATTAATGGGTGCAACGATCAACCAGGTTTTCACATTTAAATATCTCGGGGTCTGGTTCGACTCTAAAGGTACCTGGGGATGTCACATTAGGTATCTGAAACAGAAATGCCAACAAAGGATCAATTTTCTCCGAACAATAACTGGAACATGGTGGGGTGCTCACCCAGGAGACCTGATCAGGTTATACCAAACAACGATATTGTCGGTGATGGAGTACGGGTGTTTCTGTTTCCGCTCCGCTGCGAACATACACTTCATCAAACTGGAGAGAATCCAGTATCGTTGCTTGCGCATTGCCTTGGGTTGCATGCACTCGACCCATACGATGAGTCTCGAAGTGCTGGCGGGCGTTCTTCCGCTAAAAAATCGATTTTGGGAACTCTCATATCGATTGCTCATCCGATGCGACATTATGAACCCGTTGGTGATTGAAAACTTCGAGAGGCTCGTCGAGCTTAATTCTCAAACCCGATTTATGGCCTTGTACTTCGACTACATGGCACAGAGCATTAATCCTTCTTCATATACTCCCAGCCGTGTTCGTTTCCTAGATACTTCTGATTCTACTGTATTCTTCGACACATCCATGAAGGAAGAGATTCGTGGAATCCCGGACCATATACGCCCGCAAGTGATCCCCAATATATTTTATAATAAATTCCGAGAAGTCGACTGTGACAAAATGTTCTACACTGACGGATCAAATCTCGATGGGTCCACTGGCTTCGGTATCTTCAACAACTCTATCACCGCTTCATTCAAGCTCAATGATCCCGCTTCAGTTTACGTCGCAGAGTTAGCTGCAATTCAGTACACCCTTGGGATCATCGACACTCTGCCCACAGATCACTACTTCATCATTTCGGACAGCCTCAGCTCCATCGAGGCTCTTCGTGCGATGAAGCCCAAAAAGCAATTCCCATATTTCCTGGGGAAGATACGGGAGTCCTTGTGTACGTTATCTGAAAAATCTTATCAAATTACCTTTGTTTGGGTCCCCTCTCATTGCTCTATCCCGGGAAATGAAAAGGCCGACTCATTAGCAAAGGTGGGCGCATTAAATGGTGACATATACGAAAGACCAATCTGCTTCAACGAATTTTTTAGTATTTATCGTCAGAGGACACTCAACAGTTGGCAAACCTCGTGGAGCAATGGTGAACTTGGACGATGGCTACATTCCATTATCCCAAAGGTATCAACGAAGCCTTGGTTCAGGGGGATGGATGTGGGTCGGGATTTTATTCGTGTAATGTCCCGACTTATGTCCAACCACTACACCTTGGATGCGCATCTGCGGCGTATTGGGCTTGCGGAGAGTAGTCTGTGCGCTTGTGACGAGGGCTATCACGACATCGAGCACGTTGTCTGGGTATGCGCCGGGTACTTGGACGCCAGGTCTCAGTTAAAGGATTCCCTTCGGGCCCGAGGTAGACCACCCAATGTCCCAGTCCGAGATATACTGGCAAATCGTGATTTCCCCTATATGTCCCTTATTTATACTTTCATAAAAACGACAAATATCCAAATTTAGCCCCTCTCTTTTTATTTCTCGTTTTAGAAGCTTTCTCTTGCCTTGTGGGACCGATCAGCTCCAGACTGCAACTATGTAACCGCCGTCGCACTTACCACTACGGAAACTGAAGCGAGAGCGACTCAAGGTCCGATGACTTTTGAAGGATTCCCCGCGGGTCCGAAGAATACCATCCGCCAATCCGACCTACTAGACTGAGGCGGTAATCTTTCGCTGATCTCCCGTTTGAGCGAAAGTTGCAAGTTTTGCTCTTCTCTCCCGGTCACCATCTACGCTTTCTCTCCCCTGTCCTTGATACAACTGCTTCTACAGCCCCCCTCTGAATATCTTGACCAAGCATAAGTCTCCGCTAAAAAAGTTCAAATTTGTATTCTGTATTCCTAGTTTTAAGATAGTTGTAATTTTACCTCTTTGTTAAAACTATTGTCCCCCATCTTGTAAATAGTATTGTATCCCTAGTCTTAAAACACCTGCGAATTTTCTCATAAATATTTGTTCCCCCTTTTGTGTACCAAACTATATTGTTAGTTTTAAGATAACTGTAAATATTTCCTAAAAATTATTACTATTGAATTCCTTGTTTTAAAATTTTTTCATAAAAAAAATCTTTCGCCCCCTCTCTTGTATATAGAATCTTATTTCTAGTCTTAAGATAGCTGTAAAATTTTTCTTTTTTAAAAAAATATTTCAACATTGTAACCTCCTAGTTTTAAAATATAAAAAATGTAAAAACAAAAGAATTTGGCACCGCCAAGCTAACGCATTTGTGCCTATCAAATAAACGAAATGAATAAAAAAAAAAATGTGATAAGATGATGATTAATAATATTGCCATTTGTGGCCAACAACGTTTTTAAACAGCTATAACTTTTGTTTGAGGTAAGTTTTGCTCACAAAAAGTAGTAAGGCTAATAAATATGACTAATACCTTTCATTTGAGTATTAACAGTTACAAGAATCAGCTCTAAAACTGAAGTTATTGCAATTAGTCTGATTGGATTCCGATGAAGCAGTGCTGCCAGGAACAGTTTGCGTTGACGACGGAAAATGAATTTTTCATATATCTTCGTTATGTTGCAATATTATTGAAAACTTTTAAAACTTATCAATTTAGAACGTCTTTGGCTACGTTTTCCACGCAATTGACTATTTTAAATATTCTAGGAGAATTGTATTGAGCATTGGAAGGTAAAAATAGAGCAGCTTCTAGCACTGCAAAGGATGCACTTATCTTTATGAATAAAGGCTTTTCGTATTTCTTGATCCCACCATTTTCAAGGAAAACTAATTTTGAAACCGTACATGCACTAGAAAAAAGGGTTGAAATAAAAAAAATCAACATTTAACCATGATTTGAGTTATTTTCAAGATGCGCTGAATCGCCATAACCAGTTTATTATTTTCAGCAAACTTTGCTATGTCAAAATTATAATACTTACTCCCTTTTTTGGTTAAGATTTGAATGCAGCATCCTTCCGTACAGGTAACTGATACTGTCTCTCCAAGTGCACACACAAAATCGATAATTAAGTCGGATTAAATTGTATGCTAATTCTGAAGCTACAAGGTACTGACAGAACCTTGCACCTCCAAATCGGGATTCCCTATTTATCTCCCGAAACAAAAATTGCACATTCAGCTATGGTGGCACAGATCGGTACTATCCTGTGCCAACATATCATCATTTGCTATCATCTGCAATCGGCGAACGGTGAGACAGCACAAAAGCAATACCTATATTAGCATAATTCCAAAATAAGCTCTCGAGACCACTTGTTTCCGCGAAGAGCGGCCGGGTTGAAATTGAAACCTTACACACCACTAATATTGATCTGGATCTCGGACGGACCAATTTGTACTCGTTTGCTCTGTTCGGTACCTCTCCCAAATCGAGTTAAAGTTCTTCAAAGTTGCACGTTTCGTTTCTCACACTTGGCGGCGAAAGGTAAACAGCAGATGGCAGAAGTAATAAAATCGGATCCAACTGAACGATTCGGAGAAGCTTAAAACCGGAGTAGAAGAACGATCACCGTATGTGACCAGGGAGCGAAGTTTACAAACGACCAGTTGGGCAAAGATAAATATTGAATTGAACGACCGATACATGCACAGCGGTGTGAAAAATAACGAGCTTATTAAACATTGTTCAGCGATGTCAATGGTTTGCGAACCAACTGCAGAAATGATGGGAATTTAGATATTGTTTTAGTTTTTGAGCACGTGTCGATGAGATTCTTATTTTCGGTCATAACTCCATAAACATTCCGCAAATTTTGTGGAGGAGTACATCTCTAGAATGAATGAGCGTTGATTTATAAGTTTGAAATCATTAGTATTTATTATTATGAATTATACGACACGCAAAAATGATAGTGATTCTGTCGTGATAATTCGATTTGTGCGAGCAAAGTACCAAGCTATTAACTAGCTAACTTTTCAAGAAGGCTACCGATCTAGGAGAAGCTAGATAAACATTTCACCCAAGGCCTATAATCATCTCGAACACGAACTGTCTATAAATTGTTAGATCTTCACCTGAATGGTTGATCTAGCAGCAACTGTTTCAGAAGGATTCAATGTCTGGAGTACAACATTGCTGACTGGTAAGTGGTAATAGTTAATTCCAGGCATGTCGGCTATCAATCGAGCTGTTTATGGTGATTGACTTGCTGGAGCATTAGGCTCGAATTTATTTTTTGAAAGCAACGTTTCTTTTTGTTTGCAGTCTCTTCCGTTATTAATTTCTAAGACAAAGATTTTTGAAGCACATTTAAAAATCTGCTTTAATCCACCTAGTGGTGCAATTGTGCCTTTCTCGTTCATGCAAACTAATTTCATGGCAGAACGTGAGAAAGTGGTTTACAACCATAAACCAGGCATGGAATATAGCTATATAAGAAACATGCATATCGACGACTCTTAATAAGCTTATTTCTCGTGAATTTGTATGAATAGGATTGAAAAATTTGATGAGAAAATGTTAAACAAGAAATTTAACAGATTACTGAGTATTAAAACTTTCCAAATCGGCAGGTTTAAGAACATTTGGGTGTAATGTTTAATCATAGGCTGCTCCGGCCGGCTAGCAAGGGGCGGGGGGAGGGCACGCCTTCCTGATAAAATAATGTTAAATTTTGGAAACTCATTTCTTGAAACGGTTTGTATTTAGAGATTGACGAATAGTTGGATAAATCACACTATTTTTGAATGCAGCCATTAATCCATTTTTTGTTGCAAAAAACACCGCGTGGTGAATCTTTTTGCATTGTTCCAGTTGCTCGTCCATTCGGACGAAACCGATCAGAATACAATGAGTGATCTGAAATGTTTCGCTATAGCAGGTCTTTTTGCGACCTAATTTCAGAAAGCATTTTCAGTAGACCGTCAACGTACAATCGTGTTGTTTTCGGGCAAAGCCAAACATCAATATTACAGAAAAACGAAATAACATTTGGATGCCAACTTCATATTAAAATATTAATTTAATTCCAAGTCATGATTGCCAAATAGGCTATCGAAGTTTGCTCTCATTTCGTTGCGCGTATTTGATTTGCGGCTAGCACGGTGGTGTCATCGATATAGACATCCGACTGCGCTTGACGGAACAAGTAGTCCTCCGCCTTAACTAGCTCTTGTTACACCAGCGGCCCAAAGACACGATGTTCTTGTCTCGTAGAGTGCTGCAAGTTGTCGACGTACCGGAAAACGAAAGCCGTGCTACTCAGAAGAGTGGTCCATCTAGAGTATTCTTGCGGCCTTATAACAGGATCCATAATTCTGGAATGAATAAGTAGATGTGGACTTGTCGGTTGGTTGTCGGGTTCTCGAAGCTAGGAATCGGAAGCCAGACGTGTTCGTTTTGTCCAAGAACTTATGATCCCCAGAACCAGCGACTGTCTGGCGATAGATTGGGAACATGCGCCCACTGCCTCTTAATCGAAAACGTTCTGCTTCGTCAGAATTCAACGCCACTGGCCATATTCCGTCGACTCTAAAATTTCACTGACGAGAAACGCACTTGGTAGGTATATATGAGCGAACGACTGCCACGAACCTGATATGCCACATGTCGACGCTGGCACACTTAAAATAAACAAAAATATAATATTTAATTAGCTCAATCAGCGTGAGTTCAATGTTGTCTTCATGTTAACATATTTTGAAATGCGGGTGTGAGGTTGGTCTGAGGAAGGGTGGAGTGGACGTGAGAGGGTTGTGGAGGGGTGTGAGAGGAAGGATGGGGAGGGATGGTTTTAGTTCTGGAATACGTCCGGAACCTGGGACTTGCGAAATTATCGATGGTGGACAATTTTTCCAAGAATGTTTGATGTACCATCAGTGATCTTGGCCTGCGCATCGATGTAATTTGATGTTCATTTCAATTGATTTTTAATCTTTGAGGTATTACGATTGTACCGGTTTATATAAGAAATTCCTATGAGACCGCAATATCAAACCAATAACTTCGCTTAGCTTAGCTTAGGTAGACTGCCCGTAGTTGCACTTCGTAATTGACCGAATGAGTAAAAATGCACAATGAACCAACAGAATGTTACTTGGGAAAAATAAAGCATTCTCACTGTGCATGTTTACTGATTTAATACTTTAATAAACTGATCAATAACGACGCCGGCCACGACCATGGCTGTTCTACAGAGGAAGGGAAGGAATGTTAGTTCAACACTCGCAACCTGGTCAAGTCTCGCCATTTTTCCCTACATATGAGCTATAGAAGAAAGCTATTCCCTCACTGCTAGGTGGATTTCATAGTGATCTGTGTATTCATATACCACAAAACATCCGCGATTAAAAGAAATATTGAATGCTAAGAAACAAACATCATAACTTTGAAAAAATCTATTCAGGCATAGTGTCGTTGGTTTAGATTACCTTGTACTTAACCCACCTGGGTTCAATGCCCAATCCTGCACATAGAGTTAGAAAAATTTCTAAAGAGATTCTTGTAACTCGAAAAAAGGCGAAGTACCCTATAATCGAAACAATCTTCACTTCGGCATTGAAGTGAAGTTTGGTATTACTTTCTGAGAAATATCTCTTCTATTATTAGGAAAAGTCACAGACTGTTTATGTGTTCAAATTTCATGAAATATTGAGAAGTGTTTCCATACTCCAATATTCTAAGTCGATATAGTTTTGTTACTAAAACACTAGTATAGTAATAATCTTTACGGTCTTATTTTTAGGCATTTAAAACTGGCGAGGAATAAAAATATAAAATGTTTATTATCCACGCCGCTCGTGAGTGGATTTTCACAATCTATTATCTGAAAGTTATTAACTAAATTACTTTGTTTGAAAGTTATATGTCTGATGTCGCATTTTGACAAAATAACCCATATCTAAGAAAATAAACAACATCCATTAACAGATCGATAGCTTTAAATTGTCAAGTTAGGCCTTTCTTTTCGTTAAGTGGGGGGATGTAAGGGTATCAGTGTAAAAATAAAAACACTTTTTTGCGAATATTTTATTGAACTTTGGGTGAAGCGAATTGACCAAAATTTTTGTGCATTATAATGTATCATTTCAATAATTTTTTCTTGTAAAAATATTGACAAGCGACTCGGTGACATTTTGTAGAACGTCTTTGGAAAAAACACGATTTGTGGTGTTCACTGCCATATTCTTCCCCTTTAACATCGTTTCAGCCATTGCTGAGATAATTACATGGCATTAGTGCACGTACATACAGACACAAATAGACTGTTCCAATTTGTCAAGGTGAATCGATTGATACATACATGATACGAGGCCCTCCGGACCTCCGATAATATTCACAAAGTTTGAGCGAATCCTATACATTTCTTTTACAAGAAATGTAAAACAAAACAATATTTTTGTGCAAAATCCGACTCCGCAAAACTAGTCAAACAAGGATAAGCTTGAACGGCATACGTTGTTCCCTCACATCACATAAACAGCATCGGAATGGAATAAATGTAACAGACTAAGAAACAAAATGAAATATTCAAATGTAGTTGAACGGCTTGTTACAAATCAAACCAATGGGATGAGTGGAACACACAAAACAAGCCAAACAAACAAAGCAGACAGGAGAAGATCGTCCGAATCTGTCTGCTCGTCGAACAGTTTACTTCATTGTGAAATTTAGCGAAACTAATCGACACACAGTTAACTATGACCAGGTCCAACAACATACATAGTGTTCTGTCTGAATACAGATCCATAAAGTTCTGGACTGTGTCGTCTGGGCCCTTTTGAACCTACTGCGATTAATACATTGTATATGAAAGAAAGCGCGACTGGGAGCTATGGCTAAACGTATCGCGACGATGGGAACGAAATGTAACCGTAAATGACGTCACACCAGGTAGGCGATGTGGAAAGCGGAACATCTGACTTCATAGGTAGGTATCTGTCGGTTGTTCATTCATCACTTGCGCTTTGTTATTATGATCTGCGAGATTTGTTGTTGAAATTTTCGCTATTATGGCGAAAGAATAATCCAAAAAGCCTGTTGAGTTGAGCTGCTCCGAGTCTGAGCTAAAGCAGGAAAGAAGCTGATTTTTTCGCTTTAATGAATGTAGCTTTGAAATACCGCTAGCTTTACTAGTACCTTATGGTTGTTACTTTTTTAAAGTGGTGGTAGCTGCAGAAGGAAGCAAAATAATGGAATGTTCGTTTATAGCTTCGTCCGGACTAAACGACCATCACTACCTAGCACCTAGTAGTAATGGGTCGGACCATGTGGTGCATTAATCTATCTACCTCTGGTGGCGGTCTGGCCACGGACATCTCGAGGCACGTAAACCAAAAGCATTAGAACGATCGTGTTGATTTTCTTTTTTTTCATCTCTCGAATATGTGTGTTAGGAGTGCAGGCAGGCTAACTCGATATTCGGCATATACCGGTGCGTTACGCGGATCCGACATGGACGGAGAAAACAAAACTAGACCAAATTTACGGCAAGTGAGTTACCGTTTTTTTCGCTTCGGCCATCATCATTCTCATCCACATAACTAATGTCTGACTCTGAACATTCCAATGATCGTTTCTGTTTCTCGCGCTTTCACTGCTGAATCTCTCGCTCGGTTTGATCATCCATTCATTGTTATGCCGAAAAGTAAACACAAAATTTGACGTGCAGCCGCCTGCAGTCGGGGAAAAGTCTGCACATTGTGACCCAGTTAGATTAGAAAAAAGAGAGTTTTTACGCTTTTAACGATTCCGTTTTTTGCAAAATCGTTATAAATCGGAATTGTTTGTTTTTTTAGATTAATTAAGGTCAGTTGTTATGTTTATTAGCTTTTCTGATAAATTCAGAATTACGTCGATTATATTTACCTCTACTTTAAGCATCATTAATCACTTTAAATATTATCAATATTTCAAAGGTGCACGACAAATTCACAGTGATTAAGTTACAGATGAAATTTTATGTATAGCGCATTCTTACTTTTAACACGCCACACATTTTAAATACAGTCAGGAATAAGGACGCATTTAGCATGATAGTGGAATCTATGAGTTTCTTGAAAAGGTCTTCTATCCAACTATTATAGAGTCGATTCCCGATAATGCAAACCCTTATATATTTTATATAATGACTTGTGTATCATAATTGTAAACGATAAATACTACCGATTTAACCCGCCGGAACCTAGTTCGGAAACATTTCATTGTTCAGGCCCATGCGAAGAAAATTCTCAAGGAGAAGGTTTTGATTTGTTTAGCGTTTCTTATAAAAGAAGGGAAGAAACCCACAAACTTTGAAGAATTTTTTCCGAGGCCCTCTAACTCGAGTCTTGTGTACCAATCGACTCAGTTCAACAAATTGGGTAAATATATGTTGTCGAGAAGGAATGAAATTGGCTCATGGTAGTATCTGATTGGCTCGTTGTAGTTTAGGATTTTTTTTTTCAAAGATTGGACCCTATGATACTTTAGAAATCGAATTCGTATTTTTGATGCCAAACATCTCTAAAATGCATGGAATGTCGAGATTTCATATTACATCGGAATTTTTTTTATGAAAATCGACTTTTTGGGACATTGCCGATTTTGCACCTTTTTGCCTTTCTCATATAAAGAAAGGCTATGCAATAGAGTACCTAGAAAAATGATAAATTTTTGAAAACTCAATCGGTCCACCCCTGCGTCGATTCCTAGTCCCACCAGGAGTACTTGTTCCATATTTGAAGCAAATCGGAAAAGTCTAGCTACCGGACCAACGTGCCTGAAGTTTGCATGGGATTTTTCGAAATTTTACATAGAGAAAACCCACTAACTCGCATTTTCGCCGCTAGGTGGCACTATATGCATAGTATTATCACTGTAAGTGGAAATAAGAAAGATCATTTAATTGCCTACAACTTTTTCGAAGACTGCTAGTGAATTTGGCTTTGTTAAAAAAGGTACTAAACTTTTAACAAAGTGATGTCTGAGTCAGTTTTGCATGGGACCTAGCAGTCCTTCGTTGTGTATCGGTACTCGATTCCCACCAACTATACATTTTAGTGAGATAATCGTTAGATTTAGCTGAACAGTATGTTCAGAATTGTAGTACATAATACGAGTTATGTTTTGGTTCGAAAATTTTAGTTCCACCTGTGACCGCATAGAGGGCGCCAGCACTAACTTTTCATAGAAGTAAGATAGAATATCGAGATGTTCGGAAGAATTATTTAAAAATGCGTGTTCTACAACTTTGTGGAAGACACCTAATCTCCATCTCTTTCCGTTGAAAAGTTAAAGAGGGCGGTAAATTGTGGAACTTAAATTTTCAAACCAAAACATAACTCGTATCACTTACTATAAATCTTCTAAACATACTATTCACCTAAACCTAACCATTATCTCACAAAAATGTTTAGTTCGTGTGAATCAAGTACTGATACACTACCATGCACTGCTAGGCCCCATGCAAAACAGAATCAGACATCACTTTCTTAAAAGTTTAATAACTTCTTTTAACAAAGCCGGATTCACTAGCAGTCTTCGACAAAATTGTAGGCAATTAAATGATCTTTCTTATTTTCATTTACAGTGATAATACGGTACATACAATGCCATCTAGCGGCGAAAATGTGAGTTAGAAGGTTTTCTCCACGTAAATTGTCAAAAAATCCCATACAAACTTCAGGCACGTTGCACAGTGGTCCCAAAGAGCAAAAAAGGGGTTTTTTTAGATTGCGTCAAAACGGTTGACTTTAGCAATATGGTGTCTTTGAGAAAGTTTCTTGGAGTAGAACTCCCCTTCTTTCTGTTTTATCAGATTAATGATTAATCCCCCTAATAGTGAGTTACGGAATTTGTTTTCTCCAATAATTCAGATAGACAAATACTTACTTCAGCAAAGTTGTAGAGAAACTCGTTACAAACATTTTACCTGAAGACTTCAACTCTCTATCTTTTAAGGTTTTTGAGATATGGGACATTATTTGTAAAAGGCCCCTTAAAAACAGTTTTTTCATCATAAGTTTTCTTCTAGATTTTTTCCATTATATAAATGTTCTAGAACATTATTTGGACTATTAAACTGCATTACTTTGCCGAAGACGGAAACTTGCTATCGCTAGTATGTGTGGAGATATTCACGTTTTGCCTTTCTCAATAGAAAGGTATTGCAATTGCTCTGAAAACCGACTTTTTAACGGAGGCCCGGAGGGCCGAGTGACATATACCATTCGATTCAGTTCGTCGAGTTCGGCAAATGTCTGTGTGTGTATGTATGTGTGTGTATGTATGTGTGTGTATGTGCGTCTGTGTGTGTGTACACGAACACAATCTCACTCACTTTTCTCAGAGATGGATGAACCGATTTTTACAAACTTAGTCCCAAATGAAAGGTGCAACGTTCCCATAGGCTGCTATTGAATTTCTAATGGATCCGACTTCCGGTTCCGGAATTACAGGGTGATGAGTACGATCACGCAGAAAACGTCGATTTTAAGAAATTCTGCAATGAATGTATAATGGTGAAAATTTTTCCAAAATGTGACCACAACTGCTTCGATTTGTAGTACTAGGTCATTAACAGCCATTCAAAGTCTCTTTGGTCACATTGGCCACCATCATCGGTTCCGGAAGCCCCGGCGGAAGTATCTTAATTCAGACTAACAGTCACATCGGTTTCTCGGAGGTGGCTAGACCGAATCAACCAAACTTAGTCTCAAATGAAAGATGTTGCGTCCCCGTAAATGGCTATTAAATTTTATCCCCAACCGACTTCCGGTTCCGGAGTTACGGGTTGTGGCGTGCGATCACATAGCAAATTGTGATTCATGGAAGCAAAAACCTGTTTTAATCCACCTAGAGGTGCAATTGTGCCTTTCTCATTTCTCCAAACTATGATTTAATAACTGGTTCGTACAATATAACTTTATGGAAATGTCTTTCATTCTTATTACACTTGGTAAGTATATATAAGAGCATCTTTTTGCATTCATCGCGGTATCGGTTTGAATCGGAGTTTTCTATGTGATCGACCTCCACAATCCGTAACTCCGGTGCTGGAAGTCGGATGGAGATGGAATTTAATATCAGTTTCTGGGGACGCAACACCTTTCATTTGAGACTAAGTTGAGCAAATCTAGCCATTTTCGAGAAACCAATATAACCGTTATTCTGACTTTGGATGCTTCCGGATCCGTCGATGGTGGCCAGTGTGGCCAAAGAGACTTTGAATGACTGTTGGGGACCTAGATCTACAAATTCAACAGTTGTGTTTACATTTTGGAAAAAAAATCACCTTTTTACATTCATCGCAGAATTCGTTAGAATCGGGATTTGCTGCGTGATCGTACGTATCACCCTGTAATTCAGGAACCAGAACTCGGATCCACACAAAATTCAACAGCAGCTGATGGACCTTTAATTTAAAATTAAGTTTGTCAAAATCGGTTCAGAAAATTCCGAGAAACTGATTTGGAAAAATCAACAAATTTTGTTTTGTAACCATACTCTTCAACTCGTAATTCGGAACAAGATGTCGGTTGAAAATGAAATTCAATAGCAACCTATGGTAATATTATACCTTTCATTTGAATCTTAGTTTGTAAAAATCGGTTCAGCCATCTCCGAGTAACCGATGTGGACATTTTGTTAACAAATCCGCACATACACACACATACATACACACATACACATACACACATACATACATACACACATACATACACACAGATATTTTGCGATCTCGGCGAACTGAGTCGAATGTTATATGAGACTCGGCCCTCCGGGCCTCGGTTAGAAAGTCGGTTTTTGGAGCAATTGCATAACCTTTCTATATAAGAAAGGCAAAAGAATAATATTTAATTAGCTTAATAAGCATGAGTTCAATGTTATCTTCGTGTGATTATAATTTGCAAAGGTTGGTGGAATGCGTTTGAACGTGTAGGGAATGGGGGTTTAGTAGAGTGGGTGTGGAGGATGCGTCAGAAATCCTTCATCTTATTTCGGTATACGGGGTGGATGAAGGAAATCTGGGCGTGAGGGTGATCCAAGAAGAGGGGAGTGATGAAGGAGGGAGGTGTAAGGGCAAGGTGGGGAGGGGGGGAAGGGGCGGCTACGCAATACTCAACTGCATATATTGCCTTCCATTTGAGATTGGTTTGAGAAAATCGGTTCAGTCATCAACGAAGAACCGATGTGACTTTAATTGTGGAATATGCCCGGAACTCCGGACTTCCGGAATCGTCGATAGTGGACAATATATTCAAAGAATGTTTGATTGGCAATCAGTGATCTAGATCTGCGATTAGAAGTAATTTGGTGACCATTTCAATAGTTTTTAGCCTCTGAGGTATTACGATTGTACCGATTTATATGGGAAATTCCAGTGTATCCTTACTAACACCCCTGTAACTCCGGAAGCAAGAGTCAGAACCGAATGAAATTCAGCAGCAGTCAATGGCATTACTGTATCTTTCATTTGAAATTAAGCTCGTAAAAATCGGTAGAGAATTCGTTGTGGAATGGGTGTGATATTAGCTTAGGAACTTGGCGGGTTCCCCGAGGGCGTCATGAACCGTCATAGGTGGCCAATGTGGTCAAAGCTGCTTTGATTGATCATTAGTGATCCAGACCCGCAAACTAGAGTAATGTTACATCAATTTTAATATGTTTTACATCATTTGAACATTATGGTGGTACCAGTTTATATGGGAATTTGCTGTGTGACCGCACTCTTCAACCCGTAACTCCGGAACCGGAAGTCGGATCAACTAAAAATTCAATAGCAGCTTATGGGAGCGTTATACCTTTCAGATGAAACTAAGTTTGCGAAAATCGGTTCAGCCATCTCTGAGAAAATTGTGTGAGTTTAAATGACACACACACACATACACACACACACACATACATACACACACACAGACATTTGCCGATCTCGACGAACTGAATCGAATGGTGTATGATACTCGGCCCTCCGGGCCTCGGTTAAAAAGTCGATTTTTACAGTGATTGCATAGCCTTTCTTTATATGAGAAAGGCAAAAAGGTAAAAATTTCGCTAAAATGTCTCTCAAATAACTTAACTTTGCAGTTCTAGGTCACCGACGGCCAAACAAACTTTCGTTGACTACATTGACCACCATAGACGGTTCCGGAAGTGCCCGGGAAAAACGGCCATCTTTCATAACTAGCAAACTCATATCAGTTTCTCGGAAATGGTTGGGCCGATTTTCACAAACTTAGTCCCAAATGATAGCTATATTATCCCCACAGATGTCTGTAACATTTCGCACGGACCGCTTGTATGGTTCCGGAAATATAGACCGAACGGTCCGGTCACACATGAAATTCCCATATGAGCCGGAACTCAAATTTTTCTTCAAAGGGGGGACCCCATGAAATTTCAGAAATCGAATTCGTATTTTTGATGCCAAACATCTTTAAAATGCATGAAACGTCGAGATTTTATGTTATCACGAAAAATTTTTTTTAAATCGACTTTTTGGGACTTTGCCGATTTCGCACCTTTTTTCAGTTCAATATTACCGTGGCTGTTTTTTCTTTTTCAAAATTTTAGAACTCGAATGATGATTTATTTTCCTGTATATAGTTGTCATGTAATGTACAATAATAAAATGTAATATATGCATTTAAAAGCTTTTAATGAATATAAACAACGCACACATTCTCGTGATTCATGATTGAGAAAGGCACAATTGCACCGCTAGGTGGATTAAAATAGGTTTTTTGATTGAAAATAGCTCTTTTTCCAATACCGATAACTTTTAAACGGGCAAAAACGGGCAAACCACTTTGTAAACAAATTAAAGTGCAAAAAAAGCACAACAAATGCTGGAAAAATCAGATCTCCCCAAGGCGGCCCTCTATGGAAATACTTGAGCTGAAGTTTGTCTCATCCCGTCATCAAATGCAATTGATTACTCGCCATTTGGTTGCACTTGCGCCATTGTTATGAAGTAGGCGCAAGGGAATTGTCAGTTTCCGGTGTCAGGCGTATGCATTGAGTTTTTGAACAACTGTAACTTTTGACCCAAGCAAACAGAAGTTCGGATAATGCTTAAAAAGCACACTTTAAAATTCACAAAAAGTTCTTAGCGAACTTTCAAGCTGCTCAAGCTTTAATAGAACTGCTTAACCCGCTATTAGAACATAAAACGTATTGCAAAATTACTTAAAACGAGAAGCTTATGTAGTTCCTTTATATCAACTTTTGGTTGCTTGGGTATTTACTCAAGACGTATTTATAAAAGTAAGAAAGGATAATTATTACGACTTTAACCCTTTATTTCAGAACTAACAGTAGGGGATGGGTGTAGCGTAGTTGGTAAATGGATTGCCTTGTACGCAGCGCATCTGGGTTCGAGTCCCGACCCCCCACACAGGGTTAGAAATTTTTCATAAGAAATTTTTCTAACCCGAAGAGGCGAATGACCTTAAGGTTAAAACATCTATAATCGAAACAAAAAAACTAACAGTAATATATGGTGATGTATTTAATGCCGGAACAGCTCTAGTATGGACAAACTTAGGCTCTAGTATTTCCATAGAGGGCCGCCTTGGGGAGATCTGATTTTTCCAGCATTTGTTGTGCTTTTCTTGCACTTTAATTTGTTTACAAACTGGTTTGCCCGTTTTTGCCCGTTTAAAGGTAATCGGCATTGGAAAAAGAGCTATTTTCAATCAAAAAACGTGAATATCTCCACACATACTAGCGTTAGCAAGTTTCCGTCTTCGGCAAAGTAATGCAGTTTAATATTCCAAATAATGTTCTAGAACATTTATATAATGGAAAAAATCTAAAAGAAAACTTATGATGAAAAAACTGTTTTTAAGGGGCCTTTTACAAATAATGTCCCATATCTCAAAAACCTTAAAAGATAGAGAGTTGAAGTCTTCGGGTAAAAAGTTTGTAACGAGTTTCTCTACAACTTTGCTGAAGTAAGTATTTGTCTATCTGAATTATTGGAGAAAATAAATTCCGTAACTCACTATTAGGGGGATTAATCATTAATCTGATAAGACAGAAAGAAGGGGAGTTCTACTCCAAAAAACTTTCTCAAAGACACCATATTGCTAAAGTCAACCGTTTTGACGCAATCTAAAAAAACCCCTCTTTTGCTCTTTGGGACCACTGTGCGTTGGTCTGGTAGCTAGACTTGTCCGATATGCTTCAAATTTGGAGCAAGCACTCCTGGTGGGACTAGGAATCGACTCTGGCATGGGCCGATAGGAGTCATTTTTTTCCTGTCACTCTACTATGCAATCACTGTAAAAATCTGCTTGTTAACCGAGGCCCGGAGGGCCGAGTGTCATATACCATTCGATTCAGATCGCCGAGATAGGAAAATGTCTGTGTGTATTTTTTTTGTTGTTTTACTTGGTGGTAAAGCTTTTACGCCGACCCCGCACACATTCAGTAGTTAAACCATACTACCGATTTCGTCCATCGTGTGCCAGAGTGAGGGACTCTGAACAGAGAAGATAAATCTGAATTCCTCTAAACTCTGAGGAAGTCTTTGAATACCATAAAGCTAATTATGACAATATCAGACGGAAGGTAGGTAATGTCGACTGGCAAAATACTCTTAGGAATGAAGCGAATATTGAAACCGCCCTGGACGTATTTTACAAAATAATTTTCGAAATTATTCATGAAGAGGTGCCCATTAAGAAGAAAAGACGACACGGTAGCTCGAAGCATCCTATTTGGTACAATAGGCAAATTAAAAATCTGAAAAATAGGAAACAAAAAGCCCACAAGCTATACAAGAAAAATCAAAATAACGAGCACTTGGAACAATATCTCGACATTTGCGATAAACTAAATATTGCCATAGATTCTGCACTTGCGGATTACAACTCCAAAACTGAACAGCAGATTAAATCCAGTCCAAAGAATTTTTTTAACTACGTCAAAACTAAATTAAAATCAGACAATTTCCCATCAACAATGCACTTGGATGACAACGTACATAATAGCCCGAAAGAAATCTGCAACCTATTTGCAACATTCTTCCAAGAAATATATACAACTTTTTCTGAACAAGACCGCGATCGCGATTATTTTGCTTTTCTTCCAGATTTTCCTATGGATATTGGTGTCAGTCATGTCATAGTGGAGGACATTTTCAATGCTCTAAACCATTTGGATTCATCAAAAGGTGCTGGCCCTGATGGAATTCCACCATTATTTATGAAAAACCTAGCAACCGAGCTTAACTCCATTGTTCTGGCTCTTTAATATGTCTTTACAATCTACAAATTTTTCTTCAAAGGGGGGACCCCATGAAATTTCAGAAATCGAATTCGTATTTTTGATGCCAAACATCTTTAAAATGCATGAAACGTCGAGATTTTATGTTATCACGAAAATTTTTTTTTAAATCGACTTTTTGGGACTTTGCCGATTTCGCACCTTTTTTCAGTTCAATATTACCGTGGCTGTTTTTTCTTTTTCAAAATTTTAGAACTCGAATGATGATTTATTTTCCTGTATATAGTTGTCATGTAATGTACAATAATAAAATGTAATATATGCATTTAAAAGCTTTTAATGAATATAAACAACGCACACATTCTCGTGATTCATGATTGAGAAAGGCACAATTGCACCGCTAGGTGGATTAAAATAGGTTTTTTGATTGAAAATAGCTCTTTTTCCAATACCGATAACTTTTAAACGGGCAAAAACGGGCAAACCACTTTGTAAACAAATTAAAGTGCAAAAAAAGCACAACAAATGCTGGAAAAATCAGATCTCCCCAAGGCGGCCCTCTATGGAAATACTTGAGCTGAAGTTTGTCTCATCCCGTCATCAAATGCAATTGATTACTCGCCATTTGGTTGCACTTGCGCCATTGTTATGAAGTAGGCGCAAGGGAATTGTCAGTTTCCGGTGTCAGGCGTATGCATTGAGTTTTTGAACAACTGTAACTTTTGACCCAAGCAAACAGAAGTTCGGATAATGCTTAAAAAGCACACTTTAAAATTCACAAAAAGTTCTTAGCGAACTTTCAAGCTGCTCAAGCTTTAATAGAACTGCTTAACCCGCTATTAGAACATAAAACGTATTGCAAAATTACTTAAAACGAGAAGCTTATGTAGTTCCTTTATATCAACTTTTGGTTGCTTGGGTATTTACTCAAGACGTATTTATAAAAGTAAGAAAGGATAATTATTACGACTTTAACCCTTTATTTCAGAACTAACAGTAGGGGATGGGTGTAGCGTAGTTGGTAAATGGATTGCCTTGTACGCAGCGCATCTGGGTTCGAGTCCCGACCCCCCACACAGGGTTAGAAATTTTTCATAAGAAATTTTTCTAACCCGAAGAGGCGAATGACCTTAAGGTTAAAACATCTATAATCGAAACAAAAAAACTAACAGTAATATATGGTGATGTATTTAATGCCGGAACAGCTCTAGTATGGACAAACTTAGGCTCTAGTATTTCCATAGAGGGCCGCCTTGGGGAGATCTGATTTTTCCAGCATTTGTTGTGCTTTTCTTGCACTTTAATTTGTTTACAAACTGGTTTGCCCGTTTTTGCCCGTTTAAAGGTAATCGGCATTGGAAAAAGAGCTATTTTCAATCAAAAAACGTGAATATCTCCACACATACTAGCGTTAGCAAGTTTCCGTCTTCGGCAAAGTAATGCAGTTTAATATTCCAAATAATGTTCTAGAACATTTATATAATGGAAAAAATCTAAAAGAAAACTTATGATGAAAAAACTGTTTTTAAGGGGCCTTTTACAAATAATGTCCCATATCTCAAAAACCTTAAAAGATAGAGAGTTGAAGTCTTCGGGTAAAAAGTTTGTAACGAGTTTCTCTACAACTTTGCTGAAGTAAGTATTTGTCTATCTGAATTATTGGAGAAAATAAATTCCGTAACTCACTATTAGGGGGATTAATCATTAATCTGATAAGACAGAAAGAAGGGGAGTTCTACTCCAAAAAACTTTCTCAAAGACACCATATTGCTAAA
The DNA here is from genome assembly GCF_030247195.1 of Topomyia yanbarensis. NCBI lineage: Eukaryota > Metazoa > Arthropoda > Insecta > Diptera > Culicidae > Topomyia > Topomyia yanbarensis. The sequence continues at coordinate 254,597,462 of NC_080672.1, forward strand.
GTCAACCGTTTTGACGCAATCTAAAAAAACCCCTCTTTTGCTCTTTGGGACCACTGTGCGTTGGTCTGGTAGCTAGACTTGTCCGATATGCTTCAAATTTGGAGCAAGCACTCCTGGTGGGACTAGGAATCGACTCTGGCATGGGCCGATAGGAGTCATTTTTTTCCTGTCACTCTACTATGCAATCACTGTAAAAATCTGCTTGTTAACCGAGGCCCGGAGGGCCGAGTGTCATATACCATTCGATTCAGATCGCCGAGATAGGAAAATGTCTGTGTGTATTTTTTTTGTTGTTTTACTTGGTGGTAAAGCTTTTACGCCGACCCCGCACACATTCAGTAGTTAAACCATACTACCGATTTCGTCCATCGTGTGCCAGAGTGAGGGACTCTGAACAGAGAAGATAAATCTGAATTCCTCTAAACTCTGAGGAAGTCTTTGAATACCATAAAGCTAATTATGACAATATCAGACGGAAGGTAGGTAATGTCGACTGGCAAAATACTCTTAGGAATGAAGCGAATATTGAAACCGCCCTGGACGTATTTTACAAAATAATTTTCGAAATTATTCATGAAGAGGTGCCCATTAAGAAGAAAAGACGACACGGTAGCTCGAAGCATCCTATTTGGTACAATAGGCAAATTAAAAATCTGAAAAATAGGAAACAAAAAGCCCACAAGCTATACAAGAAAAATCAAAATAACGAGCACTTGGAACAATATCTCGACATTTGCGATAAACTAAATATTGCCATAGATTCTGCACTTGCGGATTACAACTCCAAAACTGAACAGCAGATTAAATCCAGTCCAAAGAATTTTTTTAACTACGTCAAAACTAAATTAAAATCAGACAATTTCCCATCAACAATGCACTTGGATGACAACGTACATAATAGCCCGAAAGAAATCTGCAACCTATTTGCAACATTCTTCCAAGAAATATATACAACTTTTTCTGAACAAGACCGCGATCGCGATTATTTTGCTTTTCTTCCAGATTTTCCTATGGATATTGGTGTCAGTCATGTCATAGTGGAGGACATTTTCAATGCTCTAAACCATTTGGATTCATCAAAAGGTGCTGGCCCTGATGGAATTCCACCATTATTTATGAAAAACCTAGCAACCGAGCTTAACTCCATTGTTCTGGCTCTTTAATATGTCTTTACAATCTGGAGAGTTTCCCAAAACATGGAAGAGTTCTTTCTTAGTACCTATATATAAATCTGGGAAAAAATCTGACGTTCGCAATTATCGTGGAATAGCCATAATCTCCAGCATTCCGAAACTTTTTGAATCAATCATTAACGAAAAAATATTTCTTCAAATAAAAAACAGAATTACTAACCTCCAACATGGCTTCTTCAAAGGTCGTTCGACCTCAACAAATTTACTAGAATTTATTAACTATTCACTGATTGCAATGGACAATGGAAACTACGTCGAAGCACTTTACACAGACTTTAGTAAAGCATTTGATCGAATCGACATCCCAATTTTACTTTATAAATTAAAAAAGATGGGAATTGAGCCTGAGCTGCGTACGTGGTTAGAATCATATCTATCCAACCGCCAGCAAATAATCAAATTCAAAGGAAAGCAATCCAATCCAATTGAAGTCACCTCAGGAGTTCCACAAGGCTCTCATTTAGGACCTCTATTGTTTATTTTATATGTGAACGATATTTCCTTCCTTCTCAAAAAACTGAAAGTACTAATCTATGCCGATGACATGAAACTTTACTTGGAGATAAGAAATGCCGAGGATATTGATACATTCCAAAACGAAATTCTAGTTTTCCACACGTGGTGTCAAAAAAGCCTCCTACAGCTAAACGTGAAAAAATGCAATTCAATCACTTTTAGTAGAAAACGACAAACATCGAATGTTGTGATTACCTTAGGAAGACAGACTGTAGCAAAATGTGAAAGAATTAGGGATTTAGGCGTTATATTAGATTCCAAGTTAAATTTTATTGATCATTATAACACAATTATTCACAAAGCTAACAACATGCTCAGTTTTATAAAACGCTTTAGTTATCATTTTGTAGATCCGTATACAATCAAAACATTATATATTGCTTATGTTAGGTCGATATTGGAATATTGCAGCATCGTTTGGTGCCCTTTTTCAAGCACACATGAAGAACGAATAGAATCTGTACAAAAACAATTCATATTATTAGCCCTTCGTAAACTAGGTTGGATAGCATTTCCTCTGCCATCTTATGAAGCACGCTGCATGCTTATCAATATACAAACATTGAAGGAACGTCGTGAATTTGCAATGCTTTCGTTCATTAATAATATCGTCTCGCATCGTATTGATTCAGCCGAAATTTTATCCAAATTGAACTTTTATGCACCTTCTCGACAGCTACGAAACCGAAGCATATTCTCAATAACTCCATATCGCACAAATTATGCAAAATATGGCCCTATAAATCGAATGATGGCTGTTTATAACCGCTATTGCGAATCAATTGATTTTACAATGTCCAAACTAAAACTCACACAATATTTTATACATAAAAGAAATTCTAACGCATAAGAAAATGATTCTGTAAAAGCTGAAATTGTTTTATTTATAATAAAATTACGTATATATATATATTTTAGTAAATAAGAAAAATGTAAACATTACTGTAACTATACCAGTCTACATCGATTGACGAAATAAATAAATAAATAAATAAATAAACTCCACCAAGGAGTCCGACATTTGCCTGATCCTCCGGATTCCATTTGAAATGACTACTTTAGGAATGCCAGGGAAAATCCTCCAAGTGTCGCTTGTAACGGATTCCACTTCTTCGTACATCGACATGAATCTTTTATTTTAATTTGGGTTAGTAAACGGTGACAAATCGTCTAGACTAATTTTCTTACTATCATTCTCCAAACACATGCACATCTTGGTTTTGACGTATTCACTTTTGACTTCGTGTTACATTCTACGATACATAGCTTTCAACCTCGGCTAAAGGATTGAACCTCATCAGTATGATGTTGCTGCATGTGTGACTCTTCTGAAAGCACAACATCCATTTCCGCCTTTATCAACTGTTCCGGCCTGCGCACTGTAGATATAAAACGAGTCTGTGTAAAATCAATCCCGATTGTGTTCTCCTGTAATGGGTATAATGCCTTTTGCGATTCGCTAATTTCACTTTTACTATAGGGAGTAACTGGACTTTGTTATTTGTATAATGTACACGTAGCAGAGCGGTCGACGTATCTGTGCGATTGTTTAGGGGAGACCGGGGCTAGTTGGCGGTTGTCGGGCCCGGGGTAAGTTGGCGTCATGTATGGATATGCCATAAAATAAGCAATCAAATGGAGATTCAATTACTTCAGGGGTATTTTTGGAACGTGCTGAATGTCTTTTAAAGAAAACTCTACTTAAACCGACATTTGCTATTATATTTCAGTCTCAATACCCCGGCATTTTGACATAGACGCGCACTCAATATTTACAAGCAAATTTTAGATATTTTTCAAGCGATTGGCCGAATAAATGTATCCTGCATTGACGTAATACGTAAAAAAAAATTCTCACTTTAGAGTGAATTTCAGAAAAAAAAAATTGACAAGCAAAAAAATGACTTTTTTTGCTTCGTAAATAGTAGCGCCAACTTGCCCAGCGTGCATCACCGCCAACTTACCCCAACTGCATATTTTTTAAAAAACTTTTTTAAAAATAACTTTTGTTCGTGGATAGATGTAATGCGGATACTGAAAACTCTTTTCACGCACTATCAAAAAATGTAATCATTTTTTTTTTCAATTTGTTTATTTGATAAGGCACGTATGCGTTAGCTTAAAGATGCCATTTTTTCATTGTTTTACATTTTGAATTTCTTAAAACTAGGGGGTTACACATTTCAATATTATTTTGTTTGATATAATGAAACTAAAAAAAAACTTTACAGCTAACTTATACATATAAAAGAGGGTATAATATAATATTCGTAAGATTTGGGGGACGGGTCATTTTGTATGTTCTTTTTATAGTAATTCACTTTATGATTTTTAGAAGGGAGATTGTAGGAGAAATTAATTATTAACTAAGCGGAACATTTTACAAGCTTATTAACTAGAAATAACTAGAGAGAGTGGTTCAAGATTAAGGGGAATTAATTAGGGCTATTTTAAAGTAGTGGTACTGTTGTGCATTTTTTAACGAGATTAAATATTGATCAACTAAAACTAGAAGATAGGGGGGCACATAAGTTTTGGGAATATATTCAAGGGGAGCAGGGGGTGAAGTCATAGATCTGTGTATCAGAGACATGGGAGGGAGGGTGGACAAGGCTGAACGGGGGGGGGGGATATAAACTTTCAGTTTCCGGCATCAGGAATTAACGGCCAGTATTACAGATTCGAACGGATGTATCAAATATTGGGACGCCGGGCGGTTTTCCTCGAGTCGGCAGGGGTTCCTCCAGACGATTTCGTAGTACGGCTCAGATACGGATCGGAAACACACCGCGTTGCGCGTGTGATGTTGTACTGTAGATCTCGTGTTGTTGGTTCATTCGACAGATGTTTTGTCTCGTCTTGGAGGCACTTCTGGGAATGATAAGAGAAATGATAGGGGCATTTAAATTTGGATATTGATGGTTTTGAGGAACGTGTATATAAGGGACATGTAGAGAATATCGCGGCTTGCTAGTACATCTCGAACCGGGACATTGGGTGATCTTCCTCGGGCCCGAAGGGAATCGAATAGTTGAGATCTGGCAGAACAGTACTCGGCGCATGCCCAGACAACATGTTCAATTTCGTGATAACCGTTGCCACAAGCGCAGATACCGCTATCCACGAGCCCAATACGCCGGAGATGTGCGTCCAGCGTGTAGTGATTGGACATGAGCCGAGACATCACGCAAATGAAATCCCGACCCACATCCATCCCCCTGAACCAAGGTTTCGTCGATACCTTAGGGATTATCGAATGTAGCCACCTTCCCAGTTCACCATTGCTCCATGAAGTTTGCCAACTTTCGAGGGTTCTGTGATGAGTAATACTGAAAAATTCGCTGAAGCTAGTTGGTCTTTCATATATGTCACCTTGTAAAGCGCCCGCCTTAGCTAAAGAGTCCGCTTCTTCATTACCTGGAATGGAGCAATGCGAGGGAACCCAAACTAAGGTAATCTTGTACGATCTTACAGACAAAGCACGCAGGCGCTCCCAGGTTTTCCCCAGAAAATATGGAATGTGCTTTCTAGGTTTCATTGAACGGAGAGCCTCGATTGAGCTGAGGCTATCCGAGACAATAAAGTAATGATCGGTGGGCAAAGTATCAATGATCCCAAGGGTATACTGAATAGCAGCAAGTTCTGCGACGTAAACTGAAGCAGGATCATTGAGTTTGAATGAGGCGGTGAGGTTTTGATTGAATATACCGAAGCCAGTGGAGCCGTCGAGGCTTGACCCGTCGGTGTAAAACATCTTGTTGCAGTCGACTTCTCGAAATTTACTATGAAAGATGCTTGGGATCACTTGCGGACGTATGTGATCCGGGATTCCACGAATCTCGTCTTTCATGGATGTGTCGAAGAATACAGTTGAATCAGAAGCATGAAAGAGATTGACACGGTTGGGATAGTGTGAAGAAGGATTGATATTTTGTGCCATGTAATCGAAGTACAAGGACATAAATCGGGTTTGAGAATTGAGCTCGACAAGCCTTTCGAAATTTGCAATTACTAACGGGTTCAAGATATCGCATCGGATGAGCAATCGATATGAGAGTTCCCAAAATCGATTTTTCAGCGGAAGGACGCCCGCCAGCACTTCTAAACTCATCGTATGTGTCGAGTGCATGCAACCCATAGCAATACGCAAACAACAATATTGGATTCGCTCTAGTTTGATGAAATGTATGTTCGCAGCGGAGCGGAAACAGAAACTCCCGTACTCCATCACCGACAATATTGTTGTTTGGTACAGCCTGATCAGGTCTCCTGGGTGGGCACCCCACCATGTTCCGGTTATTGTACGGAGAAAGTTGATCCTTTGTTGGCACTTCTGTTTCCGATACCTAATGTGACATCCCCAGGTTCCTTTAGAGTCGAACCAGACCCCGAGATATTTGAAAGTTGAAACCTGAGCAATAGTTTGACCCATTAATTGAAGCTGTAGTTGCGCTGGTTCACGCTTCCTTGAAAATACGACTAGCTCAGTTTTCTACGTGGAGAACTCGATACCTAGCTGGAGGGCCCAAGCAGACAAATTGTCCAAGGTATCTTGCAATGGTCCTTGCAGATCGACGGCTTTGGGACCTGTAATAGAGACCACACCGTCATCTGCAAGCTGCCTTAGCGTGCAGGAATTGACAAGACATTCGTCAATGTCATTCACGTAAAAGTTATAGAGAAGGGGGCTTAGACATGAGCCCTGGGGAAGACCCATGTAGCTAATTCGTGATGTCGATAAATCACCATGCGAAAAATGCATATGTTTTTCAGACAGCAAGTTTAGCAAAAAGTTGTTTAGAGTCGGTGAAAGACCATGCTAGTGCAACTTCTCAGAAAGAATTTTGATAGAAACTGAATCAAAAGCCCCCTTAATATCTAGGAAAACTGATGCCATCTGCTCTTTGCTAGCATAAGCCATTTGAATTTCTGTTGAGAGCAACGCAAGACAATCGTTCATCCCTTTGCCTTTGTGGACACCAAATTGTGTATCTGACAGTAAGCTTCAACCCAATTATCGAGGCGAAACAAGATCATTTTCTCGAACAACTTTCGGATACAGGACAGCATCGCAATCGGTCGATACGAGTTGTGGTCGGAGGCTGGTTTTCCTGGTTTTTGAATGGCGATGACCTTCACTTGCCTCCAGTCATGAGGGACAATATTACCCTCAAGAAACTTATTAAATAAATTCAACAAGCGTCTATTGGCAGAGTCTGGCAGATTCTTCAACAAGTTAAATTTGATTCTGTCTGGCCCTGGGGCTTTATTGTTACATGATAAGAGAGCAAGTGAGAACTCCACCATCGAAAACGGTGTTTCGTTCGCGTTATTGTGAGGGGACGCGGCGCGGTAGATCTTCTGTGCCGGGGCGGAATCCGGACAAACCTTCTTGGCAAAATCGAATATCCAACGGTTTGAATATTCCACGCTCTCATTAGTACTGTTTCGGTTTCGTAAGCGCCGGGCCGTACTCCAAAGAGTACTCATCGATGTTTCTCTCGTTAGTCCGTCGACGAACCGGCGCCAGTAGCTACGTTTTTTGGCTTTTATCAAACTCTTCATGCGCGTTTCCGCCATCGCGTGCTGTCGGTAGCTAGCTGGCAGCCCGTCGTCCCGGAAGGTCTTATACGCAGCGGCCTTCTCCGCGTACACGTCTGAGCACTCTTTGTTCCACCATGGATTGGGAGGACGCCCGCGTGAATTCGCGTCTGGTACGCGTTTAGTCTGAGCTTGAATCGCGGTATCGAGAATCAAGCCAGCCAGGAACCCGTACTCTGCCTCCGGAGGAAGCTCTTGAGTGCACTCGATTTTGTCGGATATCGCGGACGCGTAGCTCTTCCAATCAATATTTCGTGTGAGGTCATACGAAACATTGATTGTATTCGGTGGCCCTGAACCGTTAGCAATATTAATTACGATTGGCAGATGGTCGCTGCCGTGGGGATCAGAGACTACCTTCCACATGCAATCTAACCGCAGCGATGTCGAGCAGAGGGACAGATCTATGGCGCTCGGTCGCGCTGGAGGGGCAGGAATCCGTGTCATTTCACCCGTATTCAAAATAGTCATATTGAAGTTGTCGCAAAGCTCATGGAGTAGGGTAGATCGATTATCGTCATGAAGGCAACCCCATGCCGTGCCGTGGGAGTTGCAGTCACCTAAAACTAGCCTCGGTGCGGGGAGGAGTTCCGCAATATCGCAAAGCCGTCGGTGGCTAACTAAGGCTCTAGGGGGGATGTAGGTGGAAGCAATGCAAAGGTCTTTTTATTCTGGTTTGGCAAGCGACAACTTCAATGCCTGGTGTCGAGGGGAGGTCGATCCGATTGAAAGAATAGCACTTTTTGATCCCCAAAAGTACTCCTCCGTGAGAGTCTTCTCGATCCAAGCGAATAATATTAAAATCGTGGAAGTGTAGGGTTATTTCTGAAGTGAGCCATGTCTCGCATAGGGCAAATGCATCGCATTTCAAATTATTTAGTAAGATTTTAAACGAATCGATATTCGGGATAATGCTTCTGCAATTCCACTGTAGAACAGTGATTAAATCCTTGACCTCGTTCGATGAATTAGCCATCGAAGGATACAATCGCTGAAAAGAGGGGCCATTTCGCAGTGAACTGCATCAAAAATTTTTTTACTGCGGGGAGAAAGTTTATCAAGATACTTTTAAGGGGGTCAGAAATGTTTAACGCTGTAAGAATACGGTCCACAATGTCAGAGAAATTTATTAAGTCAGCGCTGTTTACTTTCTCTGGCTGAGATATGGGAACACATGGGGTTTTTGATGTTCCTGGAAGTGCTGGGAACTCCTTTTCTGAGCTCAGGTTACTGAGACCGGGAGCGACTTGCTTCGGTTTTGCACCAGTACTTCCTTGAGTAGTTATTTTAGGGGGACCATGAAGAGACACCTTCTGGCCTTTACGACGAAGCTTGGAAGAGGACATGTTCTTCCTTTTTCTACTACTTCTAGGCACAGCAGAAGATGTTCCCTCCTGGGGTTCATCACAGTCGCCTTCGTCAGTAGACAAGTTGGTAAAGATGTTCGTAGAAACAGGTGGCGTAGCTATCTTAAGCATTTCTGCAAAAGATCGCTTAGAGCGTCCCTGAAGGGAACGCTTAAGATTTTCCTCGCGCTGTTTGTACGCGGGACATGAAGGGAGATCATGTGGGTTTCCCCCACAGTAGAGACACTTTTCGACATCTCTACCACAGGAATCATCCGCATGATTCCCACCGCATTTCCCACAGCGGGCTTTATTGCTACAATGGGAGGCTGTGTGTCCCAATTGTTTGCAATTAGTACAGTTCATGACCCGCGGCACAAAGAGGCGAACAGGTAGACGAACCTTGTCAAAGAGAAGGTAGTTGGGCAGGGCAGAGCCGGCGAAGGTCACCCGATAAGAGTCTGAGTTGACGTATGTTTTCTTCCCGTCAGCTGCGACTGATGCTGAATGCAAACGTTTGCATTCCAGTATCTTCACTTCTTTGAAACAGCCAGTCCCATATTTTAGCAGGTCCTCGCAATTCAGACTCGAATCGGAAACGACCTCACTGACTTCAACCCTGCTAGCTGCAATATACACCCTGTACTCCCTCGTAAAGGGCTCGTAGCCAGCAATATCGTTTGCCTGAGTTGAACTGTTAACCACCACCCGAAGCTTATCAGGGCGAATTTTCGATATTTCTGTCACGGCCGAATACCGATCCGTCAGAACTCGAGAAATCTGCAACAGATTCAAACACTTTTTTTTCTTTGGTCCGAAAGAAGATCACAAATGGCCCGGTGGTCGAGCTCGGATATACCTTGAGCCGGGGAGCCGATTTTATTTCGACGTCCATCTCACCTTGAGATGAACCGCCGTCAGGGGAAGTCATTTTTGCACGGGCCTATTGCCCAGTGCACGTTATTAAGACAACCAAGAAGGGGAAACGAAAACTAACACTTAGCTTGTGTAGGTAACGGTATCCAGACGGCTTACTAGAAGAACACTGCTTCACTTCACTGACCGGCTAACGGTACTCAGATACAGAAACACAAAAGAAGGGAAAAAATACTGAAACCTCAACTAGGCGTAGAGTGTGCAAATAACCTTGAACGCGGATTAACACTATTTGTCGCTATAGAGTGTACGGACCGATGACAAAAGACTTCTACCTCGACTGAGTGCTCGATAACGAATGACCAATGTAATCATTTGGGATGTATGTAGATTGAAAATCACCCTAAATAACACAAGGTGTTCAAAATTTAGAACATTTACTTGGAATGCTCGAAAATACAATATCGCCCACAACTTCTACAAAACAAAATGTTTTGCAACATAAACACATTGGATAATGGGTTTCACATAGCTTGAGGTACACAACGAGAGGTAGCGCATTATGTCTAATAGACACGGAGAAAAAGGGACTGTTAGAACAAGTGCACTTTTTGAATTCTGATCTGTCCGAGATAAGGAAACAGACTGACATAGTTGTTTAAAATTTAATGAGTGTGGCAAAGGGAAACGTGTGAGCATTCAGAATGGAAATGGTTGCCCGGATAGAAATTTACAAAAGCATTTACCCTACAATCAATCATAAAACAATACATGTTATGGTTATTATTGTTTAAAAATTGTTTGAAATAGATTTACAATAAAACTGTTGGTAATAATAAATTTTACTGTCCAGCAAAAAAAATGTAACATTCACAAAATCTCATTAAATTTATTGTACTTTTCTGATAAAAAGTATAACGAAAAATATGGACTTGTAATGTTAAAATGCATAACCTAACTTCTATGAGTGTAAAAGTCAATTTTTTTAATTTAATTCGTTTTTTGAGACGGCTCATAGCGGTAGTTTAATGGAGCCGTGTATCTTTGATAAGTTCATAATATGAAAAAATATTAACAAAAACAAATATTTATTATCCGAAGGATCTCGTGCACGCAACTTTTTATAGCACGCGAGGATCTTTCGCGGCGAGGAAACGTTTGTCTGGTCGCTTCTGCGTCAGAGGGGCAATTTGATTCCTTCCTGTCTTTCACGTCAAAGACTTCATAGTTGAAGTTGTCTTGGTGCTCGCGATCAGCTGTTCTTCCCTGTTTCTTGCACTTACGGGTGACCAGAGTAAATCCATCGTCATTGCTATTAACTTCCTCACCGTTGTTGATTTTGGAATGCTGGAGATTTCTTTTGCAGTGGCCATTATGACCTGAACTGCTGGCACAAATTTGACCATCGTTTGTGGTTCACGTATTGGTAGGGGAGAGTGGGTACGTTTGATCCCACTTTTGTTTTTTTCTAATAACTTTTACACGAAATAAAAAATTTAATTGCAAAATTCGCCATCTTGTGGTCAATTCGAATTGTAAGAGCTATGAATAATGTATCAATCCGAATACTATATCCTGTCAGTAATATAAACAGATTTTAAAATCATGTCAAAGCGAGGTTTTTGTGAAAAAGTATGGTAATTTGATCCCCGCCTACTAGGGCTAAAGAAACAAAGCACACTATGACCTATAGACACGAGAGTTTAGTTAACCACCTGTCCTGACAAATGAACTAATGATACTACCTTTTTAGATGCACGACATACTTTAACGACAGTAGAAAGTCAAGACAAGAATTTACGGTAAATCAGTGCTGTTTAACTGGCTTTTCCAACTTTCAATAACTTATATCATGATTTGTTCACGGAAAAACATTCTAGATAATTAATAGAGCCCGGTACTATATGAAAATGATGCTTTTCTATTTCTGTACATTTCGAAAGTGTTTGAGAGAACTAATGATAGGGATCAAGAATACCCATTGTCACAGGCATCAAAGATACCTGTTGTATAAGGTGAACAAAATTAAAATTTATTTGTATGTTTTGTGAAATTTTTTATTCAAAATAATTAGTTCGACTATCTCATAAAACCGCTCAAAAAATTGTAAAAAGATCTTCGAGATGGATTTAAACACATATTTTCTAAAATATATCACAACTTTTCCAAACCAAATGTAATACATCAGATTTGTTTTTTAAACATCATGAACGAGCAAATACTTCATTTTCTTTTTATATTGTGATAACTTTATTCGTATAGATTGTGAGATATGGCTAGGGAATCAAATATCCCCAAGGATCAAGTGTCCTCACGCTCCCCTATTGAAAACTGCGGTTTAGTTTGGTTTTCCATAGAAGAGTTGGCAATCGATTGAGATGCATTGTCCTCTGCATCTTCCACGCAAGGTTGTCTATGGTATGCTGTCTGATTACACTATTACAGTACTTTCACGTAGTTAGGGTTCGTCGCGGTTGCGGTAATTACCGCAACCGCGCGGTATTTACCGCATCCGCACCGCAAAATCTGCGGTGCGGTAAGACACTTTTTCCCGCAGATGCGGTGCGGAAAAGAGCTTTTACCGCGCGGTTTTACCGTAACCGCACCGCAAAAAACATAATTGATAAAGTGATAATTTTGGTTATTCTAAATTGATAAACAGACTGCTATTACGGAAGAAAATCTAGCTGTGTCCGAAATATTTCGACGCTATTATTTTTACTACATATATTGGACACTAGTTATTTTATACTTCTAAGTAAAACTTCACAAACTAACCATTTCAAATACATAAAATGCAAGATCCAAATAGAGACAAAATTATTAGATCATTTAAAAACAATAAATTTGTACTCTTAAATCCAATTTAAAAGTGCAAACTTCTCCCGATTTTTGTTGGAAATCGTTGAACTATGAATCGTTTCCGATATCAAACTGTGAATTTTGATTAATTTAAAGAAATTAGAGATGAACTAATTATGCTGGGAACACAACCCAAAGAATATAATTATCTTCATCAAACCAAACAAATTAGGAGTAATTGACAGTAAAGGATACAAATGTATGAAAAGCGTTCAAAAATTAGGAGAGGTCCAAATTAGGCTGATTATTCTATCATTCGTTCATCAACATCGTATTTCTATCTTCTTTGATTGCTGTGTAAATTCAATGTGAGTCAATGCAGTCAATTTTATGGGATTCTTTCTCAAAAAGTATGCTACATAACTTTTTTTCGCGTACTTTCATTCAAATTTACGATAGTAGAACCAAATTAAGCCCTAATATTTTTCAGTTTACCCTCCAGCACTCGCGCGAATGGTTCCCCGAGTGAGCAGCCTCTGGTGCTGAAAGAAGATTTCGCTAGAGTTTCGGAAGGTGTTTCACAAAATACAATGGCGCGTGTGCTGGAGGGTTAAGACAATTTTGTAGCTTTTTTTAAAACTATTTTTGACAAATACCACATCGTTTGACTCCCGTCCACTTTAATTGAAGTTTTTGCCATTGGCTCTTTGGGAAAATATTAGAGGAAAATACATTAAATGCTAGAACTTCCAAACTAGCCTTTAGAAAATTATACTTCATACATTTTTAAAGCGAGCAATCTTAGTTTCTGAATGAGAATACATATGTTTCTTGAAAAATGCGGAAGTTAGAGTTTTGGGATATTTTGTCCATAAAACCCCCTATTTTTAATAACATTTCTGCTGTATGTTACAAATCATACATTTTTTCGGTTTTTTTCTTTCAATAATTCTGTATCGGTTAAGACTGGACTCCTGATTAGATGTAATCTATAGAGCAATTTTTTTTCGTCAAATATGGCGTCGTTCTTATTGATGAAATACAATATGTTTTTATTTCACTGTATTGGAATATATGCGCTACTATATACAAGTACTGGTATTTCGACTTCAATTTTTTTTTTGTTTGAATTTAAGAATGAACTACGTAAATGCGAAAATCATCCATTTCATTTTCATATGTCAAAAGCAATGAAAATATGACAATTTAAGGAAAAAATACTTCATTTCTTATTACATTTTTATTCCATTTTTTCAATTAACTGAAGGGTTGCTAAAATAAAAGTTTTCCTATTACTGCAGTAGAACGTTTTTGAATGTATAATGTTTGCCTAAAAATGTGCGAAATTGTATTAATAGAAAATGCAAAAGTTGATTTTTTCTTGAACATTACATTCTGAGGAGTCTCTTAAAGTTAAATTTCGTGTAAATAAGAATAACATTTTATTATATATGGTTATACAAATGAACAATTTTTCAACACAATTTTTAAAAATATAAAAATTTTACCGCATTTACCGCATTACCGCGCGGTGCGGTGCGGTAAATAAAGTGCGGTTGCGGTAAGCGGTGCGGTTTTATTATTTTTTTGCGGTTGCGGTGCGGACAATCCATTTACCGCCCACATCCGCACCGCGACGAACCCTACACGTAGTAGTCTGCTCCTCGTGGGTGGGTCCGTGAGATTCGAGTTTAATAGTTAAGTAGAGACAATAGGCCTTTAAACCCGCATCCTAACCACAAGAACACTGTTAGGAATAAGGCGGGAAGAAGTTTCTCCAAGTATCAGGTATAACGGATTCTACTTCTCCGTATTGCGACTTGCATTTTGCAATTAGTTTAGGAAGAGTGCACTGTGATATGTCGTGTAGCCTATAAATATAAATAATTTTCTATATACACGGGAATTTTAACTCCAGCGTTGCCTCTTTTTAACCACGTATTTTAAGTTGTTCTGCAAAACGAAACATTCTGCTTAGGCTAACGTGATACTGAGGATAGGCGACTTCCTTAAGCCTAATCTGCATTTTTCACCTGCAGAAGGCACATCACGAATACTCGATCGCATTAAGCCAAATTTAAACTGAACGACCGCGGCGTTGGGTCGAAGCAGATATTTTCCGTAAACTTTACTCATGATGGCAAGAATAAATACAAAGTGTCCATAGTTCTCGAAATAATGCACATTAGATCGATAGGCTGCTCGATTGTACGTCTGACTCAGGCAATAGCAGAAAGTAGATTGAAGTCGATAGTACATTGGAGTATACTCTAGAAAAGTTATAGTTTATTGTTTCTGTCTTGTTGCATAACATTGGACTTTATAAATTATTTGTAAATTATTGTAAAATCACTTTACTGTCACAGTGAAAATTATGGTTTTTGGTTATATTTCAAAATATGCAAAGGTAAACAAATCGATTTTTTATGAAATAAAAGTCCTGTGCCATCTAAACCGATTATGCAGACATACAAAGTATCATCAACAGCATTTCTGTCAATAAATAGAGAAATGCTTCTATCGCACGTAGCATAATTATCAAGACCATTAGTATCGTCATTCTGTCAGATAAACATAATAAGCCTAACTAGCCATTGCTGGTCTGCCAGTTCCCGTCAAGGTTGGCATTCGCATACGCTCCAAATCCAACCGAGCCTGCTTGGATGCAACGGAATAGAAAATCAATTTAGCCTTGCTCCAGAACACGTCCCCGGAATGGTCATAGGTTTAGCGCGCGTTCCACGGATTGCTACGATTTCCTATTTTCCGCACGATCATGCATATTCCAATGCAAACAATTTGCGGGCAACGTCTTTCGCTGATGATGATGGGCTTCTATTCCGCCACAAAAACTAAGCGTTTAAATAATGATATCTCAGCGGGCGGCAAACGAACGGTTATCCGCTCGCGACAACACTTCGAATCCGATGCAGCAGCAATCCTCCAAGCAGGGAATCTAGGTCCCTATTCTGTGATGTGCACTTTTCTCTTCTTCCCCGTCTGTGATCTGCCTCATGTTTACCACCTGTGTCGATTGCATTATTATCCATTATGCACATTCGTGGCGCGGTTGAAGATAATGCGCAGTCGTTTGAAATGTTTGGATATCCAACGCGTTGTCAAAGCATTCCGGTGCGTCATAGGGTTGCATGTGAGAATTTAAAAGTAGGTTAGAAATGTCTAGCGTAAGACTCGGCGAAAGACACTAATAAAGTTTTTTTTATCAATAAAGTTGACAAGAACCTCCAGTATAAAGCCGGCAAAAAACTACTCTTTAAAAACCGGATATTTTTAACCAACTCTTCCATCGAAGAACGCCCACCCGAATTTTACGCTTGAAGTTAATAGCTGGCTTTGCCCTCTAAAATAATGAAAGCATGGCTCTAGAATAAATCGGTGCATGAGTTAACTTGTTTATTACTGCTCTTACTGAGGAGCAATAGAGGAAATCAAAACATAATTCAAAAACGGCAAGATAATGGCAAATTACCAACACTCTGTTTCTTCAAGATAAACCGTATTTTTGTGCGTCGGTTCATCTCTTTCTTTTTGTAGCAAAAAGTACCACCCTACATCCCGACAAAGCAAAAAGCGAATATTAGCGCGAGCGACACAAGTAGAGTACATACCTGTAACCCGTCCGCGGCTGTGGCAAAAGTTGGCGCAAAAAGTGGCAGCCAAATAAAATACTCATTTTACACGCATCATTTTCCAATAAACATTTTAACCGCGCACGTCTTTCGGGATGCTGGAGCGCACAAAAAGGTAGCTAGCCCTCGACTCATAGCCGGACGGCCGTGACCGAATGGTTCACAAACGACAGCACAGCTCACTGGCGATAGACGAGCGCAGGCTCCTGGGGTGGCTGGCTCAGGAAGGTGACATGAGGCTGCACAATTTACAGCCCAATTGTTTGCTCTACCTTGGTCAATAGCTCTGTTTTATGCGCATTAGCAGCTTGCCTATGCTGTTGGGGCTGTCCTGTCCCAACTGAAGGTACTTGTACGGAAGCTCTCGGGAAGGTGGTCTTTTTATTGTGCGAAATGTTTTCCGATTACCCGCAGATTGTAAACGGAGCAGTTGAGAACTGTTTAAGCCTGCACGTAAACGGTTGGTTTTATGGAATACGGTTCATTATTATCTCGTGATCCGGTAATATAAATATTTTGTAATAGTTCAAATAATGCTTGTCGAACATGCAGATTACGATGCACGAATGGTGTCGCAAAGAGACTAGCGCGATCTCGATTTACTTGCACGTCTTTTTGCTCAAAGTAACATATATTTCCTAGTTCTTTTATGCGAGGAATGAATATAGATCGCAAGATGGAAAAAAAGTCTCAAATTACTTCCATAGCCTACTTTCTATGGTCATTCTTTCCGAAAAAAGGTTAACCTAAATTAAGTTTGCAAAACAAACAAAATTCCAAAATTGCTGTGCAAAATCCTAACTGCTGGCTACTCCAAAGTCGTAATGAACCGTAATTAATAAACGTGAGAATATAATCATTACACAACCAACACTTCTTGCAGGTGTAGAAATGTCGAATGATGCTGAAAGACGCCGAATCTAGATTGTTTTAGAAACACTTTTGCTCGTTATACTGCTCTGATGGTTTCTACCTGTAAATTTGACCACGAAAGTAGAGGAAGTATGGTTCATGAGTGGGATTAATTCCGTTTCGGAACGTTTGTGCCTCTACCCCATAGTGAGCGCTGCGCTGGCCGGGGGAGAAAAAGTAGAAGCTATAAAATCAAGCGGTTCAGATTACAGCTCCGCTGGAACCGACCGGTGGAGCGTGGCTTCTAGCCAGAAATTGCTCATTAAGACGAGCAGATTGGGATGAGTTAGCAACGTTGTTTTTTTCTTCCGTTCGATGAGAACGGTAGCCGTTGTTGGAATTATGTTTGATGGGTATCTTGGGATTTCATTAGTAACCTTTGGACACGAAATATTAAATCTAATTCACTTTTTCTTCCACTTTATTTCCAGAGTGTACCCTAGCGCCTTTCATCAGTGGATCAACCTCGGAGAAGATTCCTTTCGTGTTCCTGCCGCACCGCGGTCAGATCGTCTATCCGAGTAAAGAGATCGGTTTTCCGGGTAAGTGTGTTTACCAAACGAATCACTCACTTTGGCCACCAAGCAACAGCGCTCTTCCAAGCTGATGGCTTACCACTTAAGTGTAATTTACCGCCAAACAATTTATTCATCAGCTGTATCCGTCTTACTAGCGTTACTTTGACGCAGTGGACCAGGTCTAAGGTAGTATGTGCGGTCAAACGCGGTGGCAGAGGGTTGCAGAACACTTCACCTACTCGAAGACACTTCGACAGACCTCGCACGACAAATTCTTGCATATTCGAGCACCTTTGCCCCGTGCACTGTCATAAATGCGGAAGAACAAAGTACTACGGGAGAAATATGTGTAAAATCTCGTAAACAGTTTCAGTTTGAACTTGGCCTTTCTGAAAGCTGATGATTTATGTAGTCGAAAGACGATGGTGTCTACGTTGTTGAACGAATTGGTCAGCCAAATGTCACGTTTTACTGGAATTAAGCCGGCATGCGTTAGTTTTTTAGGGTTGGGCTGAAAAACTTTTGAACATTCAGGCTAAATACTCGATGGCTTCAAATGGACTTCAACTTTGTTTATTGAAACAAAAGAAAAATAGTGAATAGCAGTTAGTGTGAGAGTATCAATACCAAGTGATGAGGAAAACTTTGTGTTTTATTGCACACATAATTAGTTGTTGTTCACGATTGGTTTTAAAGAAATCTTCATAATTAAATTAGTATAGAACATAAAGCGCACTAAACTATTATTCTCTTATCACCTTTCGCTTAATGAATACCCAGATAACGGCCATGTATTAAAATAAGCAGTAAAATAACTTTATATTTGCGTTTCAGGTGTTTCTAACTGTTTATTAGCATTTTGAATAACGGTCGTAAATTATTATTCGCAAAAGTATGTCATGTCAGTAGTTATCATTTTCATGGCATAATAACCGCTAACAAGCATAAATATAACCAAGCACATTTCATGATTGTTGGTACAACTTTTTTGTGTCAGAAAAGACCTAACTTGCCATGGAAAAAATATTAAGCCTTCAAAATAAAGAATCTGGATTTCACTTTCTAATCAAAACCCCGATGTGTGATTAATGCAATACAGTACTTTCTCTTAAATCCCCCACTTTAAAGTTTGGAAACTCTGTCGGAAAACTTCAGTGAACAGTTTATTTCGTTATATAGCTTGATCTCAACAATCGGTCAAAATCTTTTGATCAGGCGAAATTGGGAGCAAACAAATGACATCTTTCTCTAAAAAAAAACATTCCCTTACTGGACTACTACTCAAGCGTCTTTTAGTTTTAATGGCAGATGTTCAAATCTTAATAAAACTACGCAGATTCCTTATATGACTAACAGAAAGAACTTCTTTTATCAGATATTTCTACGAGCATTTTTCTATCCATATAGTTTAGTGTATAACCCCTGTGCTTGACTACAGCTACAAACTGTTGGTCTGAGCAGGAGATTCGGTTACGAGAGTCTTTTGAAAAATACCCGACCGAAAAACTGATATTGCTGGGATTTAAATGCTTTAGCTCGATGTTACAAGTTTCGCTGAAACCGGGAGCCTTCATGTTTCGGGATGATTTAACAAAAGTCATTAGCTCATCTGCGGTGTCTCTCGATTCCTCTGGGACCAAACTGTCAGATTGATCAATCTCTGCCACGCCCTCAGCGACGACCCTTTTATGTGGTGTTAAAAGGAGAGATCCATGGTCTACTTTCCCAGACGACGCGGAGGTACTGATTTCGGTTTTTCTCTTATGAACCTTCGTCAGGGACCAGAATGGTTTTGAATGAGAAGGGAGTTGTTGAAGTTTTTTTCTGAAAATATCTGTTACGAAGATCAAGAACTCTCGCCTGGATAACCCTAGATAGGGAACTGTACGTTAAAAACTTATCCCGGGCGCCAATTCTCTGATATTGTCTCCGATAAATATTCCGGAGTCGGATAAGCTTTTTCGTGATGTTATCAATTTTGAGAGAGTTGCTCACCTAATTTTGCAGCACGGGTACCCTGTCTCGGGCAACGATCATCGTTCTTTGGATGGTTTTAAGCGCCGTTCACCAGGAAATCCAGTGGTATATCAACGTTGATGTGCTGGTCGACGACTCGTTGAAACGCCTACCAGTTGGCGCGATGGTAGTTTCGCCGATTCTGATGTTGATATGTTTTGGCTTTGGCACCAAGCGTCCGATGACGGGTCACTGAAGGCAAACGAAGAATTCTCAGTAGCGATGTTGGTGATGAAGATGTCCAGAATATAAAGTATCCCCGATGTGGATATTCTTGTTGGGCATTCTGGAGCGAAGATGTTGTATAGACCGGCTTCGAAATCTTCAACGAGGACGACCCCGTTCCGGATTCGTTGTCTATTGTCCCACATTTCGTCCCGAGCATTAAGGTTACAGCGGTGACGAATTTAGCGTGACGCCGTGTCAATTTTGCCAAGTTGTTTCGTAATAGAGTTGGTGTACCATCCTGGATGTTAGTTTGTTTGGGACAGTAGGCCGCAATGATGATGATAGGGCCAAATGAAGTACTAACCTCGACGCCGATTGCTTCGATGGTCTTCAGTTTTATGTTTGGTAGCAAATGACATATGATTTTTTTTAATTCGTTTATTTGACACGGCTCAATGCGTTAGCGTAGAGGAGCCATGGGTCTTTTATATATTTACAAGATGTAAAAAATAAAAATTACAATACATTTTATTTTGAGCCTGTAAGATCCCGTGCGCGCAACTTGCTATTGCGAGCGGAGATCTTTTTTCGCGTCGGGAAGATGTTCCTTCTCTCGCCAATTTCGGAGTTATCCATGTCGCTCTCGTTGTCGTTTACGCCCGTATCAGCATCTTGATTACTGCCTTGATACTCGCGATCAGATGTTTTTCCTGGCTTCTTGCCCTTGCGGGTCACGAATATGACCACTCCATCCTTGGTGGTAGTTTCTTCACTGGTGGTATTAGTTGTTAAGTTTGAAGTACTTGACGCAGCTTTTACAGTTGTCATTATTGCCTGAACAGCAGCCACAAATTTGGCAACCGTTTGCGGTTCATGTGAAGATAATGGTATCACCCCCTTCTGTTTTGTACTGCAGGGTAAGGTAGGAGGGAATGGGTTGGTCTACCCGCATTCTCACCACAAAAACACCATTTGAAATACCTGGGAAGTAGTTTCTCCATGGGAGGACACATGGAGAAACTACTTCCCAATATAATAGATTCCACTACTCCGAAATTCGACATGAGTTTTTTAATTGCCACTTTGTAAGTAAGTGGAGATAAATCATGTAATTTAACTTCAATATTTCCATTATCCATGTATATAGGGATCTTGATTTCAAGGTTTTCAGAAACAAGCACGTATTTCAAGTTGTTCTACGAAAGAAATCTTTTCGCCTGGGCGAATTTGTTAAAGGTTATCAGCACCGCATGCTTGACGTGTTCAAGCTGTATGGAGGTGACTTCCGAAAACCGAAGCTGCATTTTCACCTTCAGCAGATGTTCCATATCACGAATACTTGGTCTTATGCGAAAAGACCTGAAGTATTAGGCCGAATAATCACGTTTTGTTGATAAGACTCCGTCATCTTGAAAAATCACCCAAGACTACAAATAACGGTATCCTTTGTTCTTCAAACTATGCACACAATTAACTGTTTTCTTTTCATTTGTTTTGCACTGGCTCGGACAGAAGCAGGAGCACACTGAGTATCGTGACCGCTGTCTTTGATGGTTGAAAATGAGATGACATATGATGTTGCGCCTCACAGCAACAACCACACCACCTCCTCCAGAATTGCTTCTATCGAGTCTTAAAAGTCGGAATTCAGGCAAATAAATGTTTACTTAGATGCGTTTCGGTGATAATCGCTATGGTGATGTCCTTGGCGTTGAGAAAATCCAGAAGTTCAAGGTGCTTCTTCCTCAGTTAACAAGCGTTCCAGTTGGCGATGTTTATATATCTATATGTTTATTTTTAAAAAATACGTCAGCTAATAGCTGCTCATTCCTGGTCCTACATGTATGCAGAATGGTGATAACCCCGGACACAATCGTGACGAGCTCTTCCGCCGTGAAAGGGGATTCGCCCATGGGATTACCATACACCGTACTAGAAAACTACAATCCGGGGGCAGCTGCAGCAGTGAGGCGGGGCTGAGCTGAGAAACGAGTGTGTGCGTTGGCGACTCGTTGATTGTTGAGGGGGAGCGGTTCCAAGATCGGGACTGCTCTTCGGGGTTGTAATGGTTTGAAATGTGTTTCGTTAAAGACCGGAGCGCTTCGACGACGGCCCTGCTGGTTGTTCAATGTCGCTTTTTACGAATACCAATAACTTCCGCTCGTGTCTTACAGGTGCGGTTGGATGCGCGATGGTTTTCTTCGCACATGGCACATTTCGGTTCACCGTCTTCACCTAGACCACACAATTTGGTGGCATAACTCTCGGCGTATTTGTCACACCGCGCATTCATGTGACAATTTTTCGTACCGTGTCCAAATCCTAGGCAATTCATGCACTGGGTCACTTCATGGTGTTGGGGTCGATACGGTTTCCATGAGATAATAACGCGGAACCAATCTCGAATATCTTTAAGGCGGCGATGGTAGTGGTTCCCTTGGCAAAGTGAATCAAAAACAGCTGGCCCCGGTAGCTGTTATTTTTATTCCGTCGACTCATCTACTCATATACTGCAATCGGCTGCAAACTAAGTTTTTCCAGCTCTGCCTTGATAGCTGCCGCGTCGAATGGTGGTAATCTACGCAGGACCGCCTTCAGTGGCTTTGCGACGATAGATCGTGGGGGTAAAATTCCACACCACTTTCCTTGAGGATTATTCCAATTTTTGTGTACTCCTCCATATTGAAGCACGCAATCTTAGTACCGACACTGCCAAGCTTGAAAAACGGCATATTGTCCTGCTTACTAAACTCAGCCTTGAGCTTGGCGAACAAAACGAACGGACAAGAGAATATAGCTGCGAAAATTAATATACGTTTGAATTGCGCTAGCTACAGACGACAGCTGATTCAGAGTCCAGGGATGCCAGGTCATATTTCTTGAAATCTGTGCGCAGCCCATTTTACAATCTGTGCACATCTGTGTTAAGGAAAACATGCAAATTTGTCTAAAATCAAGACCGGCGACCATTTTCATTTTTTTTAGTTTTTACTCGAGGCAAAAATTGAGATATCTGTGCTAGTCTGTACATTAGAACAGAAAACTGTGGAAATATGTGCATTAAAATAGAAAACTGTGGAAATCTGTGCAATTTTAACAATCAGTGCAGAACATTCAAAATCTGTGAAACACAGATTAATATGTGTACCTGGCACCCTGATTCAGATAGCCACGCGGCACCTCTATTTATACCTGTTCATGTTTGAGCCACTTCATTGTGAGCAGGGACGCCATTATGCCTGATTTATCTGGAGCAGTCAAAAGTTTTTGCAGCTTCCAAACAAAAAGACAAACCTCTCATTCTGCCAGATTTTTAAATTATAAAGCACACACATTTTGGATATTTGGAACATAATTCCCAAATTTATCAAAAATCGTTTGAAAAATTTGGATGACTTTGAGGTCGCTGCTAAGTGACAGATATTGCCTGACATTATTAGTTGAACTGCCAGATATTCGTTGAAAAATAGTAGCAACCCTGGATGTGAGTTAGAAACCAAAGACGATGTTTTAAATATAAAGACGTGCGGAGAGAAAAACAGTAAATTTGGCGGCACGGTTTTCCAAGTTATTTTATCTGTTAGTTTTGGCAACCAGGAATGTTGTGTGAGCAGTGATTGACTTGTAGTTTTAATGAATGCTTGACGAATTCCTTTTATGAAATATTTCGGACAATACTCAATAAAGCAACTCGGAAATGCATTGATTTACCTTGCTGAGCCTGTCTACATGTTTTTCGTTGCACTAGTGCGAATATATCAAGAATGCAGTGCATTTCTTTTTATTTCAGTCTCCATATTTCCCACGCACTACTTCCTAAATCCGCCATATTTCATTGCATTGCTCGTTTGAACCGTTGTTTTGGGTTCAATTGGAACTTTTGGCTTCAGTCTTCGCGCAACTCTATAAACATTTAAGAATGACACCTAGCCCCGGATAGGGGAGTAAGACACTTTTAATATCAAAAGTAGACCATGGAAAGTTGAAAGTCAAACGCACAGCATACTGTGATCAGCATATTAAAAGCATCACAAATTCATGTAAATAGTCCTTATAACCTGGGAAAATTGGGAGAGTCTTTTTTCGCCGTTGAATTGGACCGGTAATGTAAAGGCAAGTGGTAAAGGGCCAGTGCTGCGTCTATACTGACCACTAAGAATCCTTCATGCGTATCGCTCGAATATGCGATGAGTGGTTTCTGAGACCCCTAAACCGTCAAACCAAGGCTGTTTAAAAAAAACATATGCTGAAACAGTTGAATTTCCATTTTCTATAATCAGCATCATACCCAAAACAGTTTCATCGATAAACACGAAATTGGCGCTGGTGTTTATCCTAGGACAATGCCTAGCGATTATACATCTAAGCTGATTCTTTTAAATCAATTAAAAAATATCAAATTATGGGAATATAACAGTTTGGAACTTTTATTTTTAGTCTGTGAAAATCTGTGTATTTAATATGTTAAGAATTTCCTAACACAATGTGCTTAAATAAATTATTCAGTTACACTGACGATTTTATTAACCGACTGTTAGATCTTAGAAACAGTCTGAATACTGCACACTATTTTGTTTTTGGAAATTCTGGTTGATGGAATTGGCCCAATTCTGGTTGTTGCCAGTTACGAATTCTTTGAACAACTTACATGCTCATCCCATTCCCGAAGCTCTACGAGAATAGATGTTCATCTGCTTTTCTGAAGTGGAAAAGCCATCAGCCTTCGAAAGAAACAAATAAACCGTTGGTCCCAGCTTATGTGTTTGATGGGTCAATATCTAGAGTCCACCTGCTGGAATCGCCTTTCAGTGTAGATATGGAAATGGAAAAAAAATATGAAAAAAGTGATGTCTATTTGGCTTTGGTCCAAGCAGCTCCAATCCATTGCTATTACATTGGGAGTTCCCTGCACCATCGCCAGTGGTTTGATTGTGAGGACACTTGCATTGTAGTGTTTTTTTTCGTTGCATAAAATGATTATATGAGCAAAACACCAACATAAGAGATTGCGCGACCACTAGCCCCAGAGATGAATCCGAAAAAAAGAACACACAAACTGAGAGATCGAGCTGTTTTTTACAATAAAGCAAAAGGTTAATAACAAAAAGGTATGGTCATGCGCTAAAAAATAATGTTGTTTTTGATATCCACTAAATACTGCTCACGGCTAGGAGACTAGTTTCAGATTGACAGCAACACCACACCATCAATATGATATCCTCATCGAAAAAAGCGACAGGGTCGAAAAACAAACATACACCCTACGATAATCGTTACAATCATTCTTATTTTACATGCTACCTCTTCTGTCCGGCTGTAGTGCATATTCATAATAATATACCGCCGTTAAAAACTGTCATTAATTTTGCATGGATGTAGCTTTTTGACAAATACAAATGCGTCGAATGAGGTGGATGTACTTTACAGCATGCAAACACAGTCGTAAATCGTGTGCCTGATCTCATCAGGTTTTGTCTGGTGCCCGATGGTTCGCAACTCGGTGCAGTTAAACTATAGCGTGAAATACGAAATTATGTGCGGTTTCCTTCAGGTCTATTCGGTAGCAATTTGATAAATCCTATTATATTTGTTTATCACACTGGCAAAGTTTAAAGCCAGCATGTGCTTATTTAAAATCTGCAATAAATAGTACAGGTATGTTAATGCAAACATAAAAGCGCCCACATTGAGCAAGAACTTTAACAGATAGTGCTGCAATTGTTTTTATTGTCTGTAAGTTTTTGCACGCACGGGATATAGCCAATTTATACTCATTTATTTGCAAAGCACTGATAAGATTTTGGAAGCAATCAAGATTTGCTATATATGTAATCCGCCTACTGTAGCCTGAGTTGGTCGAGGCTACACGCTGGTATCACAAGATCGCTGGTATATGCTTCGAGTGGAAAGAAATCTCAGTATCAGTAGGATCGTTGCAAACCGCCGTGTCCAATGTCGCTACAAAACATATCGAGGCATGTTTTGTAGCGATATGTAGCTGAACAGAATAGTAATCCGATCTGTTGAAAACATTTTGTCGATTTTATATTTCGCCTCATCTCTACTTCTCGACATTTACGACAATCGATCTAAGCCTGCAAAATCGATATATTCAACTCTTTCTTAAAATAATAAACCCCACTCGAAGCTCTAATGCTTATAGTAAAAATCCCATAAAATATACTCTAAAAATCAAATTCACCGCCGTTAAGATCGCAGTTGAGTCAATTTCATCGCGAAGATAAATTATTATGCCGTTCGTAATGCTATAGCTATCAAGCTGTCGAGTGGTCATCCGAAGACACGCGCGACCGTTGCATGACCATCATTATTACAGTTATTATTATTGTATTTTATTATACCATCACAACTTCACCCGCAGCACTGTTATTACATTATTAGTCACCTCCGGCTTGGGTGAATTCTTAATCAATAAGCTGTTCCTCGGTAAGGTCTATTTATCTATTTATAAGCATTAAACAGCGTATTACAATGTTTCATTAATTACCTGATAATTACAGCATCAGTCGGAATCAATATCTGCGTTTTATTACTAAAGACTCTATCATATATAGCAATGATGGCTCGAGAAAAGTAAAATCCTTTTTCTGCGAAACTTCCTCAGTAGCTCCGAATGTTGCACTTATCCATTCGAGCCAATCCGACCAATAGTAGGCGCTGCAATCACGCCTTTTGTGTTTATGACGTTTTTGGTTTAGCTAGAGCCCATAACATGCATGTTCAGTTTTCCAGTCAGTTTGCTTAATTCGTGATCGGGCGAAAAATTGTACAATTAACTAAACTGAGTGTGTATAGGCAGGACACAGTTCAGCGTCCAATTTCATCAGTTTTTATTGCAGTTCTGTCTATTTGTCCAACCACTTTAGTATACTAGTACCCAAGCGTTTCTAGTTCATAAGATAATTTTGTTTTGCTACTGTTGGACTCTCTTTGCATTGTCATTAGTTTATCAATTTTTGGAAACTTCCTATGTACTTTTTGTTTAATCTAGAATAAGTGAACACTAACCCTAATTAACCTAAAAATATATAGGGGAACCCGGGGCTATTCGGGCCTACTTAAGTAAATCGCCCCTTTAGGTGGATAGATGTTAAAAAATGGTGAGCATCTCGAAAATATCTCTGTTTTCACCCAAACAAAAATCATTCCATAAAATAAGAGCCTCAATCTTTCCAATACACTTACCTTTTATTTTTTTACTTTTATTTGTTGCTTTAATCAAGGTTTTTCCATCATAATGATTTTTGTTTTAAGAATGGCAAAACAACGAAACACGTTGTATCTCCTTTCTACAAAGATCAAAGAATCAACTTCAGCTCTCAAAATTAATGTATCAGAATAGCGGTTCCACGAACATGTACGATAGTCAGAAAGTCTTGCTATTTTCTGAGAAACCAAGGGAGTCCGAATTACCCCCACTGTCTTAATAGCCCCGGGTTCCCATACCCAAACTTACATCAAAAGCTTAAAGATATGTCATACCCGAATTAATACCCCCAGCGGGTGATCACTGTAAAAATCGAGTCCCAAAGGACCGAGTGTCATATACCATTCGATTCAGTTCGTCGAGATCGGAAAATGTCTGTGTGTATGTGTGTGTGTCATTTAAACTCACAAAATTTTCTCAGAGATGACTAAACCGATTTCCACAAACTTAGTTTCGTCTGCAAGGTATAACGCTCCCATAAGCTGCTATTGAATTTTCAGTTGATCCGACTTCCGGTTCCGGAGTGACGGGTTGAAGAGTGCGGCCACACAGCAAATTCCCATATAAACTGGTACCACCATGATGTCCAAATAATAGAATGCATATTAAAAAGTTAAAATTAAAAAATTACTTTGATTAGCAGGTCTAGATTACTAATGATCATTCAAAGTAGCTTTGACCACATTGACCCCTTTGACGGGTCATGATGCCCCCGGGGTACTCGCCAAGTTCCTAAGCTAATATCACACCTATTTCCCAGCGAATTCTTGACCGATATTTACAAACTTGATTTGAAATGAAAGATACAATACCCCATTGACTGCTGATAAATTTCATTTGGTTCTGGATTCTGGTGCCGGAGTTACAGGTTGTTTAGTAAGGTTACACTGTAATTTCCCATATAAACCGTTACAATCGCAATACCTCAGAGGCTAAAAACTATTGAAATGGTCACCAAATTACTTCGATTCGCAGATCTAGATCAGTGATTGCCTATAAAACATTCTTTAAATATATTGCCCGCTACCGACGATTCCGAAATTCCCGGATTCCGGGCATATTCCACAGCTAAAACCACATTGGTTCATCGGTGATGACTAAACCGATTTTCACAAATCAAAAGGAGGGCATAGTATGCAGTTGAATATTGAATCGCCTTCATCCTTTTGCCCTTACACCTCCCAACTTCATCACCTCCTCCCCCCTTGGACCACACTCACACCCACATTTTCTTCATCCATATCGCATACCGAAATAAAATGAAGTATTTCTGACGCATCCTCCACTCCACTCATTCTGCTAACCCTCCCCCACGCCCCTTCCAAAGCCATTCTCCAAGCATTTCAAATTATGATCACATAAAAATAGCATTAATCTCACGCTGATTAAGCTAATTAGGGTAATAAGCCTATTTTCACCATATTTCTATTATCACCCTACCCATTTGAAGCCGTTGGTTAGAGCAGCGTCTGCGTCATCATTGTTCAACGCATTGAATCAAGTTGTAGGGCAACAATAGGGGCACTTGATTCGAGTTTTCGTTGCGTTAAAACACGAACATTTCACCGTTTTCAGGTTATTTGTGTTATTATCTTAGTTCATAAAAACGAAGCAAAGCTGTTGATGCCAATTTTTACACATTCCATTGATTGTGTGCCGAGTAAATAATGAATTTGTATGGCACCCTCCCAAATAGGATGAGAATAGGCACTTTACCCTAATTATTACACTTTTAGTTTAAAGTGAGTCAGCGTCGACTTTCGTGGTATTCATCAGGTACGTGCTAAGTATAATAAGAATATAACAGATATTTCTACAATGATATTGAACATAATCAGCAATTGAATCATAGTTTGGATAAATGAGAAAGGCACAATTACACCACTAGGTGGATTAAAACAGTTTTTTTCACTCGATCGTATTTTTTCACTACCTTGGAGCAGCTAAATCATTTAATCCAAAGTAACCAAAGATGCTTTGCATTGGATTGATCCCATCCTATCGGAATGTTCTGCAACAAATTCCAATTTTGAACAGTAACTCCAGCAGCTGCGTGCAGGATATCGTCTCAATCGTTATCGTGATTATCGAAATTTAGATTATCCTAGGTTGATCCTAGAAAAATCATTCAAAATAAGTTGATATTGTACAAACTGAGTGACCGTCCGTCAAATCGACATCTTCTGTTTGAGGACAGATATACATTAGGGTGACAATAAAACGACCATTTTTGAAATCACTAATCTACACCCCCTAGCGTCGTTCCAAATCATGAAAAAATGACACTGTCCAAATTTGAGCGAAATCGGTTAACTCTAACCCCTCCCCCAAAGAGCTTAAAGTTTGTATGGGATTTTTGGCCAAAATGTATGGGGAAACACTCGCAGTTCACAAAATCGCCGCTAGAGGTCGCTGTAAACTTCCGATCACTGACCTAGGAAGGAGTTAACCTTTTGAAAATATGCTGAACAAGTTTGTCGAAGACTGCAAGACAATCCATCCAACCGTTAAAGAGTTATTAACGTTTAAAGTAGGATACTGCTGCTTAACATTCGCAAAGGGCGTACTCCGCTTATCTCATGTATGTAAACCACGAGTGAAGGTGAGACAAAGTTAGGAAAAACTCATATATCTCTGAAACGATAAGAGATAGAAAGTTATGACGTTCCACAAAGTTGTAGAGGAATAAAAGGACTTTTTGGTTTCACTAGAAAGTTTCAGGATTTCTCCGCAAGGTGGCGGTAGTGAGCCAAGCAATTTAAAGGGAATACTCCTATCTGTACAACGGTAAGAGATGGAGCATTTGGATGTTCTAAAAAGTTGTAGAGAAGCAAAAAATATTTTCTTTTCTCATTTGAAAAATGCATACTTTTTTTATTTTTCAGAAAATCGAATTTTTTATTACTTTATCTGAAAGTACAACTCCTTGAGAATATTTTTCTAAATTTTATAGAGATCCGAGAAATAGATCGAAAATTACAGCGCTTCCAAGCGTGCTTCGTCTACCAAGCGCAGTGGTAATTTCAAACTCGATTATCTCGAAACACCGATTTAAAAAAAAATGGTGTTCCCGTGATCACAATTCCTGAAACACCACTCAACCGATTATCTTTATTTTTTTTTTAATTTATCGTAATTAATTTTTCTCATACCTTAACAATTCCTTTTTTATGTTTGTTTTGTAGATGAGAATTTTTTAATAAAATTTTAAAAGCCTAGAACAGCGATTTATTAGGAAAAACGTTCACGAATGCAGGAAAAATGTTGAAATGTAGTCTACGGTTATTCAACTAGGTCGACTAATAGAAACCGACTAAAATTACAATTATTTTGTTCAAGATGTGTGGTTCGGTGCACGAAATTAGCGGTAACCAATCACGAACTGGTTTTAGTTGGATGTTGTAAAATCCGTTTTTTTCGACTCGGTGCATGAAGTTAGCAGTAAAGAATCACGAACTGGTTACGGGCGGGTGTTTAAAATCCGGTTTTTCGTCGTGCATGCTACTCTCTAACTATCAGAAATGAAAATAATTTCCTCTGCTAGTAGTAGGTAACGACACAAATTGATTCATCCACCAGCCGTGTACAGTTCACAAATATTATTTTCCCGGTATTGTACAGCCCTTGGAGAACCCTGTACGCTCTAACCAGCTCTACACAAAAAATTGAAATAAAACTGTAGCGGACCTACATTTAAAATTTCTCATCATTTCAGTGTCCGGTTGGTGCATCATATTGAAGGCTCTGACCGAGATGAGCTGAAACTTTTCCCCATTTCCAAGTAGTTTTTTTCGAAAGATTTTTCAAAACAGGCTTTCGTTATTAATGCATGTCATACATACCTCAAAATTTTATACAACATTGTTGAACTTATTTTCGACAAATACCGAAAATTGATTAATTCCATGCAGTATGATATGAAAAGATATGAGCGCTCCAAACCTTATACGACTTTCATCCCGAAATTAAGTCGTTAGCTACGACAAAAACGGAACAGCACTTCATAGTATAATGGGTTCCACCACGGTACAATTTTCGAAAAAGTACACTTTTATTGGCTTACCTTGGGGTCCTAGAAATAATGTCACTGTTGAGTTACTTAGTACTTTGGAATGGACATGGCTCCAGAATGCAAATTTAGCAGGAATTTTATCTTTTTGCTAAAATTAAATGATTTAGCCTTACAATATGTTTAGCAAAGTTGTTGTACTTTACAAGCCCTTCATTTTGCTTTAAACAGAAGCTAGGGTGGTTCTAACTTTAGCAATATTTAAAATGAAACTTTTGAACGGTTCGAGATAGAGCTTGACTATTATCGATGAAGTTGTAGAACAACACATTTTAGCCAAATTTGCTGAAAACACGCAAGCTTTAGCTTTTATACTTTCCATTGCCCGACAAATCCAAATGTAAGCTGTAAGGTGTTCCTTAAAAACGGTTTTATTTCTATAAAAAGTTTTCATTTTACACTAAAGTACCCTATGGACAGGGGTACAAGATTATTTTAAGGTGCATAATTTTCTTTAAAACTACCAAAAATTTGTCGTTTGAAAGGTATGAGAACTTTTTTATAAAAAATATATAACTTTTTCATATAGCATTATCTTCGATTAGGACACTTAACATTAAATACCGTTGTTGTCATATGATATAGCATGCTTTGTAGTATAGATCGCAAAAAATGGCAAATACAATATTTTTTACGTCTTGCAATATTTACTCATAAAAGAGTTTATTTTTAGTAAAAAGTATATATAACTTTCTAACGAGAGATGCTAGAGGTTCGGTACATTGAGACA
Source organism: Topomyia yanbarensis (assembly GCF_030247195.1). Classification (NCBI taxonomy): domain Eukaryota; kingdom Metazoa; phylum Arthropoda; class Insecta; order Diptera; family Culicidae; genus Topomyia; species Topomyia yanbarensis. The sequence continues at coordinate 254,629,087 of NC_080672.1, forward strand.
AAATGCTCTCCTTCAAAATATCTGAAAGTTTTTCTTACGTGATCCTTATGAAAAATTAAAACTGCAAAAGTTTTACAAAGAAAACCATTTGTTAAGAAACATCCTATTTTTTTTGGTAAATTTCTTGTAAAATGGAAAATACACGACATAGAGTTCCAGTGTCTTCGACCAAGTTTTTTAAAATTTTATTTTCTACGAAGCTCTATCTCGAACCATTTAAAAGTTAATTTTAAAATTTAAAAAAAAATGGAACCACCCACATTAAAACGCTAGGTTCTATTATTCAAAAGATATAAGAACTTATAATATCAAAAATAGAATTTTTGTAATCAACTTTATGAACTTTTAGAAAATAACGTATTCGTTATTTTTTGCTCAATTATAACTCTAGTAATGACCTTAGTTATACTTTAAAAAGAATTATTATTTGTTTGCCCCAATGAGTGATATTGTTATTGTTGGCGAAAAAGTGCTTATAACTCATCAGCAAAAATAGTTAGATATAAAAGTTGCCATGAAACAGATATAAATAGTTGCCATGAAACAAGTTATTTTCCTTAAAACAATCTTAAAGTTGTCTGTAGATAACTTCACTTTTAAATCAATACCGCAAAAGTTATTTGACTAAAACAGTTTTTTCTGATAAACACTAAGAAACACCCTAACCTTCAATTTTAAAATAAAAGTATAAGTTGTTAAATGAAAAGTATGATAGGTAGAGCTCACATATCTTCAGCAAACTTTTCCAAGATTTGTCGTGCTACAACTTCGTTGAAGGTTATTTGGCTCTAGCTGGAATAATTAAAAAGTTATTTTTTGATCTTGGTACAATTACCCTATCTGTTTTTTTAACAAAAAGAAGAAACCCACAAACTACGAAAACTTCTCCAAAGACTTATTAAGGCTAAGTTGTTTAGATTTAGAAAAATCTCAAAATTCTTGCTAAATTTACATTCTGGACCACTGTGG